>NC_012874.2:63088974-63688974 GCF_000003195.3 Sorghum bicolor
ATCCAAGCACTAGAAAGCAAAAGGAATACACCGGGCTGAGGAGGAGCTCATGCCGAACTCACCTAGGGCCTTATCACGAGCTGGGAGAGAGCGGGGAGGGCTTGCCGCGGTGGCGGAAACGCTTGGCCTCGGTGAGATCCAAGCTTCGGCGTTGCGGCGGCTAGGGCGGCTGTGCGTTGAGTAGATAGGGAAAAGGGGGGGTCGAAAGAGGGAGCACAAGACTTTATAGGGCTCGGCTCGACGAAATCGGCAGGAAATCCCAGAGAAAACGGATCAATGCCGAACCGGTGAGAGTCCCGGGCAACCACGCGTCGTGGGGAAGAAGAAGGAAAAGAGGTATGGGACGCTGCCAAGCGGGCCCGAGCTGTCAGTGATGGGAAGGTGGGGCTCGGTCGTCATCCAGACAGAGAGAGGGGAGGGAGCGCGCCCAGCTAGCCAGCTCGGCATGGGCCTCAGTTTGGGACGGGGCGGGAGGATGGTCGTGGCCTCTGGCCAAAACGCGAAGAAGGTGGGGGAAAAGGGTTGGCGCGGCTTACTGGGCCACCAGGCCGATGGAGCTGAGGTAAGTTCTCTTTTCTTTGCTTTTCTCTTTTTCTTTTCTAATTCATTTTCCAAAGCCTTTTCTAAATCCATTTTAAAAATCACTTTGAATTGTTTTTGAACTTTAATAAAACCACTCAGCACAATAAATAAAAATGCATAAGCATGAGTGCACCAAAAATGTTGCTACACCCATGATTAATTTTAATTTAGTGAAAAATAATATTTCTCTATATTTTATGAACACAAAAATATGAAATTAAATTATTTCCACCTATTTCAAAATTTCTAAATTTCTGGGTGTTACACTAAATCTCTTTATAGGTTTCAGACAAATCGGGGTATGCCCAGTAGAGTTGCTAGTGTGATTTGGAAATGCAAAATCCTTTGAAATCAAATTCTTTCTTTGGCAAGTGTTCCACAATAAGCTTCAGGTATCTGGTAATCTTGCAAAGAGAGGGTGGAAGGGTGATATAAGCTACAACATTTGTGACTATATTGAGTCTATCAATCATTTGTTCTTTAATGGTCACCTGGCATTGTTAGTTTGGGGGCTTTTACAAGATATTTTTGAGCTTGATCCTTGTCCTAGATTCCTAGAAGATATGTCTGTTACTTGGTTACAAGGCATGGGGCCTTTGCGAAATCGGGTGGTTATGTTTTTTTTTGCGGGTTTTGCTTGGACGTTATGGATTATGCAGAATAAATTGGCAATTGAAAAATCTTTTATTAAGTTGCTAGCTGATGTCATATATGTGGCAGTGTCATTCTTACAGAGATGGAGTATCTTTTTGAAGGATAAAGATAAGGAGCGCGTGTTGCAGGAGGCAATTCTACGTTGGTTGAAAGACTTTAAGCCCAAGTATACCACTGCTACTGATGTCTTCGAGATCTAATTTCTCCTTTTTTTAGATAATGGAAAATTTCCAGCTTCAACCTTCTTCTAAGAAGAAGCATCAGTCCAAACTTATTATAGTAGCTCCCATAATTAAAACTTATTACAGGTTCAAAACTAAAGTTTAAGATTTAGCCAGTGGTTTCTTGTTTCCTTGAGGCTGTTGTTTGTTTACTTTCTTGTTGTGTCGCTAAACGTGTCGTGAATTTGTTTTGTGGTTGGCAACCCAAGCAAACTTGTTATGTTGTGCTTCAGAGTTAATTCTCTTTTAAAAAATAAAAATTACATATACTAAATTACACTTTTTACACTTTACTCATTTTCTAACATAATAGGCACAATATATACTTCGTACTCTCTATCTAGTTGTGATAATCATATGTTTAGTTAAGTTTGTTCGTTTTCATAGCAGCTCTACTTATTTTTAATACGTATTTGTATGAAACATTAGATTAAATTATGGTGGATGTTGTTGCTGCTCATGTCTTATGACAGTATGAATCTAAGTGTTCATTTCTTATATAATCCTATTAATTGCTACTTATTTTATATTCTCAAGATAAATCAAAACTCTTGTGATTATTGTATATTTTATCAACTCTCGTTTGTACTTTTTCAAATTAGGATATGTTAGCCCATCAACTACACCATAAAGGACTACGGTGGCATGAATAAAATTTAAACCGGTACTACAACAATTAAGATCAATTATAGAGCTTGATCTTAGATCATCGATGACGTTGAGGTGCTAACCTGGAAAGGACAACAACATCCAAGTCTTATAATGATTGTTTACTTTAAAGGAATCCCAAATACCAATAGGGCATAACTATATGTGGTATGCTCAAGTCTCCCCACTTATCAAATGTTTGAATTATTTCAAGAAATTATATGGGCAATAATGCTTATATTTTTCAATATAGACATATCAAACTTTTAGTTTAGAATTTATAAATATCTATTGCTTAAACTTTTATAAATTATATGTAAAGATCTTTATTATAATTTTAAATAACTTGTTAGTATCATTAGTATATGAGTCATTAATACAATATATTCATCATTACTGGAACATAGTATATATATTATGCATGCATGTGAACTTGATGGACATATATTTACTTCAATCAATTCAAATATATGAATAATAATAGAACTACTTAATGTAGAAACATTTTTAAGTTAAAACTCTAGTGCTTATTGTATCTTTTATTAAAATTTAGGTCTTTTATTCTATTAAAAATTTCTAGATTGTAAGCTACCCATTATTAATATTGACAACAGCATAAATAGTCATTTTTGTATCAAAACATTATGCGTAGTATTATTATTTTATATGATATAGATGACTAAATTTTAAATAGAAGTATTATTATATTTATCAAAATGTATTTAAACTTATTTGAAATGACTTAAAAATTTATTATTGTGGAGTATCAATATAACTTTAAGTCAATTATCAATGTCATCGCGTTATGTTGTTAATGGACATTTCAAAAAACTAAATATATATATTTATCGTCATGCATATACATATTTGTATCGTCCATTTGAGGGGACACATCACTATACTTACTTTTAACTTAGCATATAAATATAGTGCTTTATAAATATTGGATGGTATTTTATAATATATTTATTTATTAATTACAGGAGGGTTTCAGATATATTTTTATTCAATTTTTTATAATGGCCTGAGGTTGATATTTGCTTTATGTTACCTTTTATAATGGCATATATGATAATTTGAATGCAAACTTAGTAGTTATTTTTTTACTATCTTTCGTAATGGTAGATATGAGTAACATATAAATATATTAGGATATTTTAAATTATCTTTCATAATGACTACGATGGATAGTTAAGGTATAAATTAAGAGCATTACTTTAAATTGTCATTCATAATTTTAGATGTGGTTTGTTTAGATGCAAATTTAAGGATTATGTTGAATTATCTTCAATGAACAAAAAAAAACAAAAGTACAGGAAAAATGTCAAACAATAAGTTAATTGTTTTGGCGCGGTTGGAAAAAAATTATTTTTTTAGACTGTCGATTGTCACACCTCTTTTTCCTGTAGTCCACACAAGTATATCTATTTCGTTCAGGTCGATAGATTATATCCAATGTTTTATTAATAGACTAACTTTATTTATATTTTATTTTTTAATAAAAGAATAACTAACCACGAACCACTAGTACAAAAAAGCTCAGCGGCAGCGGTAGTATGTAATTTGTACTTGTGGTTCCCGGTGCAAATAAAATAGCCGATCAGACTCAAAAACCGCAAGTGAAAACTCATTTTATACTAGCGGTTCACTTAAGCAAACCGCCAGTGTAAATGGTGCATTTCCACTGGCGGTTGCGTTAAGTGAACCACCTCTCTAAATAGGTTTCCACAGGCGGTTCACTTAATGCAACTTCTCACTGGCGATTTGCTTAAGTGAACCGCTGGTGTAAATGGGTTTCCACTAACGGCTGGCTTAAGTAACTGCAGTGAAGTTACTGATATAAATACACATTCTTCCTCCCCGAATTGTAGTTCTCTCATCAGTAACCCTTCTTTAATATATAGTAATAGTCATTTATGTAGTTCTTTCATTGAAGTTACAAATTTATTATCTATTGTAATAAATATATTATGTTTATAACCTTACTTTCCAGAAATATGATATAAAAAATGCTAAGCACATGATAAAGGTGCTTTATACAACATAGTTAAAGACCTGTGCACATTCATCTTGAAAAAAGTCATTAGTGGATGATATTAATGCTTTATGTGTGATATTAATTTGTTGTGTGATATTAATGTCTATATTGTATGGATTGTTAGTTGAAATGATGTCAAACTTTTCATATAATTGTTCAATTCTGCACTTATTGATTTGTATAATTCTATATCAAAATTGTCAAATTGTTGATCTAAAATAGAGGTAAAAATATAAATATCAAAATAAAACAGGGGTAAAAGTGTATGGATAAAGTTCTCATTTTATGCAAAAGTTAACACCATTATGTGGACTTAACAAAATAGGGGTAAAGTCTATCTTTGTTTGAGAATAATAGGGTAAAATCACAAAGTTAAAAAAATAAGGGTAAATCACCATTTGGCTTCAAAACTGTAACACCCGATTTTAAGGACAAAATCAGATATGCACCATATGTGAGTTTTAGAAGACAAACCTCACATATAGCTACAAATAAGGGGTAATATCAAAGGACAACGCATAAATTACATAGCGTACATAGAAAATCAGAAACAACGTTAGGCAGCAAACCACGGAATATAACTCCAAACTTCGGGTGTTAACTTCACTCTACAGGATCCAACTGACTGGTTGATCACAAGCCCAATACTTCTCCTGAGGTGTGGGGGAGATAGCAAGAGTGAGTCCAAGACGAACTCCACAAGTATAACAACTAGATTGTATAGTTTCCACAATCTCATGATCAATGTGACATAAATAATATAGAGCATTAAACAATAATCATGAGCATATTACACAACAAGATTCATCACCCTTAATGTAAGAGTTCCCAAGGCCGCTCGTGACCGTGAGCACGGCTAGTATACTAGTTTTTAACACTCTGCAGAGGTTGTACATCTTTACCCATGAGTCATGATTTACCCTTTCGCCTGAGGTGATCAGCCTCGTAACCCACTACCAAGGTAGGTCGGCAGGGATCACTATGAAGTCTTTCAAAGGTTCGTCTAACAAGTTAGGGCCGCTTGGTTTCGGTAGTCAGTCCATGTGATTCTACCCCGCAGGGGATCCACGGTCTGCTATCCCCCATTTGCGCCACACGGGTAACCTCTAACAAGCTAGAAAAATTACTCATACTTGACTAAAGCCAGAGCCATTATAGCCCTCATGGTTGCACTTTCATCCCGGTTATCACTTACGAATAAATCCTCAAGTTGTTAAAAAGTCATTATTATCATTTGTTGCTTTATATCAATCTAGTCACAAGATAATAGTCATAGAATTAAAATCCAAATGCTATACTTGCCTTGATCCAATTGCTCCTGCTAGTCCTGCTGATCTTACTTGCTTCCAAGACTTTGATCTTGATCACCGAAGTAAAGCTCACCGTCTACTCTTGATCATCGATCATCAACACACAAACAATCGACAACAGACATACATGAAGCAAACAAGATTACAATTAGAACAGTACACCAACAGATCAAAAATGAAATAAAAGTTTTCCAAAATCATCTACACGCTGCTATGATCACGTCAACGGGAAATTCACGGAAAACGAAGTTACGACGCGAAATCTACGCATTAAACGGGACTACAAAGGCTATCTACGGACATGTATTTATCTAGGAAACCTAATGATGGTGAACCTAGACAACAATGGTACCAACGCGAAGCTTATAAAATTATGAAACTAACGTAACTTGAACGGATCGAAACGGAGCTAAAACGGAGAAGATATGAATTTTCTAATATTTTATATAGAAAAGTAATTAATTAAATAGGGTCACAAAATTAAAATGTTTCAAATTGGTGAAACAATTAGACTAACATGTAAAGCTCGTGATTACGAATCTAACACAATTTGAACGGGTCAAATCGGAGCTAAAATGAATATTTTATGACCAAAACAATGCAATGGCAATTCTGTAAATTTCTGGAAGCGCATTTTGACCTGAACCGACGGAGTTTACGTTTTCCAAACGGCAAGGCGTAAACTGAGAAATACGCTAAGGACTGCGGTGAAAGGTCCTAATATGGCTAGAGGGGGGGTGAATAGCCTATTTAAAAATCTACAAACTCACTAGAGCAAGAGGTTAGTAAATAACAAAGCGAAGATTTTTGCTCTAGCTCTAATGGGGTGTTTGCAAGCCACCTATCCAACAATTCTAATTGATATAATCACTAGGCACACAAGAGCTATGTCACTACTTTACACTAGAAAGCTACTTAAAGTTTCTATACAAGTAAGTAAGCTACTCTAGTTTGCAGGAATGTAAAAGAGAGTGTTTGATCTGTATACCACCGCGCAGAGGGGATGAACCAATCACAATATTATGAAGTCCAATCACCGGGAGAAATTCAATGAATAAACACAATGGAGACAACACAATTTTTCTCCCGAGGTTCACGTGCTTGCCGGCACGCTACGTCCCCGTTGTGTCGACCAACACTTGGTGGTTCGGTGGCTAAGAGGTGTAGCACGAACCTCGTCCTCACTTCCACCACAAGAACCTACCCACAAGTGAGGTAGCTCAATGACACGAGCAATCCACTAATGTTGCCTTTGGCTCTCCGCCGAGGTAGGCACAAACCTCTCACAATCTCCGGGAGATGGCCACGAACAATCACCAACTCGTGCCAATCCTCCTCCGCTGCTCCAAGCCGTCTAGGTGGCGGCAACCACCAAGAGTAACAAGAAAACCGCAGCTAGAACGATCCCCAAGTGCCACTAGATGCAATCACTCAAGCAAATGCACTTGGAATCACTCCCAATCTCACAAAGATATAAAATCTATGAAGGAGATGAGTGGGAGGTGTATGCTTAGGCTCACAAGGATGTCAAGTATGTTAGAATGCCAAGAGTATAAGCCCCAAGCCGGCCAAACACGTATATATAGCCCCTCAAGCAAATAGAGCCGTTGGCTCTTTCACTGGGCAAAACTCGGGGTCACCGGACGCTCTTAAAGGGGCACCGGACGCTCAACTCCTGCGTCCGGTGCTCCAACGTCAGCCACGTGTCGCCTTTTGAACTTCCCGTGTCAGAGTCTAACGGTCACCTGCAGTGCACCGGACGCTGAGCAAGTTAGCACCGGACGGTCCGGTGCACACCGGACTCATGCGCAGAGAGCTCCGCAAACTCGCAGGGTCACCGGACGCAAGCCACCGGACGCACCCTGAGCGTCCGGTGCTCACCGGACCCATGCGCAGAGAGGGTCGCAAAACGCCCGCACACCGGACGCTAACCACCGGACGCTCCAAGCTGCGTCCGGTGCCTATCGTCCGGTGCCTAACCCTAACCGAGTCAGGCTGCCTACTCACCGGACGCACAGGAACAGCGTCCGGTGCTTCTGAGTCAGCGTCCGGTGAGTGTTCCTCAGCGAGAAACACTCCCGCGACTTCTCCAATTTTCCACCGGCGCAATAGAAAATATGCACTTCATTTTCTTGAAAAGCGCCGAATCACTAAGTGTGCCAACACCACAAAGTGTGTACCAACAAGTGCACGTGTGTTAGCATTTTCACAAACATTTTCTTCGAAGGAGTTAAGTTAGCTCACTAGGTTCTAAATGCATGCACATGAACAATGACACCTAGTGGCACTTGACAACCGCTTAGCCAAAGAATTCCCCTCTTTATAGTACGGCTATCTATCCTAAATGTGATCACACCCTCTATGGTGTCTTGATCACCAAAACCAAAACCCTAAGCAATACCTTTGCCTTGATCTCCATAGGGTTTTGTTTTTCTCTTTCTTCTTTTCCAAGTTGAGCACTTGATCATCTTGTGGTCATCACCATCATCACCATGATCTTCTCTTGCTTCATCACTTGGCATGTACCAACCTCATTAAGTCTACACATACTTAGCATAGAGGTTAGTACTAGGGTTTCATCAATTATCCAAAACCAAACTAGGGCTTTCATGCGGCCGAATTTTGAAATCTAGGAGGGGTTCTTTACGCAAAATTACCCCCGAAGGGGTACGGTGCATCCAGGGCCGTTGGATCGCGAACGGGTGGCACAGATTAGAAGAAAAAATTAAGAGAGAGAGGGAGAGGGTGGCGCGCGGCCGGAGGGGAGGAAGGAGGCGGCGGGCTCCATGGCCGCCGCGAGCAAGGTCGCCGGAGAAACCCGATAGGGCGCTACGGTGCGCGGTTTTCAATACCAAAAACACCGGGAGAGGGAGAAGGACAACGCGATTCCACCCAAGCCCTCTGCGCGGCCGGGGGAAGACCCAAGAGGCCCGCGCCATGGCCGGCCACGACGAACTACTCCGGCGAGCGCGGCCTGGGCGCTAGAGTGCCTCGAATCGCTCGGCAAAAGGACAGAGAGGGAGCGGGGAAGGAGACGAAGCTCACCACGGCGCGAATTCGGAGCGAAAATGGCTCCAAACAGAGGGACGACGCGCGGCGGTGCTTGGTTCTCCGGCGACGGTTTCTGCGCTAACCAAGAAGTGCAGTGGTAGGGAGAGAATGAGATGGGGAGGGAGAGAAAGCTCGGGCGCGCGGGGGTTTTCTCCAACTTAAAGCCGAGGCGCGGGGAGGGAACGTGGGGGAGCGGGGGGCGCGGCTTGGTGGTTTTCCAACAGAGAGAGAGAGAGAGAGAGAGTCGGGGGTGGGCGGTTGGAGGAAGGGGATGGTCCTGACGGGTGGGCCCCACCCGTCAGCCACCAGCAAGAGAGAGAGGGGGAAAGGGAGGGGGAGGCGGCTGGGCCGCGGCCTAGGAAGGGAAGAGCGCGGGGGAGGGGTTGGGCCGAAAGGCCGAGAGGGGAAGAGGGGGAAAGGAAAATTCCATTTTCTTTTTTTTTAAAAAATACTACATTTTTCCACTTGCATTTTCCCAAATGAATTTTTGAGCAAATGACATTTTGCTTTTAAAACAATCATCACAGTAAAATTGCACCAGCATGTATGCAACAAAATCTTTTCTAAACCTACATTAAATTTTAATTCCCCAAAAAATATTATTTTTCCTATATTGAAAATGCTCACAAAATTATTTAATAAAGTCAAATTCATCTATTTTTAAAAGAGCCAAATTTTGGGTGTTACAATTGTACCCCCCTTAAAATGAATCTCGTCCTCGAGATTCGGAAGAGGCTCAGATCCTTTGAAAGAACATGAAAAATATCTTGATAATCCTTTCATCTTCACAACTTGCATACCAAACTTAAACACTTGTCTCAAGGTCACACCTCATGAACATAATTTCCATTGAATAACTATTATTCATAATTGACCAAAGTCCATCTTGACTACTAATTTCCTTTAGCTTACAACTCCAAGAGACAAGGGAACTGAATATGCATTTGCCTCCTCAGGTAGCAGTGGACCACCATGATACTCAATTCTTTTTCCTGACGGTGCTGTTAAGAGCGTTTTGTAGTGGGTACCATAGATTACTCCTTTGTGTGCACACAACCATCCATTACCAAGGACCAGGGGAATACTAAGTGACTCTAGCACAATGAGGTTTGCAGTGAAGTTTTCCTTGTTTATGACCAGATTGATATTTGAGCACACCTGATTTGCTTGTATTTCTCGCACTCGGGTTTGAACTAGTAAAGGCTTCTTCGTTGGACACTTTACCCTCTCGATTGTCTTTACGATGTCGGTGGAAATGAAAGAATGAGAAGCACTCGGGTCAAAGAGAGCAAAAACTTGCACTGAGTCTACTTGAATATAGCCACCAACCACTTTGGTAGCTCCATGAATGTTATGCCTATCCACATTGCTCGGTCTTCCATTAATATAGTCTCATTGCACCTTACTTCCATGAGCAGACTTCTTACAACTTTTCCTTTTTCTCTTTCGCCGTTGTGGATTCTGATTTGATTCACTTCCAACTTGCTCTTCAGTATCATTATTTTGATAGTACTCAGTTTCATCATACCCATAACATTCTTCAAGGGTAGGATCATCATTCTCTTCCCACGTATCAGTAAGAGGCATCATATATGACTCCTGATCCATGGGATACTACACTCCCTGTCATCAGGTGACCAACATCAGTAGCACGAGAAGGAGAGATGATCATAATCATAGAATATCTCAAGAGATAACTCTCACTTCAAGATAAGTTGAAAATGCATCAACCCGTGATATCAAGGTTCTACCCCCTTAAGAAAGGTCGACTAGGAGGCACAAGGAAGGTAGCTTGCACTTTTTCTTGACAAGTTATCTTGCATTGAGACCCTTTTGACATCCCAAGGAACTTATGTGCAAGGAAGTAACAAATATCCTGATTTTCCTCGCGATATGAAAATCACCAGCGCAGTAAAATGGACATAACTCTTGTTCTGTTAATCCAATAGGGTTATAGCTTATACCGTTAGAAAGATTGGAGAATTTGCTACAACCTTTCAATAGAACACTTTTCCAAATTCTATAGTTTTATTTGTCCAAAACAGCAGGCAACCAAAACTGGTCCAGATTCTTGACAGGACATCTGTATCGTCTTGTGATTTTTGTAACTTCCAAACCATAATAGCTATGAGGGTGATTCTTGTGGTCAGAGAAAGTTATTGAAGTCTACTATCATCCAGAATTTTCTCATGATTTTTAGTCATCCAAGATCAGAGACATAAGCGATAAAGATGAGATACTCTAGAAAGGCACGATAAGGTAACAAGAGAAAAACCAAAATCCAACTATTTATGTCATTAATCCTTATGCCTTAGACATATAAACTAAATGAAATTGTGAAGAATCTCACAAGATCATTACAATCATTACAAAGATCCAAATCAAACATAAACATAAAGACAATTCAACCAAGCAGTAAAGGTTCACAAGGCACACAAACTCAACTTTCGCTGCTAGCGTTTTTATTACACAAGGGCACAAGCTCCTATATCTTAAACTCAGTGTGGCTTATTTCATGATACTACTGTTGGTTCTTCTGTGGACAAGACTTTACATAGTGTCCTTCCTGTCGGCAGTGATAACACTTTTTCTTAGCTGGATCCTTCGTGATATCATTTTCCACTGAGGTGTTGCTCGGTGTGTTACAAGTTCGCTGACTCTGAAGGTTTGTCTCTGGCTGGCTAGCTTTCTTCCTAACTTGGTTGATCCTTCGAGGTTGAAACTCTTTATAAGTGATGGTCCATCCATCTATGCATACCTCATGAGCAGTGGGGTTAGCTTGAGAAGTTTCTTCATCTCCAAGGTTTAGATTTTTATGGCCAGAGTTCAAAGGTAAATGTGACAACTTAGGATTTGAATGTTGTTCACTTCCCAATGCTGGCTCTAGTGATTTTGCCTTCCTCTTCTTATCCTCATTAGTCACACCATTTGATTTTACCTTAACTTCCTTTTTAGATGACCTATTCCGAAGACAAGGGAGACCATAATGCCTACAACAATGGCATTGATCCTGATATTCCGATGTACTACTACCAACACCTCCATGGGTTCTCATATTTTTCCAAGCTTCTGCTACTTGTCTCTTCACTGGTCCTGAGATGCACTGCTGAGAGTTCCCATTCTTAGTCATTCCTTCCACTACTTGCTTTTGCATGGCTAGAAGCTTCTCTTTGTTAAATGCTTTTATGGGTGGCGAAGCGAGGTCCTTTTGTCCATTCATGCCAAAGATCTCTTCATTATGAGCCATCTAAATAGACAAGGAGGTTGGATTTAGGATAGAGACAAAGTTTTATAATAGAATAGGGCAGAGGTAAGCATAATTTTTTTTGTTAGCAATTATCAAGGTTAAGGTGAAAGCAAGAAGTAAGCAGAGATAGAAGTATTCTAAAATGTCCGGTTCAAGCTAGGTTTGCGTCCTACAGTTGTTGACACTAGCTAACATCACTTAGATACTAGGTTGTCATCCCTAGCATGGCGCCAGAGTGTACAAAGGTATTTATAAATGTAAAGGCTCTCTAGAAAATAATCTATTCTATCCGCAAGCGCACAGATAAAACACCTCATTGTAGCATTTCACCAGGATAAGTATTCCAGGTATCGTTATTTATAATTTTGCTTAGGGATCTAAAGAAGATGGAATTAAATCAAAGGGCAAAATCTATCAAGGCATAGACTAGAGATAAACTTGCAAGAACATGATTACTAATGAGAAACTCGTCACACAGTCACTTACTTTAGCAGGGGGTAAACCATAAAGATAATAAAGTATAAGTTCATGGGATAAACAGCACAGCGATTAGAAAATAGACTACTCCTCATATATGTAGGTGATGTCGGATTAGCTAGAGAATGGATTCTAAGTTATCTACTAACTACTAAGTCATAATCTACTCTAGTTATCTACAAGATCATATATAGCATAAAAGACTCTTCATTCATGTATAAGGAACATTGATAAAGTAAATCAGAACATCGCATGACTTACTCCACAATACCGGTTCTGCCTGTCCTATCAACGGAGGGTGGACTATATAAGAATCAACGAAGCTGTCACTATCGCGAACTACCACACGACTCGGCCAATAGGATACATTTGCAGATAAATAACATCTAAGCACCACGCTCACATGTGATCTATCACCTAACTCCCTCGCGACAAGAGCTAAGCGCTTTGCAAACTTATACATAAACTCATTATCAATCATAACTATATCAAATATAGAACTAGAGCAAACTAAGAACATAATAATTAGAGACATAATGCAATTAGAACAATAGAATTAGAGAAAGATATGAATAATACCAATCTTTATTACCGAAGATCCGAATCCAGAGCGTAGTGCTCTACTTCTCTAATTGCTATCTAATCAAACCTCTAAACTTGAAGGATTAGGGAGTAGCTAATTCTAATTCTCTGTGGGAGAGAAGATCTAAACCCTAACTTTGATGGCTACCTCTGAATAATGATTTCTCCTCTCTCCTCCAGGGGCCACGGGGTCTGGTTTTATAGTCTCCTCAAGTGAACGTGAGCCATTGGATCAAACCGACATAGATTGTATGGTTTAGATTGATCCTTTAGGTCGGTGGAGTCTTGCCCCGAAAGAGAGTCCTGATCCAACTCCTGGCCAGGGCGGGCGCCCAAGGGGGGTGGGCGGGCGCCCTGCCCCCGAGCCCGAATCGCGTCCCGTTCGTTCCCGTGGCTTCTGGACCCTTCTAGATCAAGGAAAATTGCGCGACACGTAATTATCTCGTTGTAAACATGACATGTGGGCCTTCTCTCCATATTTTCTGATAAACAACTGCAGAAATAGATAAACACCAAAACTCATGGAATTCTGTCAGATAAAACCCTAATTCTAAATGTTTGTTTCATATTGATCCTTTTTCATGTTTATTTGATTATTAATTTTAGTACTTAAGGACCGTCAACAAACTCTCCCAAGCTTACCCTTTGCTTGTCCCTGAGCAAACAGCTAAACTCAGACGGATCAGGAGTTGCTTCGATGTTTTCTTTCCTGACAGGCACACATGCTTTTACATAAAAATTCTTCCAGATTGGAGTGAAGTGTTATGAAATTTAGTACCTGTACTTAAGTCTTAAGTAATCGAAAGACAAAATAGTTAAGTCAAGCACTATCTCTCCTGTCTATACTTCACCTTTGTTCTAGAGTTTTTCATAAGTTTTCAAAATAAAACTCAGAGTTCCCAGCAATGATTCTCTCAAGTCTCTCTATATGTCGTATTTGTGGATCCTTACCATGATGTCACTTGCCTATAGCTAATAGAATATTTAAGTGGAGCTCATAGGAGTGAAAACAGCTCATACATATGTTGTCTAATCGAGCCATGGATCCAAAGGAACTCAGCATATAATTAAATCAAGATGTGCATGTGTGATGGAGTAAATGATAGTGATGATGAAGATATATAAGTGATAATAAAACTTACTTCTCATTGCTCCTCATATTGCTATCTCTCTTCCTCTTTGATCTTTGCTTTGGGAGAACATGGGCTATCTTTTTCTCTTTCTTCTTCTTTTTTTTCAGGTGGGTAGTAGATACCCCTAATTCTACTGTCGGACACTTGTCCATTTTTTCCGCTCAAGTGGGCATTTGTTTCCCTAATTCTACTTCGGACAGTTGTCCATTTTTACCTCTCGTCTCACTCTTTTTTTCTTTCTTTTTCGAGGTTCCGGGCACTTGCCCCTTTTTATTTCCTCGCATATTTTTGCATAACCCATGCCTCTTCTGCATTGAATCTTTTTAGAGAGAGAATAACAATATTCGGGACAGTGAGTGATAATATTTTTAGCAATTTTAATGATTGGTAATGGATGCTGTGGTAGATGTGTGCAAGTGAATATTTTAATTTAACCACATGAAAAGCTGTGGTAGGTAGTTTTGTTATGCTAGGAACTCATCATGTGATTTGTAGGTTTCAAAATAAATCTCTAGAACTTAGTGTAGTAGGAACAAAATAAACAGTAGCTCAACTTTATATCATGCCTTTCTCTTACCTAGACTTTAGTTTTATGTTTCCCAAAGATAGTAATTTTAGTTTTAGTAATTCCTGGAAGAATTCTAATATAAAAGCTAGGTACTTGTAAGTAAGCAAACAGAGCAACTGTTCATCATTTCCATCATGCATATTTTTAGTCTTTTTATGTTTTCTAGAGATTAAACTTAGCAGGAAAATAAAGCACACTTTTCTACACACTCTTTTTATTTTGTTTTCATGTTTATTAAAGTGCAGTGAATTAAAGCAAGAAAATATTTATTTGGTTTTCTAAGTTTTTTTTTGAATAAAATACTAAAATAGAAAGAATAAATAAGAAGAGCAAATAAAAAACTTACTTGATAAATTTGGGAGGAACTCCCCCAAGCTGGATGTTGACGTCGGTCTTACCCGATGTTCCAGAACCGCATCATGGTTGTGATGTTGTCGTTCATTGTTGTTGTATCTTGTCTTAGTTCTTGTACTGCAGCTGCATGGTACTGGTTCCATTTTTGTTGTTCTTCCAGGAGTCTTCCATGTTCTGCTTGCGTGTTCTGGATGTCGAGGAGGGTGTTGTCGGTACGAGTGAAGAAAGCACCGGCCTCTTGATAGTAGTCATTCGTGAAAGCGTAGGAGGCGTCGGAGTATCGTCCATATGGATCAGTGGAGTACCTGCCCGTATGAAAAGGCGGGTTTGTCCACTGGTGATCTTGGCTCTCCGGCCATGTCTCCTCTGTTGGCTCTTGTGGTTGCGCATGACGAGCCCATGGGTCTCGAAGGACTCGTGGATTGTAATCGTAATAATGCAGGTGCGCTGCTTCTTCTGGTCCAGGGTCAGCTCCATACCAAGTACGTTCTCGGTGAGTGGTTATTCTTTCAGATGCCACTCGCTGTGGAGTTCTCTGGTTCACTGGTGTTGCTGCAATCTCAATCAAAAAGTTTTGCACAGAGTAGAGGCCAAGGTTCGGGTTAGGTAACCGAATCTTGCCTTTATCATCATACAGCATATACATTATATTCCCCTCTTTCTTTAACATCCGAGCTTGTCTAAATGTGTTATAGCCATGATAAATTCTTAATTCTTCTATGAAGTCCAGTGATGAGTTTTCTAGTAAGTGAAGATTAGTGGCTAGACGAGTGATAAGTGAAGTACATCCTACTAGTCCCTGAAGACTAGGTATACTAAGCCAATGTGAAACTAATAATGTAACAGGTGAAGTAGGTACTTTACTAATAGCAGCATATAAAAGTTGTAAATCTCCTATTCTTACTTTCCTAATATCATCACGGTAGAAAAGATTGTACCCAAGCCATTTGTGAAACATCCTAAGAGTGGGGTGTTCCATGTCACTAGTTCGGGCTTGACTGTAAAAATTATCTCTAGATATTTCTCTCCAGAACTGGTGTCTCTCAAAATTGGGTAAATCGGAGTCAATGTTCAGGATGCATCTTGAAGAGAAACCAAGATGGTCGCTTAGCTCTCTCCAGGATAACATAATTTCCTGTTTGAACATCCGAAAAACAATTCCCCCTCATAGTATTGTAAGGTGCAAAGAAATTCGAGGGTGAGAAGACGAGAACCCAGCTCAGTTATATTCCAAAAATTTGTCCAACCCATCATTGAAAAATTAAGTCGAATTCAGTGTCCATACCTGTTTCTTGTAGTAGGGTCGGATTGAGAGTAGGGGTATGAATGAAATCTTTGTTCTTCAATTGCTGATAGACTTCCTTCTCCCTTCGGGTCTTCAGTCCAAGGTCTCCTATCTTGAGAAGGATCTTAACTTGCTGACCTGATGAAGATGATGGAGCTTGTGTGGGTGTCGGGTCGACGTTCATCTCTGATGGCTGTGAGGAGTGTCGGGATGAACTCCTTGTACCAATGTTCTTGAGAGCCTTCCCTGCATTCTTCACCTTCTTAAACATCCTGTAAACAAAAGTTGGCAAAAACACAACTAGTGGAAAATGTGAGATAAAATGTTAGTGGTTAGCTGTCCGGAGTGTCAGTAGTCCAGGGGTTAATCGTTCAAGACAAGTTTCTATTTTTGGTAGAGCCTCCCCTAAACAACTTTTACTTCCGTTTAGACAACGGAATCACTACTTGCTAGTTGATAATCACTTTCTCAAAAGAACTCCAACTTTCTCTTCCACTCTCCTCTTTTTCTTTACTCTCTTCTCTTCACTACAAGAACTCCTTCTCGGAAAACTGAGATTTGTGTGGTTTTCTGAAGTGTTTGTGTGGAGAGAAGGGGACCTGGAGGTGGCCTTTTATAGGCTGAGCAGGGGACAGGGCGGGCGCCCAAGGTAGGTGGGCGGGCGCCCACCCCTGGTGTCCATCCTGGGTGTGCTTCCTCCACTTGCTTCCTTGCTTTGATCTTACGCAAAATAATGTTGTGTTGGTAGTGGTTGGACGGTGGAAAGATGTCAGGTGAGTGGAAACATATTGGTGGATGAAATTATGTGATGGGATATATGTGAGGTGAAGTGTATGACATGTGGGACCCAAAGAGTGTGGGTCATGCTTCTAGAGGATCAATATAATTAAATATAATGCAGGAAAATCTATGAGAATTAACACTTAATGAAAATGATAATGAAGAATATTTTTGTGCCTCCACAATAATTAATAAATATGGGTTGTTACACACCACGAATATTATTTATATGGGGCTTTTGATTATTATAATTATGCTATGACTAATGCAAGATTTAATTATGCAAGAATTTAAATATGAGAAAATTAACGCGGGTAAGTACCGATTTACCTCCCGGCGAGGGTTTGGGATTTTTAGGTCCCCCAAGCTAGACCTCCAAAGCTTTTAATCTTCTGAGTTACCTTCCTCTGGAGATGGTGTCTCCAGTGGTTCTTCATGAACTTCCTTCACTGTAGAGTCTCTCTCTGGTCTGGGTTTGAATGTGAAGTGTTCTTCTTGACCGTTTATGTTGAACTTGATTTCTCCCTTCCCGACATCAATGTGGGCACTGGCAGTGCTCAGAAATGGCCTTCCAAGGATGATGGACACTTTTGAGTCAGGGCTCATGTCCAGTACTACGAAGTCTACTGGCACCAGGAAATCTCTGATCTTGACTGGAATGTTCTCGGCGATGCCCAACGGGTGTCGAACCGATTGATCCGCTAGTTGTAGGCACATTGATGTTGGTTCTAAGGTTGCATGATCAAGCTTCTTGTAGACTGATGCTGGCATCACACTAACACTTGCTCCGAGATCACAAAGTGCATTGTTGAAGTGTTGGTTTCCGATCGAGCAATCAATAGTGGGACATCCAGGATCTTCCTTCTTCTTTGGTGGTTTATTGAGGATGGCCGCACTACATTCTTCTGTCAGCTTGATAACCTCAGTGGTGGGCAGTGGTCTCTTCTTGTTAAGAATATCTCTGATGTACTTTGCATATGTAGGTACCTGTATGGCATCGAGCAGAGGTATGTTGACATATAATTTCTGAATGACCTCTACAAACTTACCAAACTGCTCATCCGACTGCAGTCCTCTGTTTCTTCTGGGAAATGGCAAATAGTTGGTGTCGTAAAAATCTTTCCTCATTTCTCCGGTTCTTGGTGGTTGGAGCAGATCTTCTGCTTCAACTGGGCTTTCTTCTTCTATTACTGCTGGTTGCACTGGTGCTGATGTTCTTTGTTTCTCTTTTGGGTATGGTGGATCTCTGGTGGCTTTTCCTCCTCTTCTTTACCTGCTCAAGGTTAGTAGCAACAGGCAGTGCAGCAGCTAACTTTATTAATTTAAGCTCTACCCTCTTATTAAGAGTGTTTTGCTCATCAAAGGCAGTTAGTAGAAAATCCATTTTATTTTGTATATCTTTTAGAGATGATTCATTTGTATCTAGCCTTTGTTTAACTTCATCATTAATTTTGGTTTGTTGAGCAATTATCTCTTTTAATGAAAGTTGCTTGACAGTATTACCCGAATTCATACCTTTGCTATTGGGTTGACTCGAAGTTGGTTGATATTTGTATGTTGTCTCAGTGCCCCTTTGATCTTCTTTGAACTTGGCCCTCTGGTCAATCCAATGGAGCAAATTTTCTATCTTACTTGATAATGCATTTACTTCTTCTGGTATTCCTTCAGTTTGATGACATTGTTGAGCTTTATCTTGGAACCAGCTTTGGTTTTCTGCTATCTTATCCAAAAGTATCTCTGCTTTTCCAGTTGTAAGCTCCAAGAATGATCCTTTAGCAGATGCATCTAGGCACTCACGAGTCTTCTGGGTTAATCCATGGTAGAAGGTCTGCATAAGTAACCATGTGGCCATTCCATGGTGAGGACAATCTGATATGTATCCTTGAAAACGCTCCCATGCTTCTGAAATGGCTTCTGTCTTCTGCTGTTGGAAACTGACAATATTTCCTCTTAAGGCAGTTGTTTTGCCTATAGGGAAAAACTTTGATAGAAAGGCATCTGACAAGTTCGTCCAGTTGTTGATGTTATCTTGATGAGTGTAGAACCACTTCCTCGCTTTTCCTTCTAGTGAGAATGGAAAAAGGCGAAGTAGTATGACGTCTTTGTCAACTCCGTTGATGTGGATTGTGCTTCCAATCTCTAAGAAATTCTGCAAGTGTGCACTGGCATCTTCATGTGCCTTTCCACTGAATTGTGTAGCTTGTACCAAATTGATGAGGCTTGACTTGAGCTCAAACTCAGGTATTCCTTCTTCTACTGCAAATCTTGGACCAGTTGGAATGTTGTCAAGACTTGGAGCAGAGAATTCTTGCAAGGTCTTTTGTGCCATAGCTTCAGCAATTGGTAGCTAGCTTCTTCTTTTCTTGATTGCTTTGGTGCTGATGATGGAGAGTTGAATGTACCCAAAGTCAATCCTGTTATACCCTGTATATAAAAATATAAACATAGAAAACCAACAGGGTGAACCTGCCAAAGCAGCGGTGCCTTGTTATGATTTCTCACTTAGTAGCTGTTTTATGCAATTATTTCTCTAGTCTAGTCTAATATTTTATATGAATAACCTTGATCGATTTTCTGGCTTTCCTAAGCATTACCCTTTTGTTCCTTTTTATGACTTATTCCTGAGACTCGTATAATTCCTATAAGATCCATAAAGTTCCCCGGCAACGGCGCCAGAAATGCTTGTTGACACTAGCTAACACCACTTAGATACTAGGTTGTCATCCCTAGCATGGCGCTAGAGTGTACAAAGGTATTTATAAATGTAAAGGCTCTCTAGAAAATAATCTATTCTATCCGCAAGCGCACAGATAAAACACCTCATTGTAGCATTTCACCAGGATAAGTATTCCAGGTATCGTTATTTATAATTTTGCTTAGGGATCTAAAGAAGATGGAATTAAATCAAAGGGCAAAATCTATCAAGGCATAGACTAGAGATAAACTTGCAAGAACATGATTACTAATGAGAAACTCGTCACACAGTCACTTACTTTAGCAGGGGGTAAACCATAAAGATAATAAAGTATAAGTTCATGGGATAAAGAGCACAGCGATTAGAAAATAGACTACTCCTCATATATGTAGGTGATGTCGGATTAGCTAGAGAATGTATTCTAAGTTATCTACTAACTACTAAGTCATAATATACTCTAGTTATCTACAAGATCATATATAGCATAAAAGACTCTTCATTCATGTATAAGGAACATTGATAAAGTAAATCAGAACATCGCATGACTTACTCCACAATACCGGTTCTGCCTGTCCTATCAACGGAGGGTGGACTATATAAGAATCAACGAAGCTATCACTATCGCGAACTACCACACGACTCGGCCAATAGGATACATTTGCAGATAAATAACATCTAAGCACCACGCTCACATGTGATCTATCACCTAACTCCCTCGCGACAAGAGCTAAGCGCTTTGCAAACTTATACATAAACTCATTATCAATCATAACTATATCAAATATAGAACTAGAGCAAACTAAGAACATAATAATTAGAGACATAATGCAATTAGAACAATAGAATTAGAGAAAGATATGAATAATACCAATCTTTATTACCGAAGATCCGAATCCAGAGCGTAGTGCTCTACTTCTCTAATTGCTATCTAATCAAACCTCTAAACTTGAAGGATTAGGGAGTAGCTAATTCTAATTCTCTGTGGGAGAGAAGATCTAAACCCTAACTTTGATGGCTACCTCTGAATAATGATTTCTCCTCTCTCCTCCAGGGGCCAGGGGGTCTGGTTTTATAGTCTCCTCAAGTGAACGTGAGCCATTGGATCAAACCGACATAGATTGTATGGTTTAGATTGATCCTTTAGGTCGGTGGAGTCTTGCCACGAAAGAGAGTCCTGATCCAACTCCTGGCCAGGGCGGGCGCCCAAGGGGGGTGGGCGGGCGCCCTGCCCCCGAGCCCGAATCGCGTCCCGTTCGTTCCCGTGGCTTCTGGACCCTTCTAGATCAAGGAAAATTGCGCGGCACGTAATTATCTCGTTGTAAACATGACATGTGGGCCTTCTCTCCATATTTTCTGATAAACCCCTGCAGAAATAGATAAACACCAAAACTCGTGGAATTCTGTCAGATAAAACTCTAATTCTAGATGTTTGTTTCATATTGATTCTTTTTCATGTTTATTTGATTATTAATTTTAGTACTTAAGGACCGTCAACAACAGTCAGCATTGCTTTGATACCACTTTGTAACACCCGATTTTAAGGACAAAATCAGATATGCACCATATGTGAGTTTTAGAAGACAAAACTCACATATAGCTACAAATAAGGGGTAATATCAAAGAACAACGCATAAATTACATAGCGTACATAGAAAATCAGAAACAACCTTAGGCAGCAAACCACGAAATATAACTCCAAACTTCGGGTGTTAACTTCACTCTACAGGATCCAACTGACTGGTTGATCACAAGCCCAATACTTCTCCTGAGGTGTGGGGGAGATAGCAAGAGTGAGTCCAAGACGAACTCCGCAAGTATAACAACTAGATTGTATAGATTCCACAATCTCATGATCAATGTGACATAAATAATATAGAGCATTAAACAATAATCATGAGCATATTTACACAACAAGATTCATCACCCTTAATGTAAGAGTTCCCAAGGCCGCTCGTGACCGTGAGCACGGCTAGTATACTAGTTTTTAACACTCTGCAGAGGTTGTACATCTTTACCCATGAGTCATGATTTACCCTTTCGCCTGAGGTGATCAGCCTCGTAACCCACTACCAAGGTAGGTCGGCAGGGATCACTATGAAGTATTTCAAAGATTCGTCTAACAAGTTAGGGCCGCTTGGTCTCGGTAGTCAGTCCATGTGATTCTACCCCGCAGGGGATCCACAGTCTGCTATCCCCCATTTGCGCCACACGGGTAACCTCTAACAAGCTAGAAAAATTACTCATACTTGACTAAAGCCAGAGCCATTATAGCCCTCATGGTTGCACTTTCATCCCGGTTATCACTTACGAATAAATCCTCAAGTTGTTAAAAAGTCATTATTATCATTTGTTACTTTATATCAATCTAGTCACAAGATCATAGTCATAGAATTAAAATCCAAATGCTATACTTGCCTTGATCCAATTCCTCCTGCTAGTCCTGCTGATCTTACTTGCTTCCAAGACTCTGATCTTGATCACCGAAGTAAAGCTCACCGTCTACTCTCGATCATCGATCATCAACACACAAACAATCGACGACAGACATACACGAAGCAAACAAGATTACAATTAGAACAGTACACCAACAGATCAAAAATGAAATAAAAGTTTTCCAAAATCATCTACACGCTGCTACGATCACGTCAACGGGAAATTCACGGAAAACGAAGTTACGA
The DNA here is from genome assembly GCF_000003195.3 of Sorghum bicolor. Classification (NCBI taxonomy): domain Eukaryota; kingdom Viridiplantae; phylum Streptophyta; class Magnoliopsida; order Poales; family Poaceae; genus Sorghum; species Sorghum bicolor. The sequence goes on from NC_012874.2 coordinate 63,111,278, forward strand.
CGCGAAATCTACGCATTAAACGGGACTACAAAGGCTATCTACGGACATGTATTTATCTAGGAAACCTAATGGTGGTGAACCTAGACGACAATGGTACCAACGCGAAGCTTATAAAATTATGAAACTAATGCAACTTGAACGGATCGAAACGGAGCTAAAACGGAGAAGATATGAATTTTCTAATATTTTATATAGAAAAGTAATTAATTAAATAGGGTCACAAAATTAAAATGTTTCAAATTGGTGAAACAATTAGACTAACATGTAAAGCTCGTGATTACGAATCTAACGCAATTTGAACGGGTCAAATCGGAGCTAAAATGAATATTTTATGACCAAAACAATGCAATGGCAATTCTGTAAATTTCTGAAAGCGCATTTTGACCTAAACCGACGGAGTTTACGTTTTCCAAACGGCAAGGCGTAAACTGAGAAATACGCTAAGGACTGCGGCCGAATTTTGAAATCTAGGAGGGGTTCTTTACGCAAAATTGCCCCCGAAGGGGTACGGTGCATCCAGGGCCGTTGGATCGCGAACGGGTGGCACAGATTAGAAGAAAAAATTAAGAGAGAGAGGGAGAGGGTGGCGCGCAGCCGGAGGGGAGGAAGGAGGCGGCGGGCTCCATGGCCGCGGCGAGCAAGGTCGCCGGAGAAACCCGATAGGGCGCTACGGTGCGCGGTTTTCAACACCAAAAACACCGGGAGAGGGAGAAGGACAACGCGATTCCAACCAAGCCCTCTGCGCGGCCGGGGGAAGACCCAAGAGGCCCGCGCCATGGCCGGCCGCGACGAACTACTTTAGCGAGCGCGGCCGGGGCGCTAGAGTGCCTCGAATCGCTCGGCAAAAGGACGGAGAGGGAGCGGGGAAGTAGACGAAGCTCCCCACGGCGCGAATTCGGAGCGAAAACGGCTCCAAGCAGAGGGACGACGCGCGGCGGTGCTTGCTTCTCCGGCGATGGTTTCTGCGCTAACCAAGAAGAGCAGTGGCAGGGAGAGAATGAGATGGGGAGGGAGAGAAAGCTCGGGCGCGCGGGGGTTTTCTCCAACTTAAAGCCGAGGCGCGGGGAGGGAACGTGGGGGAGCGGGGGGCGCGGCTTGGTGGTTTTCCAACCAAGAGAGAGAGAGAGTCGGGGGTGGGCGGTTGGAGGAAGGGGATGGTCCTGACGGGTGGGCCCCACCCGTCAGCCACCAGCAAGAGAGAGAGGGGGAAAGGGAGGGGGAGGCGGCTGGGCCGCAGCCCAGGAAGGGAAGAGCGCGGGGGAGGGGTTGGGCCGAAAGGCCGAGAGGGGAAGAGGGGGAAAAGAAAATTCCATTTTCTTTTTTTTTTTAAATACATTTTTCCACTTGCATTTTCCCAAATGAATTTTTGTGCAAATGATATTTTGTTTTTAAAACAATCATCACAGTAAAATTGCACCAGCATGTATGCAACAAAATCTTTTCTAAACCTACATTAAATTTTAATTCCCCAAAAATTATTATTTTTCCTATATTGAAAACGCTCACAAAATTATTTAATAAAGTCAAATTCATCTATTTTTAAAAGAGCCAAATTTTGGGTGTTACAAAAACAGGGAAAATGAGGGTAAAATCACCATTTTATTTCAAAACTGGGAGTAGAAACACTTAAGCCCCAAAAAAGTTACCGAGCTCTGCCATTATAAAATATATAATAAAGTGACCCCCTAATCTTGCATCCAAATTACCCACCATATCATTATTGAAACATAATAAATATTTTTTTTTGAATTACCAACTTTTGCTATTATGAAAGAAAATTCATAATAACCCCTAAATTAGCATCTAAATTATCCACCTATGCCATTATGAAAGCTACTTCCAAATAACTCTTAATTTTTTATCTACATTACACAACACTAACATTATGCAACTCTAATCACTATCATAAATAATAGGGACAATTGGCTACCGGACATGCAAAGTGGCGCGCATTTGCTGAAAGACACTTTTTCATGTAACACTCACCATCAAAACAGTTACCATTTGTAAACCATAAGGCCAATGGCTATGAAATTTTAACAGCAACAAGATATGATAGTTATCTACAAATCATCTAATACTCACTTCCATAGAAAATCTCGTTAAAGACATGATATCATGTCCACCAGCAACCTTAACAGCATGATTTGCTGGTGGACATGATTTCGTGTCCTTAACGAGATTTTCTATGGAAGTGAGTATTAGATGATTTGTAGATAACTATCATATCTTGTTGCTGTTAAAATTTCATAGTCGTTGGCCTTATGGTTTACAAATGACAATTATTTTGGTGGTGAGTGTTACATGAAAAAGTGTCTTGCATAAAATGACCCCTTTACCAATATAAATATTTAATATAGTAACCCCCTAAATTAACATCTAAATTACCCCACGCCTTTGTCACTATGAAAGGTACATCCAAACAACTCCAACATTATGCAAGATAATTTAAAATCACACCCTAATATTTGTATAAATTTTACTATTCCGTAAGATATTATGATGTAAAACCATTTAATTTGTAAGTACATGTAAATACATTAAACTATTAAGATTCAATGTCAATAAAGTATGCATGGTATATATATTTCCAAATTACACAGTCTACCAGTGTAATGCTATTCTGGCTGGGTACTTTGTGAACCGACCAGCAAATTTAGCACCGCGGTGCTCTAGGAGTATACATAAAGTAGTAATTGTTTCGTAGAACAAATTTAACATCTCGGGAGTTGTGATGCAAGCTGAGATGACAATTCACGTGCCACTGTAATAAGATACAATAAGCAATAGATTTATGTTGTGTTCTGTGCGGCACTAAAACACATAAGAAATATTTCACATAATAAGATATATATATATATATATATATATATATATATATATATATAAAAACAAAACAGGACGGGATAAAATGTAACTCTGACGGCTGGCTGGTACGGTATAGCAGCGCAGTACTAAACTTTGGCACGCGCGCGCTTGTCGATCGTGTCGTGTCGTCATCGATGGACCACTACGCCGCCGCCGCGCGGTTCTGGTATTTGGTGAGCCGCACGAGCAGCGGCGCCTTGCGGCGGAACGTGAGCCCGCCGGTCTCTTCCATGCTCATGTCCTCTGCCTTCATCCCCGGCGCCGGCAGCGCCCAGTCGAAGCAGTAGAGCAGGTTTGCGAGGGTGAAGATGACGTTGGTCTCGCCCATGGCGAGGCCCGGGCAGATCCGGCGGCCGGCCCCGAACGGTATGAACTCGAAGTGCGAGCCGTAGTAGTCAACGTCGCTCCCCTGGAAGCGGTCCGGATTGAACTCCTCCGGTGCCGTCCAGCTCGCCGGGTCCCTGCCGATGGCCCACGCGTTGACGAACACGCGCGTCTTGGCCGGCACGTGGTAGCCGCAGATGGTGGTGTCTCGCATCGTCTCCCGGGGCACCAGCAGCGTCGCCGGCGGGTGCAGCCGCATCGTCTCCATGACCACCATCTTCAGGTACGGGAGCTTGGCGGCGGTACCGGTGTCGGAGTCCACGCGCGGCCTGTTGTCGCCCACCGCGGCCCTCACCTCGTCCTGCGCCTTCCTCAGCACCGGCGGCTTGCGGATCAGCTCCGACATCGCCCACAGGATGGTCACGGCGCTCGTGTCGATGGCGCCGAGGAAGGTGTCCAGGACGATGGCCTTGACGTGGTCCCTGGTGAAGCGGAGCGTGCCGTCGTCGTTCTCCTTCCACAGGTTGATGAGGACGTCGACGAGGTCGCCGCCGCCGCCGCCGCCGCCGTTGTCGGGCACGGGGCGCGCCGCCGCCCGGTCCATGTGCTGGTCGATGACCTTCTCGAAGAAGGCGTCGAGCTCGCTGAAGATGCGCTCGCGGCGGCCGAGGAAGCCCGTGAGGCGGTCGACGAGGCGGCCGGCGGCGTTGGGGAAGAAGTCCTCTGCGGAGAAGCTGGCCAGCATGTCTATGGCGTCGTCAAGCACGTGCTGGAAGTGCTCCCTGTGCGCAAACTGCTCGGAGGCGTAGATGTTGCCGAGGGCGACGGTGCCGATGATGCCGTCGGCGAGCGTGAAGATGTGGTCGTTGAGCGCGATGGGCGCCGAGGCTTCGGCGGCGCTGTCGAGGACGGCGACGAGCCTATCCATCTGCTGCTCGCGCGCGTAGCGAGCGGCCTTGACGCGGCGCACGCTGAGGAGCTCGAGGACGAAGAGCTTGCGCATCTCGCGCCAGTACTCGCCGTAGGGCGTGAAGGCGACGTCCTTTTGGTCGTAGGAGAGGCGCTTGGGCCCCGGCGACGAGGGCCGGCTGCAGCAGTCGATGTCGTGCACCTTGACCACCTCCCGCGCCGCCTCCGCGCTGGACACCACCACCGTCGGCACGGTGCCCAGTCGCAGCTGCATCACCGGGCCGTAACGCCGCGCTAGCTCGCGGAGGTTCCGGTGAGGAAGCGGGCCCAGCAGGTGCAGGTTGCCCAGGACCGGCACCTGCATGGGGCCCGGCGGCAGCTGCGGCGCCGCGCCGCCATCCTTGGCGCTCCTGCTCCTGTTGGTGAGGAGGAGGTAGGACGACACCAGCAGGACAGGGAGGAGGGCCACCAGGAGGCCCATCTGCCACTGCTGCGGCAAGCAGCTGCTAAGGAGCTGCTGGGAGGGGAGTACTGACGTGGTGGTGGCCATGGTTTCCTTGGTGTGGCCGACTGTCGAGCTGCTTCTCGACCTCTCTGCTGGGCAATTTGTAGATGTGTCATGTGTGTATGTGTATGTTTTGAATCCCATTTCCGATGTATCACTCAAAGTCCAAGCCTGAGTGCTTGTTGCCTATTTATTCGGCCACTGAAACTACGTCAAGATAAGCTGGTTCCGTTCATTTGTACAGTGTCTTATGAAAAACGTGGTACCGTTCATTTGTTTGAAAAGTCATGTCTAAAAGTATTGTTCGCTAATTTATTATAATAAAAAAATATTGTTGAATGACTAACAGATTCGACACATAAACTGCACGGCAAGGCCATGATTGATTGCTGCAACAGGAGGTGTCACTCAGGCCCTGTTTGGTTTGAGCTGTTTTTTAAACACCTATCCCATCAAATGTTTAGACTATAGACTAATTACGAAACTAAAAACATAACTAGAGAATAATTTATTAGACAATTTTGTAAGCCTAATTAGCCCATGATTGGACACTAATTGCGGTAGTTACAAATGTGCAACAATACATATTAAACTTTAGCACCTCTAACTAAACGCCCCTCACTCACTTATTTTTTTTTCTCAAATACACAAAGTTGTTGCGTATCTTTGCATTAAGATTCAGGAATAGTGAAAGTTATTTGTAGGAGTATAAACCTCTATACCCTCATGGCTGGACATAGGCCGCACTAACAGAGGTAGCCCAGCCCACAAGATGAAAACATGTGGCGCACGACACTGGTCGACGTACACTCCAAGGTTACAAGAAGATATTATACTAAATAGGATACTCCCTCCATCCCAAATTGTAAGTCATTCCAAGAATCTTGGAAAGTCAAAGCATTTTCATGTTTGACCAAATTTATAGAGAAAAATACTAAAATTTGTAACGTGAAGTGAGTATATTATGAAAATATAATTAAAGAAGAATCTAATGATACTTAGTTGATATCATAATAATAATTATTTTATCATATAAATTTGGTCAAACTTAGAAAAGTTTGACTCTCCAAGATTCTGGGAATGACTTACAATTTGAGATGGAGGGAGTACTTTACTTATAACTCTGTCCCTTCACAGTATATAAGGAGGGGGGCAGGGGTCCCTAGAGGACAGATCATACTTAATTCATCTCATTACATCTCATATCATCAATACAATCAGATGCAGGACATAGGTATTATGCCCTCACGGCGGCCGAACCTGGATAAAAATCCTTATTTGTGTCTTGCGTCACCATCTAGTTCGTATCTTGCGCATCTATCTGACGATAATATACTACCTTGGTATACCCTAGGTAGACTACCGATCATATTTTATCGATAGTGGCGCGCTAGGTAGGGGGTGTGTGTACAGCCTCCCAGGAAAGCCAGATGGTCATCATCCCTAACTCCACGGCCTCACATTCACCGTCGGCTAGATCACCTGGACCACCGGCTTCAACAGCTTCACCGCCACGACTATGCAGGAGGTGCAAATCCGATCTGCGTCGGCTACGGCTCCAACCACGCCGGCTATGGCTCCGACCACTCTAGCATCGTCGCTTTCCTACAACAAAGGGAGGTAGATCGATGACACCGATCTGCTCGGGCTATTGACCAAGTTGCTTGGCCTACTTGCTCCGACCACCGGTCATGTCATAATAATGATTATCGCGAAGAACAGCGCTACGACAACCGCAACCACTGTCACGACAAAAAGTCAGAAAGCTCGAGGGCCAGACAATTTTGTCACCACTGACCAGACTTCTGTCCAAAGATAAGTGCACTTCTAATATTTTATTTATTTTTGGCATAATATTTTATATAATGTCCTTGACATGATTATCCTTCGAAACAACTTTTTGGTTAGCAGACTAAATTTTTCTTCTACACGAGTTTTTTAGAGCCGGCACTATCTCCGACTGCTGCCCACACGTGCACGAGATCCGCCCTCTGTGTTTCGGGTGGTCGGCAGTAGCTCTCTAGCGAGGCTGGCAATCCTACATGTGCCTAGGCTCCACGCCTCATGCTCCACATTGTTGGTCAGACCAGAGCTGGTGCAAGCTCTAGGATGAATTAACTACTCGTATTAATTTTAATATAACATAAAAGCTAAAATTTTATACCAGTTCTAATTTTTTTCTCTAGAGTTTATTTGTACATCATATACTATCTATTTTCTATATTTATTTTTCAAGAGCTTGTCCCAGCCAACAAGCTACGCTCGGGGACTTGTTGTTCATTCCCTACGCTGTGCTTGGGAACCACTCCAACCACCGAGCACTTTTACGTTCCCAACCACGCTCGAGGACTCGTCGACCACTTACTACGCTGTGCTCGGGGACTGTGCCGACCAACGAGCACATTTACATTCCCAGCCGTGCTCAGGGACTTGTCAATCACTCCCTACGCTGTGCTCAGTGATTGCTCCGATCACTCTCCGACCACAGCTTGGGGATTGCTCTCCTCAGTTACATATGAATTAGACTCATATATAATTGATTGGCGATTTTAATTTTTTAGACCTTGCTACAAGGCTCATACTTCGCCTTCTTGTAAGCTCGGGGACTACATCGGTACGATGCACTTCGCAATGCATCTCTGTATCAGAATTTCTACGCGGACTTTTCTTTTTAGACCCTAGCACCACGAGTCTACGTTACCTACTATCAGACTCGGGGACTAAGTGGACACACTTCACCCTACGGTGGATATGCTTTCTTTTTCAAATCTTATACTTTTCAGAAAAGTAAAGTGGACACAGTTCATGAGAAAAGAAATCTTTTTTCTTTAGAGCACCATGTATTATTCGGATAACCTGTTTCTTCGGTGTCAATAGTGGTCCACTGTCTTCCAAGCTAGCTGAAGTACCATCGCAACTGCTCGGGCAACTTCCATAATGGTCGGAGATATCAAGCTCCACTGGTCGAAGAAGTTCAAGATAATGTGTCACATCACAATACATGGAGCTCGGGGACTAGCAGTGGAGATATAAACCCCTATACTCTCATGGTTCGAGCATAGACACACTAGAGACAGTTAGTGTTACACAATCAGCTTTGTCCTCCTTAGCACAAGGAGATCATGGACTATAATTACTCGCTAATCATATTACCTAGCCAGCACCGGTGATCAAACACGCTTCTTTGTATGGCACCTCGGTCGCTCTTCCTATGGGTCTGGGAAGAGTAATCGCATTGCCTCAGCATGGGAGGGATTGAGCTGATCGCCAAAAATATTGTTGTAGGGGTTCTGGGATGCTATGGAAGTCCTCGTCTGTCCATCTGGGAAGCCCATCTGTTTCATCACTAGCACCTCTCCCTGTTTGGAGGGCAGGATGTGTGAAAGCGCCTAGGTGGCGCTCCTCCTGTTGTGGGTCGATAACTTTGGTTGTGCCTCCATAGCTAGATGAGGCAACAACGGTGATGGTGCTTTACGTAGGATCTTGTCGGTGAATTGCTTCAGATTCGATATAATTCCCCTAGCTACAAATTCTTGGCATCACTATGATAAATGTGGGGATCCATGAAGATTTTGTCATGATAGTAGATTAATTCGTCACTAAGATTCGGTTTTACGACATTTTGTAGTAGGCAATACGACGTAGTGTTGAAAAGTATGTCTTCATCACCAAGACATAGTAGAAATCGCCATAAACAAGAGCAAATCTATATCACGACGAATTGTAATTCATGTTTGCCATATTTTTCTACCAAAAACTATAACTTGACAAGCGTGGCTCACCTGTTAGGACTGGTCCCACGTATTAGCAAATAATGCGAATAAAGATTAAACATGAGACACAGATTTTTACGTGGAAAACTCTTATGGAAAAAAATCACGGATGCCAACCGACGATCTTCACTATATGATGAGTGTTTACAGAACGCAGGGAATATAATGAGCCGTCTCAACTCTTCTCATACAGCTTACAAGATGTATTTACAGAACTGACTACAGTCAAATATGAAAATAAATCTGCTAATAAATATAACCCAATCCGTAGGCCCTCCAAGTGTCCCCACAGGAGATTATAAAATATGTTTTTAGCGAGGCCACAAAAGTTATAAGTTTTTTCCCCTTTTTTTCAGCCCACCTCTGATTTTCATGCGATATGCCCGTTTCATTTATTCTCGAGGCCTTCCTGTTCCGGCCCATGTTGCATCTTACATATACATGCCCAGTCCATTGTCCACCTTCTTAATTGGGCCACGGAGGTAGTATTTTGGGACGTACGTGCTACACAATGTGTCTGTTCTGTGCGATTCGATGCTATTGGATGTTACCTACTACTACATCCGATTCGTATCCGATATAATCAGAATGCAAATGCAAGTATTTTCACGAAATCAAAACGAATAAATATTTTTTTATCAAATCGGCATTGACTTTCTATTAATGTAGCAGAAAATACAAACATATATCCACGGTCAATTGCATAATATTTGAAAACAAATACAATTCAGCAGGACAGTTTCACATATGAATATAAATAAAATATAACAGAGAGTTCTAATCTTGGCAATCCACGAACTCGTAGTGGACGACGAGGCTGCCGCTGGCTGCACCGGCTCCATCAGTGTCGATCTAGCTGAACACGGCGGCGTCCAGGTCCAAGCCGCCGTTGTGGCACTCATCCACCACCGGCGCCGTCACTTGGTCATCTGTCGCCGCGTTCCTCACGTCCACAAACAATATATATATGGACTTCTACGATGAGCACCCCATACGTGTGGACTAGACAGCTGTGGCTTATCTAAAGACCAATGGGCAAGTGGAACATGCCAACGGCATGATCCTCAAGTCTGAAGCCCAGAATTTTCAACTGACTGAATAAGTTTGGAAAGTGATGGCTCAAAGAGTTCCCTGCTGTGATTTGGAGCCTGAGGACTTCCTGAAGCCGGGCCACGCGATTCACGCCGTTCTTCATGGTCTATGGCTCCGAAGCCATCCTCTCCACGGACCTGGAGTACAACTCCCCGAGGATTCAAGCCTATGACGAAAATAGCAACAGGATCTTCCAGGAGGATGCCTGGGACCAGCTGGACAAGGCCCGAGACGTAGCCCTTTTACACTTAGCCAAGTACCACTAGGCCCTCTGATGCTACCACGATCGACGAGTTCGAGGTCGAGGTTGCACAGTCGGCGACTTGGTGTTAAGGCTCAGATAGAGCAACAAGGGCCGCTACAAGCTCACTCCTCCTTGGGAGGGCCCGTTTGTCATTGCCGAGGTGCTCCAGCCAGGAACATACAAGCTTGCCAACGAAGAGGGAGAAGTCTACAACAACGCTTGGAATATAGAACAGCTACGTCACTTCTACCTTAGCTTTCCAAAAGAGCATTGTACATAATTTCTTCTTTAACAATGCAATAAAGGAATAGCCCTGCATATTGTAACCTTCTTAAAGAATATATTCGAAACCTAAGTTCAGGGATCAACCCTGTTTAGCGACTCGAGAATGAGTCTCAGCTCTGCCCAGGCAAAGGCCGAGCCTCCCTTAGGGGGCTACATGGGGGGACCCCCCCTCCATTTTTTCAAAAAATTCCTTACGTCTTTGTCGAGAACTTTCCATGCTAGGCCTCGTTCCCCGTTTCAAAAAACCTAAAAATCGAAGATCACTCCAAGAGACTTAGGCACGGAAGAGGCTGAAAGTGTCTACGCCCACGGGCTAAGACATTTCTACTCATCCCCCCTATGCCCGAAGGAGCAATTGGTATGATTCTTAAGAAGTCCCGCAGAGGCTTATAGATTGAAAAAGGGATGAAGTTGAGGCTCGGAACGTCCCGGCCAAAGGTTAAAACCTATTCACCCTACGACCGACCCTACCTTGCGTTGCCGAGGCTAGGTTATCCAAGGGAAAATAAACATGAGACTTAAAGAAATAAATATGTATAAACATATGCACGAATTTGATTAAGTCTCCAAAGAGGCCTCACAGGCCACCAAGTCTGGGTGACAAACAGAAACACCTAACTATTACAAGGGCACTATGGCCCTGCTTCTTCGTTTCTCGCCAGATTCAGTGGCGGGAGTTCCACCTCGAATTCGAAGAGTGTCGCCAGGGCAACCCCAGGGGCCTTTGCCGCTTTGGCGAGCTTCTGGACCTCCTCTCGGGCCTCTGCCTCATCGTCGCCAGCAACATACCCCTCACTAACCACCGTCAGGTCAATGCCGAGGTAGTGGGAACTCTGAAAGGTCCAAATGGCTAGAGGGGGGGTGAATAGCCTATTTAAAATTTCTACAAACTTCAACTAGACAAGTTGATTAGTAAAACAAAAGGCGAAGCAATTCTAACACTAGCTCAACTAAGCTATGCAAGCCACCTATACAAACTAGTTCAAAGCTAAACACTAAAGCACAACAACAAGAGAAGGCTAGTTACACTCCTAAACAAGAAGACTAAACTAAACAAGCTAAACAACTAGCTAGGTATACAAGTAAAGGAGTGGAGAGTGATTGTTATACCAAAGTTGTAGAGTAGAGATATATCCAACCAATCACTCACAATCACAAGAGAATCCTCGGCAAGAGATGACACAAGATTTTTTACCGAGGTTCATTTGCTTCCCGGCAAGCTACTCCTCGTTGTGGCGATACACCCACTTGATGGATCACGAGCTAATTGGCAATCCAAAGCCAAACCCTCAGCGGGTGCCGCACATCCACTCACAAGATGGGGATCCTCCAAGCCACGAGCAATCCACTAGAGTAGCCAATTGCGATCTCCCGCGGGGAAGGCTCAAGAACCCCTCACAAATCACTTGGTGAGGCTCGAAACAATCTCCAATCACGAGCTCAACACCACCGCTGCTCCAAGCCATCTAGGGCGTTGGGAAACACCCAAGAGTAACAAGAAATCCGCAGCAAACTCAAAAATCAAGTGCCACTAAATGCAACTCTCAAAGCAATGCACTTGAATCTCACTCAATCTCACTAGGATTAGCAATCAAGCAAGGAGATGAGTGCAGGGAGTGTTCTCTAGCTCAAAGTATGCCTCAAGTATTCAAAAGTGCAAGAGAGAACCTCCCAAAGCCGGCCACCTTCTATTTATAGGCCCCTCAAAGAAACTAGCCGTTGGCCACTTTCACTGGGCTGAAAACGGGGGCACCGGACGCTACTAAGTGAGCACCGGACGCTCGACTCCCTGCGTCCGGTGCACTGGTGTTGGCCACGTGTCCTCTTTGAATCCCGCGTGTCAGATTCTAACGGTCACCTGCGCACCACCGGACGCTCTGTAAGTCCACACCGGACGGTCCGGTGCTCACCGGACTCGTGCGCAGAGAGGGTGTCAAACTTGCGACCTCACCGGACGCTGGGCATCGGACGGTCCGGTGCTCACCGGACTCGTGCGCAGAGAGGGTTGCAAAAACCCCTCACACCGGACTCTGAGGCCAGCGTCCGGTGCCTCTGCACTCAGCGTCCGGTGAGTGTTTCTCAGAGAGAAAAACACTCCCGCGACTTCTCCAAATTTCCCACCGGCGCAAAAGAAAATATACACTTATTTTTCTCAAAAGCGCCGAATGTGCTAACACCTCCTTTGCAAATGTGCTAACACCAACAAGTGTCCACCACCAAAGTGCATGTGTGTTAGCTTTTCACAAACATTTTCACCAAAGGAGTTAAGTTAGCACTTTACTAGATCCTAATGCATATGCTCAAGATATGGACCTAGTAGCACTTGATTCGAGAGATGACCGTGATTTCCCCTCTTGATAGTCGGCTAACTATCCTAAACCCGGTCAATCACTTCTCTACTCATCTTAGACCGGCAAAAGTGAAACCCTATGTTTATACCTTTGCCTTGATAACTTTGCTCCTCGTCTATCACCATGATCTTCACTTCATGCTTCATCTCTTTGTAATCATGTGGCCACCTTTCCATGCCACCATGCACCTTCATCACATGTGTTGCTATGCCTAACTCAAATCACTTAAACACAGGGCATTAGCAACTTGGTGTCATTAATTAACAAAACCAAACTTGGGCTTTCAAACTCACCATCGCCAAGGCCCTCTTCATGCCGATGTGGAGAGCATTCTTCAGCCTCTCACCCACCCGGGTATAGAGCGCCTCTATGCGGCCGCGAAGAGAGCTTCCCGATCTACTGTCTCCCACTTCAAGTGCGTCATAGACTGACGTCACGATGGCTTGAAGCGTAGAGTGCTCGGTGGCCTTTGCGTCTAGCGTCTTCCGCAGGGCCTCGACAGTCGAGACCCCCTCAGACACCTTCTCCTCCAAGGCTACAACAAAATAGGGTACTGGATTAAGACCCTGCTCCGGCCAAAGGAAATCGAAGTAAGTCCAAAAACATTACCTTTGATCTCTTTCTCCTAGGTTCCGCCCGACCCTGCCACCAGGAGATGTGCTTGCGGGCCTCGGTAAGATCCTTGCCCACCTAGACAAGGGTATCATCCTGCTTGACCAGCAGAGCCTCAATCTGCGTCAGCTCCCCCTGGTATCGCCCCACGATAGCGCTCCGCTCCTGAGACTCACGAACGAGGACGTCCCCTAGAGAATTCACTTTCTCTTCCAAGGAGGCGACCCTCTCTCGAGCCTCCCGAGCTTCGTTCTCAAGCTCAAAGCACCGACAATGGAGATTGGCGGCCGAGAGCCTTTCCTTTGCCAGTGTCCAGGCGGTCCCCTCTTTACCAAGAGCCACCCACACATCCCGCTCCCACCAAAGAAATTCTGACTTTTAACGGGATGTGGTCATGAGCTCCTAAAGAAAGCAAATGGCTACAGGCTTGAGAAAAAGAAGATAGACCAAAACCGAAAAAGTTCACCCAATGGGACCGCGTTACCGTACCTAGGCAAGCTTAAAAAAGTCACGACATACGAGCTCGGCCAGCTTGTTAATCTTGCTCATCGCACTACAACCCATCTCCCGCATGCCCTACCAGAGGTTCAGCTCAGCAGGGTCGTCAAGGATGAAGGTGGGCTCTAATTCTAGGTGGTCAAGGTTGTGCCAAACCAGTGGGTACTCCCCCCATGATCCTGCGTACCCATCATTGGCGCTAGTGGCCTCTGGCGCCGCTAGCCCTTTCCCATGCGGCCTCGCCGAGGGAGTCCTGTCGAGGAGCCACCGCCAAGGTCCACCACAAATTTTTCTGCCCCAGGAGCCATCGGGGCGGGCTCAGGAACACTCCAAATGGTAACCTCAGCTCCACCCAGATCGGCATCTCCAACCGGATCCACAGCCTGCAAAGCTAGGACCGACCCCTCGGTGGGATGGGACTCGAGCCCCTGGGCCTCAGGGATCTCATCCCTTGCCACTTGGGGCTCTCGCGACCCCGGATGAGCCCCCCTCTCTCCCTAGGCCTGGCCCCCTAGGCCTGGCCCCCTCGGCCTCACTGGCAGGGGGTAGGGATGCCAGCCTTGCTGACCTGGGGGTCGATGCAGCCCTTACCTTGATCCGCTTCTGCAGCGCCAACCCGAACGGTAGAGCTTTCTACTTTTGGCTGACAGATACCGATGATGGCTAAGATATAAAGAAAGAGAAGAACATAAAAAGAAAAAAAACCCAAACATCATAACTTGGCCCGAGGCAAGGGCCCCTTTGAGACGCTTGACTTCTCCTACGAAGCGATGGTCGTTGGACGTGGTCCCAAGGGGGCCACAAGGGTCTTAGGGATGGCCTCGCCCGAGCTCTGTACCCGAAGCCGAGGTTCCATAGAGCCTGGTGCAACCTCCCGTATCTCCTCCACCGTTGGCACCGCCGTCGCCTCGGACAATCTCCCGGTCTGAGGTACCAGGGCCCTAGGCCGCACCGAGGCAGACCGCGCCTCGGACTGCCCATCGAGGGCTCGAGTCCTGAAAGTCCAGGTGCCTTGGGCGCCTACATTGGTACCTCCTAGGACACCGGCCCCTGCCGTGTGGCCCCGAGGCCGTCGGGTGCTCTGCAGTGGCCTACACCCACGGACCTCTCAACAACTGGTGTGGGGGCGCCTCCTGCGCCCCCTGAAACTTGTGCCCCTTTCCAGGGGCCATAGACTCCTCTTGATCAGGAGACTCCTCCGACAGGAGCTCGTTCAGCCAAGAGAGATCCTCTCCCTCACTTCCCTTCGAGACGAAGGCCTCGGAGGACTCCGCCTTGGGAAGCCCCAATTTCCTCTAGGAATAGCGGAACTTCTCCAACTCTTCCCTCTCCCGAGCCTTCTTCACCTTCTTTGCCTTGACCGCATCGGCCAAACGTTTCTGCTCCTCGTTTCGCTGCTGGTTCTTAGCCTGGACCTCTCGGTCCTCTAGGACTGGAGGTAGCGAGCTACGGAGGAAGCCAAGGTTTTGTGATCAAGTCCAAAAAACAAAAATAGTCAACGCAAAAAAAGGGGAGGAGGGGCCTCGGAAAGAAACAAGGGCAAAGAGGAAAGCACTAACCAAAGAGATGTAGCCCTCCTCGGGGCGCATCGTAGCGACTAGAAGTCCTTTGACAGATCCGTTGCTACCGTGCGCACGACGTGTAGCTTGATCTCTGAGGCAAAGACTTGCTCTTCATGCATTCGTGACCCTACCAGGGACGCCTCGGGCGTCATCTAGTACAAGAAGAGTGGATGTTGCGCTAGAGGAAGGACGCTTCGCCTGTGAAACGCAGCCACCACGCTGGCCGTGGTAAGTCCTTCGTCCCTCAGCTTTGCCAGACCCTCAAGGAGGGGCTCTAGCCTCGGCTGTTCCGCCGAGGGTGCACCCCACTTCCACTTCTCGGGCCTCTCCGTCGCCACCAATCCAGTGTACTTGGGAAGGTTGCCGAAGTCATTCTAGAGGTAAAACCAGCCATTCTGCCATCCCTGGTAAGAGGATGGCATGGAACTGGGGATGTAAAGTTGGGAGCGTGTTTGACGCAGTTGCAGCGTGCAGCCACCAACCCTTAGGGGCTTCCGAACCCCTCTATCTCCTCCGTTCTTCAAAGACATGTTGGCCGTGAATAGGTGCAGCCAGAGGTTCCAGTAGGGGGGACCCCAAATACCCCTCGCACACCGTTGCGAACACGGCGTCTACGCGATGGAGTTGGGATTGAAGTTGTGCAACTCCACCCTATAGTACTAGACCAGGGCCCGCATGAATCGGCTCGCCGGGGTCCTAAAACCCCGGTCGTGAAAAGCAAGAAAGCTAACCACGTTTATAACACTCCAAATTTTTGAATTTCACATTCAGTTTAAATTTGATTTAATTTTGGCTTAGTTTGAATTTTTGGAGAATTATTAAATAATTTACAAAATTAATTAAAATAAAATATAAGGTAGAAACGTGTTTGATTTTTTTTGCATTCATGCTGCTGCATAATTTTGCTTGATTTTATTTATTTTGCTGATGCTTGTTTTGTTTTGTTTTGGAGCAAAAAAAAATTAAAAAAAAAGGGGAGAGCTCTCACCTGGGCCGATTCTCGGCCCAGCACCCCCGCACCCCTCCCCTCTCCCCTCGTGCCCAAGTGGGCCGCGGCCCAAGCCGCACGGCAGCAGCCGGCCCCGCACTCACCCCCGCTGCCCCCGCCCGCAGTCGCTGACGCGTGGGCCCCGCGAGTGGGACCCACCGCCTTCTTCCACCTCCGGCCGGGACGGACTCGGGGCGCAACCGACGCCCCGGTTTCCGCGCGCGGCGCCCCCAATCCGAGCCGCACGCGCCCCAAGGATCGTCGTGCCTTTAAATAGCCCCCCAGCCGCCGCTCGCGAACCCCCCTAGAACCCTAGCTTCGAAATCCGCGCCGCCACCGTTCTCGCCAAGCTCGTGCCGCCGCCGTCGAAACCGCCGCCGTCGAGCTTCTCTTTGACTTCGTCGTTTCGCGGAGGTGAGCTCGCCATCGCGCTCGTCGTGTCGCGCCGACCCCGCCCGTGCCCTCGGCACGCTCCCCCGTGCCCTGCAGCACCGCTGCCGAAGCTCCGGGCGGCGCCCATGGCGCCACCGCCGCCCGCCGGCGCCCCTGCGCACGCACCCGCCCCTGCACTGGCGCGCGGTCCACGGTGGACCGCGGCCCAGGGCCTCGTGCGGCCGGTCCACGTGGACTCGGTCCACGCAGCAGCCAGCGCCTCCCCCGGTCCACCATGGACCGGTGGACCGCCGCCCCTCTCCCGGTCCACAGCCCGCACCATGGACCGGCCAACCGCGCGCCGCCACGTGGCCAGGCCGGCCACGGTCCCGCGCGCCCCCTGGCCTTTTTGCGAAAAGGCCCTCGCATTTATTCGAATTTAACCCGCGATCCAACTCAGTTATAGTTTCATTTAAATTATGCCCCTGCTTTTACAGTTTAGCCCCTGCACCCGTTGGTATTTATGTATTTAATCCAAAATGAGTTTTAATTCAGTTTTAATTAGTTTTAATTACGAAAAATAGTTCAGTTTATCTACAGAAATGCCATTCAACTTGTTTTAGCCATAACTTTTGCATCGTAACTCCGATTTAGGTGATTCTGGTCGCTATGATTTCGTTTCGTCGAGTAGAATACAGTAGTGCAGTTGCTTTTTGTTTTCGCATGCTTTGGTGTACTGTTTCTGATTAAGTTTGTTTGCTTGCATGTATTGTTCCTATGATTGATGATTGTCGCGTATAGCCAACGAGACGTTCGTGAAGGAAGAGGTTCAGGATCCCGCTGAGTTCGAGCAACCCGACTTCGATCAAGGCAGGTGCAGACACCATTCGATCATTTTGAACCTACTCATTAATGCCATTTACTTTATATGCATGTGTCCAATGAATGCAAACCCTAAGGACATGACTAGCTTTACTTATTATTCCTTGCTCACCTGGGGTTATGTATTTGGGTAGACTAGACTATACTAGGTTTGCTTAGCTGCTCTACTCATCTTATACACATGCCTAAACAAGTATTAGTCTCTACTCAACTTGATGCTTAAATTGTGCTGAATCTTTGGTCACTGCGGTGATGGCGATGTTGGATGCTTATGAGCATCGTGATGATGGTGGTGACAGGGGGAGCGGGTACCGTTGGTGGTCCGGTTTGCCGGGCGTACCCGTCTCTGCTCTCCGTAAGGACTTAGTCAGGGAGCGGCCCCCTGGGACTTACAGTGCAGCTCCAAGCTATATGGCTCTGGCTTGACTAATTAGCAGGACCTCCACTAGTAGGGTGTTACTTTCCGGGTAGGCGTGAGGAAGTAACTTGGGTAATGAATATTAAGTTGTCGGTTGATCGGTACGCCATGGCTATGGGTATCGACTGCCGAGCGCCCCGGCAAAAACTTGCGAGTGGCATCCTATTAGTTGGACCCTGTGAAAGGTCTCGTAGTGAGACCCTGCCTGCTCACCTTGGAAGTGTTTTGGGGAGTCGCGACCCCGGGCAAATGGGAATCACGACTTGGAGTGAACGTGCACACCTCTGCAGAGTGTAAAACTGATATATCAGCCGTGCTCACGGTCACGAGCGGCCCAGACCCTCACTTGATGAGCAAATTGGATTCACTGGATACTTGGAGATGGAACTTGGCGAGGTTGCTACCTCGTGTTTTGGCGGAATGGCTATTCCGTGTTGGCAGGATTGCTATCCTGTGTTAATAATTGGGGGTTAATCCCTAGATTACTATAACAATTAGGATAGTCTTTTAAAAGATGCTAATTACTACTTACACTAATTAAGGGTTGGGTTTATGCTACTCATATTTAGTAATAGGTTGTTCCAGTAATTGTTATAATTAAAAGTGATCAACTAAAATGCTACCGCAGTCAAACCAAGTCAGCTTTACCTTGTTTTAAGCCTTGCATGTCATTACTTTCCGTCTGTGCTTGCTGAGTTCGACATGAGCTCACCCTTGCTATAATCATTAAAGGTTGCTCGGACGATCAGGAGTACAATTGCGATTTCCCTAAGGACTACCCTGTGTCTCCTGGTTGTTAGGCTCGTGTGGTTCTGCCGTCGACCTTCCTGTGGCAAGGTGGTCCTGCTACGTCGGCGTTTAGTTTTCCCTTTATTTATGGAACAGTTTAGTTTATGTTTCCCCTCCGCACTTTGATAAACATTTGGCTTGTAATAATGGTACTTTTACTCTCATTTATGTAATTCGTTTGAACACTGTGTTTTGTACCATTGATGATGTCGGTCCATGTGTGTGAATTTGAGATCCTGGCGCACATGTGATTTGGCACCCGAATGCTCTTTTACATCCGGGTGTGACAGAAGTGGTATCAGAGCCGTGTTGACCGTAGGATCACGCAGCCTAGTTAGAAACAGCCGTTTAGATTGTCCCTTTTGGGTGGAATACACCATTGGATCTATTAACTACCTTACTAACCTGTCTCATTAGACTTTATCTATTAGCCTTATCTACTTACTTTTACTAACAGTTCAGTTTATTCACTTACTTCCTGCATTTATTACCTTGTTATCAATTATTGCTCTCTACTTCTCATATTGCATTTATATTCTTGTTTCAACTTTTACTACTTGTTATTTGAACCTTTCTTTTATACCTTGTCATTTATTATCATTCTACTCATATTACCTTCTTGTTCCTTGTTTTTCATTTATTACTTGAGTTATGTTTTATTTCTGCCTTGACAATAAATTTCATTACCTTGTTTTCACTTTATACCTTCATTGCTTGCTTTTATATCTTACCATAAATACCACCAAAGTTCATATTGTCCATCCATTGTATAATCTTGGTTCATCTTCATTACACATACACTTTTACCTTCATTTATGTTATTCATTTACCTATCATCGTCATGATCTATTAACCGTTTCCTGCATGTCTATGATCTTATGCATGAGTAGATGACTCGCCACCTGACCTGCCGCAAGAGCGTTATTCGTTTTCGCCCCGTGCAAGCCGTGGAGTTCTCGTTGACTGGTCGCATGGATAACATCGTGTTCCAGCCTAACCAGCATCTTGATGACGGTGATAACCTCCAAGACGCGGAACCCTATGAAGGACAGCAACCACCTCAAGCTCTGGTGGTGCATGGAAGGGCGCCTTGCTGGGCACCGGGAGGAGATGATCCCTTCGGTGATGATGACATGGATGATGATGATGAGGATGATGATGATGAGGATGCACCTGGAGGACCTGGAGGACCCGGAGGACCCGGTGGACCTGGAGGACCTGGAGGTCAAGATGGACTTTTTGCTGCTGATGATGGGTGGATTGTGACAGTCTGCACCAGGGATGGTGGAGAGTGTTTCTTCCACAGCGAGCTGAAGCGTCTCCTTGACCAGCAGCTGGGACATGGCATGTTCTCAGTGGAGTACCGCAGTGAGCACTGGAGTCACCCAGACTACCCGGCGTACTGGAAGGTCTGGGCACACGTCGGCAGGCCTAACCCGACGTTGAGGGCACTGAGGATCATGTCCATACATGAGGCTGTGGCTGAGAGGTCTACCCAGATGGCGGGCATTAGTGATGCTGCTCGCCAGGCTTTCTACGCATACCGTGACCACTTCTTCGAGGAGATCAGCCAGGATGAGCGTCGCTACTACCCTCGCCGTCGCCGTGGAGAGTTGGCAATGACTATTGCTTCCACCACTGATGAGCAAGACCCCCGCGTGCACAGGACTGTCAAGCTGGTGGCGGTCACTAACACCGAGCTCAACAGTTCACTAGTGGAGCTGAAGCAAGTCAGGAAGGAGCTGGACGACGCCAGGAAGAGGATAGCGCAGCTGGAGGCTCAGATCACTGGAGTGCCACCGCCTTCACCTAAGTGGCCTGCTTTCTCTCCGCCTCGTGAAGATCCAGCCTATGGGGATGCCAGCGCTCGTACTACTATAGAATAGGAGCTAATCCCAGCTTAGTAATAAATAGTGCCACGCTTAGAACGTTAGCACGATCTTAGTTATGCGAGTCTATTGCTTAGTGGTTTGGTTAGTGTGCTTTGCTTGGTCTGTGTGAGAACTTGATTTATTATGGTGTTAATGGTGTGATTTGGATCTTTGTAATGAGTGCGATGAGTTGTGGGTTATGTCCACAACGCATCAAGAACAAGATTAAGTATTAAGTTTATTTGAGATAGTTAGTTTGGGTTATCATCGGTCTCCTTTATTTGTGCTTTATCATATTTCATAATCGCTTTATCTTATCAGTCTTACTTTATCATAATCAGTTCAGTATCTATATATTACCTCTGTTCTGAGTACTGTGTTTATCAACTGAGAAAGGAAAGTGAATATCAGCTGGTTCATACTGTGAGGAAAGATTTTCACATTGCAGTTTACATTACAGCTCAGGTTTACACATATGAACTGCATCTGATTTTATTATATTATTTCTATACATCAGATGCCTGTCCACACCAGGAGCAACACCAATGGAGGAAACAATGGGCAGTCCAACAACAACAATGATCAGAGCGGGACTAATGCCAACCCTCCTCCTCCTGGGAATCAGCCCATGACCATAGAGCAGTTGATGACTATGCAGACTCAACTGATGCAAGGGATGGCTCATATTATGAACCACATGCAGCAGAACCAAAACCAGAATCAGAACCAACATCAAGGAGGTAACAACGCGCTTGCCCCACCCAGGGACAAGCGTGGAGAGTTCATGAAGGGACGTCCACCGTTCTTCTCTCACTCAGCTGATCCTATGCAAGCTGAGGATTGGCTTAAAGCTGTGGAGAAGCAGCTGGTCATTGCTCAGTGCAATGACAGGGAGAAGGTTCTGTATGGCTCTGGGCAGCTTCAGGGAGCCGCACAGGACTGGTGGGATTCGTACTGCTTTACACATCAGGACTCGGATACTATCACTTGGGATGAGTTCAAGGTCGCCTTCAAGACTCATCATGTGCCTGCTGGATTGGTGAAGCTGAAGAAGAAGGAGTTTCTGTCTCTGAAGCAGGGCTCCATGACAGTTTGTGAGTACCGTGACAAGTTCACTCAGTTGTCGCGGTATTGCCCCAATGAAGTGGAGAATGATGAAGACAAGCAAGACCACTTCCTGGAAGGTTTGAATGATGGTCTGTCCTACATGATGTCAAATGTCAAGTATGCCAGTTTTTAGGAGATGGTGGACAGGGCATTGGTGCTTGAGAGCAAGCGCCGCAAGATGGAAGACAAGAAGAGGAAGTACAATTCCTCTCAGCAGCAGGCTGGTGCCAGTCGTCCCCGTTACAACAATCAGCAGGGCCCTCAGTCTCGCCCGGCATATCAGTCTGGTAACCAAGGACAGCAACAGAATGTCAGGTACAGCAACCAGAGTCAGCAGACGAGCCAGCGCTACAACAACAACCAAGTGCAGCGCCCCGCTAGTCAGGCGCCTCGCCAGAATGCCCCAGCACCATCAGGCTCTCGCCAGAACTCCAACACTGTCCCAATGAAGCCCAATGTCAACCCCACCCCCACTGGAAATACCTGCTTCAAGTGTGGTCAGCTTGGACACTACGCGAATGCGTGCCCCCAGAGGCAGAAGAATAACAACAACAATGGAAGGGTGAATCATGTGAAGCTGGAAACTGCTGAGGAGGCTCCAGATGTGGTAGTTGGTATGTTTCTTGTCAACTCTTGCCCAGCTACTGTTTTGTTTGACACTGGAGCATCACATACTTTTATAAGTGCACAGTTTGTTGAGAAACATAGTATAGCCACCTGTACCACGCAAAACACCATGCTAGTTAAATCACCTGGGGGAAGGATGCATACTAATACTTTGTGTCCGGGAATGAGCATTAAAATAAGGGGGGTAGATTTTCCTGTCAATCCTATTGTGTTGGGTTCAGAAGGTTTAGATATGATATTGGGAATGAGATGGTTGTCCAAGTTTAAGGGTACTATTGAGTGTGCTGAGAAGACAGTGGCTCTAACAGCACCTAGTGGGAACAGAATTGAGGTCAGAGTTTCTATGTCACCTAGCAGTGAAGGAACAGTTTACCATGCGAGCAGTGGGTCAGTAGAAGATATTCGAGTTGTGAAAGAATTCCCTGATGTGTTCCCAGAGGATTTGCCAGGTATGCCACCTGTACGTGAGATTGAATTTGTTATTGATTTATTACCCGGTACTGCACCCATATCTAAGAGACCTTATAGAATGGCTGTTAATGAGTTAGAAGAACTTAAGAAACAACTAAGGGAGTTACAGTCAAAGGGGTATATCCGTCCTAGTTCCTCACCTTGGGGAGCTCCAGTTATCTTTGTAGAGAAGAAGGATGGGACACAGAGGATGTCTGTAGACTATAGATCTTTGAATGAGGTCACAATTAAGAATAAATACCCTTTGCCTAGAATAGAGGATTTGTTTGACCAGTTGAAAGGAGCTTGTGTGTTTTCCAAAATAGATCTGAGGTCAGGTTATCACCAGTTGAGGATTAAACCTAGTGATATTCCAAAGACTGCTTTCACCACCAGATATGGACTTTATGAATATACAGTTATGTCTTTTGGATTGACTAATGCTCCAGCTTACTTTATGTATCTGATGAATAAAGTTTTTATGGAGTATTTGGATAAGTTTGTGGTAGTCTTTATTGATGATATCTTGATCTACTCCAAGACTGAGGAAGAACATGAGGAACACCTAAGACTTGTGTTGCAGAAATTGAGGGAACATCAGCTCTATGCCAAGTTGAGTAAGTGTGACTTCTGGTTGAAGGAAGTGTCTTTTCTTGGTCATGTCATTTCAAATGGTGGAGTTGCTGTTAGTCCGAAGAATGTGGCAGAGGTTCTTAAGTGGAGTCCACCTCAGACTGTTGGAGAGATCAGAAGTTTTCTTGGAATGGCCGGTTACTATCGGAGATTCATTGAAGGGTTTTCCAGTATTGCCAAGCCCATGACCGCTTTGTTAGAGAAGGGTAAGCCATTCAAGTGGAATGAACAGTGTCAGGCTAGTTTTGAGGAGTTGAAGAAGAGGTTGACTACTGCACCAATTCTGACTTTGCCTGATGTGACTAAAAGTTTTTCTATCTATTGTGATGCTTCCAAGCAAGGTTTGGGATGTGTATTGATGCAAGAGGGAAAGGTGATTGCCTATGCATCTAGACAGTTGAAGAAACATGAGGTGAATTATCCAACTCATGACCTTGAGTTAGCAGCTGTGGTCAATTCACTGAAGATCTGGAGACACTATATTCTGGGTCATAAGTGTGATATCTACACGGATCACAAGAGTCTGAAATACATCTTCACTCAGAATGACTTGAATCTGAGACAGAGAAGATGGTTAGAATTGATCAAGGACTATGAACTGGAGATTCATTACCACCCTGGCAAGGCTAATGTAGTTGCTGATGCTCTGAGTAGAAAGAGTCAAGTGAATATGATGGAAGCCACGGAGTTACCGATGGAACTACTGGCAGAATTTGAGTATCTCAATTTGGGGTTTGTTGCTAATACCCAAGGTACTTCCATGGACATAGAACCAACTCTTGAGCAAGAGATCAGAAAAGGTCAGAAAGAGGATGAAGAGATCAAAAAGATACTTAAGCTGATAGAGGAAGGTAGAGCACCTGGATTCAAAGTTGATCAAGAAGGGATTGTTTGGCACAAGGACCGATTGTGTGTGCCTGATATTCAGAGAATCAAGGATGTGATACTGAAGGAGTGCCATGAATCTGCTTACTCTATTCATCCAGGAGGTACTAAGATGTATCAGGACTTGAAGCAAAACTATTGGTGGCCTGGTATGAAGAAAGATATTGGTGAATATGTGGCATTGTGTGACACCTGTCAGAGAGTGAAAGCGGAACATCAGAGGCCAGCAGGGTTGTTGCAACCGTTGAAGATACCTGAGTGGAAGTGGGATGAGATCAGCATGGACTTCATAGTGGGATTGCCGAAAACTCAACGAGGTTATGACTCAATATGGGTTGTAGTAGATCGATTGACCAAGGTAGCTCATTTCATACCGGTCAGAACTAACTACCGTGGAGATCAGTTAGCAGAAAAGTATATGGAACGGATTGTGTGTCTGCATGGAGTTCCTAAGAGGATTGTGTCTGATAGAGGTACACAGTTTACATCAAAATTTTGGGAGAAGTTACATGATGCTTTGGGAACCGAGCTCAGATTCAGTACTGCTTATCACCCTCAGTCCGATGGTCAGACAGAGAGAGTCAACCAGATAGTAGAGGATATGCTCAGGTCTTGTGCTTTACAGTATGGGGATAGTTGGGATGCTAGTTTGCCCTACGCTGAGTTCTCCTATAACAACAGTTATCAGACTAGTCTTAAGATGACTCCTTTTGAAGCCTTGTATGGAAGGAAGTGTAGGACTCCATTGTTCTGGAACCAGACTGGTGAAAGGCAAGTGTTCGGCCCTGATTCATTGAGAATAGCCGAAGAAAGAGTTCAGTTCATCCGACAAACTCTGAAGGCAGCTCAGTCTAGACAGAAGAGTTATGCTGATGTGAGACGAAGGGAACTTGTATTTCAGGCAGGTGATTATGTATACCTGAAGGTGTCTCCAATGAGAGGTCTAAAGAGATTCAATGTCAAGGGAAAGCTAGCTCCAAGATACGTTGGTCCTTTCAAGATCTTGGAAAGAAAAGGAGAAGTGGCTTATGAGCTTGAATTGCCTGCCAGCTTATCCAATGTGCACAATGTCTTCCATGTCTCCCAATTCAAGAAATGTTTGAGAGTGCCTGAGGAACAGTTGCCACTGGAGGAACTGGATTTACAGGAGGATCTAACTTATGAAGAGAGTCCTATCAAAGTTCTGGACACAGCAGAGAGAATTACCAGGAGTAAAACTATCAGGATGTGTAAAGTACAATGGAAACACCATTCCGAGGAAGAAGCAACCTGGGAAAGAGAAGATGATCTAATATCCAAATACCCTCAGTTATTCCCTGGTTCATCCTAATCTCGAGGACGAGATTCTTTTAAGGGGGGTAGGTTTATAACACTCCAAATTTTTGAATTTCACATTCAGTTTAAATTTGATTTAATTTTGGCTTAGTTTGAATTTTTGGAGAATTATTAAATAATTTACAAAATTAATTAAAATAAAATATAAGGTAGAAACGTGTTTGATTTTTTTTGCATTCATGCTGCTGCATAATTTTGCTTGATTTTATTTATTTTGCTGATGCTTGTTTTGTTTTGTTTTGGAGCAAAAAAAAAATTAAAAAAAAAGGGGAGAGCTCTCACCTGGGCCGATTCTCGGCCCAGCACCCCCGCACCCCTCCCCTCTCCCCTCGTGCCCAAGTGGGCCGCGGCCCAAGCCGCACGGCAGCAGCCGGCCCCACACTCACCCCCGCTGCCCCCGCCCGCAGTCGCTGACGCGTGGGCCCCGCGAGTGGGACCCACCGCCTTCTTCCACCTCCGGCCGGGACGGACTCGGGGCGCAACCGACGCCCCGGTTTCCGCGCGCGGCGCCCCCAATCCGAGCCGCACGCGCCCCAAGGATCGTCGTGCCTTTAAATAGCCCCCCAGCCGCCGCTCGCGAACCCCCCTAGAACCCTAGCTTCGAAATCCGCGCCGCCACCGTTCTCGCCAAGCTCGCGCCGCCGCCGTCGAAACCGCCGCCGTCGAGCTTCTCTTTGACTTCGTCGTTTCGCGGAGGTGAGCTCGCCATCGCGCTCGTCGTGTCGCGCCGACCCCGCCCGTGCCCTCGGCACGCTCCCCCGTGCCCTGCAGCACCGCCGCCGAAGCTCCGGGCGGCGCCCATGGCGCCACCGCCGCCCGCCGGCGCCCCTGCGCACGCACCCGCCCCTGCACCGGCGCGCGGTCCACGGTGGACCGCGGCCCAGGGCCTCGTGCGGCCGGTCCACGTGGACTCGGTCCACGCAGCAGCCAGCGCCTCCCCCGGTCCACCATGGACCGGTGGACCGCCGCCCCTCCCCCGGTCCACAGCCCGCGCCATGGACCGGCCAACCGCGCGCCGCCACGTGGCCAGGCCGCACGAGGTGATTCTGGTCGCTATGATTTCGTTTCGTCGAGTAGAATACAGTAGTGCAGTTGCTTTTTGTTTTCGCATGCTTTGGTGTACTGTTTCTGATTAAGTTTGTTTGCTTGCATGTATTGTTCCTATGATTGATGATTGTCGCGTATAGCTAACGAGACGTTCGTGAAGGAAGAGGTTTAGGATCCCGCTGAGTTCGAGCAACCCGACTTCGATCAAGGCAAGTGCAGACACCATTCGATCATTTTGAACCTACTCATTAATGCCATTTACTTTATATGCATGTGTCCAATGAATGCAAACCCTAAGGACATGACTAGCTTTACTTATTATTCCTTGCTCACCTGGGGTTATGTATTTGGGTAGACTAGACTATACTAGGTTTGCTTAGCTGCTCTACTCATCTTATACACATGCCTAAACAAGTATTAGTCTCTACTCAACTTGATGCTTAAATTGTGCTGAATCTTTGGTCACTGCGGTGATGGCGATGTTGGATGCTTATGAGCATCGTGATGATGGTGGTGACAGGGGGAGCGGGTACCGTTGGTGGTCCGGTTTGCCGGGCGTACCCGTCTCTGCTCTCCGTAAGGACTTAGTCAGGGAGCGGCCCCCTGGGACTTACCGTGCAGCTCCAAGCTATATGGCTCTGGCTTGACTAATTAGCAGGACCTCCACTAGTAGGGTGTTACTTTCCGGGTAGGCGTGAGGAAGTAACTTGGGTAATGAATATTAAGTTGTCGATTGATCGGTACGCCATGGCTATGGGTATCGACTGCCGAGCGCCCCGGCAAAAACTTGCGAGTGGCATCCTATTAGTTGGACCCTGTGAAAGGTCTCGTAGTGAGACCCTGCCTGCTCACCTTGGAAGTGTTTTGGGGAGTCGCGACCCCGGGCAAATGGGAATCACGACTTGGAGTGAACGTGCACACCTCTGCAGAGTGTAAAACTGATATATCAGCCGTGCTCACGGTCACGAGCGGCCCAGACCCTCACTTGATGAGCAAATTGGATTCACTGGATACTTGGAGATGGAACTTGGCGAGGTTGCTACCTCGTGTTTTGGCGGAATGGCTATTCCGTGTTGGCAGGATTGCTATCCTGTGTTAATAATTGGGGGTTAATCCCTGGATTACTATAATAATTAGGATAGTCTTTTAAAAGATGCTAATTACTACTTACACTAATTAAGGGTTGGGTTTATGCTACTCATATTTAGTAATAGGTTGTTCCAGTAATTGTTATAATTAAAAGTGATCAACTAAAATGCTACCGCAGTCAAACCAAGTCAGCTTTACCTTGTTTTAAGCCTTGCATGTCATTACTTTCCGTCTGTGCTTGCTGAGTTCGACATGAGCTCACCCTTGCTATAATCATTAAAGGTTGCTCGGACGATCAGGAGTACAATTGCGATTTCCCTGAGGACTACCCTGTGTCTCCTGGTTGTTAGGCTCGTGTGGTTCTGCCGTCGACCTTCCTGTGGCAAGGTGGTCCTGCTACGTCGGCGTTTAGTTTTCCCTTTATTTATGGAACAGTTTAGTTTATGTTTCCCCTCCGCACTTTGATAAACATTTGGCTTGTAATAATGGTACTTTTACTCTCATTTATGTAATTCGTTTGAACACTGTGTTTTGTACCATTGATGATGTCGGTCCATGTGTGTGAATTTGAGATCCTGGCGCACATGTGATTTGGCACCCGAATGCTCTTTTACATCCGGGTGTGACAGTAGCCCGGTGGTGGGTTAGGCTCCCTTGCGTTCACCGGGGAACAATCCACTCCGGCAACTCCTGGTCTAACACAGGGCTATGTAATGATCACTGATTGGATTTCCTAAATATTTCATAGAAAGTTCCCCAAGGACACAATTCAACATGGGTTAGAGGACTTATTTATATTTATTATATATCACACTATTCAATTTGTAAGGAGAGACATCTAGCTAGCCCATATATTAAACAAAGGAAGAAAAGGAAACACACAACCATAGAATCAAATTTAATGTCACATTATTTTCAGGTCAATGTTCCATTAGTACCCGTGCCACACAACAATCTCTCTTACTCGTGCTGATGACAATTCTGCACTGTGTAAATCTAGACTCAAATAAAAGTTAAATATATGAAGTATTTTTATTAGTTAATATATATTAAATAAAAAGTATTCTATTTCTCAAGTATCTCAATGTT
The DNA here is from genome assembly GCF_000003195.3 of Sorghum bicolor. NCBI lineage: Eukaryota > Viridiplantae > Streptophyta > Magnoliopsida > Poales > Poaceae > Sorghum > Sorghum bicolor. Next base: position 63,139,883 of record NC_012874.2, read on the forward strand.
TCCCACACGGATTGATGGACTATTATGAAATTGAAGGTTAGATGTTTCTGACTCACTACAGGATTTAGGCGCTTTGCCGAGAGCAAATAGCACCCGGCAAAATACCAAAAACACCCGGCAAAGGAGTCTTTGCTGGGAGCTTTTTGTCGGACACCCGGAAAAGTCTTTGCCGGGAGCCGGGCCAGGCTCCCGGCAAAGAAAAGTGACCGTCACTGCGAGATGCCTTCAGCCGATTCTTTGCCGGGTGCCATGTCAGAGGCTCCCGGCAAAGAATTTAGATTTTTTTTTTCAAATTTTTTTGCCGGCGGCCAGCACCCGGCAAAGGGTTTTCCAACTTTTTTAAAAATAATTATTTGCCGGGTGTCCTGGCTCTGACACCCGGCAAAGCTGGGAAGCCTGAACATGTAAATTCCCAGCTTTGCCGGGTGCCAGAGCTAGAACACTCGGCAAAGGCTCTAAAATTATTTTTTTATTTTTATTTTTTAATTCTATAATCACAAACACAACATATAATAGATATATATATATCACATTTCTGATATCACAAACACAATATAGCACATATATATCGTATCCATCTCATCACAAACTCAAATCCACATCTATATCACATCACAAGCACACAATATCTCACATACACGACGACATAAACATAATAGGTTCAATATCCATCTTCACAAGTCGATAGTCGTTCACAGTCCATCACATGTCCATCAAGTGGTGAAAAAGATAAACAAACTAGAGCTGAGGTGGAAACTGAGTGCCTGGTGAAGGAAAAGCACCGTCACCTGCTTGCGCCTGAGATGGGTTATTCGAACCCGCCGACGGAGGCTGCATAAAGGACAAGAGATTGCATGTGTTAGAGCGGTCATCTACTGAAAGCATGAACTGATGCAATTTGGTTTGAAACTCACCGGGCTAGCGAAAACTTACGGCGGTGGAGTGAATTGTGGCGGTTGTACACCGGTGAGGTGGCCAATGTTGTGCAGGTACGCCATAATCTCCACCAACTGCTTGGCCTGCCTTTCCCGCTCGGCCTGTCGTTCTCGCTCGGCCTGCTCGGTCCTCGCAGCCAGGTCTCGCAGCTCCTGAGCCATCCTCTCGTTCTCGGCCTACAACATTTCAACCCATATGTTTCAGTGATTCAAAGGCAACTAAGTTATGCATGGATAATTGTACGAACAGTTAAACGGGACAAACCTAGAGTGCATCGACCCGCTGCTATGAAGGGGACGACCGTTGGCATATGGCCGGGCCTCCGGTCGGGGTCTGTGCCCGGATCTGGGAGAGGCTGGGAACAGAGCTGGTGTCGAGGCTGCCATCGCCAAGCCAGTACCGCCCATGCTTCTTGCCTTGTCCAATCCTCATGACAATCGGCCCATCTATATCGTCGGTGCTCGGATCCCAGTCTGGCCCCTGGACCGACCATGCCTCCGAGGCATAGGAGCTGATGCGGGTGTAGGCGTTCGGATTGCTGTACGACTCGGGCGGGTCGTCGGGGCTGAAGGTGGCACTAGAAGTCGCCTTTCCCTTGCGGGCAAGTCCATACGCCATGAACGTGGACACAGACTGGCCACTATGCGACACCGACTGCGAGAAAGACAACAAGATTATTAGAAGAAACATGCAAAATGGAGTGTCGGAATACTAAAAATGAATTCACGTACCCATGCTTGCTTGTACGCGCTGAGGCTGCGACTGCCTTGGTGGTGTGTGGGGCCTCTCGCCTGCAAGGCCCGATTCCGGTGGGATTCGTGCTCCTGGATATACTCCGCTGTGAACCACCTGTCCACAATCATCTCCCAACAGTCGGCATACGACTCGCACCACCAAGGAATCTTCTACATGTCACAAAGAGTTTGAGATATAAGACGAGCAAATTAAAGCTACTGAATGACAAAGTATTTAACTTCTTCATTTACCTCAAGGAACTATTCCCTGGTCAAAGGCCTTTGTCTTGCCCGTGTCTTGGTGATTTTCTGACCAAGTCGCTTGGCATGGTACTTGACGATGCAAATGAGGCGCTCCTCGTAGTGCATGTCGGAAATGCCTTTCCTAGCACCTTTCACCAAGTTCTTCTCCGCCATCACCTCATATCCCTCTTCACACTTGAAAAATTTCTGCAGACAAACACAATGTATTGAATCATTATGTCAAAATCTGTCAAATGAATTCGATGTATTGATCAAAATTGTGCGAAGGAGGCTTACCCAAAACTCTCTCCTGACCCGCTCCTGCTTGTCTCCATATTCTGAGTCGGTGCAGTGGCGAGTCGACGTGGTGCAGGAAGACCCTTAACGCCGACGAAGACAATCGGGGTTGCCGAGTCCCTCACACAAGTCCTCCTGCAAAAGGGGGCAAAAATGGTTAGTGTCGACTGAAAATTTTGGCAGCACCTCCCCTGCACGGGGAGGTTCCCAAAACCTGCAAAAAAACATGGCACAAAGGCCAACAACCACATATATACCCAATACATAAATTCGAGTACTATTAGCTACATTTTTATGAAACAACCCAATACACATACCATATATTCGATGTATATAAAAAGGGAAATAAACATTCAACTAGTTCACTGGATCAATGATATAAGGCATAGTAACTGTACTGAACAATATAACCACACAAAAATTATAAGTAGATATTAACAAATAACGTCACTAGCCATATACTAATAGATATTAAAAAATAACATAACTGGAGTTATCTTAGGCCAATTGGTATTATCTGAAAAGAACAAACTGGAGTGATTGACACTTGACATGAACAAGACATTAGCATCCCTCCATTGTGCACAGAATCATCCTCTAAAACAGTACATTTAGATAGATAGCTATGTTAGTGTTAATGGCCATCACTGCATATTCACAGTACATGATTTAAATGGAGGTGCAACCATTCTGAAAACTAAAGCAGACAGGAGCAGGAATAGCACAGGTTCTGGAAACTAGAGCATGAATAGCATGCACAACCCTGCTCTGCATGTTTTTTTTAAGTTTTCATTCATGCGACATGCAGTAATCTCATTCTTCATTTACTCTGCTAATGCCTAATGATACAAATAATTCATGTGAATTTGTGAGTTCAGTAATTCAGATCACTAGGTGTAGCGAATTACATATGTGGTGGTCCTGATCAGACATATACATAATATACACTAAAGATGGATGAATATATTATTCAGCTGCAAGCAAGCTGAACTATTTTTTTTTAAATTCCAAAACCAATAGGCGCATGCTAATGCATAGCTTCCACCGTTCCCAACAACCAATCCTAAACACAGCAAAATTCTGTGTGTCAAAGATCCTGCGGTTTTCTTTCTCTTGGACAAAAAAAGTTTCACTTCTGAACTGAAATCTAAGCACGGCATTCATCCTCTAAAAAAAAGAAAATGGGACAGAAAATCCAAAATCATCACGCGAAACGTGCGAGCACGGGCATTCGTCGCCATCCAGACAAGTCAACTCAAAAAAAAAAAAACCAATTCCGCAAGTCCGCAGGAAATCGCACAACAACAAATTCCCCACAAGAATGTACTCGCCGGATCTAGAACGACAACTGAGGGTTGAGAGAGGGTCGGAAGGGATCGGGACCTTTTCGGGCAGTATGGGTCGTCCGGGCTTGTTCTTCCTGACGGCGTCGACGATGCCCCTGATGCGATTGCTCCCGCTGTCGCTCCAGAGGAAGTCGTAGCAGGGGGACTTGATGAAGAACTTGTCCTCGCAGGGCGGGATGGGCGGCGCGTGCGTGCGACCCGCACGCGGGCGAGCGGGGGAGTGGAGGGCGGGCGCGTCAGGGGCGGGTCCTGCTGACCGGAGCAGAGCGGCGGGGGCGTGGGGGCACGGCGGCGCGGCGGCGGGGGCGCGGGGCCACGGCGGCGCGTCGGCGGCGCGGGCAGAAGCGCGCTGGGAGGCGTGCGTGCGACCCGCACGCGGGCGAGCGGGGGAGTGGAGGGCGGGCGCGGCGGGTCCTGCTGGCCGGAGCAGAGCGGCGGGGGCGCGGGGGCACGGCGGCGCGGCGGCGGGGGCGCGGGCAGAAGCGCACTAGGAGCGCAGGTAGGCGCTGGGGGCGTCGCGAATTTGGATAAGGCTCTAGGGCGTCGCGAATTTGGTGACTGGGGGCGCGGCCTGGAATTTTGGTGGGCCGGACCTTTGCCGGGTGTCAGGCCATCAGGCACCCGGCAAAGGCTTCTTTGCTGGGAGCCACACCTGGCACCCGGCAAATTAATTTTTTTTTCATATTTTTGGCCTCATTTTTTTCTAGAGCTTTCCTACAGTAACTAAAACTCCTTTTCAAAATTTGAGATAATTTGGAGTTCTTTTACTAAATTTCTTTAATTATTTTTATTTCATTGAATTTTTTCGAATATTCCAAATTTGAACAGTAGGTACATAAAATAACAGAATTTGGTCATTCAGAAAATAGTATTCATGATTTTTAGCCTATATTGAGACCGTATCCCGGAACTAGCATGAAATTTCGCGCATCTTGTTGACGTAAGATGACGGTGTACTTGCAGGGAAAGTGTATTTAAATTATAAAAAATCCAAACAAAGTCCGAAAATCATAAAACTTGTTGGGGTGTCTTGTTATCACGTGTCGAGGCCCTCATAAAAAATTGAAAAAGTTTCGAGCAAGTTATAACTTTGGATTTATAAAACCCGAACATCTCTACATGTGATCATAAGTCATCACATGTGGAGATGTCTGGGTTTCACACATGTGACGTCACAACTTGCTCGAAACTTTCTCAATTTTTACCACGGCCTCCACACACCATAACAAGATATATCAACAAGTTTCGTGATTTTTAGATTTTGTTTGGATTTTATATAATTAAAATACACTTTTTCTACGATTACCTCCTCATGTTACAACATCATGATGCACAAAATTTTATGCTAGGTCTTGGATATTGTATCAACATACGGTAAAAATTATGAATACCATTTTTGGAAAGACTGAATTCTATTATTTAATGTACCTACAGTTTAAATTTGGAGTAGTAGGAAAAATTCAACCAAAGGAATATAATTAAGGAAATATAGTTTAAAAACTTAAAATTATCCCAATTTTTGAAATTTGGATTCAATTACTGTATCAAGGCACCCAAAAAAAAATGGGGCCAAAAAACTAAAAAAAACCAAATTAATTTGCCGGGTGCCACAAATGGCACCCGGCAAAGACTATTTTTTAAAAAAATAGAAAATCTTTGCCGGGTGCCTAACGGCGTGGCACCCGGCAAAGGCTGACGGCAGGTGGCTGCCTTCCCGCCGGTCGGCTTTGCCGACGGTCATATTTTGCCGGGTGCCGGCTCCCGGCAAAGAATTAATTTTGCCGACGGCTGACCTTTGCCGGGTGCCTGGCTCCCGGCAAAGGCTGCTTTGCCGGGTGTTTCTCTTTGCCGGGAGCCTCTCTGTCCGGCTCCCGGCAAAGAATGTCTTTGCCGGGTGCCCGATAAAAAGCTCCCGGCAAATTATTTTACACTCGGCAAATCAGCAGTTTCCCGTAGTGACTACTATATGAGAATTTCTAAGATTTTATCGTTTGGTGCGAATTAACATGGAGCCTCTGTTGGAGCATCTAATTAGTAAACGTAAGATCAGATTGTTGATGAAAGATCAAATGGGTATCAAGTTGAGGAGGCCGTCTGCCCAAAAAACGATGTGTTGGAGAGGAGAAGATACTCCAGCATTCTAAGGTTGGAGCGAGAACAGAGTTGGCAGTGTGTCGGAAAATGATTGTCGGAGAGGTTGAGACGATGCCTCTCAAAATCTTCTAACAGAGCAAGAAGCGCCAAGAACTCTGGGACAGTATGGTTAGGCCCCATGAGGAAATCGACGCTGAGGTCAAGAGATACTCCAGTCCAAATACTGGAGAGAAAGCGATGGATGACTTAACCGGCAAAACCAAAGCTGATGAAGAATCCTAAATCGTGGGGGCAGTGGAGATCAACCTTGCTTCATGACATGACTACCTTTTTGGCTGCATGCTACAAGTGACGCCTGTCCACCATGAGTCGAGGGGGCCGAAAGAGTCGTCATAAGGCCCCTGTTTAGCTACTCACCCAAAAATTTTTCATCCATCCCATCGAATCTTTGGACACATGCATGGAACATTAAATGTAGACAAAAAAATAAACTAATTATACAGTTTGGTTGAAAATCACGAGACGAATTTTTTAAGCCTAGTTACTCCATGATTAGCCTTAAGTGCTACAGTAACCTAAATGTGCTGATGATAGATTAATTATACTTAATAGATTTGTCTTGCAGTTTCCTGACGAGTTATGTAATTTGTTTTTTTATTAGTTTCTAAAAACCCTTCCCGATATCCTTCCGACATATTCGATATGACACACAAAAAATTTTCATCCTCAAACTAAACAGGGCGTCATGCTTCAAGGACAGCCGCGCACAGGGCGTCCCACTCATGCAAATAGTGCAGCTCTCCATCCTGATACTATATATGGTCATCATGCATGTTTGAGCTGATCCTGTCGTGCATTCATGGATGACGATTATTGAGGAGTACAAGTTACTGATTTTCGTAAGAATTTATAATATTTATCTTTTTTCCCCTAGCAGATCTCATGGAATTTAACATGAAAGCTCCATTAGGCACCTCGAGTCGAGTTAGAATTTCTTGGACTTATCTTTTTTTAGTGTGATATGTATTTAGTTGAAACTTAAGCTTAAGTTATATGCTTGTAAAGATCTTATTGCATCCATTTTTTTGACATCATGAATCTATATTTTGGGTTTCAAATTTTAATCTATTTGTTACGATTTTGTATCCAAACGTTAAGTTGAAACTCTATTAATTATTGCATCTTAAAATAATGGCACATGAATAGTCATCTCAGCTTGCACAACTCTCAAAGATGTTAAATTTCTTATATGAAATAGTTATATATGTAGTACTATTGTTTTATAAAAATATAGCGCTTAAACTTAAATGGCAACTTAAAAAATTTATTATCATTGAGTATTAATATAATTTAGAATGAAATTGTTGGTTCTATTGGTTCTTTTGTACTAATATATACATGTTTAATTTTGGTCTACATGGTGGTACATAGCATTATGTCTACTTTTAACTTTTAACGATGGTAGACTGTGTAATTTAGAAATATATAAAGCACTTTATTGATATCGAATTAGTTCCATAATAGTTTAATGTATATACATGTAGTTAATAATTAAATGTCTTTACAACATAATGTCTTTCACAATATCAATGTAGTCAGTTTACAAAAATATTATGGTGTGACTTTAAATTTTCTTGCATAATATTGGAGTTGTGTACTTTATTAGATACAAAATTAGGAGTTATTTGGAAGTTTCCATCATAATGACATACGTGGGGTAATTTAGATGCCAATTTAGGAGGTTACTTATTATACATGTTATAGTAGTAGAGGGGTAATTCTTTATAAATCAGTATGATGGTGATTTGAGTTGCATAATGTATATGCAAAATTATGAGTTATTTGGAAGTAGCTTTCATAATGACATAGGTGGACAATTTAGATGCTAATTTAGGCAGTTATTTTGAATTTATTTTATAATAGCAAAAGTGGGTAATTTAAATACAAATTTAGAGAGGATATTTTTAATTATGTTTCATAATAAGGATGACAGCAGAGCGGGTTCGGATCCGGTGGAGTGTCAGGATACCCAAATCCAAAACCCGAATCTAAAACTTGAATCCGTCCTAAATACCAGTTGGGGTGACAATCCATCCCCGAAACCGAATCCCACGGATCTCAAAACCCGACGGATTATCCAAAACCCAATATTGGTTAGCCTCCGCACTTTGAGATACCCCCGTGTTTCCCTCCCACATGTACCGAGCCACCGCCATGGGCACTAAAGAGAGATATGGCCACTAGATTTGAGGCCATGTGCCGATGCGGCCACTTGGATTTGACGCCATGGCCAAGAGAGAGAGCAAGCACACCGAGTGGGGAGCGGATGAGTGTCCGTGCACTGTCGGGTGGGTGGGGTGGATGGCCAGGTGAGAGATTTGAAGGTTATATAGCTAAGGTTGATAATGCGTCACTAGTGGGCTAAATTGATTCGGGCCCTGATGGTGATCTGTGGGTGAAAAAAAAAATCCGCCCTAAACCCGTGAGATTTCGGCTATCCAAACCCAAAAATCCGTGGGAAAAAAACCATGCTCCAAAACCAAACCCCCGCAGATCCAAAATCATAATGGCATGGTGGATAATTTGGATGCAAAATTGGAGGCTATTTTATCATATATTTTATAACGGTAGAGGTGGGTAGTTTTTTTTATAAATCAGAATAGATCTAAAATATTTACGATGGTAATTAGAATCTATCAAATTGAAGGTTATCAGATGTTTCTGATTATTGTCATGTCTGGTAAGGATTAACGCGAAGCTTCCTTTAGGGCACCTTAGTAATAGTAAGCTAGATTGTTGAGGGAATGTGTACGCTGTACTAGATCGGTATCAAGCTGAGGCATCAGTCCGAAAAAAAGAGAGAGGAAATTGACACTAAGGTCAAGGCCTTATTTAGTTCCGAAAAGATTCCGGATTTTGGTACTGTAGCATTTTCGTTTATTTGTGGCAAATATTGTCCAATCATAAACTAACTAGGCTCAAAAGATTCGTCTCGTAAATTACAAACAAACTGTGCAATTAGTTTTTGTTTTTTCTACATTTAGTGCTTCATGCATGTACCACAAAATTTGATGTGACGAAGAATTTTAAAAAGTTTTTGAATTTCGAGGTGAACTAAGGCCTGGTTTAGTTGGCAAAAATTTTAGATTTTGGGTACTGTAACACTTTCGTTTGTTTGCGGCAAATATTGTCCAATCATAAATTAATTAGAGTCAAAATATTTATCTCGCGATTTATAGGCAAATTGTGTAATTAGTTTTTATTTTCGTCTAAATTTAATACTCCATACATGTGCCGCAAGATTCAATGTGACGAAGAATCTTGAATTTTTTTGAAAACTAAACAAGGCCTAAACAAGGCCCAAGGTACTCCAAATACTGGAGAGCAATAGAAGCACTTATCTGGACGTTCAAATCAAAGCTGGTGAATCATAAATCGTGGCAGTGGAGATCCACCTTGCTTGATGACATGGCCACCTTGGCTGCATGCTACAAGTGACACGTACCTGTCCAGTTGCAGCAATTGGTTCATGTCCTAACTAGCGGCCATGAGTGGATCGAGGCGGCCGAAATCTTCCTTGCTTCAAGTAAGGCCAGCCGACAGCCGTCATGTCATTTTACGTGGAGCCGTCATGTCATTTTACGTGGAGCACTAATGACCTAGGCCAGTACTAATGTCGTTTCACGTGGAGCACGTTTATCCACCTACTGTTCCGCTAGCAAGCTAGCCTACAGCACGCATATCCATGCCTGAAAAGAGGAGCAAAGAGAGCACTATAGAATACGGATATACTATGTTGGTATAGGGTTTAGGGTTTTAGGGTTTAGGGTATCAACCTAACTAAGATTTGATTGGTATCTTGGTAGCCGTGTATCAACCTAAAACGTCTCTAATTTTGGATCTTGTTTAGTGATTTTTTTAGATTTCGCTACTGTAGCACTTTCGTTTGTTTGTAACAAATATTATTTAATTATGGACTAACTAGGATCAAAAGATTCGTCTCACGATTTACAGCTAAACTGTGTAATTAGTTTTTGTTTTCGTCTATATTTAATGCTTCATACATGTGTCGAAAGATTTGATGTGACGGAGAATTTTGAAAACTTTTTGGTTTTTGAGGTGAGTACGTAGAATTTAAGATATTTATTGACATTCATTTACCTGTGGAGCAGATGTGGCATTGTGTGCCGTGCCAGGTAAATGAAGGTTAGAGATGTGGAGATAAATGTCTCAAATTCCACATACTCCCTCTATAGTAGAATTAGAGACGTTTTGGGTTGATACACGACTACCAAGACACCAGATAAAATATCAATGGCCTTGTTTAGTTCACCTAAAAAATCAAAAAGTTTTTAAGATTTTTTGTCACATCGAATCTTACGGCATATGCATGAAGCATTGTATATAGACGAAAATAAAAACTAATTACACAGTTTGTCTGTAAATCGCGAGACGAATCTTTTGACCCTAGTTAGTCTATGATTGGATAATATTTGCCACAAACAAACGAAAGTGCTACAGTGACGAAATCCAAAAAGTTTTCACATCTAGTAAACAACACCAATGTACCCCTATTTTATAGTGCTCTCTCATCTCTTGTGCTCCTCTTTTTAGGCATGGATAAGCGTATTGATCCAAAAACTTTTTGGATTTTCACAATGCAACACTTTTGTTTTTATTTGACGAATATTATTCAATCATGGAGTAACTAGACTTAAAAGATTCGTCTCACGATTTACAGGCAAATTGTGCAATTAGTTTTTGTTTTCATCTATATTTAGGCCTTGTTTAATTAGTTCCTAAAAATTTTCTAGATTCTGCATCACATCAAATCTTATGGTACATGCATGGAGCATTAAATATAAATAAAAAAGATAACTAATTGTACAGTTTACCTATAATTTATGAGACGAATATTTTGAGTATAGTTAGTCCATGATTAAATAATAATTATCAAATAAAAACGTAAGTGCTACCATAGCCAAACTTAAAAATTTTCGCAAACACAAGGCCTTAATATTCTATGCATGTGCTGCAAGATTCGTGTAATGGAAAATCTTTAAAAGTTTTTGGTTTTTGAGTGAACTAAACAAGGCAGACCAAGAATCCTAGAACTCAGTATCTGCCTAGGTCATTATTAATGACATGACCACCTTATTGGCTGCTACTACGAGTGACGAGTGAGTGTGTGAGTGACGCATTGTTGTAGCAATCATTCGTGGCCGCCATGAGTCGGATCATCCGGCGCTCTCGCTGCGGAGTGCAGCAGTTCAGCTCATATTTTGGTCATCATGCATATGCATGTTTGAGCTGATCCTGCATGCATGGGTGACGATCATCAGTATAGGAACTTTAATGGAGGTGGTCGGTTTTGGTTAATGGAGGCGGAAAAAACCTAACCGTCTCCATAAAACTAGGTAAGACTATAAACTAGGTAACCGAGTTATAGGAGTTTCATGGAGATAAAACTCCTCTCTCATTTGATGAAACTCTTTCATTTAATGACCTTGCCAAGTCAGCAATTTTGTTTATGTGGCATCCTATTTAATGTGTATGACACTCTCATGAAACATACATTAAGACTGGCCTTAATAGAGGCAACCGCCTCCAACAAAACACTACCAGATCCTGGAAAAATCCTGACGGCCAAAAACCGTCAGGAATAGACAGAAAACCGTCAGGATATATGTTTCTGTCGGCCAACCGTCAGGAATAGACCGTCAGGAACAGCTCGACAGGAAATCGTGACGGCCGGCCGACAGAAAACTTTTCCTGACGGCAATTCCTGACGGTTCAAGATTGCCCACTCAAACTGTTTCTCCTGACATTGTGACCGGCAGGAATTCCCAACAGGAGCTACACACCGGTAGGAATACCTGTGTCCATTTCCTGTCGCCCAAACTGTCAGGAAAACATCAACAAAATTCATTTCCAATTCCTGCCGCATACCCCCACAGTACCAGTGGCACCATTCGATCAAGATTGGTGTTAGAACCATCCTTTTGTTCCAAAAATACATTTAATAAATTATTCGAGCATGATTACTCGTAGATTTCAGAATGGTTCACAAGTGCAAACTGCACAATATATAAAAGTTCATGCTAATTCAAGAGTTTACATAGCAATTCTAGCTCCTACACAGGTTCAAAGCTGCATCACAACTACATAACAGAGGCATTTTCACTCTTAACATATATATATATACTAAGTTTCTAATTACACAAAAGAGGTTAATTTCCTTCAACAGCAACAAGTCTCTTTGAAATCATTGCTCGGGAGACCAGAAGCGGCATTATTTCCAGCATGGGATGACCCAGTACCCTATGAATTTCAGACAATGTTCATAGTTAGACAAGGTGCAGCTTTACATGAAATTCAGAGAAGATTCATATTCATATACAGGTTTACTATTATGTGTTATGCTCCTGAATGAAGCATATAGCTCACATAGAGCTAAATGCTTCATGTAGGCTAGTTGCAGAGTTAAGTTTTATTTAAAGCCAAATATCACTCCCACACTTATATTTTTTCAGTTCTGTTTTTTTTTCCTTCAGTAACTGGTCCCAATTTTCAAACATCTACTTGAGAAACAAAAAAGCAGCATCTCATACATCTACTTGAGAATGCAGCCTGCTTTATAACATTGAAATTTCAACCAAGTCATCACTATCTGCTTGAGAATATTGGATTCACTAATTTCAGTAATTATATTTTCATCTAGGCTTCTAAACAAGCAAATACTATTATTAAAAGAAGGTTGCTAAATATTGAAACTAACCTCCAGACTTACAATTCCACAAACTGAATTAGCAGTTAATAATGGAGTGCCTGAATTTTTGTGCTTCCTAACAAGTCGAACACATAATGAAATACTATTAGCTAAAAGAAACCATCAGTCTCTAATAGTCATTGTAAAAGGTGTGAAACGAATAAAATAGTCCAAGAAAATAGGCAAATTATAATTGATGCACACAACCATTTAAAACACTCCTGTTTCCTAATAAAAATCAAGTTCAGCCCAGCTAGATGGCCTTACTAAACATGTCTTTTCGCCAGTACTGAACTGTCATGTGAGTGACCTTGATCCTAGCTGTCCTGTTACTACTTATAATAGATGGACTACGATTTGAGAGGAATGGAAAACACTCCACTATTCTGGATTTCTGAACTAGCATGCTATTTCGAATCAAGCACGGACTTTCAGTCTGTGAGATGTAGAAGCCGGTGGTAATAAATCTCTTCAGATGCAGCAGAACTTCGACTCAAATAACAGGATAAGGGAGGAATCAATCACCTGAGATGCCGGATGTGCAAGAGGCCCAGCCCTGCCAAAACCCTATCTCGTCGTGCCTCCAGGTCGTTGTTGCATCGCCTCAAATCGGAAAATCCCCAGTCCCACACAGATGGGGACGGCGCTCGCCTGGATCCGCCTCTAGGTTCGCCCTGTGGAGAATATGTCGGCGGGGTCGCAGATCCAACCATCCTAGCCTAGGACGCCACCAGGTCGGGATGCGAGGGGGCGCCGCCGGCAGTGGGCGCGACAAGGTTTGGCGGCACAGACACGAACGGAGGAGGTGAACAGGCCGGAAGGCGGCGGCGGTGATGAGTGAGTGAGGCTATGACGGAGGAGATGATGCGCGGGGACTGGAGAGGTGAGGTGCAGAGCAGGGAGCGCACGGGGATGGAGCAGCGCCGGCACGGACAGAGAGGATGCGCCGCTGGGTGCGACGGCGGTGGCGGCGTGGGAAGGGAGTGAGTGGGGGATTGGGTTCCTCTTAGGGTTTACTCTATTATTTGAGTGCCGAGTGGAGGATGGTGCGTGGACCCACATGATTTTTTTCGGCCGCGCCGGGAAAGCTGTGGCCGTGAAAAAAAATTGGCCGAATTTTCTTTCTGCGGGAGAGCGAGGATGGGGCATCAGGATAGGATTCCTGTCGGGCCTTCCTGGCCATCAGGAACATGAGTAATTCCCGTCGGTTTGTATAAACTCGTGGCGGTTTCAGAAAACCGACAGGAATACTTTGGGCCTCTCCTGACGGTTATTTTCTGCGGACATGAGTAGTCTAGGTTCCTGACGGTTTTCTAGAAACCGACAGGAAAACTATAAACCGCCAGAAAAAAACCTGAGTCTGGTAGTGAAAAGCCTCGGTGACCAAGGCGGTTAAATTGTCCGCCTCCATTAATCGTATTAATGGAGGCGGGCACCATAAGCCGACCATCTCTATCAAAAAGATTAATAGAGAGGCGGGCACTTGTACGTGACTGCCTCCATCAAAGTTTTAACGGAGACGACCAGTTTACAATGTCTGCCTCAAATTTAATTTGAGTATTAAAAAAAGTTCTGCATTTCTATTTGAATTTGAATTTAAATTTAAATTATATTTTCGCAAATCAAACGCATATATGAAAGCACATATAATATTACGTAGTATGTCAACCATGCAACATCATTCGAATTTAGATTACACAAACTATATATGTCAAATGTTTACACTTGTGAAACTAAGATCTACAACGCTAACAGTCCACTATATATCTTTACTTCGAAGAAAAGAGATCCGGCAATACATAATCATTGAGTTTGATCCCTGCCTCTTGGTCGCTCCAGTTTATGATTCTCGTAAACTTTGGGTTCATAGCTAGATAATAGATCTAGAGCTTAAAAACCACTATTTTCTCTCCCCTCTATGGATTTAAATCTAGATAATCTAGAGAGCCCAAATGGTGAAGTAAAAGAAATAAGGTTTAGAGTGTGTTCTAACCTTCTAACGTGTCCTCCTTGAACAAATCAAGAGCAAAACTTCTCTCCCTAAATTTTGCTTAATTTTTAAGGTTTTGGATCTCAAAACCCTAAAAATTAGAGGAGGAGTCGCTAGGTGGAAGAAAGGATCGCTGCTGTACATTTATAGCTGTACAAATAATCGAGACGAGCAATACAACAATGGTCGCCTCCGTTAATCACACATTAACGGAGGCGGTTCCTTTAAACTGCCCGCCTCCAATAAAGAATTAAAGGAGGCGGGCACGTTAGGGCAACTACCTCTGTTAACGTGCATTAGTGGAGGCGGTTTTTTCTAATATGATCACCTCTATTAATTATTAACCGAGGCAGGCCTGCTGTCGACCGGTGAAGCCGCGCCCACCTCCATTCTAAAAAGGGTCACGCCACCCAAAATGAATCGTAGTAGTGGATGATGGCTACTACCAGTTACGGCTGTACCTGGTGGTTTAATTTGAGTTGAGTTTGTCCCCTTACAAACTAACACTAGGGTAGAAAGTTGAATAGAGTAAAGGGATCTGAGTTAATTCAATATCGTAGCCGCGTCCTGTGTGTTTTGGTTGCATGTAGTGATAGTACTCATGTTGCTCACTCGTGTGATTTAAGTCTGATTCGTGGGTGAGGTTCATAATGCATGTGCAAGGGGTCTCTAGGGTTGTTTAGGTGACATGTTAGGCTAGTGATAGCTAGGTTTTGAGCCCTAGTTACCAAGTGCATCAAGTGATTTGGGAATTGATTATATTACTAGCAAATATGCTCGTGCGTTGCAATAGGAGAATAATTTAATGCATTATCAATGGTACGAGTGTGGTTGCACGGTGAAATTATGTGTGGACACAATGGCCACGACAGCAAGCACGTCTAGTGTCACTGTCAGCCAATCTAGGACATCAGTGTGCCAATCGATCATCGACAAAGGCATAGGCTAGCACTGTGCAATGCCGCGATGGGGCGGTACGACATCCATGTGGCGTACCTCTAGTGGTGTTTGAGTGGACGCGGCTGCCTACAGTGGCATAGGTGTGGCCTGATAACCACGGTTGAGCAAGCGTGTAACCCTTAGAGTCTTCAAGAGTTTGTCAAATCTCACTTGGCAAATCTTGTGATTTGGCAAGTGCCTAAACCATACGGAAAAATGAAAAAAGATTGTATCAACAACAGTTTGCTATTTGGGCTCGGTAAAATAAAAAAAAATTAGGCCTTACATGCGTTCACATGCATTTGGCGCGTGCGAGAGATGAGCCGGCGGCAGCCCTACATGCGATGGCAAGCCAAACTCTACGCGCAAATATGCGCGTGTTCAGCTGAAGAATGCCAGCTCTCCAAATTATGCCAAGCCAGTTACCAAACTGTTGAACCATGATTTTTATGTTTTGCCAAAACAAACAAGGATAGCAAGTGCTTTTAGCAAACTCTTCGAGATGCTCTTAATGACTGAGAAGAGTGGCATGCATGAGAGACCTATCTATGCCATCAGTGCACGTGATGACACGATTAGGCATTCATAATGCATGGGATTCATAGATCGGGAACCTTTTCATTCATTTAATCAAGAACAAATGTACATCGAGATTCCCTAAACAAGATCTACTGCAAATATGAAAACGAAAACGAGAACGAGAAGTAGATTAGACCGTCGGTTGGAGCAGGAGCCGCATATCCGTTGGCGTTTGCCGTGGAGTCGTTTGCTGGTGGAGCCATCGGATCGGCGAAGTCCTTAGTGGCGGTGCAGAGGTCGAGATAGGTGTTGTCGGCATCGGTGGTGCTTCCCGTTGCTGGCAGTGCCCCTCTCTAGATTGGACTAGGGTTAGGATGTCAGTGGGGAGAATGGTTGCGCGGCGAGCTTCGTACTACGAGCCCCAGCCCCCACTTTCTTTTTATAGCGTTGTGCGACGTGGAACCACCAACCATGTAGGGTTGGGCGCCCCTGATCAGGGCGTGAGAATAAGGCCCAAAAAGCCGTTGGGCCCATCTGCAGAAGGAGATCAACTAAGGCCTTGTTTAGTTCACCCCAAAACCAAATTTTTTTCAAGATTTCCTGTCATATCGAATCTTGCGGCACATGTACGAATCATTATAGACGAAAATAAAAACTAATTACACAATTTGTCTATAAATCGCGAGATGAATCTTTTGAGCCTAGTTAGTCCATATTTGGACAATAATTGCCAAATTAAAATGAAAGTGTTACAATACCCAAAACCAAAAAAAATCGGAACTAAATAAGGCCTGAGCATCTCCAAGGTTTTGCATTTGGGCTTTGCATTCTTGTAATTTGCCAAAAATCGTAAAAAGAGGTATCCAATGATTTTGCATTTTGGGCAACTTGGCAAAGAGAGCAAACTTGGCATATATGCCAAGCCGTGCACGGCTTGGCAAAAGGCCGATCGCGGGCGTGCACGAAGAAAAGTCGCGAGGGAAGGCGATCGCGAGCGCGCGAAGGAAAAAAATTACGGCCGGGTCTACTTTGGCTAATTGTCGACTCAATTATGCAAAACTCTTGAAGATGACCTATTTTTAGACTTTGTATTTTGTTTTAAAAGTTTGTAAATAACAACAAATGCTAGCTCAATTATGTAAAACCCTAGAAGATGCTTGTGGAAGTTCAGCGCGGCAAGGAAGTAGTTGGATCACGTGAGGGTCAGTTGATTGCTCCACTATCGGTCATCCCAACGGCATGTCTTCATAATTTCAGTATACTTTATGTGTCCTCTGCCTTACCTTATCGTTATTATTCTATTCTCATGTGCCCTCACCATAGGTCCAGGTCAATCCATTTGCACGTACTAATGGGACTCTTGACGTGGAATGGGTTAGAGCAACTCAAAGACTACCCTATATACACTTGGCAAATTCTAATTTTTGGCAAAACATGGAAAAAGCTCCTCCAACACTACCCTATATGCACTTGGCAAAATAGGATGCTTGGCAAAAAGAGGGCCAACTGGCTCAAATTTGGGAGCGTTGGGAGCGCTTGACATCCTGCCTACGCGGTGGGGCCCACACATTTAGCATGCACGCTCCAGCACCACGCTTGCTCATGCATGCCTTAAATAGTTTTGCCAAGTGAAGTTTAGGGTAGTGTTGGAGTTGCTCTTAGAGCATCTCCAAGAGTTTGGCAAACACACTTGGCAAATCTTATTTTTGGCAAAACAATAGATTTTTCCTCTCCAATAGTTTGGCAAATGGGTTGGCATTTTTTAGCAACTTGGCAAACTCAGCCCCTCCTGGCGCATATTTGCGCGCGTGGAAGCGCTTGGCATCGCGCGTCCCTCCCCCCCGCCGGCTCTTCTCCCGCGTCGAGTTGGAATTTTCACGGACTCCCGCGCGAGACTGGACTGTGTTCCGCGCGTATATATCCCGCGTCCCCACTTTCCTTCCCTCATCGCTCGAGAACAAGGCAAGCTGCCGCCGTTGGACGTCGCGTCGGTCTTCATCGTCGCGGTGGTCTTCATCGTCCGCCGATCGACGGGAGCTGCTGCGTCGCCTCCTTCGCAACCCGGCCAGGTTCGTTCATCGCTGATTCCTTCTCTGATCGGTCCTTCCCTCTTCCCTTGCTGTGCCATGGTTTCAATAGATGCAGTAGGGTTCAGTATACCGGCCATGGCTGCCTAGCTTGATCTCCTTCCCTCTTCCCTTCCTGTCCAATGGATTCAATAGATTCATTAGCTAGATGCAGTATGCCTTGATGAGATTAAACAGCTAGGGTTTAGATTAATTTGTTGATTCGGCTATTAATTCAGCAGGTATATGTTTATTCCTTTCTGTAAAAGACATGTGTATGCCTTGATTCAGTTGCTATATGGCTTGATTCAGTAGCTATATGTTTATTCCTTTCTTTAATTGACATGTGTATGCCTTGATTCAATAGGTATATGTTTATTCCTTTTTGTAAAAAGCCATATGGATTCAATAGATTCAGTAGCTATATGGACTCAATGGATTCAATAGATTCGGTATTGTTTTTATGTGTATATATAGCAGATTATGTCTTTTCTGTAAATATCTGTCCTTTTGTTCTTAATTTTATTCATGTCTTTTGTTTATTTCAGTAAAAAGTATTATGTTTTGGCAATCTCAGTAAGATTTTTTTGTTTGTATGTAGCAGATTATGTGTTGTTTATTGCAGCAACCAATAAATTCTTGTGCAATCTCAGTAGGTTGTATAATTATTTTTCAGTAGTTCCTGAATCGTTGTACTGTCCCTTTTGTGTGATAGGCATGGAGAATTTTGAGAATGACCCAAATTTCTTGTCGGACATTCTTGGAGAAGCGGATAGTGGCACATTATTCAATGGTGCTGGTTTGGATGATTTGGACGTAGTAAAAAAAACCAGGAGCATCCAAGAGGAAGAAGAATTTCCATTGGAAAGAAGATGAAGTGATTTGCTCGGGCTGGTTGAATGTAAGCAAAGATCCTGTTCATGGTGCTAATCAGACTCGTTCGTCTTTTTGGGCACGAATTCATGCCTTTTACTAGCAACACAATACAACTGATGCTGTCAGGACAGCTAACAGTATTATGCATAGGTGGCACTTTATTCAATGGTCAGTGAACAAGTTTTGTTCAGCCTATGAGGCCATTCTTCGTAGGAATCAAAGTGGGTTAACTATCGATGACAATGTATGCAATCATGTGTTGTTGTACTTCCAATATTTATGCACATACAATTTTGTTTATTTACAAATGATATTTATGCACTTGCAATATGCTTGTACAGGTTGTTGAAGCAAAGAAACTGTATGTGGAATGGGACAAGGAGGACAAAACGTTTGTTCTTGATCACTGTTGGAAGATATTGAAGGGGGAAGAGAAGTGGAAGTCGAAGATGATAGAACTTGCTGATATAGAGAAAGAGAAGAAAGCAAGCGAGAAGAAAGCAAGCAAGAAGAATGCAAGGCACATACAATTTTGTTTATTTACAAATGATATTTATGCACTTGCAATATGCTTGTACAGGTTGTTGAAGCAAAGAAACTGTATGTGGAATGGGACAAGGAGGACAAAACGTTTGTTCTTGATCACTGTTGGAAGATATTGAAGGGGGAAGAGAAGTGGAAGTCGAAGATGATAGAACTTGCTGATATAGAGAAAGAGAAGAAAGCAAGCGAGAAGAAAGCAAGCAAGAAGAATGCAAGGCCGAGGATGAAGGAGCCACAAATGATGATGCCACAGAAACCGCTGCTCTCATAGAAGTTGAAGGTGAAGAAACCGTACCAAAAAAAAGAGGAGATGGCATAAAGAAAGTAAAATCAAATCTGAAGCGTGGTGGAAGCGATGCTTGCATGGAAGCTTTGGAGAAGATGATGGCAAAGAGGGAGGTTATGGAGAAGGCCAGAGAAGAAAGGTACATGGCTGCACTAGAGGTAGACAAAAAAATGGCAGAAGCGAAGCTACTGAAAGAGGAAAAAGCTATTATGTTAGCAGACATGTCGTCCCTCACCCCGACCCAGCGTGCATGGCTTGAGAAGAAGCAGAAGATGATTATGGAGAAGATGGATTAAAATTAATTTTAGTTATCAGCAAATGAGCTAACTCGAGCAAAGTTGCCTCTATGGCCGAACACGAAAATAAAACCAATGACAAACACATGGATTAGGAAGCAGACACATGAATGTAATCATAACTCGAGCAAAGGATATAATAGATGCAACAAATTTATGATGAAAATATGTATTAAAAAATAGGAAACACTCGTTAAAAAATACGACCAAGTAATTTAGTATTAGAGATAAAGGCATTAGTAATAAACAAAAATGAGAGGTATAGTTTGAAAAAACACAAAAACCATAAAAAGAAAGGAAAACTCGGAGCAGGCAGAAATTTTGGGAGAGAAAAAGGGGGACAGATGAGGAGACCGAGAAAAAATTTGCAAACAGAAAAACAAAGAAAATAGAAGGATGTAACTACAAAACAAAAACCACCTGAAAACAGAATCGAAAAACAACCGTGGATAGACTACCTCTCTCGCTTTAATATTATTAGGAAAGGAAAAAAAAACATCCGATGACGACCGACCAGACCAATAACGGAACGTGCAGAAACAGAAACAGACACGATGAGAAAAAAAAATACAATATGTTTATTTATTAGAAAATCAGATTAATCAGTAAATATGCCTGTGCATTGTAACGGAAGAAAAACATCAAATGGGCATAGAAAGTGATGACATAATATTACATATCTATTTATATTTATCTTTTTTATAAAATTTAAAGTTCAAAATTTATTTTATTGATAACCATGACATCTAAGTTAGTAGATAGTTAATATTTACAATAATATATAGCTCGGAGACATATTTATTTAATAAAAAATATGAATTAGTCAAATCTTATCTTACTCTAATATTACCTCTTAATATACCTTAGTATTATATTAAAATATGAGAAATTTGTTGCTAGTTTTATTTTTTTATTTAGATTATAATTCCTAAGAAATATGATATATCAGTTAAATGCATGATATGACCATCGAACAAATTTGTTACGCGCCCCTTTCCACACATTCTAGGGAAAAAAGAAGGATGTGGGATTCCTTTGCTAAGCTATGTCAGAATTCCTTAAACTTGATCTATTAGCATGCTCACACAGTCTTCCTCTTCTTTGAAGATTTCAAAGAACAATTCCATCTTGGCTTCTTTAAACATCATGTGATGGTGTATTTGGCCAGTGAGCAATGATCTCATCTTAAGAGGAATTAGAGAAGATATTTGTGGCGGAGAGCATTGTAAGATTGGATAGCAGATGTGGCAGTGTGTGCCGAAGTGTATGTTAAAGAGGTCAAGATAGAGGTCTCATTCTCCATAGGGAGCAAGAAGTCTAGAACTCTTAGACAATGTGCTTAGAGCAAGATTAATAATAGAGCCAAGTGCTTGGCTATAAGCCAAGTGATTAGAGCCAAGTTATACAATAAGTTGTCTCATACTTGTCTCTAAAATATTTTCTCTTTCCTATTTCTTCTCACAACACTTGCTATTTAGGCCCACCACTACCTATGCATCTGTACCCAGCTTGGTGCTTACATAAGACCAGTCTCAGTGGGAGTTTCATCTGAGTTTTATTCACATTAAATAGGCTGCCACATAGACATTTTGGATGACATGGCAGTGTATTTAAGAAGAGAGAGAAGAAATGAGTTTCATCTAGATGAAACTCTCTTGGCACGATTACCAACTCTCTATGAGTTTTGAAATTAAATGCCTATGAAACTATGGAATGAAACTCTCCATTGAGAGTGAGTGTTTCATCCAAGTTTTATTTCATTTCACATGACATGGCAACCTTGGAAACAAAGCTATGAAACTCTCCACTGAGACTGGCCTAAGAGCCAAGCTATCATCTCCCTCCTCTTTTCTCTCCTCCACATCAGCACTAGCTTGGCTATAAGCCTATTAGGGCACTCACAATGCAAGACTCTATCACAAAGTCCAAGACAATTAATTATATATTATTTATGGTATTTTGCTGATGTGATAGCATATTTATTGAAGAAAGAGGTAGAAAAAAATAAGACTCCGAGTCTTATTTAGACTCTAAGTCCACATTGTTTGAGATAATAAATAACTTTAGACTCTATGATAGAGTCTGCACTGTGTGACCTTATTGTACCTGCTCTTAGGCAGCCCCTCGAGGAAAAGAAATGAAGGACTTATTATCTGGCTAGTGGAGATGAACCTTATTAATGACATGACCACCTTATTGGCTGCTAATACGAACGACAAGTGAGTGAGTGACACCTTTCCTGTTGCAGCAATCATTCATGGCCAAGACACAATGAGTCGGGTCGTCCGTCGGCGCTCTCATGATGCGGAGTGTAGCAGTTGTGCTGATATTTTGATCATCATCGTGCATGTTTGAGCTGATCTTGCAAACGTGCATGTGCATATGGATGGGTGACGATCCAGGAGGAATTGGAAGCTGCAGGTGACGGCGATGGCTACCACGAACTTGGAAAAGCTGTGTATGTCTCGTGTCGATCTATCAACGTGTGTGAAATGTGACCAGCTGCTACGGTGTTGGTTTAATTTGAGTTGAGTTTGTCCCCTACAACCCAGGACAAGGGCAGAAGTATAATAGATGAATGAGTTTTTACTACTGGAAACGCGTCCTTTGCCGAGGGTCTGACGCTTTACCGAGAGCCAAATCCCGGGCACTCGGCAAAGAGGGCCCCTCTCAGAGGCCCTCGGCAAAGAAATTCTTTGTGGAGGGCCTCGGCCCTTGACAATTTTGGTCCGTTGGGTAACGGCGACCGAGACCCATCAGCCTTTGCTGAGGGCCAACCGTCACACCCTCGGCAAAGGGTTTTAATTATTTTTTTTAAAAAAATATTTGCCGAGGGCCACAGTCTAGGCCCTCGACAAAGTTTTTTTTTGAATTTTTGAGCCTATTTTTTATGGGCACAAAATACATTGTTTAAACACAATTTTAAAAATTGGGCCAAATTTGACTTTTTTATATATTTCGTTAATTTATTTTAATTCGTCGCAATGTTCCCGTTGTTATAATTTGAACTGCAAATGCATAGAATAATTTTTCCTGTAGTCTTTTGAAAAATGTTAGTCATGTTATTTGGTGTATGTCGAGTCCCTATGCATGAACTTGCATTAAATTCTGCGCATCTTCTATGCGAAACATGATGAGCCACTTGTCGGAAAAGTGATTTAAAATTATATTAAATCTATACGAAATCTGAAAATCACAAAACTTGATGACCCCTCATATCAACGCATGTGTAGACTGTGGTAAAAAATCACTAAGTTTTGAGCAAGTTGTGACGTCAGATGCCTAAAACCCAGATATCTCCATGTGATTTCTGCTTTATGGTTGTAACTTGTCCTTGAATTTGATGAACTTGTCGTAATAAATACGTGAATGATGATGAACATGCTGAGACTTATAATATATTGCTATTTGTGGTTCACAATTATGGTTGTGATATATTGTAAGAAATTAGGTTATGCGTGATATACATATGTGATGGTTTATATATATATATATATATATATATATATATATATATATATATATATATATAATGTTTGTATTGATGAAATGCAAAAAATATAAAAAAAATTAAATTTTTGTCTCTTTGCTGAGGGCTCTCACCATAGCCCTCGACAAAGATTGGGTCTTTGCCGAGGGCTCTAGCCATAGCCCTCGGCAAAGAATTTTTGAAAAAAAAAATTCTGCGCATTTTCTTTGTCGAGGGCCATGGGGGGAGGCCCTCGGCAAAGATTAGGTTTTTGCCGAGGGCCGTGGATGGAGGCCCTCGGCAAAGACTCTGTCCAAAGAAACAACGCCATCAGTGTTACTTTTCTTTGCCGAGGGCCTCGGCAAAGGCTTTACTGAGTGCCCAATAGAGACCCTCGGCAAAGACTCTCTTTGCCAACTCAAAATTTTTCAAGAGCTCTTTGCCGAAGACTGCCCTCACACTACCGGAATCCGGCTCTTTGCTGAGTGTCTAGTGGTTTGCCGAGTGTTTTTTTTTCGGGCACTCGGCAAAGAGCTTTTTTGCCGAATGCTAATGAAAAAACGCTCAGCAAAAAAAAATACTCGGCAAAGAGGGTTCTTTGCCGAGTGTCAAAAAAAACACTCAGCAAAGAAGGTATTTGCCAAGTGTTTTTTTGACACTTGGTAAAGACCCTCTTTGCCGAGTGTAAAAAAAGAAACACTCGGCAAAGAAAATTTTGGGCGTTTGCCAAAAGCTTGCGGCCCTGAGCAAAGAGGCCGCGTCCACTAGTGTTTGCCACACTCGGGGACGCAGCAACTGCACGAGATGATGACACTCACTCGGGGATTTTTTTTAATAAAACTTTTTATGCAAATTACAAAAATATATTATATTTTCCTATTAAGTTTGAAAAAATAACCAATTGTCATTCTCTGGTTGGACGACACTGAAAAACGATTTTTGACATATTTCTTTTCAACTTCATTTAACTGTAAAATGACTTCAATGAAAACTGTTTATTAGCAGAACCAACTCAAAAGTCCTTTACGGAAGGACGACTTCAATATCGTTCAACAAGTTTTTCATGCCATTTTCTCATTTTGAGTTTTTTTGTGTGAATCCAAAACAAAGTATGTAGGGATCAAAAAGGCCATGCAACTTTTCAGATAGACCTGAAAATCAAGGATAGTCCATTTTCCTTATCGTGTAAGATTTAAGATAGACCCTAAAAACCAAGCATGGTCCATTTTTGGTTGTATATCACATTATAGCTTTTGTAGTTTTCTAATCTATTTGAGTTTTCTGTTAAGGTATTCAGTCCCATTTTTTTTTTTCAGAAATCCAGGAAAAGTAATCTGAATTTATTGTTGATAAAGTACTATTTTATCATATAGTTTTCACTACCAAAGAAAATGTCTTCAAAGGCAGTCAATCAGGGTATTTAGGCCAGTCTCAATGCATAGTTTCATGGCACAGTTACCAAGACTGTAAACTAGGTAACCGAGCCACATGAGTTTTATGGAGATGAAACTCCTCTCTCATCTGATGAAACTCCTTCATTTAATGACCCTGTCAAGTCAGTAATTTTGCTTATATGGTATCTATTTAATGTGCATGACACTCTCATAAAATATGCATTGAGACTGGCCTTAGTGACGAGCATGACGACCACCTCCAAGAAATGGTCACCGTTAATCAGCCATTTCTAGAGATGGTTGTTGTGGTCGCATTTGTTAGGCCTTGTTTAGTTCAACCTAAAATCCAAAAAGTTTTTAAGATTTCCCGTCACATCAAATCTTGCGGCACATGCATGAAGCATTAAATATAGACGAAAATAAAAACCAATTACATAGTTTGTCTGTAAATCACGAGACGAATCTTTTGATCCTAGTTAGTTTATGATTCAATAATATTTGTCAAATAAAAACGAAAGTGCTATAGTAGCGAAATCCGAATTTTTTTTGGAATTAAACAAGGCCTTAGTCTATTTATTGAGGCAGTCGCTAAAGGAAATCCGCCTCTGATAATAGAATTAATAGAGGCGTCACCTCAAGTCGCCTACCTCCATTAATATTTAATAGAGGTTGGCAAACCTTACATGAATAAATAAACTTAATGTCTTTTCCAAACACTTTACATAAACTTATGTTCTTCAAACAGTTATACATAAGTTGATTATTTTTTAATTTTTGAGACTTATTCCTTTTCAAACACTTCTATATAAGTTTATGTCAGACTTAATATTTTTCAAACAATAAATCTAATACAAATACATATGATACCTTTTTCCTTATATACATTATGTGGATAATTTTGAGGCTAATTTAGTGGAATATATATTCAGAGTTTTCTTTTATAATAGCAAAAGTGGTTAATTTAAATAAAAACATTAGGGGGTTATTTTTTATTATGTTTCATAATGGTACGGTGGGTAATTTGGATGCAAGATTAGGGTTCACTTTATTATATATTTTATAACAGGAGAAGTGGGTAAACTTTTTTTTATAAATCAGAGTAGACCCAATGGTTTTTATTATTTATGATGGTGATTAGAATATATCAAATTGAAGACCGGATGTTTCTGACTAATATGAGAATTTCTAAGATTTTATATCTTTTCTTAGCACATCGAATTAATATGTATCCTCTGCATTGGAGCATCTAATTAGTAAACGTTAGATTAGATTATTGATGAATGATCGAATGGGTACCGAGTTGAGGAGGCAGTCTGCCAAAAGCGGATGTATAGGAGAGGTCAAGATACTCCAGCATTGTAAGGTTGGAGCAAGAACAGAGTTGGCAGTGTGCATGAGAAATGATTGTAATAGAGGTCGAGACAATGTCTCTCAAATTCTTCAAAGAGACTTAGAAAGCAAGAAGCTAAGAATTCTGGGACAGTCTGGTTAGGCCCCACGAGGAAATCGATGCTAAGGTCAAGGTACTCTCCAAATACTGGAGAGAAAGCAATGAAGGACGACTAATCTGGGCAGCAAAACCCAAAGCTGGAGAAGAATCCAAAATCATATCCAGTTGCATCACTTATTCATGTCCTAGCTAGAAAGCGGCCATGAGTGGATCGAGGCGGCTGAAAGAATCATCGTCCTCTAAGTAAGGCCAGGCCGCGCCCAGGGCGTCCCGCTCATGCAAATTGTGCAGCAGTATTTATGATGGTCCTCTGCCTGCATGTTTGAACTGATTCTATCGTGCATTCATGCATGACCATCGAGGAGCAACTGAAGCCGAGTGATGCATGCATGGCTACTACAGAAAGCCCACTACAGAAAGTTTAACGAAGGCATGCACACAAAAACGCTTTACCGTGGCGGACCACTAGTACACGAGGTACTGTAGTTACGGTTCGCAATCCCTTTCTAACTGCCTGTGCTGGTAGTATGTGGAAATAAATTTTTCCACAGGTGGATAGCTGAGAACCACATCTAGAAATGTATTTCTACAGGCGGATCAGTTATGTCAACCGCATGTGCTAAAATTTTCTAATTTCACGTCAATTTCCAATTTTTCCCACGAGACCCTATTTTTAATATATATATATATATATATATATATATATATATAACTATTACATTGTAGCTAGCTACAGAATGATTTATTTTGTAGCCGGACCCAAACCTCCACATCCGACCCAGCGAAGGATACGGACGCCGGACAACCTTACCCACCGGCCACCGTGGCTCAGCTTTGCTCGGGGCTATTTAATTACCTGATCCCCTAATTACGTGGCTTATCCCCAAATCACGTCATTATATATATATATATGGACGCGTTTCTTTTACACGCGCGTGTAGTTACTCTCATATATATATTTTTATATATATACGGTAGCGCTATTATATTCTACATCCTAGGTGTAGAATATTATTCTACACCGCAAGTCAAAACTGAGCTGAAAAAATACTGAGTAGTACCGAACAATGTTCAGTATTATCTAGTAGTACACTTAGGACCACAAAATACGGAACAATATTGAAACGCGAATACTGAACGATACTGAATTCTGTTCAGTATAACACTTCGGTGTAGAATAGTATTCTACACCTAGAGTGTAGAATAGCATATATATATATATATATATATATATATATATATATATATATATATATATATATATATATATATATATATATATATATATATATATATATATATATATATATATATATATATATATATATATATATATATATATATATATATATATATATATATATATATATATATATATATATATATATATATATATATATATATAAAAATATAAATATGCAGATAAATATATTGCTTTAGACATACATATAAAGATATATATATATATATATATATATATATATATATATATATATTGTACACCTGGGAGTAATTACTCCTAACCATGAATATGCACGCCGTGTAGGTTTTTGCTAGCTTACGTGTAGGTAACGGGCTTTAGGCTTGTAGCTAACGGGTTTAGACTATGCGGTTGGGCATGTACCTATATACACGTGAAAAAAAATTATCGGATGCATGCAAGCTGATAATTTCCATAAAAAATGGATCATGCTGTTAAATACTTTGCTTTTGACATACGTAATATGTTGGTTGGCCGGTTGAGTAGATATATCTAGGCATGTGTAGGGGTTGCCCATTAAATGTATACATACTTTATTTTCATGTACGTTTCGTACTTTTCTTCTTTTCATTCGAAGTAAATATTCATATTTTTTAAAAGGAGTATATGTATATGCTTATTTAAAGGGAGTATATATTCATATACTTTTTGAAAAGAGTATGTATACATACTTTTTCGTGAAACTACATATTCATACTTTTTTCATGGAAGTACATTTTCATACTTTCTATAGTATGCATAGTATGTAAAGTTAAACCTTCTAAAAATTTAGTATATATGTATATGTAGATACACAGAACTATGCTCTACGTTACACGAGTACGGGTACGAGTATCTGATACAATACGTGTCGGATCACACTTTCTCAAAAGAAAACCCACTAAAATGGTGTATCCGAGTATCCATATCCGCGCATCCGACGAGTATCGAATACAGATACGTCACCCCCCCCTCTTGGAGTATCCGTGTAACACAGACTATGCTTAGTATGTGTATATACTTTTTTTGGATATGTACATGTAAATATCTTTTCTTGGATAGAAGTATCGGTTCATACATTACTGAGTATATGAGTAGTGTGCATACCAGAATATATGCTGGAAACTAAAACATATGCAAGCATATCAATACATACTAGTATCTCTTAATTGTGATCTCTATTGATATTTGGTAACGCAATAAGGAAATGATCCGCAAGCGCACGGATATCGGTGAGCATTTCACCCGGGAGGATATCCAGAGTTATCGTATTTATATTTTTACCACTGGGAGAAAGGGTGCATCTGACTAACCAAATCTATTGCTACTATCCCTTTAGGCTACAAAGAATGTCTCTCAATGTGAGTGATGTATAGAGAAGACTGCAACCGTAGTCTCGTTCTAACCTTGGTAAGGATGATCTACTGTTCTATTGGGGAGGCTCACGGAATCTAGACAACACAAAGGATGTTCGACCCGCACCTATAAACCTACCCGTCCTGCTAACGAGATATGGTCTGCAAAGGTAACTCGGAAATGTCACGTTCCTCGCTACTACCACAGTCCAGCTAGTCAGGGGATATCTATGAGTACCCTAGCCTAAACACCATGTTTACGCTAGCAAGTGATTACTCTAATACTCAACCGGAAGAGGATTAAAGTAAACTCATAAACCAAAGAACAATAAAACAAGAACTTACTAGTATTAGAAGTCGAATTACTGAAGAATCTTAGAAGCAAGCCTCGGGTTAGGAGACTTGATCCCGCAGGTACAACTCGGAGTAGACACCGACAGGCCGGCCTTCCTCCGATCCACACCTCCACTCTATCTCTCTCAATCTAGTAGAAACTAGAAGATCTATTTCTACTTTACATTGGTTGCTAAGCCTAAAAAGAAATATTATTTAGAGAAGAGGTTTTCCTTCGAGGGCACCTCTCAATCTCTATGATAATTTCTTGTCTCCTCTAGGGGCCAGAGGGGGTCTCCTTATATAGTCCTCCTCCTCTATGCATTTTTGGGTCGGTAGGCGCGGTGGTACTATGTTTTCCTTGATCCAATAGATCGGTGGAACATCGTGTGCGAAGAGAGTCCCGAAAGGCTTCCAGAGGTGGGCGGGCGCCCAGGTCCTCAGGGCGGGCGCCCTGGGCCTGGCCCCTTTCGGCCTCTGCTTTCTTCCTGTGGCTTCTGGAGTCTTCTAGATGGTTGAAAATTGCGCGGTGCGTTGATATCTCTATGTAATCCCGACATGTGGGCCTTTCTTCCTTATTTCCTGATAACCCCCTACAGAAATAGACAAACACCAAAACTCGTGGAATTCTGTCAGATAAAACCCTAAGTCTAGATGTTGATTTCATTTGGATCCTTTTCTTTGTTTATTTGATAATTAAATTTGATACTTAAGGACCGTCAACAAACTCCCCCAAGCTTACCTCTTGCTCGTCTGTGAGCAAGGATGAACTCAAGAGTTTCTGCAGTGGTTTCATGCCTTAAAAGTACACACGCATTCAAGCAAGATCTCATCTCTGAGTTAGAATAAACTGTTAAGACTTAAAACTTACTCATTTTACCTTCCACCATGGGGCTTGCAACCGTCACTTGTGTCTTGTGCAGTTAAAAGATAGAACGGTCAAGTCAAGCGCCATGTCTCTTATCCTTGATCAGCTATAGCTCTGGAGTTTTTGTAGATTTTCAAATAAAACTCAGAGATTCCTTATATGACTCTCTCAAATCTCTCTTTTGTGGTATTTCTGGATCCTTACCAAGACAGTAATGGTATATGCCTTCTCTCAAAGTATGTAGTATTTGTGGTATGAGGCATAGTGATATTGCTTTTCTCTCACCCTACTCTAATAAGGTTTTGATATCTGGAGCTCATAGGTGGGAGACAGCTAATACATACTTACAAGATATTTATTGCATAGTCAAACTATGGATCCAGAGAAACAAGTCAATAAGTCAAATCAAGATGTGCATGTGTGGCGAATGAATGGTGTATGGTGATGATGGTGATAATGATGGTGAAAGTCTAATTCTACTTTTGCTCTTTTGAGGGGATACATACCTTTCTTGCACTTTGAAGCTTTTTGGGGAGAATGAGATGCTCTATATTTTCTTTTTCTTTCCTCTTAGGTGGGTATCTTGTACCCCTAATTCTACTGTCGGACACTTGTCCATTTTTACCTCTCGTCTCACTTTTTCTTTTCTTCGAGGTTCCGGACACTTGCCCCTTTTTATTTCCTCGTATATTATTTATTTTTTTCTTTTTCTTTTTTTTTCTCTTTTTTTTAGAGCACTCATCTCCTGAAATAATATAGCAAGTGGTAGTAACTAAAATAACTGGAGCATTTATTTCACAGGGAATAACAGGTATAGGAAAATGTTTTTGGCTATTCTCTCCCGGATTAGGAGTAGAATAATTTTGGATGAATCTGGAGATGGAAGTAGAAGTAGCATGTATGAAGTATGTGGGTGCGTACTTCCGGAGTAGAAGTAGCATGTATGAGTGAACGTGCAAGTGAATCTTGATTTTAACCACATGACAAGCTCCTAAGGGTCTACACAGCTTGACCACACTCAATGCTCATAAGCAGTAAAAAGTAAATGTGTGGCTCAAAGTCTAATAAGCATGTATATATGGCTGTGGTAGGATTTTAAACTCTCATCAACAGGAACTCATCATGTGTTATTTTAAAGATTTTTAAAGATAAAATTCTCCAGAATTCTAGCATCCCTAGGAACAGATAAACAGCAGCTCCACCTTCCCATATCATATCCGTTAACAACTTAGACTTTAGATCAAGTACTCTTCCCACAAGTTCAGGTTTAGAGCAAATCTTACTTCATAACAGTCATGCCTAAACTTGAGAGAGATTTCAATTTTAAGAACTAGTTATGGCAGAGCAACTATTCATCATTTCCATGTGAGAGCTTATCATGAGGGTTTATAGCAAACTTTATTTATTTATTTATTTAGCAAACTAAGCAAAGATATATATAAAAGCACAAAATCTTTATTTGGGTTTTTATGATTATGCATCTCTTTATTATTTGAGTAAAGTATAAACGCGAGTAGAAATACTTAGCTGGATAAATGGGGGTGCTCTCCCCCAAGCTGGATTTTGACGTAATTTCTTCTGATATAGCTAGCAGGTGGTGGAGGTGTATTTGAAAGTCAGCAGCATTCTGACAGCGATTAGAATGTCCTCCGTCTGCTAGTCTTCTTGACTCTTAAATTCTGTGGAGCTCAAACAAAGCTTTGTGGAACTGGTTAAGTGTTAGCATAAATATCTAGCCTTTATCATGTTGAGCCTCCTCAATAAATATTACTTATTTAGCAGGATCATGCACTTATTATTTTTATATTTTTATTGTAAGATGAAAACTTATTTATTTTATTTTTATGCCACCACAGTGAATGTACTTATGGGTTTTATGCCATGAGCATACTCACATGGGGCTTACTATTTTTTTTTAATATTTTTATTTTCTTTTCAAGATAGCATGAACCTGATTAACTAATCAAACTATTTAATGGAAAAGGATAACTACCAAGTTTACCTCTTGGCAAGGCGTTCGGTATTTTTAAGTCCTCCGAATGGGACTCTCTGTTTTCTCAGTCGTCCTGGGCTTCGCTGGATGGCGTAGT
Organism: Sorghum bicolor; assembly: GCF_000003195.3. NCBI lineage: Eukaryota > Viridiplantae > Streptophyta > Magnoliopsida > Poales > Poaceae > Sorghum > Sorghum bicolor. The sequence goes on from NC_012874.2 coordinate 63,172,016, forward strand.
CACTGGTTTCGGCGGCGCCTCCTATTCGTGTGTAACTATCTTCTCTCTCCACACGTGACTCGGTGCTACGGTCTCCTCAGGACAGTTCTGTTCAAGCTATATGTCTTCAGACCTTACCACTTCTTCGTAATCTGCCCATCCGTCCTTGATGATTTACCTCCTCTGGTTGCAGTTGCGTTATCTTCTTCTTGTCCTGATCTGCTTAGAATCTTGAACTATATAGTTAGAATCATTAAAGTAGTGGCGTACCTTCTCAGAGGGGAAGTGCATGTGGACTTCTCCGGTTCCAATATAGATGATGGCTTTGATAGTGTTGAGGAACGGTCTTCCAAGGATGGTGGGTGGATCATACTGTCTTCTCCCATGTCAATGACCTGAAAATCTTTTGGAGCTGAATGTATATTGGTTGTAGGGGCATGGTTCCATACAGGAGCTGATAAGTGACTGCGGCCATTATGTTGTCGTCAGATGCGGTGTCGTAGAGTGTCTTCTGAAAAGAGTATCCATTAATTGCGCACTCGATGCTTGGAACACTAGGGTCGTTCTTCTTGATCAAGAAAGGTGACTTGAGTCGACGATCTTGACCTCCTCCGACAAGGATCCAATGTTTTAAGTCTTCTGGACAAGACTTCTCACTGTCTTCATCCTTTAGGTGCATCATTTGATTAGGTGTGGACCTTGACGTCTGCACCTCTTGATACGGTGTCACCTATGTTCTTTGTTTGCCCAGCAGTTCGAAGTGCGGTGTTGGCAATATCCTGCTCAGTGTGTTTGTGCTCATAGATCCAGTGGTCCCTGAGAGAATCAAATTTATGATGCAAGTGCCCATTAGAATTACTAATACGACGATGCATACAAACTAACACTTATCCAAAGTTGTATGGGGCCACAACGCATTCTCGATATTGAAACTTGAGCAGTGCAAAGGCTGTGTAGAGGTAGTATAGACACTCATAATTTTTTTTTCTTTTCAGCTATTACCTTCGCACGCTCAGCGGGATCCAAACCTTGTAAGGAGTCGTGATCGTCTCTGATTATGAATGTGTGCTGCTCCTCGCGTATCTTCATTAGGCCTAGATACATAACCCTTTTACTGACATTTCTATCCTAATCTGGACCGTACCGTATCTCTTGCTATACAAAATTCATTGTGTAAGGCACGCTTGGATGTTAGATGTTAAAAATTGATGCAACTCATGAATAATAACACAAGCTAGTACGAGTGACACCTACAATGCAAACACGGTTACCAGATGCACGTCTAGTCTCTTGAGGTTCATCATTAGCCACATTTTCTCGAAGGTAATGATTGATGTTGCACAGTCACTGTTGAATGCTTTTGGTGGTATATTTACATTGATCGTGTCGATGCCAACAGAAGCTGCTCTCATATACTAGTCATGCAGCCTTTTTGTACCAGCTGGGACCTTTCTGAGTTTGTCCCAACTAAGTAGAGGCCTGCCCGGCTCATATTTAGTAGGGAAGAATTTGTAATCATCTTTTGTTGGTGGTCTGATATTTACAATAGGTGTTTCAGACCTTTTCGCCTCCTTCTCGTGCTCTGCCAAGTCAACGAGTTTTGACGTGCGGCTCCTTGCAATTCCTGACAAAAATAGGGTTGTACCAGCAGTCTTCTTCTTCTTTGGCTCATATGGGGAAGCCAATTTGGGCACCAAAAATTTTGATTTTTTTGGTGGTGGTGGTGTCGTCTCGTCATCTTTGGGTCGTGGTGGTGGTGTCTTATCATCATTTTTGGGTGGTGGTGGTGTGAAATATTGTGATGGAGCTGATGGCGGCGAAGGTTGTGGTTTAGGTTATGGTGGTGGGGATGGTGGTTCAGGCATGATCGGTGAGGATGGTGGATGCAAGATTGGAGAGGGTGGTGGACTGGTAAGAGATGTGGGAGCAATGACATTGGCATGGGATGACTCCTGATTCTGCGGCATTTCTCGGGGTGATAGTTGTGGTAGCTCAGACAACAGGACGTTCATCAAGGCCAAAGAATGAAATTCTTGATAGCTTGTCCCAGTTTCTCAATACCCTCAGGACCGGGAATGTCTAGCATGTCCTCGTATCCTTGGACAACTGTTAGCACTTCCACCCTGCAGTAGTCCTCAGGAATCTCCCTACTATGAACTGGCGCCCCGAAATCGCAAGTCCTGTGGCTATAACCCTTGTACGGTTATTGTTAAAACCATACCTTATGACTAGGGAGCAAGGAACAAGACTATCAATCTCGTCAATTGGATAGCAGACCTTGTCTCCGATAGACGCAACACTACTTGGGACGACCGAAGCTTGTTCTGTTGTTGTCGGGGCGACAACTAGCTGCGTTTGAGGAGACTGGCCACTCAATTGGCTAGACATCACAGTCACCAATCGCTGCATCAACTCAGGAGGAGGATTAGAGAGGATTTCAGACATCACATCTTCGACTTCTTTCTTAGCCTCCTCATTAAAATAATTAGACAAATCTTCCTTGTAGCGATTGTGTTTCCTCTACATTCCTTCCCACACCATTCTAAATCCTTCTTTCCATCCTTCTTTGGATGCGATGCCTCGTACATGACCAGGATGTTCTGGGTTACCCAGAGCAACAGTAATGACATCCCTCTCCCTTTCAGGCTTAAATTTGCTCACCTGCTACTTAGCTACCACCGCAAAAGCATTCTATGTAGCCTCTTCGTTCATTGGGTCAGCAAATGAGAAGCTAGACTTGGCTTTCTTTGCCAGTACCCAAGCACAAACCCACCGCGAGCCCCTACGACCAAGTTGGTCAGGGAGCGCTGACAAACCCTTAGCCCTCTACGCTTCATCCTCTTGCTCCCATTGGGGCAGCTTGCGCTGGTAACCACATGTGCCTAGGTAGTGGTGGTACTTGTTTCCTTTTTGCGAGCTCAGACTTGGCTTCGCTCACAGCTTTGAACTCCTCAGTACTCCTCTGCTCTAGAAACACAGCCCACTGACTAGTCGAGATTCTATACCTCTTTGTTGGGTCCAACCCTTTCTTTGCCAACTTCGAATTCAACTCGGACTTGTAATTCCTGAACATGATCGCTGTTGATATTTGTTAACGCCATCAGGAAATGATCCGCAAGCGCACGAATATCGGTGAGCACTTCACCCGGGAGGTTATCCAAAGTATCGTATTTATATTTTTACCACTGGGAGAAAGCGTGCATCTGACTAACCAAATCTATTGCTACTACCCTTTAGGCTACAAACAATGTGATTTGATGTGAGCGATGTATAGAGAAGACTACAACTGCACTCTCGTTGTAACCTTGGTAAGGATGATCTACTGTTCTATTGGGGAGGCTTACAGAATTTAGACACCATAAAGGATGCTCGACCCGCACCTATAAACCCTACCGATCAAACTAACGGGATTGTGGGCTACAAAGGTAGCTACGGAAATGTCACGTTCCTCGCTACTACCACGGTCCGGCTAGACAGGGGATATCTATGAGTTCCCTAGCCCAAACACCACGTTTACGCTAGCAATGATTACTCTAAACTCTACCGGATGAGATTAAAGTAAACTCATAAACCAAAGAACAATAAGAACAAAGAACTTACTAGAATTTAGAAGTCGAAATACTAAAGAATCCTAGGAGCAAGCCTCAGGTTAGGAGACTTGATCCCGCAGGTACAACCTCGGAGTAGGCACCAATAGGTCGGGCTTCCTCTGATCTACACCTCCACTCTATCTCTCTCAATCTAGAAGAACTAATTCTAATCTCACATTGGATGCTAAGCCCTATGAGGTTGGAAACCTAGAGGGACCTCTCTCTCTCTCTGAATCCTCTCTGGAAAATATGCTAATGAATAATGGGATTGCCCTCCTCCAAGGGCCAGGGGGCCTACTTATATAGCCCCTCCAAATGAACGTGGGCCATCAGATCAAACCGACCTTAATAGCACGGTTTCCCTTAATTCTTTAGGTCGGTGGAGCATAATCCGTGAGGCGGGACCTGATTGGTCCCTGTAGCAAGGCGGGCGCCCTAGGGGGGAGAGCGGGCGCCCTGTCCCCGAGCCCGCTCGGTCTCCCGTTCGTTCCCGTGGCTTCTGGACTCTTCTAGATGATAGAAAATTGGCGCACACGTTAATATATCTATGTAAACCCGACGTGTGGGTCTTTCCTCCATATTTCCTGATAACCCCCTGCAGAAATAGACAAACACCAAAACTCGTGGAATTCTGTCAGATAAAACCCTAAGTCTGGGTGTTGGTTGCATTTGGATCCTTTTCTTTATTTATTTGTTGATTAAATTTGGTACTTAAGAACCGTCAACAAACTCCCCCAAGCTAACCTCTTGCTCGTCCCTGAGCAAGGATAGACTCAGTGATGGATCAGTAGCTGTTGCAATGCCTTTGTATGTTGACGGTTCACATGCTTTCAAACAAGTTCTCATCTCTGAGTTAAAGTAACTGTTAAGACTTAAAACTTACTTATTTTACCTTTCACCATGGGGCTTGCAACCGTCACTTGTGTCTTGAGCAGTTAAAAGATAGAACGGTCATGTCAAGCGCCATGTCTCTTATTCTTGATCAGCTATAGCTCTGGAGTTTTTGCAGATTTTCAAATAAAACTCAGAGATTCCTTGTATGACTCTCTCAAATCTCCCTTTTGTGGTATTTCTAGATCCTTTCCAAGGCAGTAATGGTATATGCCTTCTCTCAAAGTATGTGGTATTTTTGGTATGAGGCATAGTGATATTGCCTTCTCTCTCACCCTACTCTAATACGGTTTTGATATCTGGAGCTCATAGGTGGGAGATAAAGCATGCATACTTACAAGATATTTATTGCATAGTCAAACCATGGATCTAGAGAAACAAGTCAATAAGTCAAATCAAGATGTGCATGTGTGGCGAATGAATGGTGTATGGTGATAACAATGGGGTGAAAGTCTAATTCTACTTTTGCTCTTTAAGGGGATACATACCTTTCTTGCACTTTGAAGCTTTTTGAGGACAATGAGATGCTCTATATTTTCTTTTTCTTTTCTCTCAGGTGGGTATCTTGTACCCCTAATTCTACTGTCAGATACTTTTCCATTTTTACCTCTCGTCTCACTTTTTTCTTTTCTTCGAGGTTCTGGGCACTTGCCCCTTTTTATTTCCTCGTATTTTTCATTTTTTTAGAGCACTCACCCTCCTAGAATAATGTAGCAAGTGGTAGTAACCAAAATAACTGGAGCATTTATTTCACAGGGAATAACAGGGATAGTAAAGTATTTTTGGCTATTCTCTTCTGGATAGGAGTAGAATAATTTTAGGTGAACTTGGAGATGGAGTGAGTGGATGTATGTGGATGCATACTTCCGGAATAGAAGTGGCATGTGTGAGTGAACGTGCAAGTGGATCTTGATTTTAACCGCATGACAAGCTCCTAAGGGTCTACACAGCTTGACCACACTCAATGCTCATAAGCAGTAAAAAGTAAATGTATGGTTCTTAGTCTAATAAGTATGTATGTATGGCTGTGGTAGGAATTTAAACTCTTATCATATAGGAACTCATCATGCAATATTTTAAAGATTTTCAAAGATAATATTCTCCAGAATTCTAGCAACTCTAGGAACAGATAAACAGCAGCTCAACTTTTCCATATCATATCCGTTAACGACTTAGACTTTAGATCAAGTACTCTTTCCACAAGTTCTGGTTTAGAGCTGGTTTAAATTATAACAGTTATGTCTAAACTTGAGAGAGAGCTCAAACTTGAAAACTAGTTACATGGCAGAGCAACTATTTATCATATCCATGTAAGAGTTTATCATTTAAGTTCAGTTTGGCCTAGACACTTTATTTATTTATTTAGCAAACTAAGCAAAGATATATATAAGCACAAAATTTTTATTTGGGTTTTCATGATTATGCATCTTTTTATTATTTGAGTACGGTATAAACACGAGTAGAAACACTTATCTGGATAAATGGAGGTGCTCTTCCCCGAGCTGGATTTTGACGTAATTTCTTCTGATGTAGCTAGCAGGTGACGGAGATGTATTTGAATGTCGGTAGCACCCTGACAGTGATTACTATGTCCTCCACCGGCTAGTCTTCTTTGATCCTTGAATTCTGTGGAGCTCAAATAGACAACAAAGCTTTGTGAAACTGGTTAAGTGTTAGCATAAAATCTCTTAGGCCTTATCATATTGAGATTCCTCCTAATAAATTTTATTTATTTAGCAGGATCATGCACTTATTATTTTTATGTTTTTATTGTAAGATGAAAACATATTTATTTTATGCCACCATAGTCAATATACCTATGGGTTTTAAACCACAAGTCTACTCACATGGGGCTTTATATTTTATGATGTAGTGCAACGAACAAATATTTTTGTTTTCTTTTCTAATGCTAATGTGGAAAAGTAAATATGCTAATGCAAGTGATGGAATAAAAAGGAAAAGGAATGCAGAAAAGATAAATATGGATAAATACCGATTTTACCTTCTGGCAAGGATCCAATGTTTTAAGTCTTCTGGACAAGACTTCTCACCGGGTTCATCCTTTAGGTGCATCATTTGATTAGGTGTGGCCTTGACATCTGCATCTCTTGATACGGTGTCACCCATGTTCTTTGTTTGTCTAAAAGTTCGAGGTGCGGCATTGGCAGCATCCTGCTCAGTGTGTTTGTGCTCATAGATCCAAGTCCTTCGTCACTTGGTGGAATCTGGGAGTTGTAAAACTCCTTCAGGTTTTGCTCGAAGTGTACCTACTCATAGAGACAAGGCAGAGATCAAGTGCATGGGCCCTGTTGGTGAAAAACACCAACAGCACCAAAAGTGTATTTGTTCTTCTCTAACCTTAAGCATAGTGAGCAAGACAAAGTTGATGGATAATAAGATCATGAGTGTAGCATTTAAAACATTTGTCAGATTAGATCGCTCGACCTAAAGGAAAGATAATCTATCTATATTTATGTTTTTTTGTATCTTCCAAAGATTGAATGTGCAACATTTTAGCTTATATGATTAGGAGTGTGGGATCACGATAGTACTAAGAACAAAGATTAAAGGACTAAACATGTTGAATTAATTGGGTTGGTTGATTTATGTTTGTCTCTTTATTCATGTGAACGCCAGAACCAATGAGAAGCTTATAAAAGTGATAGTCAAGTACCTTAAGATGTTACCTTACTTGAAGAGTGATGGTACAGTATCACCTTGTGGAAGCTTTCCTTTCTTAGCGGTTGTGCACCGTGTTTGTGGCACTCTTTGTCTCGTTCCATGGATCATCTCTCTATGATGAATGAGCTATGTCTTCCTTGTGCAAATCGTTAAACTTCATGTGTCTCCTTTGTCTCCAATGTGAGTTTGTATCTCAGGACTTCCCAGGTTGATATTGAAAGTTTTTCTGCAGGGGTTAGTCCGACAAAATATACCAATGTCTACTCAAGAAGTTTTTATTTCAGTAACCAAAGTAGACTCCATGTCTAATCAGATTAAGGAAGGCTATTTAACCTAAGCACCACGCTTAATTTAAATGCCAATGGAAGTATGTCGAGTACTTCTAAACAACACTTGCTTGTGAATAGATAAAGGTAGCATGACAGCATTTATAGAGATCTACTCAGGTGGAGATGAAAAATAAGTTTAGTGTTTAGAAAAATTGAGCATGCCTCAAAAGTAGGGACAACCAACATAGCAACATGGCAAAGGATGTTCTTATGTAAGGTATTTCCCCCAAGCTTGAATTTTTGCAAAATTCAAGATTGGATGAATTTAATTCAATGTTACATGATGATTGGTTGGCCATACCTTGCGCTTGTCATTCCTCGGATCTTCTTGCTCCAATCCTAGAAAGGTTAGTGACACGAATACCCGAAGGAATATTTCTACAATTATCTTTATATGCTCAATACACAAGGCAATGTTGCAAATAATTAAACGTTCATGTTACGATCTGATAAGTGCTTGTTTTAGGACACTAAGCTTGTCCTTGGGAAACCATCAAATTATGTTGGTGAAGTGGTTTCCCCTCCAACACCAACCTAAGCGTGCTTATATCAAGATCGACTCAACAATATCTGCAATATTTATTATAGACATATGCATCGATAACCACTCCTTTAAAGTTTTTATAAATAGAAAGGAAGAAGGGGTTGGAGATCTCAAATGTGGTAAGGTTGGAGAGACCAATTGATTGGGGAGATGTTTTATATGAGCAAGGACTTGGTGAGGTATTTATGAAATAACTTCCATGCTCACTGTTGTTTCCCTCATTCTCAAACTCCAAGGATGATTCTTCATGAGTGCTTAAAATTCCTCTAGGATTGTCTCTCAAGTTGGTTTTATCCATCCATTCAATGGTGATAGCACATGGATTTTTAATGCCCTCTAGCCATTGATTTTGCTCTTCTCGATCCTCCTTGTGGTCTTGGTGACTCTTATGCATGGGATGTCTAGAGAGATTCATAGGATCATCGGGAGGTTCAAGAGAAAGAGCATAGTAGAAATTATTAGGCTCAAGGATGGGTTCAAAGATAGGTTCGAATGAGTCATCAAAAGTGGGCGTAGAAGGGGAGAAGATGAGATTGTCTTCTAAATGGCTTCGCTCTCCTTCTATTGCATCACTTAAGATGCCATCCTTGAGTCTTTCTAGATGTCCATCAAAGGGATTGGATTTGAGATGCTTTCTAAGAGATCCCTTCTTAGGAAGGTTCACACTATATGCACTCAAAGGTCTCTTATGAAGTAGGAAGTTTAAGCTCATCCCAAAATGAATTTCCAAAGGTAGAATTTCTTCTTCCCTTAGATGATTTTGGAGCACTACTAGTTTGGGTTGGATAGCCGAATCATGGGATTGAAATGTTTGGAAATCGGCTATTGAAACTTCCTTTCCTCGTTTGGGAGATGATTCCTTCTCTATCTCTAGGGTTTTTTTATGAAGACTAGTGCAAGAAGGATGTCCACGAATGAAGACATACCTTGCTTTACTAACAGATAAAGAAAGAAAAACTCTACCAAAGGTTATATGATTAAGACCAATGTGAAAATATCGAGGAAAAACATGGTCTTGTAGGGCTAGGTCTAAACCATAATTTATAGAAAGATTAAAAGATTCCCTAGGTGTAGCTAAAAGTTCATTATCTTCTTGATTAAAAGATAGGACCTCGGCTATAGAAAAGGGTTAGTTTTGACCTATTGCAATCAACTCCGGACACAGATCGTAATTAGGGGCAAAGAAAGGACTTGTTGACTCCCATGGTCTATGGCTGGTCTCCGAAGGTGCAAAAAATTCAAAAATAGGTGTGGAATTTGAGTTATCCATAAAGATGGAAAAAATAAAAAGATAAAAGAATAAAAGTATAAAAGTATAAAAGTATAATACAAGATAATAGCAAGACTCAAAGTTATCTCAGCAAACCATCTTTCTCCCCTGCAACGGCGCTAGAAATCCTTGTTGATATTTGTTAACGCCATCAAGAAATGATCCGCAGGCGCACAGATATCGGTGAGCACTTCACCCAGGAGGTTATCCAGAGTATCGTATTTATATTTTTACCACTGGGAGAAAGCGTGCATCTGACTAACCAAATCTATTGCTACTACCCTTTAGGCTACAAACAATGTGATTTGATATGAGCGATGTATAGAGAAGACTACAACCGCACTCTCGTTCTAACCTTGGTAAGGATGATCTACTGTTCTATTAGGGAGGCTTACGGAATCTAGACACCAAAAAGGATGTTCGACCCGCACCTATAAACCCTACCGATCCTGCTAACGGGATTGTGGGCTACAAAGGTAGCTACGGAAATGTCACATTCCTTGCTACTATCACGGTCCGGCTAGACAGGGGATATCTAGGAGTACCCTAGCCCAAACACCACGTTTACGCTAGCAATGATTACTCTAAACTCTACCGGAAGAGATTAAAGTAAACTCATAAACCAAAGAACAATAAGAACAAAGAACTTACTAGAATTTAGAAGTCGAAATACTGAAGAATTCTAGGAGCAAGCCTCGGGTTAGGAGACTTGATCCCGCAGGTACAACCTCGGAGTAGACACTGACAGGCCGGGCTTCCTCCGATCTACACCTCCACTCTATCTCTCTCAATCAAGAAGAACTAATTCTAATCTCACATTGGATGCTAAGCCCTATGAGGTTGGAACCCTAGAGGGACCCCTCTCTCTGAATCCTCTCTGGAAAATATGCTAATGAATAATGGGATTGCCCTCCTCCAAGGGCGAGGGGGCCTGCTTATATAGCCCCTCCAAATGAACATGGGCCATCGGATCAAACCGACCTTAATCGCACGGTTTTCCTTAATCCTTTAGGTCGGTGGAGCATAATCCTTGATGCGGGACCTTATTGGTCCCTGTAGCAGGGCGGGCGCCCTAGGGGGGAGGGCAGGCGCCCTGCCCCTGGCCCGCTCGGTCTCCCGTTCGTTCCTGTGGCTTCTAGACTCTTCTAAATGATAGATAATTGGCGCACTCGTTAATATCTCTATGTAAACCCGACGTGTGGGTCTTTCCTCCATATTTACTGATAACCCCCTGCAGAAATAGACAAACACCAAAACTCGTGGAATTCTGTCAGATAAAACCCTAAGTCTGGGTGTTGGTTGCATTTGGATCCTTTTCTTTATTTATTTGATGATTAAATTTGGTACTTAAGGACCGTCAACAATCGCCCACTACTTCAATGTATACTCCTTTACGAGGTTTTCTAAACCCTGAGGTAAAACAAACCTCATAAGCAGCTTGTCCCACATTCTTGTGATTTCATTTTGGTCTACTTTTGCCCACTCCGTGACTGTGATGCCAAGATGGTCCCTAACTAAGAATCTGAGTGTGTTACGCCACTTAGGTAGGGCCTCTAGAGGAGCTAGGGGCTGTTCTTCTACGTGCTCCATGTGGTCGGACCCTTGTGCTTGCTTAGTGTTATGTGACACTTGTACCTTCTTTGTGTGGTCCGAAACTTTTTCTTGCACCGTGGGATTAGACACCGGTGCTTTCTCAGTGTGGTCAGACCCTGACGCTTGGTTTGGGGTTGGAGAAGTCATCGCGATAATCTAAAGTACACCAGTGCTTTATTAATAAGAAATGCTATATATTATATTATGAACAATAAAGATAAAAGTATATACCAAATGCTATATACATTAGCCACAATCCTAAAGCGTAAAGTCTAACCCAAGCAAAAACCCTAAACCTTAAAGCCTGAACCCTAAGTCACTTTTCATATACATCATAAAAAATATAAAAGAGAAAACCTAAACCCTAAACCCCCTAAACCCTAAACCCATTAGCCTAAACCTTTAATCCATTAGCCTAAACCCTAAACTTAGCATATGCATCATATCTATAAATATATATGAATAATTGAGAAAAAAATTATATTGCATTTTAAATTACTTAGTAAATAATAATAAAAATTTACACTCCAATAAAGATAAAAAAACCATTCATATAAAAAATAAAAAACTATCTCCACCCTCACAAGCTGGCTAGGCCGGCTGGCCAGCCTAGCTCTCCCCATATCCACTATACGGCCGCGGGTGGGCCGGCCCAGCTTGCCCAGTCAGCCCACCTCTCTCCCTCTTCGGCTGTCGCGAATGCCCACCGTCGGCGAGCTGCGACCGCACTACACCCCACCCCGACGCTCCCCCGCGCCCAGCCGCCTCTAGCCGTGCCACCGCCGGTGAGCCGCGGCCGCACGCGCACTCCCCTGCCTCCCCGACCCTGCACAAGTCGGCCCCCGCGCGCAACCGCACCTGCCTCCGCGCGCAGCTACCATCTCGACGCCGGTGAGCTTACCTCGACAGGAAGGGAGCGAATGGAGACAAGACCTCCATGGGAAGGGAACGGATGGGAAACTTTGGTAGCCTGCCGGCATGGGTTTAAACGAACTGGCGCCTTCAGAGTTAGAATTTTTCAGGGGTCTAGGTGCGGCCTTTATATGGGTAACATTTCTATAGGCCATTGGCATTGAGAACCGTCGGTAGAAATGATTTCTACAGACGGTTCTCAATGCCAACCGCCTGTATAAATCTATTTCTACAGGCCGTTGGCATTGACCACTGCCTGTATAAATCCATTTCTACAGGCGGTGGTCAATGTCAACCGCCTGTAGAAAGCCTGGCCACGATTGGGCCGGCCCAGCAGGCCTGCATTGATCATTTCTGTAATGTTTTTTAATTTTCTATATTTTTTGTATCACCTTTTTGCTTTGTTTTTTATGTTATATATTATTTGTATATTGATATTATAATATAATTATATTGTTTCTATATTATTTGTAACATAATTATTTCTATATTCATTATTTGTAACATACTTATGTTGTTTATATAGGGTTTGTATATTGCTATAATATATTGTTTATACGATATTTTTATATTCTTTTATATATTGTTTATATAGGGTTTATATACTGTTACTATTTTTAGGGTCATTAGCTAGGTTTTGTTTATGTCGGGTTTATATATTTTTTATTATATTATTTAGCTAGGGTTTATGTTACCACTGGTACATGATGAATGACAAATATAATCTAGGGAGCACAAATATAATGATGACAAAACATAAGGCTTTAGGTGTAATACCCGATTTTAAGGACAAAACCAGATATGCACCATACGTGAGTTTTAGAAGCCAAACCTCACATATAGCTACAAATAAGGGGTAGTATCAAAAGACAATGCATAAATTATATAACATACTTAGTATAAAAGAAATAACCTTTGATAGTAAACCGCGGATAGACAACTCCAACTTCGGGTATTAACTTCTCTCTATAGGATCCAACTGACTGGTTGATCACAAGCCTAAACTTCTCGTGAGGTTTGGGGGAAATAGCAAGAGTGAGTCCATGTCGAACTCCACAAGTATAGCAACTAGATTGTATAGCTCCCACAATCTCATGATCAATATAACATAAATAATGTAAAGCATTAAATAATAAATAATGGGCATATTTAACACACAAGAATCATCATCGTCGATGCAAGAATCCCCAAGGTCGCTCATGACCGTGAGCACGGCTAGTATACCAGTTTTAAACACTCTGCAGAGGTTGTACATCTTTACCCATGAGTCATGATTTACCCTTTCACCCGAGGCCCGTCGATCTCTTAACCCACTACCAAGGAAGGTCGGCAGGGATCACTATGAAGCCTTTTAAAAGTTCGTCTAACATGTTAGGGCCGCAAGGTTTCCTTCGCGAGCAGATATAGATACCCCCTTCCGAATGGCACAATGACGCGCAGCCTATACACATAGGGACAGGGGCTCGCACTATACCCGTGTCGGTTTAGCCCCTCTAGCGCCCTTTCGGGTAACCTCTAAAAAGCTAGAAAAAGTCTTCATACTGAGCTAAAGCCAGAGCCATTATAGCCCTCATGGTTGCACTGTTGTCCCGGTTATCACTTACAGATAAATCATCAAGTGGCTAAAAAGTCATTTTTATCATTTATTACTTAACATTAATCTAGTCACAGGATTATGGTCACAGAATATAAAACCCAAATGCTATACTTGCCTTGATCAAAGCTCTCCTGAGCCTGCTGCTGGTCGTCAAAAGCTTGATCTTGCTTACCAACGTACGGCTCACCGTCTATTCCCAAACATCGATCACAACACGCAATCCAATGTAGGCAATCATACACGAAGCAAACAAGCTATAATTAGAACAAAACACCAAACAGTGGTAAAACAAATATTAAAGTTTATCAAAATATTCTACGCAGCGCTACGATCGCACAAACGTAAATATCAGGAAAATCGGATTTAAAACGTAGAAGATATGAATTTTCCAAGATTTCCTATAGATAACTAATTAATTAAATAGGGTCACGAAATTAAAAAGTTTCAAACTGAGTAAACAATTTTACAAACATGTAGATCTTGTGTTAACGATTCCAACGCAATTTGAATGGACAAAAACAGAATTAAAACGAAGATTTTATGAGCTAAACAAATCTGGTGGCAATTTTGTAAATAGAGAAAACGTATTTCGAAACTGAACTGAACTGTTTGCGCTTTCTAAAGGAGAAAGCGTATTATCGGGAAGGCGTTTAGGACTGCAGGTTAGATATCTAAAAAGGCCAGGGGCTCTTTAGAAAAACTGTCGGCCAAAGGGGTATCGGCTAACGCGGCGCGTTGGATTAGAGGTGGACGGCTTGGATCGCTGCAGGGGGAACCAGGCGACGGCCGGCCGCCGGGGTGGGGCTCCGGCGCGGCGGCGCCATGGACACCGCCACAGAGCTCACCGGCGACAGACGATCTTGCGAAACCGAGCACTAGAACTCAAAAGAAATATACTAGGCGAAGGAGGAGCTTACCCCGAACTCGTCCATGTGCTTGGTTCGGTCCGAGAGAGGACAGGGAAGGCTCGCCGCGGTGGGGTTTTGCTTCGCACACAGCGAGATCCGTAGAAACGGTGATGGGTAGTGCTGGGGTGGTTCCACAGATGCATAGATTGGAAAAGGGAGTCGAGAGAGAGCGCACGGGCTTTATAGGGCTCGGCTCGGCAAGCTTGGGCAGGAAATCCCAAAAACCCAGGATCGGGGCGTTGGCGTTGTCCTGCTCGGCCACGATCCATCGTGGTTGAGGAAAGGAGGGAGGAAGATGACGCTGTTGAGTGGGCCCACACCGTCAGCCAGAGGAGAGGCAGAGGGGGCGTGGATGATACTGACCTGCGGGGCCGGGTCGCCAGGGAGAAGAGAGGGGAGGGAAGGAAATGGGCCGCTCGCGCGGTCCTGGGCCGAGAGGGAGGGGGAAAATAGGGAAGCCGGTTGGGCCTTCTCGGGCCAGAAACAAGTGGGGAGAGTTTTGTTTGTTTTGTTTTCTTTTCCTTTCTTTCTTTTAAAGCCATTTTCAAAATCATTTTTAAATCATTTTGAATTTTAGGTTCAAATACACTCATCACAAAAAAATAAATTCTCCAGCATGAATGCACAACCAGATTACTAATCCTATGATAAATTTTATTTTAATGAAAAATATTATTCTTCCTATATTCTCATGAGCACAAAAAAAATCAAAATAAACCATTTTTCACCTATTTTAAAATGAGCAAATTTTTGGGTGTTACATTAGGGTACATATTATAATATTAATGGATTACATGATGAATCACATATACATTAAGGCCGCTACTATTCTTCTTTGTCTATCAGGACACACCAGGGCAAAGAACTCCATGGGATGCTTCGCCTAACATTTCTTATCTACACAGGATGGTCCACAAAGAGGGACATGTCGCTGAACTGGTTAAAATCCTCAAGATCGATACACCGTCAACTCCTACAGCTTGTTGCTTT
Organism: Sorghum bicolor; assembly: GCF_000003195.3. Classification (NCBI taxonomy): domain Eukaryota; kingdom Viridiplantae; phylum Streptophyta; class Magnoliopsida; order Poales; family Poaceae; genus Sorghum; species Sorghum bicolor. The sequence continues at coordinate 63,187,301 of NC_012874.2, forward strand.
CTTGGAAAAACTATATGCTTTGGCTTGTCGGTACTTCTCATTCTTAGAAAGGATCTGTTCAGCATAGAAAAACTGTGCAGCACGGTTAGCAAGGATCCACAGGTCATCTTTATTTCCCACCTTACTTAGATCAAGAACTCTGACCCCCATAATTATCCACTATGACATGTTTATCCTCAATCCATTGATATCAAAACATGGGGATCTAAAATGTACCATAGTCTAGTTCCCATATGTCCTCGATGGAGCCAAAGTATGTAATAATATCACCAATTTTATCGTCTATGGCCTTGCATCGAACACCACTATTTTGTGTCATGCTCTTTTTGTCGTTGGACTTGGTATGAAATGTGAATCCACTTATGTCATAGGTTTGCCATATTGTGACTTGGCGTGATGGTCCAGATGCCAAAGCCTTGATGGTTTATTCCTCAATTGTTTCCCCATATGGAATGTCCTGCTCCCTTAGCCATGTGTACAACTGTTTCTTGTGTTCCTTCATTACCTAATCGTCCGTTTGCCCAGGATTATATTCTCAAAGCTCATTCATGTGTTGCTCGATCAAATGCTCCATTATCAAGAGCAGATGTAAGATGTTGTGATGTGCCTCAAGGACTGTATTATAATATGGCGAATGAATGATTTCTATCCAATCCTCCCACTTCCATGCAGCCTACCCTCATGTCTTGTCGGAGGCAAACATATTGCAACCTGGTCTTTTAGGACACTATTGCAGAATGGTCCTCCGGACTCAATCACCTCGTCGGTATAGTACCCCTCTATCATGGATGCCTCGGGACGAGCATGAATTGATACATAGCTATTTAGTATTGACATGAAACGCTCATACATCCACATTTCATGTAGGTACATGGGACCCAATGCCTGTATTTGTGGAACCAAGTGCACCACAAGGTGCACCATGATATTGAAGAATGATGGAGGGAAAGACATCTCAAACTATGATACTGTCTCCACTGTGAATTCATGAAGGGATTCCAACTCATCATGGTTAATTACCTTTTGTGTGATCTTGTTGAAAAAGTAGCACAATCGTGTGACTACCATATTTAAGAACAGCATGATATGACAATCATGTGAGTTGTAGTTGGTGAGTGCAAGGTCTTTCATTGACACAATACTATGTATGCTAAAGCAGAATCTAGATGGGACTTTCAAATTCTTCAACCACTCACACATCGCATGTTTCTCATCTGTGTTGAGGTTGTAACTTGCTGCTGGAAGATGATACTTTCCATTTTCCTGAAGAATAGGATGAAGCTCTTTTTTATGCCTAACTGCACCATATCAAAACGTGAATTGAGTCCTTCCTTTGTCTTGGTCTTGATGTCTAGCAATGTGCCAATTAGGCTTTCTAACATATTCTTCTGGACGTGCATACCATCAATCGCGTGTCGTATATCCAAGTCTTTCTAGTATGGCAAATACTCAATGAAAATGGACATCTTGAATGTTGCCCCTGGAGTTGATTTGACATACTTTCTTGTTTTTTTGTCCTTTATCTTCTTTCCGAACACAAATTTAATGTTGCTCACTATTTTGAAAACTCTCTAGCCTTTGCTATTACCTAATGATGCATCTGATTTCCTTTTTATCTTTATTGTCGAAGTACTTATCTATCTTTTTAGGCGGTACCTGTGTCCTTTTGATAAGAAGCAATTGTGCCTCATGTACACTATCTTCTTAGATGTATTAAGGGACACATAATGGGTTCCATCTATGCACACCACACAACTAACCTTTCCCTTGAATTATCCTGATAATGTGAAGAGAGCAGGGTAATTGTTGATTGTAACAAAAATAATTGCTTTCAGCATAAACGAATCTTTTTGCGGTACTCGTCCAACATTTTAACACCTTTTTCCATAACATTTTCATCTCCTCCATCAAGGGCTCCAAGAAAATATCTATGTCAACTCCACGTTGGACTGGTCTAGAGATAAGTATGGTTAGCAAAAGGTATTTTCGCTTCTGCATCAACCATGGAGGAAGGTTGTAGATGGTGAGAATCACTGGCCATGTGTTGTGCTTGCTGCTCCTCTCAGCAAATGGATTCATTTTGTCGGTACTCAGTGTGAACCTAACATTTCTTGGTTCGCTGGCAAAGTCTCGGTGGTTGTCATTGAAATCTTGCCACTGCTTTCCATCAGCTAGATGGCGAAGCTTGCCATCATTTTTGTGCTCATCGAAGCATGTCAACTCATAAGTTTTGCATCGCCAGGGTTAGCAAACAAACTCCTCAATCGATCTACCACTGAAAGGTACCACATCACTAAAGCAGGAATCTTTTTTGTGCATAACAGTCAACCTCTTCTTTATCTTTGCAGGTGGATTTTGAACTCTGGTGAGTGTTCTTTTGGGCCTTCTTTCGCTTCTTCCCTGCTTTACACATGGAGGTAGCACACTCCTCCTCTCAATAGTCTTTATTTGTCTTGTACCGACTTGCACCACACTTTGGACAATTATCCAAGTCCTTATAATCATCACCTCGATATGGGATACAATGATTTCTACACGCATGGATCTTCTCGACACCCATAGTGAGTGGACTGATCAACTTCTTTGCATAGTACGTGTTAGCAGACACTTTGTTCTCCTTTGGAAGCATGTCTCCAATAATACTCAAGAACGCATCGAATCCAGCATCAGATAGACCATACGTGGCTTTTGCCATCAACAATTTTAGCACAGATCTCAGTGTTGTGAACTTTTTGGTATAACCCTTAGACTCATCATACAAAGGCTCTTCTAATGTCTTCTTCAAGGCCTCCATCCCATTAATAACATTGATGGTTCAGTATGAAGACGCAACATTGCCTCTAAGAATTTTGCATCTTCGGCAGTCGTATCATTTGGTAAGACATAAGTTCTGGCACCATCATTTCCCCCAGCAAAACCACCAGCAGTAACATTTGGCACCACATGTTCACTTTAGGGTGTGTCATGGAAAAAATGAAATCCATCATCACGCATGCCTAGACCACCTGTGTTCATGTTCGTAGGGTCCCCAACTGTATAAGGCGCCGAGCTACCCTCTCCATGCTTCGTCCAAATCAAGTAATCCTTCATAAATCCTCGGTAGACTAGACGAGAAATGATTACTTCAGTATCTTCAAATAAAATAATATTTCTCCAGTCGATGCATGGACAACATATGTGCTTCGTATTTATTCTCAAAGCATGATTCTTAGCGGCATCAACAAACTCATGCACCTCAGGTATGTATGATGGATCTAGTCTTGATAAGTTATACATCCAGAAGGCCTCTCCATCATTACCTGTGGAAAAATTAGTAAATTAATTGAACTCAATGCAAAACAAGTATGAAATATTGTCTAGAAATATTTATTATCTAACCTTTGAAACCACAACCTCCTTTGAAGAAATGAAGATGAAAACCTCCTACTTGTATATTTATCCAATTTGTAGACCTCGGAGCTAACATCAAAAATAAAGACAAAACCCTAGGTAACATAATTCAAAAAAGCAACTAAATCAAATTGACAAGCTCATTCATGAAAAATGCATATTGCATAATTAAATCAAATTGACATAAAGAAGAACATCCTAAGCAATATAATTAAAAAACTAATAAGAAAACCTACCTTTCTCTCTCTTTCCAAGCTAGGAAACACAATTCATGGAAACCACTACATATATATTTCTTGGATTCAATAATTTGAGAAGGAAACATGGAAAAGGGGAGAGGAGAGACATCATCTAACCATCTTAAGCAACCTGATTTGAGCAAATATAGTTTATACCTATCTAGTCTTCTCTCTTCCTCTCATGGTGAAACCCTAGATGCAAAAAGTAGCTCAAGTTGAGCAAGAGGGCACAAAAAGAGGTATTACAGGCATCAACTAACCTTTCTTAGCCCCCTCCTTCCAAGAAACAAAGATCAAAACCTTCACCCTTGTATTTTGGAAAATCTGGACCTCCAAGATGGCCTCCAATGGAAGGTGGCTCGAGCTACAATTCTACCCGAGGAGGAAGAAGGGAGGCTGTGGGGTATTTATAGAAAGAATAGCACAGACGGTTGGCTTAAGGAACCGCCTGTGAAAATGCATTACCGCGGGTGGTTACCGCCTGTGTAAATCCTCCATTTACATAGGCAGTTCAGTTAAGTGAACCACCTATGGTACTGCATTTTCACAGGCAGTTCACTTAACTGAACCGCCTATGTAAATGGAGGATTCACATAGGCGGTTCAGTTACATTAACCGCCTGTGGTAATGCATTCACATAGGCGGTTGTTATCTCTTGTCATACTGTTTTTACAACGCAGGCGCATGATAACTAAAACCGTCTGTGGAAAGGTTTTGCCACCATCAACGCCGAGCAACTTGTGTACTAGTTGGCTGGCCAAATGTTTCAGACCAAAGGTCATGGTTAATTATGACCTTTTCTGAGGTAGTTAGCTAACCATCTCAATTATCGAGACATGAAACTTTTCGATCATGAACTTTAAGCTTCATCATCACTTGCCGGATCATCTTCTTCGCTCGATAGGTATTGGCGGGCACCTTGTGTCAGCAACATCAGTAACAGTTCTTTAAAGCTAGTGTCAAACCACCCATGGCGACCCTTCATCATCACCAACTGAAGGTTAAAACACAATGCCAACCAAAGCTTCGGATAATCCTTATACAAGGGGTCAATTGTCGCCAGCTTCATCTCTTTGAAATTTTCCAACCACTTTAGATTCCCAAACAGAACGTAATCTTGGTCCATGCAGTTAGCAAAATTTTCAAAAAGCTCCACATCCTTAGGCCCCAGGCCCGGCCCTGAGGGGGGGCGGGAGGGACGGCCGTCCCAGGTCCATTCCACCGATGGGCCCCACTCTTGTATGTATACACTGCTAGTAATACTACGTAGGAGTATATGCTAGACGTCAGCGCTAGATCGTGTATTCCTGTAACCATAATCACGGCGGCAGGACTCACCCACACGACCTGAATCCCCGTTGGGCAATCGGCTTATGGCTTATCGGCAGTTCTAGCGAGGAGAGGACCGGAGGCAGGCGCCAGGCGGCACCAACCAACACCGTATGAATCTAAAAATTTATTTTGGCCTTGTTTAGTTCCTAAAAATTTTGATTTCGTCATATCACATCGAATCTTTGAACGCATGCATCAAGTATTAAATATAGATAAACAAAACTAATTGCACAATTTATATATAATTTGCGAGACGAATCTTTTGAGCCTAATTAGTTTATGATTAGACACTAATTGCCAAATAAAATGAAAATACTGCAGTAGCCAAATCCAAAAAATTTTGCGAACTAAATAAGGTCATACTAATTGTTTCTCGCGTGATCATATCTCTACTTTATGAAATTTGGAGTAGTTCCTAATGGTTCTTAATTTTAACAGTACCATATCAAGACTCTGTCAAGCCATTGGTGGATGAGATTGATATTGAAACCATCATTAATGGCTTCACCAAAGAATGTTAGAAGAAAATTTTGAGATAATTTACAAGTATACAAATTATTTCATATGAATATTGCTTTTGCATTCAGTTAACTATTTATTAATAATATTTTATATATAGGTGTATATATTACTATTGAGTAATACTAGTATTATTGCCATGTTCATGTAAAAAAGGTCCAAAATTTTAGCTTCGTTCTAGGTCTAAAATTACTCAGGACCGGCCCTGTTAGGCCCCAACACATCTCCCTGCTCACAATCACCACCACCTTCATTGTCTACCATGTCTTCGAGAAGATCATTAATGCTGATGTAATCATGTTTCGTATTGTCGCGCGCCCGTTGTTGTTGTTGACGATGAGGATTGTTGTCCTCCATCATTCACCGCTGCCGCTGTTGAGGTCGTCGATGAGTTTCCCCCGATCCTGCTTCGTCATGATACTTCCATATGTTGTAATCCTTGACGAAATCATGGTGGATCAAGTGAGACTGTACCATGTTATCTTCCTAGAGAAGCTTGTTCTTGCAGCTATTGCATGGATAAATGGTGCACTCTCGACCTAGACATAGACGATGCTTTTTTGTAGCAGGAACAAACTTCCTCACATGACCTACGAAAGGCATATCATTGCCGACCCTCAGTATATCCACTCTTCCCTGTCCATGACCAGCAATGACCTTGCACACACACATATTGTCGAGGGTATCGGTAAGGGGTACCCTCAGCGATGCGCATTATGAGATTGCCCGTACGAAGGTTGGGACCCCCAATTCGACGCTTTAATCTTACTTACGCGCCGCCATCGACGGTCGCAGCCTCGAATACGGAAATAGCGTCGAGCGAATCGGTCAGGGCTCGAGCAACGACTACCGTCGAAGACGGAAGCGGGCTCGAGCGAACCAAGAGACGTCGAGCGTTAGGACACTGTCCGCCGCCTGACGCGCGCACGCGGGCGGGAGCATTAAATGCATCTGACGTTTCCCACCTAACACACGGGTCACGGAAGGCGTGATAGGGAACAGGCTTCCGTCCCATCGTTCTTTTTGCAGCCTTCCCACCGAACGACCCAGGGTGTGTCAGGACGCAGGAAACGAGGATGGAACGTCTAATCGGGACCCCCTCGAGACACCCAAGGTCAGCGCTTCGGATATCAGCCTATTACGCAGCGCCCGACCCTCGACCGAACGAGGTCCCTTCCCAGGGACAGGTCGGGCATCGACTGACAACACCACAGCTGCTCCGCCGGATCCGCCACCATACCATACGAGCATGCGACCTCAGAACCAGCACAAGGCGGCTGGCAGGGCAGCACGCAGGAGCACGCGTAATCATCACCTAGCTATCAAGATGGGACGGCTCGAGGCCATGACGTACGGAAGCCTCGAGTAGGTCAGCGCTCCATGCGGCTATCGATCCCTACTCTAATATCTATGCATGTACCCTTTGTCTCTCCTTGGAGCTATAAAAGGAGGGACTCAGGAATAGAAGAGGGGGACATCACAACCCAAGAACACACACACGTAGTAGAGCTACTCACATCATACCACGCTTGTATTCACCCCTGTACAAGCACTTAGGTGCAAGATAATACAAACTCTCTCCCCCCGCTGGACGTAGGGCCTTCTCTTGCCCGAACCAGGATAAATCTTTGTGTCTTCTTGCATCACCATCCGGAAAGGGGAGCACGCATACAAATTTACTCGTTGGTGTGACCCCCCGGGGGAAAAACACCGACAGTTGGCGCGCCAGGTAGGGGTCCTGCGTGTTTTTCACCGATTTCCCACCACTTTCCGGATGGCTACTCCTGCCTCGCCGCTTCCGCACTCCACGGTGATTTGGTTTGGGAGTCTCGAGTTCATGTCTACGGGCTTCGGCTACGACATGATCTTGCTCTCGGTCAAAAGACCAGGAGGAGCCCGCGTTACGCCAGCACGGTTGAAGGCTCCAAGACGCCCTCACCACCACGCCTCCCCGCCTAAGAAGAGGCGCGGGCAGTACCACCGCGGCCCCCATGCTTCGGCACGACCAACAACTCGTGCAAGGCAGGATGCGGGCCACGGGTCGGCAACACCGTGTGGCCGAGCAACAAGCGCGACGACTCAGCACCACGCGACGACGGGGGGAGACGCGTCTCGCGCACCCTCCCCCACCGCAGCTAGGCTACCTCCACGCGGGTTGTTCTCTCCAAGGTCGGCACTGCCGTTCGGATTGGACAACGCCGCGGCATCGCTCGCCAAGACGATATGCCCACGTAGCTCCGAAGAGCGGCGGCCGGCGTCCGAACTGCCGGACCTTTCCCGAGTACGGGGCCTCCGCCGTCTAGGCCCCGGACGATACTCGATCACCTCCCTCAGGCAACGATGGCTGGAGGAAGGACGTGAATGTTTCCACGCTGCCGAGCCGGACTCCGACTCCGAGACAGACAGCTATGACCCTACGAGGGAATGCTATCACCTCGACGGGGCGGCAGAAACCACCGACGAGACACGGGATGCTGTTGCGGGTGGACGAGCCCCCGTGGCGCAAGAAGACCCCAGGACGCCTGGGAACGACGGACGGGTCGACCCTCTTCCTCAGGAAGATAGAACTACGCAGCTCGCGCAGCTGCGGGAGCTCAAGATGAAGCTCGACGAAGATCGCGAGCGGCTCGTCCTGCTCGAGCAAATCCTCGAACAAGACCTGCCCTACCCGCCAGGCGGAAGTGTCCGCAGACGCGCTCGAGAGGTACATCGACAGATCGTCGGTGACACGGAGGCGGAGCAACCTGTCAGCCGTTTCCCTCGAGCAGGCCAGAATGTAGTGGCAGCGACGATGCTGCTGCGTAACATGCCAGAACCATCCAATTCCCAGGCCCGACGAATTCGAGATGAAGTTCAGACATTGCTCCAGGTGGCAGCAGTTCAACAAGCCGAAAGTTCGGCATCTCGACGACGAGGAGCTGCCACAGAGAAGCGCGACGAACAGCCTCTAATCGAAGAGGAGGTGTCTGTCCAGCAACAACCTCCCCCTCGAGGCAGAAAGACCGCTCTCATCCTCCCTGCCGACAATCAACGCCGACACGACGCGCGACACGACGTCAAAGAAAATAGACGCCGACGGCACGGAGACGCGGAAGAACGTGGTTATAGCGCGCATCGCGGTGGGAGGTACGACAGCGACGAGGACCGGGTGGCCCCCGAGCCACCGGGCCCGCGGGTGTTCAGCAGGGCGATTCGCAGCACGCCCCTGCCTAGTCCATTCCGACCCCCAACTAGCATCGCGAAGTACAACGGAGAAACCAAGCCAGAGCTATGGCTGGCCGATTTCAGGCTGGCTTGTCAGCTAGGTGGCGCTCGGGGGGATGATCGAGCCATCATCAGACAGCTACCCCTTTTCCTCTCCGACACCGCCCGTCGGTGGCTCGAGGAACTCCCAGCCAATCAGATTCACAATTGGGTTGACCTGGTCAGAGTCTTCGAGGGTAATTTCAAGGGGACCTATATACGGCCAGGGAACTCGTGGGACCTCAGCAAATGCAAGCAGAAGCCAGGAGAGACTCTTCGGGAGTACGCTCGACGCTTCTCGAAGCAGCGCACTGAGTTACCACACATCCCCGACCACGACGTCATCTTGGCGTTTGTCTCAGGCACCACCAGTCGAGACTTGGTGCGGGAATTAGGCCGCAATCGACCTCAGACCGTCGACGAGCTGATGGACGTAGTAGCCAATTACGCGGCAGGGGAGGAGGCAGTCGGCGCCTTCTTCAGCTCAGAAGGAAGAAAAGGCAAGCAGCCCGTCGATGAAGATGGGACTTCCAGTCGCGGCCTCAAGAAAAATAAAAAGAAGCAGAAAGTGCGGCAGTTCCACCAGGGAGATTCGGGTGACGACCTCGTCGCCACGATGGATCGAAAGAAGCCGCGAGGCCCTCCGGAGGGAGGCATCTTCGACAAGATGTTGGAGGAGCCGTGCCCTTACCATAAGGGAGGCGCTAACCACAAACTCAAGGATTGTCGCATGCTGAGAAAGCATTTCGACGGTCAGGGGCTCAAAAAAGATGCGCGTGATGACTCCAAGAAGGAGAAGGCTGGCGGCAAGGAGGACAACAAAGATGACGACGGCTTCCCCGCCGTCCACGACTGCTACATGATCTATGGCGGACCTTCAACTCAGTTGACCGCGAGGCAGCGCAAGAGGGAGCGTCGCGAAGTCTTTGCAGCAAGGATGGCGGTGCCCCAGTATCTTAGCTGGTCAAGCACTCCCATCACCTTCGACCGAGAAGATCACCCCGACAAGGTGGTGGCCCCAGGCGTCTACCCGCTCGTCGTCGACCCCATCATCGTCAACACCCGACTCTCGAAAGTGCTGATGGACGGCGGCAGCAGCCTCAACATCATCTACCTCGAGACCCTCGATCTCCTCGGCATCGATAGAGGACGCCTCCAGCCAAGCGCCGGCGGCTTCCATGGCGTCGTACCAGGGAAAAAGGCACTGCCAGTAGGCCGAATCGACCTACCGGTCTGCTTCGGCACGGCAGCCAACTTCAGGAAGGAGACCCTCACCTTTGAGGTGGTTGGGTTCCGAGGCACGTACCACGCCATCATCGGACGCCCGGGCTACGCCAAGTTCATGGCTATACCCAACTACACATACTTGAAGCTGAAGATGCCTGGTCCCAAAGGCGTCATCACCATCAGTTCTTCCTTCGAGCACGCGTACGAGTGCGACGTCGAGTGCGTCGAGTACGGGGAGGCGGTCGAGAGCTCCACCGAGCTCGTTGCGAAGCTCGAAGCCATGGCCGCTGAGGCTCCAGAACCTAAACGTCATGCGGGCAGCTTCGAGGCGGTGGAAGGTACTAAGAAGATCCCGCTGGACCCCAACAACTCCGACGGCAAGGTGCTGACAATCAGCACCGACCTCGACCCCAAATAGGAAGCCGTGCTCGTCGACTTTCTCCGTGCGAATGCTGATATGTTTGCATGGAGTCCCTCGGATATGCCGGGCATACCGAGGGAAGTCGCCGAGCACTCCTTGGAGATTCGAGCCGGTTCCAAGCCAGTGAAGCAGCGGTTGCGCCGATTCGACGAGGAAAAGCGCAAGATCATTGGCGAGGAAATCCACAAGCTTTTGACGGCCGGATTCATCAAGGAGGTTCATCATCCTGACTGGTTAGCGAACCCTGTATTAGTTAAGAAAAAGAATGGGAAAATGAGGATGTGTGTCGATTATACTAGTTTGAATAAAGCATGTCCGAAAGTTCCTTTTCCATTGCCACGCATTGATCAGATTGTCGATTCTACCGCGGGATGTGAAACCCTTTCTTTCCTTGATGCTTATTCTGGTTACCACCAAATAAAAATGAAAGAGTCCGACCAGCTCGCGACCTCTTTCATCACGCCTTTCGGGATGTATTGCTACGTGACCATGCCATTCGGGCTTCGAAACGCCGGAGCCACGTACCAACGTTGCATGCTCCACGTTTTTGGCGAACATATAGGTTCAACGGTCGAGGCCTACGTCGACGACATTGTCGTCAAGTCAAAGCAACGAGGAGACCTGATCCAGGACCTCGAGATTGCTTTCAGCTGCTTACGCACCAGCCGGATCAAGCTTAATCCCGAGAAGTGCGTTTTCGGCGTGCCTCGAGGCATGCTCTTAGGATACATTGTTTCACAGCACGGTATCGAGACCAACCCCGAGAAAGTCTCGGCCATCACGAAAATGGGGCCAATCCGAGACGTCAAGGGCGTCCAGAGAGTCACGGGGTGCCTGGCGGCTCTGAGCCGTTTCATCTCGAGACTAGGAGAAAAGGCATTACCATTATATCGACTCCTGAAGAAGGTCGAGCGTTTTTCTTGGACCCCCGAGGCCGAGGAAGCACTTGAAAAGCTGAAAAAGACGCTGACTTCGGCACCAGTCCTGGTTCCACCTCAACCTGCGGAACCACTGCTCCTCTACGTCGCGTCGACGACCCAGGTCGTCAGCGCGGCGGTGGTGGTCGAAAGACAAGAAGAGGGTCACGCGCTGCCAGTCCAAAGGCCGGTCTATTTCGTCAGCGAGGTGCTTTCGGAGACCAAGGCGCGTTACCCCCAAATCCAGAAGCTGATCTACGCCGTAATCCTTGCCCGCCGTAAGTTACAGCATTATTTCCTTGGTCATCCTATCACGGTGGTCTCTTCTTTCCCTTTGGGCGAAATAATCCAGAGCAAGGAGGCCATGGGAAGGATAGCGAAGTGGTCGGTCGAGCTCATGAGCGAGACTCTCACTTATGCGCCTCGAAAGGCCATCAAATCGCAAGCCCTGGTAGACTTCGTCGCAGAATGGACGGACTCCCAGCTTCCCCCGACTCAGGTCCAGGCGGAGCTGTGGACAATGTATTTCGACGGGTCACTCATGAAAACTGGGGCCGGGGCCGGCCTACTGTTCATCTCACCCTTGGGCGTCCACATGAGGTACATAATCAGGATTCATTTCGCCGCATCTAACAATGTCGCAGAATATGAGGCCCTCGTCAACGGTCTCAAGATCGCTATTGAGTTAGGAGTCCGACGCCTCGACGTCCGAGGCGACTCCCAACTCGTCATCGACCAGGTAATGAAAGCCTCGAGTTGCCATGACCCAAAAATGGAAGCATACTGCAAGGAGGTGCGTCGACTCGAAGACAAATTCCACGGCCTCGAGCTCGTCCATGTAGCTCGACGCTACAACGAGGCAGCCGACGAACTCGCCAAGATTGCATCTACCAGAGGCACAGTGCCGCCTGATGTATTCTCAAAGGATCTACACGAGCCATCCGTCGACCTAGGCACGGGGGCTGGCGCCGATACCACCATCGCCCAACCAACCAACGCTGTCGATGCGCTCTTGATGGAGGAAGAGGTGATGGAAATAGAACGACGACCGGGTCGACCATTCGATTGGCGCACACCGTTCCTCGACTGCCTTATCCGCGGTGAGTTGCCAGAAGACAGGACAGAAGCTCGTCGTATCGCTCGACGGGCCAAATCATATGTGATCTATGGTGAAGACAACGAGCTATATCGACGGAGCCCGACGGGAATCTTACAGCGTTGCATCACCATAGAGGAAGGCCGAAAACTCCTCGACGACCTGCACTCGGGGGCTTGTGGCCACCACGCCGCCCCACGGACCCTTGTAGGAAACGCTTTTCGGCAAGGCTTTTACTGGCCAACGGCCGTGGCGGATGCCGTCGAGCTCGTACGCTCGTGTCACGGGTGCCAATTCTACGCCAAACAGACGCACCTGCCCGCCCATGCTCTTCAGATGATCCCCATCACTTGGCCGTTTGCGGTGTGGGGGCTCGACTTAGTAGGACCTCTACAAAAGACGAAAGGAGGGTATACACATTTGCTGGTGGCTATTGACAAGTTCTCTAAATGGATCGAGGCTCGACCCATCACTAACATCCGCTCCGAGCAGGCCGTCCTCTTCTTCTCCGACATCATCCATCGATTTGGGATCCCCAATGTCATCATCACCGACAACGGCACCCAGTTTACTGGCAGAAAGTTCTTGGATTTCTGTGATCAGCATCACATCCGTGTGAATTGGTCCGCAGTAGCCCACCCTCGAACTAACGGCCAGGTCGAGCGTGCCAACGGCATGATTTTGCAAGGACTCAAGCCAAGGATCTACAATCGATTGAAGAAATTCGGCAAGAGATGGGTCGAGGAGCTTTCCTCGGTCCTATGGAGCCTAAGGACAACGCCGAGCAGGGCCACCAAATACACCCCGTTCTTTATGGTCTACGGCTCTGAGGCTATCCTCCCCACAGACCTCGAGTATGGGTCACCTCGACTCAAGGCTTACAACGAGCAATCGAACAAAGAAGCTCAAGAAAACGCGGTCGACCAACTCGAGGAAGCTCGAGACATGGCCCTCCTCAACTCTGCTAGATATCAGCAGAGACTCCGACGCTACCACGACAAGCACGTGCGCAAGAGGGACCTCAACGTAGGCGACCTTGTCCTGCGACGCCGGCAAAGCAACCAAGGACGCCACAAGCTAACCCCACCTTGGGAAGGCCCGTATGTGGTGGCCGAGGTCCTTAAGCCAGGAACGTACAAATTGGCGGACGAAAAGGGGGCAGTCTTCACCAACGCATGGAACATCGAACAGCTACGTCGATTCTACCCCTAGAAGTCCTAGATTTACGATCCTACTTTTTGTACGAAGGCTTTGTAAATGAACGCATGAATAAATAAAGTCTTTCCCTCGAGCAGTTCCTTTCTGTACCAAAAATAGTTACGAATTATAGTCTCGACGTTAAAAGGGGATGCCGACCATGACCCATCATAGTCCGCACCCCCTCGGGGGCTACCAGAGGGACGACCCCTCCCCAAGCGTCGAAAAAGCCAAAAAGTTTCTCTCTTTCCCACTTAGTAAACCTTGAACGATCGAGTAGTCGAGGCGCCTCGAGCCCCTCGAGGACCAGAGGATAGCGAGCCTGAGAACACCTACGCCCCCGGGCTATGGAAACTCTACTCACTCCCTCACCCTCGAGGCGATCGAGGCTGTGTTTTACGAAAAATCGAACAAGGAACACATGTGTAGGCGCAAAGGAAATAAAAGAACCTCGAGTGGAAAGACAAACAAACATTTAACAACCACAAAAATACTGTATCGCTTAGAAACAGGATTAACTAAGTTCTATACAAGGGGCCCCAGGCACCCCGAGCAGGCTCGCAGGCCTCAGTCCATGGTACGATCCTCGCCACCCTCACCTCCGCCCGAGCCAGTCTCAGGAGGAAGCACCTCAGGTTCAAATAGCTTGGCCAGCCTCTCTCCAGGGGCCTCCGCGTCATCGATCAAAGCATGAAGCCTTTCTTCGTTCTCCGCGTCGGTCTTAGAGATGTCGGTGACGAAGCCGTGGGATACTACCTCCATGTCGTAGGAGAAGCCCGAGCAGACAACCGCCATCGCCCGCTTCACCCCGATGTGGAGGGCATCCCGCACCCGATCTCGCAGCGTCGCACCTAAGTAGCACAGCTGATCGACCAGTGCGTCACCTCGAGAGTCCTCCCTCGACTCATCCATAGGCTCGACCTCCCAAGAGGTCGAGAGATCGCTTATCGCCGTCCGCACTCGACGGTTCAAAGCAACCTCAGCCTCGAGTTGAACCTTGGCGTTGCGAGCCTCGGCTTGGGCGGCCAGGAGTTCGTCCTTGAGCCCTACAAATACCAATACAAAGGAGCTTTAGAAAAAACTCAAGCACACCTCGAAAAGGAAATTCGACAAAGGGAACGTACCTTTGATGCTCTCCTCTAGAGCCGTGTTCTCGCCAACCAATCTGGTATTGGCACGCTCGATCTCTCTGTTGGAGCGCGTCAGCTCAGTATTGGCGACACGGAGATCTTCGATCACCCTGCCAGCCTGAGCGACGGCTCCACTCTTCTCTAGCAGTTCTCCCTTCAGACGCTCGACGTCGTCAGAGAGACTGCGGGATCGAGCTCGCTCCATCTCGAGGTCTTCGAGGGTTTTCTTCTTTGCGTCCTCGGCGGCACCCCTGGCGACCTCATTGTCCACGTACGCCACCTTCATCTTCTGGAAGGTATCGCGGAGGGAGTCCAGGTCGGTTTGGAGAAGGCCCTTCTCCTTGTCCAGATCCGCGATGATGCTCTTGTGGGACAGGACCTCTTCCCGGGCTCTGGATGCGGCCTCCTCGACCGTAAGAGTCCGCTCCCGTAGCCGCACCGCCTCCTCCTCCGCCTTCTTCGAGACCTCTCGGGCCTCGGCCAAAGCAGCCTCCCTCACCTTCTTCTCCTCCTCGAGCGCTATAAGATCCTTGTAAGCTTTAAGCAGCTTTTCCTGCGACTCGAGGAGTTGATCCTTGAGGAGGGGAAGCTGCTCCCATCCGCCCCTCGTGGCATGTATGAAGCTAGACTTGATGCGAGAGGTCTCTTTCATATCCTGCGAATCAGGGGTCAGGGGGATTAGAACACGGAGACCCGAAAGCACCACAAAGATTGGAGCTCGAGAAACACTTACAAAATAGGCTGGCCCAAGCCCGTTGTTGATGACGTCCGATAGGAGCCCCACCACGTGTTTCATCCAAAGGCGGAGCTCCTCGACGTGCTCCCACTTCTCGACTTCCTCCTTGTCATCGAGGAAGATATTGGGCTCGGACGGGTCGCTGGAAGCCCGGATACGAATCCGATCGGGGCACCAGTTCTCCATCTCCCGATCGGCCCGCACCTTGACGCCGCGGAGGAAGTTCTCGACGGTCTCGAGGGAACCCCCGTGGCGCAAGAACAGGTCGGCGAGGCAAGGGAACCGGCCGTCGTCGTCCACCGTCTTCCACGTACCGTCCTTGCTCCCAGACGATCCGATCTCGTCTTCCTCAGAGGGAAAACGGTCCTCCCACGCTCGACGCTCCCGGAGGAACCCGGGAGCGATCCCGTCCATGCCGTAGAGTGTCCCCTTGATCTCGGACTCGGGGTCGGTAGGGGTGCGCATCATGCAGGCGAGCGCCACCACTCCGTCCGCTCGCCCCGACTCTGCCCGGATCGCGGCAGGCGCCCCCGGGAGGAGCCACGCTGGGGTAGGAGGCCCGTACACCGGCAAATCTCCCTCTTGATCGCCGGGCTCTTGCGACGCCAGCAGCGCCGGTTCGGCCAAAGTTTGAGGCGGGGGCTCGAGTGGCTCGTTCTCTTGGCCCCCCAGCTGCTGTTGCTGCCCCAGCTGCTGCTGCTGCTCCCCCTGCTGATGCTGCAGTTGCTCCCCCGGCTGGGGCCGCTGCTGCTGCTGCTCCAGTGACGGCTGCGTCGCCTCGCGCTCCCGCCCCTCCTCCTCCACCATCTTCTTTTGCGCCTCGAGGGCTCGAAGGCCTGCGGGCCAGGGAGTCCGTCCTGCGATGTTAGGAGTCGACGCTTCTTCCTCCATGGGTCGAGCGCCCCCAGACGCTTCGTTGCCATCAGACGTATCGCTGATGGTGATGGGTTCCCCCTCGACCCCCAATCGAGAGGGCTCGGGGGCTCCCTCTGACGCTCGCGTCTGGGGGGCCGCGTCGTGAGTCGGTGGCGGCGAAGTAGGCGCGGGACGAGGCGAAGCTATCTCGACACCGGCTGAAGGTTGGGTGCTTGACGAGCCTACAAAACAAAGGGTAAGGGTCAGACGTTATGGTAACCGACGTAAGGATATCGTAGCACCCTGGAATTAACTACGAACCTGGTTCCATGGAGGTGGCACCCGTTCTGAGCCTCTTGGCCATCGATGGTTGGGCCTGCTCGAGGGTTCGTTTCAACCTGAGAAAAAGTCAGCATGTGAGGAAGGGTGAAAGAATGGGGGGACAAAGACCGCAACGACAAAAGGGCTTACCCCACGGGCAGAACGGCTCGCCTTCCGCCTACCCGACCAGCGGGCCTCGAGCCACCCCGCGTCGGGGCGCTAAGCCCCTCGGGGGCGGAAACTGGCCTAGGTACGTTGGTCCCCGCCTGGCGGGCGCCGGGACTCGTGCTCCTACGACCAGCGTCCCCTTTCTCAGAGGCCGCAGCGCGACCGCGAGTTAGCGGCCCCGACGCCTGGGACCTAGCCGGACCGCTCTCCCTGGGCGCCAGGGGAGGGCGCGGTGCGTCTTGGCCCGCCTTGGGCGCGGAAGGAGCGTCGGGCCGGGGGCGACGAGATCCGCTCGGACCCTCCTCCGGCACCTCCGTCCGGGGGGCGTCGGCGTCACCTCGAGGCGGGCCCTCGAGGATCCGATCGAGGCGCGACGCCATCCCCTCAGAATCGTCGCTACTCTCGTCGTCGTCATCGTCATCGTTGGGGGATTCTTCCTCAGGTTCCCCCCTCTGCCTGGATTTGGCTCGCCGCGCCTCTAATGCTTGGCGGTCGAGGTTCTTCTTCTTCTCCCCCTTCTTTGCGGAGTCCTTGGCAGACTTCAGCTTCTCGGCGGATTGGCGCCGTTTGTCGCGATCGACCTCGTCCTCCTTTACCGGAGGCCTCGAGGACCGGACATCAATTCGACCCTGCCAAAACTAAGGTAGACTTAGAAGAAAGAGAGGGAATGAGGGAAACCCAGAATCGAGGATGCACGTAAGAAGAAAACATACCAGATCGATCGAGCCTGCGTCAGGCCTCATGGGGAAGCCGTTGACATGCTCCGACTTAAAATCACCGGCAATTGCGGCCCTGACTCGGGCCGCGACTTCATCGTCTGCCGGAGGCTCGCTGGACATCCGGCATGCCTCGAGGTCTCGAGACGAGACGCCAGGGCCCATCTCGTCCATCCTCAGCGGTCGTGACATCAGAGGGAGAACTCTCCGATGATGGACGGCCGAGAGGACAAGGGCGGCGGTCAAACCTTCCTGGCGAAGCTTCTTCAGGGCGTCGAGGAGAGGGTCGAGTCGAGGCTGATGAGCTTGGACGACGCCGTAAGTCCAGTCCGCTGGGCGCTCCAAGATTAGACGGCCCGAGTAGGAAGGAAGGAGGTTGTCGTCGTTCCGCAGGTAGAACCATTGGGAGTCCCAACCGGCGTGGTTGGTCGACAACCCCACCGGGATGTACTCCCGCGGCCGGTCCGTCTTCCCCGTCTTCTGCACCAGATTGAGGCAACCCGCCCGCACGGGTTTCCTCACGCCCGTGGTTCCGGTGGAGGCGTGAAACAGCTCTCCCCTGTAGAGGTGGAGCCACAGCTCCCAGTGCGGCATCATCCCTAGGAAGCCCTCACACACGGCGGCAAAGACCGCCGCCACGGTGATGGCGTTCGGAGAGAAGTGCTGCAGCTCCACCCCATAATGGAAGCAGAGGGCCCGCATGAAGCGGCTTGGAGGTGCGCCCAGACCGTGGCGGTGAAACTTGGCGAACGACACCACGTAGCCCTCGGGTGGCTGAGGCGCCCTGTGGCTCGCTGGCGGCGCGATCCACTCTGGCGACGACAGTGAGGTGCGGCGGCGCAGCAGTCCCTCCTTCTCGAGCTCTAACAGCCGGCGCTCCGTCATCGACGACGGGCGCCAGTCATCGGCGGCGACGAGTCTTACAGGCATCTCAGCTAACGGGGCGGTGGGTTCGTTACGGCTCGAGGGAGCGTGTGCGCGTGAGATGACGAGACAGTTAAGGCAGCAAAGGAACGAGAACGAGAAGGTGGAAGGGAGAGGAACGGCGGTGACGCGACGGCATATTTATAGGCAACTGTCCGCCAACGGACAGATCCGAGAAGTAAGGTAACTCCCCCCATAAATGCGCCGCCTGACAGCTCTCTCTCTCTCTCACAGGCCGGACTCTCCGAATTCCTCGCCAATACGGTGTCGCAACGTCATCCGCCTAAAAAGACGCGCCCAACGGGCAGAAAGGCGAACCGCCACGACCGGTTCCTTCCCTCGTAAGCCAAGGGACATAACCGCAAAAGTCTCGAGAGGTCGATGGCTGGCCCGCCGAAAGGGTTCGACAGCCGATCTCGAGCGCCAGAGTCAGGGATCCCCAGTGAGCGGTCGAAGATCGAGGCCCGCCTCGAGGACTTGCTGGCGATGTTCAAGGTAGGGTCGAGACAGTCGAGAGGGATCCCCCCGAAGGGAGGCATCGAGCCGCTGGACTCTATCGAATGAGACCGGTATCCCCGACCACGTCGACCCCGCTTTACGAGGACGCCTCCGGGCTACAGCTGACCCCCTCGAAAGGGGCACAGGTTCTCACTTGAACTACCCGCTAGGAACTCAATTTGGGGTGGAAGACGCTCGCTCTATCGAGAGTACGTCAAAACCCCCGTGCAAAGACGAGCTAGTCAGAACCTTCCATCGCTGGTGTCGAAAGTGTTTCTGCGAATTAGATAACATAACCCTCGAAGGAGTTAAAAACTCCTTCGAGGGTTCGGGGGCTACCCCGCGGGGTCGCTCGCGCGCCCCCACGAAAATTCAACCGTAAATCAAAAACCTCCATTCGAGCGCTAGCGCTCAAATGGAGGCTCGGGGGCTGCTGTCGAGGGTATCGGTAAGGGGTACCCTCAGCGATGCGCATTATGAGATTGCCCGTACGAAGGTTGGGACCCCCAATTCGACGCTTTAATCTTACTTACGCGCCGCCATCGACGGTCGCAGCCTCGAATACGGAAATAGCGTCGAGCGAATCGGTCAGGGCTCGAGCAACGACTACCGTCGAAGACGGAAGCGGGCTCGAGCGAACCAAGAGACGTCGAGCGTTAGGACACTGTCCGCCGCCTGACGCGCGCACGCGGGCGGGAGCATTAAATGCATCTGACGTTTCCCACCTAACACACGGGTCACGGAAGGCGTGATAGGGAACAGGCTTCCGTCCCATCGTTCTTTTTGCAGCCTTCCCACCGAACGACCCAGGGTGTGTCAGGACGCAGGAAACGAGGATGGAACGTCTAATCGGGACCCCCTCGAGACACCCAAGGTCAGCGCTTCGGATATCAGCCTATTACGCAGCGCCCGACCCTCGACCGAACGAGGTCCCTTCCCAGGGACAGGTCGGGCATCGACTGACAACACCACAGCTGCTCCGCCGGATCCGCCACCATACCATACGAGCATGCGACCTCAGAACCAGCACAAGGCGGCTGGCAGGGCAGCACGCAGGAGCACGCGTAATCATCACCTAGCTATCAAGATGGGACGGCTCGAGGCCATGACGTACGGAAGCCTCGAGTAGGTCAGCGCTCCATGCGGCTATCGATCCCTACTCTAATATCTATGCATGTACCCTTTGTCTCTCCTTGGAGCTATAAAAGGAGGGACTCAGGAATAGAAGAGGGGGACATCACAACCCAAGAACACACACACGTAGTAGAGCTACTCACATCATACCACGCTTGTATTCACCCCTGTACAAGCACTTAGGTGCAAGATAATACAAACTCTCTCCCCCCGCTGGACGTAGGGCCTTCTCTTGCCCGAACCAGGATAAATCTTTGTGTCTTCTTGCATCACCATCCGGAAAGGGGAGCACGCATACAAATTTACTCGTTGGTGTGACCCCCCGGGGGAAAAACACCGACACATATAAACAGAGAAGTATAAGAAAAAAGCATCCCAGTAGCTCTAGGTCTAGTTTTCCCTCTCCTCCATCTAGATTTGGATCTAGATCTAGAGAAAACAACCTAAACTATGTAAAAGAGAGAAGATGAGAGTCAAAGGGTATGAAATCTACCTCTTGCGGTGCACCCTTCACCAAATATATGGGCGAAACCTCCCCCCTCTAAAATGGCCAATTTTATGGTTTTGAGCTCAAAACCGTAAAGATGGAAGAGGAGCCACGAGAAAGAAGAGTTGGGTGGCTGTATATATAGGTACAAACTTAACTGAGGCGAGCAACAGGCTAGTAATCAATTAACTCAGGCAGTTACTGTTATAACAAATGTCTCGGTTAGGCTGCCTAAGGCAACCGCCTTGGTTAATAACCATTAATGGAGGTGGTTGCGTTAGGTCAACCGCCTCGGTTAATACATTAATGGAGGCGACTGGATTAGGGCACACAACTACAAATAAAACTTTTGCGAGGCCTTTTAAAATGGCCTCGAAGGCGGGCAACAATTTAAACCACCTCGATTAATGATAAAGATTAACTGAGGTAGACATTTTTATTAGTTGAGGTGATTATAATTAATTAACCGCCTCACAAAATTGATTTATGGAGGTGGTTATTTATAAGAGGACCGACTAGGAAAATAGAGCTATTTTCGGAGGCGGTTGTTTATAAGAAGCCCACCTTAGTTAAAAAGGCCAAGTCCACTCTGATTTAGAAAGCCCAACTTGGCCCGTAGATGGCTCCGAGTATATATATATACTCTCTAGGGCTTCACTCACTCCCACTCCACCTTCTTCCTCAGCACGCCTCCATCTCACTCTCTCTTCCTCTCTCTCCACTCTCTAGTTGGTGGGGTCTCCCTTCCTCTCTCTCTCTCTCTGGCACGTGGCCCAGTAGTAGTGCAGCAGCGTGTGGGACAGCGGCACGTCGTGCGCGGCCCTATGAGTGCGGCGGACGGTGTGGTTCGCACTGGCGATGGCGTGTGGA
Organism: Sorghum bicolor; assembly: GCF_000003195.3. Taxonomy (NCBI): domain Eukaryota; kingdom Viridiplantae; phylum Streptophyta; class Magnoliopsida; order Poales; family Poaceae; genus Sorghum; species Sorghum bicolor. The sequence goes on from NC_012874.2 coordinate 63,208,721, forward strand.
CCTCCGGTGGCCATGCCTCTTCTCTAGCGGCATGGATCCAGCGGTATGCCCTCATCCCCCTCTCTCTCCTTACTTAGATCTAGGGTTGGCCTTCATCTCTCTCTCTCTCTCTCAGATCCACGACAATGGTGATGGATGGGCGATGATGGCGGGCGGTGCCGGTGCAACCAACACTGGATCTGGTGCCGGGAGGTTTGATGTGGCGAGCTGCGGCGACGACGCCTCTCCTTCTCCGATGCTCCTCCATCAAGCGATAGATGCGGCGGTGCGTCTGGGCTCAATGGGCCTGTGGGTGGGCTCGCTGAGCTTATCCACTATTCCCTCCATACCCAAAAAAACTAGACGTTCTAGGCTCCCATGTCCGCATTAACTGTCCTTTCCTCTCTGCTCCGAGCACACAAGCGAAACAAGTTCAAACACGAATGCAAAACGTGCCAAGCGAAAATGCAAAACTGCCATCTGTGTGGGGCTGTCGAGGTTTGAACCTGAGATGTAGCACTGAAGTGTGCCATGCACTAGCCAGTTAACCTGGTTAACTGTTTTGTATAGGGATCAACCGCAACTCTATTTATTAGGAGCAAAGAAAGAAAAAACTAATCTCTAATTAATCACTCCTTGGTTACCACAATCATGTCCTAAACGTCAGGTTTTTTAGTATGAAGGGAGTATTTTTTTGGTTTTTTTAATTTTATTAACCGAGGCGGACATCAAACTACCTCGAAAAAGGTCTCATTAATCGTGACATTTGATCCGAAGCGGTTGTCCAAAACATCTCGGTTAAGCTCTTTTGCCCACCTCGGTTAAATTTTTATGTAGTAGTGGCGACCGTCTCGATTAATGGATGATTATCCGAGGTGGTTGCCTTATACAGCCTACCTCGGTTAACCTATTAACCGAGGTGGTTGCTGAGCAGGTGGCCTAGCCTCAATTAATCGAGATAGGCGCCGCTGGGCTTACCACCACCGACCCCTAATTCAAAACGCCGGCCTCCCAAAAAATTGTAGTAGTGTGTATGTGTCTCGTGTGGCGATCGATTGTGTTTGTGAAATGTGACCAACTAAGGCTGTATCTTGTGGTGCTTAAATTTGAATTGAGTTATTACCTTACAAATTATACGACAAGGGTATAGAAAGTTTGAAAGAATACAGATGCATCCATGCGCTGCGTAGCCCGTGCTGCAGCTGCATTCCGTTTTTTTAATTTTTTTTATTTTTCAACAACTTTATATGCAGGTAACAAAAATATATTCTGTGCCTGCTAAATATGAAAAATAAACTGTTGTCATTCTCTAGTTGAACGACTTTGAAAAGTCGTACTACTTTTTTGTTCTGTCTACTATAAAATGCAAGACAGAGACCTCCTGCTATTGTTCTTTAAAAAAAGTCATACTAGCTACTCGAAAACTAGGCTAGTCTTTTAACTGAAGTGGGAGGATGTTTGAGAGGAGGCCAATTCGATTTAAGGACGGACTCATGGTTAATCTATTGAAGGTTTGCTAAAAATTTGAGTTCATCTTTTCATCTTTTTTATATGTCTATCTTGTATTGCCACTAATGGTACTTTAGCTCCCACTATTTGGTTTAGCTGTGAAATATTTTTAGCACTACCAATCGTAAGTTTATTTATAACCGGCGCAAATATTCATTCCTTATTGTAGTGGGCTAAAATATTTTTGTCTCTTGGTTTTGCTCTTTAGTACTTAATAAAGAATGTAACAAACCCAACGAATAATTAGTATTAAAATGTTGAATATTGAAGGTTTTGATTAATATAAATGTTGATTGTAGCCGTGAGTATATTGATTGATTTAGTGAATGTTAACTACTGGACATGAAAAAAAATTCTTCTAAAGCATATACATGTATATTTTGTAAAATTTGCTTGAGCAGAGGATGTTTGGTTGCTAGCCATAGTTTACTATAACTAACTTTAGGCAAGTGTGGTAAGCCACAAAAAGTATGGCTAGCAAATTGGTTGCCACATTTTACCATGCCTAAAGGAATCTTGCCACACTTTTTAACTCTATGACATGTGGAGCCCAAAATAATCATGCCTAAACTTAGTTGTCAACCAAACACTTGCCAACTTGGTCAAACTTGCCTAAGGTAAAGTGTGGCAAACTATGGCTAGCAACCAAACAGTCCCTGTTCCATGGATAACTATTAAGTATTTGTGACATTGACTGTATGTGCAAACCACTAAATCACAACAGGATGCCAATCTAAGTTTATCAGGTGCCGTAGAGGGTCTTCTCTCTTCATGCAGTATATATATGCTCCCACATTGCTCATCAACAATAGAACAAGCCCATCAACACAAACTTGCAGCCTTGCCCAAATAAGACCGCAGACTGAGGTGAACATATATCCATGTACTTACCAACACAAATATAATATGATGAGCTTGAACGCACCATCAAGCATGACACTAGCACCTAGCCATGCATATACCGTTGCTCTGGTTACAATACTTTGCACCTTGCTTTGCCTAGCTTTGTTTCTCTACCGAGTCAAAGCAACTTCGCTCAAGAAAACCGAGCTGCACCGACTGCCGCCAGGGCCGGCAGGGTTGCCTGTTCTTGGCAGCATGCACTGTCTGGTTTTGAAAAGGCCGGTGTTTCGATGGATTCATCGCCTTCTCAAGGATATGAACACCAGTGTCCTCTGCCTCCGCTTTGGAGCTGTGCATGTTGTAGTAGTTGCCTGCCCAGAGATTGCCCGTGAGGTTGTTAGAAAGAATGATGCAGTTTTCGCATCTCGCCCCCTGACATTCGCCTCTGCGCTGTTCAGCTTTGGGTACAAGGGCTCAATCCTGTCGCCGTCCGGGGAGCAGTGGAAGAAGATGAGGCGGGTTCTCACCTCTGAGATCCTATCGGCATCAATGGAGAAGCGACTGCAGCGCCTGCGAGCGGAAGAGGCTGACCACCTCATCAGGTTCGTGTACAACCAATGCAGTACATCAGCTAATAGAACTAACAGCGGCATCATTGATGTACGCCATGTAGTCCGGCATTTCAATGGTAACATGGTACGGAGGCTCGTGTTGGGCACGAGACACTTCTTTGCTGCTGCTGTTGGTGCTGGCAACGATGGCAGCAGGTGCCCCGGTCCTGAGGAGGTGGCGCATGTTGACACGCTCTTCACACTGCTCAACTACTTGTACAGCTTCTCTGTATCAGATTACATCCCAGCAGCTGCTGCTGTGTGGGTTACTGCCGTCGACCCGGACGGTCATAAGAAGGTTGCCAAGAGCGTAATGAAGACTCTAAACAGATTGCATGATCCCATCATAAAAGAGAGGATCCATGAGTGGCATATTCTTCGCAAACGCGGGGACAAGAGAGAGGCCAGAGATTTTCTTGATGCCCTAGTTTCTCTTGATGACTCACAAGGGCGACCTCTTTTATCATTTGATGAAATAAGAGCACAGACAGCGGTAAGATATTACTTGGCTACATTTCCAATAGAATTATACAGTAAATTCGACTTCTTGTTGCATTGTGTGTAAGAGAAAATTATTTGGAAATACATGCATGCAGGTGTGAGACTCTCTCTCTCTCTCTTTATATGTGTGTGAGAGAGATAGAGACAGTAGCTAGGAACCACCTTGTTAGAAAATTATGCTGTATCACTGATTCCACTATGTTATTAATTGTGTCATGCTCAGGAGATCATGTTTGCAATTATTGACAATCCATCAAACGCGGTTGAGTGGGCATTCGCGGAGATGATGAATAAACCAGAGGTGATGCACAAAGCAATACAAGAACTCAACAGTGTGGTTGGCAAGGGCAGGCTCGTCCAAGAATCTGACATCCCTCACCTCAACTATCTCAAAGCATGCATACGGGAGGCCTTCCGTTTGCACCCCTACCATCCTTTTGTCCCTCCCCACGTTGCCATGGAAGATGCTGTTATTTCTGGCTACCTCATTCCCAAGGGCAGCCATGTCCTTCTAAGCCGGGTGGGGCTTGGCCGGAACTCTGATGTTTGGGATACTCCTCTCCAGTTCTGGCCCGAGCGACATCTCATGATGGACAACAAGTTAGAGCATGCCAATGTGGTCCTCACCGAGCCGAACCTTAGTTTCATCTCGTTTAGCGCAGGTAGGAGGGGATGCCCAGGAGTGTCACTTGGCACCTCCGTTACAATGATGCTATTTGCAAGGCTTCTGCAAGGGTTTACATGGACAAAGCCTCCTGGTGTTCATGCAATCGAGCTCAAGGAATGTACTGCAAGTCTCGCACTAGCTGAACCACTCTTCTTACAAGCTCTTCCTCGTTTGCCGTTGCATCTTTATGCATCAGAATAGTCACCATATATGGCCTGGACTCCGATGCAGCATCCTTATATTATATCATATATGTGCCATCATGCATGCAATATCCCGTGAAAGTGTGGTTATATAGTTCATTTACTAGTTTTTATTTCGTTTGTGCGTGTTATGGTCATGTACCGTGTACATCCAATGAAAATAAATGGGTGAAGATATTCTAGTAGTATTAATAATAATATTGTGTGCACGATCATTTGTTTACATAGCATTACTGACTTACTGTTGTACTGCATGTCCGTCGCAAAAATACATGGATGGATGGGGACGGGGGACAGAGGGCCGTCAATGTTAGAGCATCTCTAGGATCTTTGGCAAATCAGCTTTCTCTTTTTATTTTTTGGCAAAAAAAAAAAGAAAAAACACCACTCCAACAACTTGACGAACACTAGTACACAGAGGTGGCAGTTGGCAACCTCTTTCTATAGGCGGTTTGGCGAACCGCACTGGTGGCCTGTGAAAATATTTTTTTCATGGGCGGGTAACCAAGAACCGTCTGTAGAAATGCATTTCTACAAGCGGTTCAGTTATGTCAACCGCCAGTAAAAAATTTAAAAATATACGAAATCAGCATTTAAAAATAGGAAAAAAATATTTTAATGTATTTCTACGAAATCCCATGCTACGCGGTTGGTGGGAGTCGAACCTGAGATCTCACCCTTGCACGTAACATCCTCTACCACTTCACCTATCACCTAGTTGTGTTTATATTAGAGTTTAGTTCCCCACATATTATCTTAAATCGAATATACATTAATTATTTGAGGCCCTAAACAGATTTAAATGGAAAAGTTGTCAACTACAAACTTTCATAACTTTTCAAGATCTACAACTTTTATATTGCGTTTCTTCATCCGAGGTCATTTACAAAATTTGAATTTTCAATTTGAGAAATTCAAACATTGTTTTCGACAAGATGATCTCAAATGAAAAAATTATCAACTACAAAAATTTTATAACTTTTTGAGATCTACAACTTTCATTTTGACAGTTTTTTCAAACAAGGTCATTTGGAAAGCTCAAAAAAATCAATTTAAATATAATTTTTAGTGGCGGATCCTTAGGAAAACCGCCTATAGAAATACATGATTTCTATAGGCGGTTTTGTTAGAGAAGCCGTATGTGAAAATCCGTTTTCACTGGTGGTTTTTGAGTTGGACCCGCCGATTTCTTTTTATAGCTGTAAAAATAAAATTCCACCGCCAGCATAGAGCGGTTCTGTACTAGTGAAAAAACTCCTTCAAAAACTAAATATTCTCTCTAACTCATAACTTTCTACCCTCAATAGAAATTGCATATCTACCCTGATTTAGTGTCTTCCCCCGACTCGCACCCCCCTCGCACCATGTCCCACATTTTTTTTGTTTTCGCACGTGTCATTACATTCACGACCCCAACCACGACCCAAGGTACGCTATTCTTGGTAATCTCACTAGTACAGGGGCACACTATACAGGCGGTTGGTAACCTATTTCTATAGGCGTTTTCCAGCACCGCCTGCGCTGGGGCCAGTAGAAATCGTCCATTTCCACACGCGGTTCCCCAGTAGAAAACATTTCTACATGCGGCTCTCTTAGGGAACCGCCTGTATAAATGGCACATTTACACAGGCGGTTCCCTAAGAGAGCCACATGTGGAAACCTATTAAAAAATGTATTATTTATTTATTTATTTATTATTTTATTGTTATTATTTAAATATATTGATATTGGTTGGTCTTCAAACATAGCAACATGCAATTTAAATATTTCATCTCATACATACATTTGTATACATCAAAGTTTGGTACTCAAAGACATAAAGTTAATTACAAGAGTATATCCATCATCACACATCATATATACATCAAAGTTTGTTTCTGTCTTCAAATAACCCTCTTCAGTAAGTTTAAGCTTACTAATCTCTGTTAGCACTCGGAACTGTGGCCTAGATAATTGGCTTTCATCATCATGATATTTGCCTTCACGTAGAATGACATGCTTCATGAGGAATGAGCAGATGTCCTCAACTATGTTGTCTAAAGCACGTTCGTCAATGCGCTCCGCTGTCCCTTGCTTATATACCTGCAAAGAAAGTTTATAAACATTATATATTTTATGACTTCCAACTTTAATGGACTATTACTTATATTACCTTGTCAGGGTTTCTTGCATATCGTCCGTTCTCTCTCATGTTCTCGCATACGTAGTAGCCATAGAGGACAGATAAGGCTGGTTGCTTCATGCACTATATAACAGGAGAGTGGTTATTTAATTACAGTTGCAACTATGGTCCTATGTGTATGATTTGTATTCATAATAGTAAATTTTTATACGTACCGACCAGTTATGTATAACCTCCAATGGTTGCCCTAGTCTGTTGGACTCGCACTTTCTATGATTTATCTTATAGAACCTGTATGCCCTATGATCTCAAATAGAATCACCATGTTATTGTCAAACTCTCACTATGCTTAAGTATGCATGCATAGCTTGACTTACAGCTCTAGCAGTTTGATGAATGGAGCATAGCTTTCTTTCGGGTAATCAGCGGAGTCTAGTACCAACACCCTTCCCTCCTTGGGATAAATGATGAAGCATATCCAGTGGTTCCTACTCGAATTAAATCCATGATGCATTTATGCATAGGAATAGTTTAGATAGATATTTGTAAACTCACACTTACCCAAAGTGATACGGGACCACCACCGCTTTCCTATCTTAAAATTTTATTAGTGAATGTCTAATGTACAAGACGTATTTGGCTTCAAAATCAAGTTTCAACTTTCGGAGCTTCTCATCCCGTTCTGCACCTTCCAAACCCTGTACCTCTGTGCTGGCATTCCCGATCCAGAATGTGTGCCGATTTTCGGCTATATCTATTGGGCAGAGATAGCCATTCCTTTCTTCGACACAATAATTAAAGTCCGAACCAAAATACAAATCTTGTTGATAAACCTAAGTATAGCATAACTATATAAACACAACATTCATTATAAATAGATAGATGATGTGGAAGGTGATAATAAAAAACCTAACTACCATATAATTAAAAAAATAAAAAATCAACAATTATCTCTCTACATAAATATACAAGAACACACCATTGGTTTAATCTTGTAAAAACTAGCTAAATTGAGAAGCAAACATGTTGAGAGGCATTATCCAACCATATTAAGCAACCCTATCTAACCATATCAACAAATAAAGACAAGAAGCTAGCTATTCTTCTCTCTCACTCATGGAACATACATACATGTAGATAAATAAATTGAGAAATTTATAAAGAGAGAGAGAGAGAGACATAAATTAAAAAAACCTAAGTATAGCATAACTATATAAACACAACATTCATTATAAATAGATAGATGATGTGGAAGGTGCTAATAAAAACCTAACTACCATATAATTTAAAAAATAAAAAAATCAACAATTATCTCTCTACATAAATATACAAGAACACACCATTGGTTTAATCTTGTAAAAACTAGCTAAATTGAGAAGCAAACATGTTGAGAGGTATTATCCAACTATATTAAACAACCCCATCTAACCATATCAACAAATGAAGACAAGAAGCTAGCTATTCTTCTCTCTCACTCATGGTGAAACCCTAGATCCAAAAAGTGGCTCAAATTGAGCTAGAATGAGCAAATTGAGGTAATAGGGACATAAACTAACCTTTTTTAGCAACCTCCTTCCCATAAATGAAGATCAAAACCTTCCCCTTGTATTTTGAGAAATCTGGAACTCCAAAATCGCCCCCAATGGAAGGTGCGTGCGAGATACTATTCTGGTCGGGGAGGAAGAAGGGATATTTATACAGAGATACCACAGGCGGTTGCTTAAGCCAACCGCCTGTGTAAACATTTTCCACAAGCGGTTGTCTTAAGCCAACCGCCGGTGTAAATGATCCATTTATTCTAGCGGTTGGCTTAAGACAACCGCCTGTGAAAACCGTTTATCACAGGTGGTTGACTTAAGACAACCGCCAGTGTAAATGGAGCATTTACACTAGCAGTTGGCTTAAGTCAACCGCCTGTGATAAACGGTTTCCACAGGCGGCTGGGATCTCTGACACCGCCCCATTTATACCACAGGCGCGTCGTAACTGGAACCGCCTGTGGTATAAAAAGGGGACGCCAGCTATGAGCCTGATTCTACTAGTGTCTTTTCCTCATTGTTCCGCTGCTTGGACTTTTGCAACTAATCAAACTCGTGGTATCTTTTACAAGAGAATTGTATAGCACTATAATCCAAATGTGACAATTTTATCATATCACAATGGGAAGTGCTGGCGCCCGAACGTCCGATGGAAAACCTCCCGCGGGGATCGCGAAGAGCAACTCTAGTTGAGAGAGACGTGAAGAGTGACAAGTGGTCCGGCCGGGTCAAGTGCTCGAGCTTATGGTAAGCACTCCACGTGGGAGAGTGTGACTTGCGGGTCACCACTAGCAAGAGGACCGGCGGCAACCTTGGAGCTTGTCTCAACGGGGACGTAGCTTGGTGGCAACCAAGTGAACCTCGGGAGAAAATCATCGTGTAAACATTGTTCTTCCCGTTGGTTTGCAAGTCCTTAACACAAGCTTGTGCTTACATTCATATACTTGTGCTTGTGTAGTTGCTCTTGTAATTAGTTAGCTTTTGTAGCTTGCTAGTTACCTTGTGTAGCTAGAAGTAGTTTCCCTTGCGCGACTAATTTGGTTTGTGTAACTTGTTAGTCACTTTGCTTAGTTTGTGTAGCTAAGTTTCTTGTGCTCTCTAATTTGGCATTGGTTGCCTTGTTATTGAGCTTTGCTAGTGAGCTTAGGAGCTTTGTGCTTTTGCTTACTAGTTGTGTAGGAGCTCCCCGGTTTGCAAAGTACTAGTGGCATAGGTTTGTGTGACCTTGCTCCTAGAATTGGTTAGGTGAGCTCTTGCTAAGGTGAGCTCTTGCTAAGGTAGCACCTTGCTTGCTTGTTTAGGATCTTTTCAAGGTGCTAGAGGACTCAGATAGAGGGGTGTAGTCTTGGCTAGACCGATAGTTTTAATTCTGCATTTGTTTCGGTTAGCCGGCGTAATAATTTTAAGAAAGGACTATTCACCTTCCCTCTAGTCCGCCATCTCGACCCTTCATTAGGCCACCGCTGGCGTGACTACAGGTGGCTAGGGTTGCATAGGGGGGCGTGCGGACGACGGCGGCACTCGTTTTATAGGCTAGGGTGGCCCGGGGATCTTCGATCCGTGCGCGGCACGGACGTCGGGGCTAGTGGTTGCGGCCGACTCTGAATCGGCCAAGGGTAGGGGATGACCGGTGGGTCCCACTCGTGGGGCCCACCCATCAGCGGCAACAGGTGGGAGAGGGCAGCGCGCAGGGTGCTGGCTACGGCGCGGCTTAGGCCGCCTGCGGCAGGGGTGCGGGGTGGGCCGCGGTGGCCCACGCGGGCGATGCGGGAGAGAGGAGAGGCGCTGGGCCGAGAAGGCCGAAAAAGAGGGAGGGAAAAGAAAATCCCCTTTTCATTTCTTTCTTTATAAAAAGTGATTTACAAACTATTTTGCAAAACAAATTTCAAACTATTTTGAATTCAAAAACCTAAGATTATTTTGGAACTTGTTTTTAGACTATTTTGAAATCTAAATATATTTTAGTTTAAACACATTTCAAATTGTTTTCCAACTCAAATTTGAATTAATTTTCAAATAGGAATTTTGGAGTTTTATTTTTCCAAAAACCGAAAAGGACCTAAACGTGGCTTGCTAGAAATTTGAAAAAAAAAATTTCTCACACAAGCCAAACAAAGCTAGGGCACAAAGCACACAATAACAAAACAAAACACCCTTCACTTATCTTTATAAAAGTTTTAAAATTTCACTTTTTCCTCATTTTATAAAAACAACAATGAAAAAATCTTGGAATATTTTACAGAAATTTTAATCCTTATTTAATTTAGTGTTTTCTAATAACAATCCAAAATTAAAAATTTTGGAGTGTTATAGATCTACCCCACTTAACATAAATCTCGTCCCGAGATTTGGAGAGACTTGAGAGAAAAATAAAATAGATCATCAAAGTTGTTTCAAGACTTTCAAGATGTGATCAAAGGATTGAAGATAGACAAAGGGTAAAAAGTATGATAAATATTGATGACATGGAAAGATAAACGTATGAGATAAGAGTTGATCTTTGGATTCTGTATTATGGTGTGGTGCAAGGGCAAGGGGCCAAGATTAACAGGAGATGATACATAGAAGATAAAGATAGGTATTATAGTGCTCACAATTCTTTGATTCAAGATTTATGAGATAAATGGTGAAAGGATAAAGAATTAGCGAAACTTGACGAGGAAGACTTAGATTTTTTTCTAGTCTTCACGCTTAATATTTTGTAGTGCTATGAGATGTAAGATCCAAGATCGCAGGTTGGCAAAAATGATAAGGGTTCATTGCGAGAATGATACGGATTAATCTATTGTTCTCCATGTCTTCTAAGTTGAGACTTTCGAGAGTGATGATCGTACCTGACGCTACCCCACTTAAACCAAGTGTTTGCTCATCTTGCAAACTCCTATTTAAGAACATCATCTTGTCAGATCGGAACAATCTTTAGAGACTTCCTTTAGAGATTACCAATCTAATAACACACAGCACTTCTTGAGATTCTGAGGAACAGGGAGAGAAACAATGCAATGATTGGAAATAAGAGATTAAAAATAATCTTAGTTATCTCAGTAAAGATGCAAGACTTAAGCTAGAAGACAAAAAGTTTATCTAGGAGAAAATTCTCGAACACCACCCGAGAAAGCAATCTAAGGGGTCTCGTGAAATTGGCACTTTTGACTGTCTGGTTCTACATCTGACTTTCGGGTTCTGCATTTTGTCACGTGATAATCCAACCAAGATTCTAGGGTGAAAATAAATCTTATCTTAGGACCTCGGTTTCTTATTGCCTTGCTTTGATAGGTCAATAGACATCACACTTCCTAGGACACTTAGTGCCCTTATTTTTGTCTCCATAGATGAATCCTAAGTAGATTTCTCCTTCTGCTTGAAGTGTTAGGGGAATATCGCGGGAGAGAACTACACAAAGGATGTCAACTCATTCTGCATGAAATACATAAAATCACTTCATTGGCAAGCACTGCCACCTGATGTTGGGACAGCACTAGGTGCTTTGCCTAAGATTCCTTCGATTACCACAAATAGACTAAACATCTTGTCAACAACTCATAACTCATATTAGGAGATTAAGAATGATAAGGTCCAATGAAAAATACTTCTCATTTTACAAAGAAGATTTACAAGTGACTTGGATAAAAACCCTATAAGCTATAAGGCATCATTGACTTCATATATTGCCTTAAGTGTTGCAGACCTCCTTGACAAACATTCTGCCTCTGCATGAAGTCCTCATTTCTATCAAACTGCCTTGTTGTCGGTACAATCCCTCCATTACTAGTTCATTCCTTGGGGTGAGGTTGAGTGCCTTCATACACAAACCTATCTTCTGATGGGGTTGTTATAGATACTCAGTGTTGGATACAGTCAATCTCTCAATGACAAGCAGTTAACCAACCTCTTCCAAGAACGATATCAATCTCCAATGATTCTAGGACTATAAGATTCACCTCAAAGTTTACACTCTTTATGTCAAGACTAACTTTTAGGCACATGCGGGTTGCTCTTATCTTCCCTCTTGGTGATTTGACCCGTATGGGTTTCTTCATTTCCAATATAAGCATCTTACGATCGGCAACACATTTATTTGAGATTAAAGAATGTGAAGAACTTGAGTCGAACAAAATGGTAGCAGGAGTTGAGTTGACTAGAATTGATGCAAACACCACATTTTGTGCTTCGCGAGTAGTACACAGATCCACATGGTTCAATCTACCATTAACATAGTCACGAGCTAGGTACTTCTTTGGACAATGCTTCTTGTGATGTCCCTCTTCGTGACACTGGTAACAAGCATTGCTAACAGTTTTACCGTAGGTGTTATCCTGATGTTGAGTTCCTTGAGTCAATGTACCAGGAGTAACTAGAGTGCTACTAACATGTTGGTTATGAGGGTTCACCTTCAATAGAGTCTCTTCACTTGTTCGCTTCTTAGCTTGATTACTTTTTTGTGGATGAAGTTCTGTGTAGGTGATGGTCCATCCATATAGGCATAACTTTGGCATAGCAAGTGTAGCTGAAGGGGTATCTAACTCTTTAAGATTTGAATGTGTCTGATGAGAATTTGGAGTTAATGCTAACTGCAATGTAGAACTCAAATTTGGCTCGACACTTAACAGTGGCTCTAGGGAGATTACCTTCCTTTTCTTATTCCCTTCAGTCTGTTGATCCTGGAGTACTTCTACCTTTTCTTCACTTGACTTTTTCTAAAGACACGGTACACCATAATATCTACAGTAGTTACACGGCTCTTGAATCCCAAGTGCCTCATTAATACCATCTTTCTTAGCTTTCATGTTCCTCCAGGCTTCTACTACTTGTCACTTCATTGCTTCTTTCTGAGTTACAGTCATTGTCTTCTCTGAATGAAGCCAAGAATCTTTCTATGGTTCCACTCAACTTAGTATTTAGTCTGATGTATACATGGACTTCTCCTTGTTCACTGGGGACAAGGGTAGCATAGCTGGGTCTTCCTGACATTTGATGTAAGCTTCTTCAATGTCATCTTGGAGAAGTAAAGCATGTACTGTCAAAGATTTTGGAGTCTAGCTATCTGATCAGCTACCATCTCTAGGATCTGAGCTTGCCAAGCTATCACCTGTTCACTACTTAATTGTGTTGTAGAAGTCAGTTGTTGACTTTGATCACTAGTATTCTTTCCTTTGACGTCTTCATTGGTGTCAACCATCTCATGGTAGGCAATAGTAGAATGAGCTAGAGTATTATGGACAAAGAACATGATATGAAGTGAGAGAAAATAGCTAGAGAGGATCAGGATTGACAATACATGGATAGGATAAGGGAGATCACTACACCACTTAACAATGATCTAGCTAATCTTCAAATGACTTCTTCCAAACCTCCTTCAAAACACTAGAATAGAGACGACACACAAAACAACAAACCAAGCAAACAAGCACAAAACACACCAATGATACTGCATGTGCTTTTTCATCAGTGGTGGTCATCCTAAAAGGTAAGTCTGAGATGATAAAGGGCCATCAAATTTGGAAATAAAGCGAGATTTGTAAACTTTAGTAAAACAACTAAATAAAAGCCAAGGAGATAAATAGAAATAGCTCAAAGGAAGCTATTTAAGGAGGGGACACAACATGACAAGGATGAGAAAATAGTCAGAGTCAAAGAGCCAAGGGATGAGAAAATAGTTTTATATCAAAATAGACTTTAGAAATCGACCTGTGCTATCTAGGCATACATCCTACAGTCAACACCGCTCTAATACCATTTTGTCACACCCTGGGTCTCTATCCTCTTTCGAACAGCCTCCTCGTGCATGCTACTTATTGGTCAAAGAGGGGTTAGCTTCAGCCATGCTAGAGGCGTCCGTTAAGGGGACCCTCTCTCTCCCATGCTTTTTTATCTTGGCCATGGATCCTTTGCAACGTCTACTTGACTTGGCATCCTAGCAGGGAATCATAACCCCCTTGCCTTCAGTGGCAGCTACATGGAGAACCTCCTTGTATGCAGATGACACGGCAATTTTCATCAACCCGCTAAGAGATAATGTTGATGCAATCAAAACAATCCTAGAAGCATTTGGAAATTTCTCAGGACTCCATATAAACTTGCAGAAAAGCTCCATCCACCCGATTAGATGTGAAGAAGTTGATCTCAGCTTGATATTATCCACATTCATAGGTACCAGAGGCACTTTCCCTTGCAAATACCTGGGACTATAGCTACATATCACATCACCGCAGAAAATCCACGTGCAACCACTCATTGAACGCACCGGGCAACGACTACTGGGATGGAAAGAAAGATGGCTTAACAGGGCAGGGCACCTATCACTTGTCTCTTCGGTCCTCTCGGCCATGCCAACTTATCACCTCACAGTATTTCTCTTGTCGGCTTAGGCAAAAAATAAAATTGACAAAATTAGAAGATCATTCTGATGGAAAGGGGATGATAATGCAAATGAAGGACATTGTCCGGTGAATTGGCCAAAGGTCGCCTGGCCAAAGGATCTATGAGGGCTAGGGTACCTGACCTAGAGAGATTTGGTCGCGCACTCCGACTTTGTTGGTTGTGGTAGGAGTGGACGAAAGACTCCAAACCATGGGTTGGGATGAACCTCCCTTGCAGCCACATCGATCAGCTGTTGTTCAATCCCTCAACCACAGTCACCAGAGGAGGTGGCGCAAAGGCTCGTTTCTAGAACAACAATTAGCTTGAGGAAGAAGCACCCAAGTATTTGGCCCCAAATCTCTTCCAATTAGCCAATAGGAAGAATAGAACAGTCCAACAGGAAATCAATAATGCTAGTTGGATATGCTCCTTGTGTCGTCGTATCACCAGCGCCACCCACATTGAGGAATTTGTCTCTCTTTGGATCAGAATCAAGGATGTTCATCTCACCCAAGGTGTCAAAGACTCCATCACAATGAAATGGATGCCGGACGGAAATTACTCCACCCGCTCAGTGTATCGTGCCCAATTCAGAGGCTCGTTCTCAAAATTCCGAAGGGACCTGATATGGAGAGCACTTCCATAAAATAAGTGCAAGGTATTTGTCTGGATCCTGATACATTTGGGAAACTACTAACAACAGACAACTTGGAAAAAAGGGGTTTGGCCACATGAGGAAAATTGTGTGATGAGCAATGGGCCTTTGGAGACTAGGTTACACCTTTGCTTATGCTGCCCATTTGCTAAGGCAGTTTGAAATCAAATTCTAGCTTGGGAACATTTCGATGTCCTCCTAGGATCGCAACAGAACAACCCCTCAAATATTTGGCACTGTTGGGAGAATGCTGCAAGCAAAGTGCCTTTATATCTTCTAGAACCTCTAGAAAGAGAGGAACGGACGAATCTTCAACAATGCTTATGAAACAGTGATGCAGGTGGCCAAGAAAATTAAAGATGATATAGAGCAAAGAACAAGAGTGTTTCTATAGGGAGCTTTTCTTTACTTGCTATTGTCCCGACTGGACTGTTTTGGTCCTGTTTGTACATAAACATCTTTTCTATTCCCAATCTTAATTGAAGGGCAGTGCTCCTGCTAATTTTTCAAAAAAAAAAACATGCCATTCCTTTCTTTACAGAAGCAGCACTGATAGCAGCATGGGAGCTATGGAAATTACGCAATGACAAGGTTTTCCAAAGAAGGGATCCCACTCCAACCATTGGGCTTTCCAATTTTAAATGTCAATGCTTCCTGCAATCTGTTAGGTTCAAAGATGATCTGCGGTCATCTTTTTGCGTGTGGCTTGATGCTTTTAGTTAATCACCGTATAGTATATATGAAACTTTGTCTTTTTTATTTTTAATGAAAAGAGAGATTTCCCCATAGTTTTTGTCTTAAAAAACAATTGCTCGTAATAGGCACAACTCTATCCTAAAAAGACAACAATTTTAGAGTTTAAATTTTGTCAAAAAAATGCACATTCTAGATACTAGACTATATAATGGGACTGACTGGTAAAACAACCCCACAACAGTCATCTATGTTTCTATAAAAAAGGCACTGTACTCGTATAGAAAGAAAAAAATAGACCACAACCTCACTTCGTCATTCATTTGTGGATGCTTGGTTGGCTACCAAAGGCGCGTTTGATATGGGTCTAGATTCCCCGACCAAGCTCTAGAGCTGTAAGATGTAGTGTTTGATACATTTGGCCTATCTTTTGGCCTGGCTTCTAGGCTGCAAAATACCTTCTTTCTCTTGTCTCCCGAGGAACGCTCCTCTTCTCCGTTTTTTTAGAGTCATGCTGAGCTCGAGCTTGTGCGGACGATTTTTGGACGGGCGCAGGTAGTAGTTGATGCTAGCCAGGCTCCTAAATGAGAATCAAACAAAAGATCATCTGGGCCCACTGCTTTTCCTAAAATACAATCAAACAAGAGCCTGGCTGCTGGCCCATGGCAGCCAGGCCATGGCTGGCGGGCCTGGCTCGACGGCTAGGCTAATATCAAACGCGCCCCAAGTGGCTCCGGTGACTATACGCTCCAACTAGGTTCACTTAAAAAAAGGCACCGTACTCGTATAGAAAGAAAAAAAACAACCCCACGACCGCATTGGTCTCTCCTCTAAGTCCTACAATTGCTTCCCTAAAAAAAAGAGTCCTACAATTGTAGATTTTTTTTTTGAAGTTGCATAAGTTATGACTAATTCGTAACACAAATCTATTAAGTTTAACTAATCTATAATTAGCATATATTTACTGACATCACATAATTGACATTTAAAATCCAATGCGATAGGACCTAAAGTTTAGTCCGGGGATCAATTCAAACACCCCAGTATATACAGACATAGTAAGTACATATTCAGACATAGTACAACGGTTGTACCACCCCTGCGCGTGCCATTGAGAAATACATTCACTAGACTAGAAATTTAGTTGTGCACGTGTTCGTTATATATTAGTAAAAGTTTAGATTAAATGGCAAAACAAAATAACAAAAAACCTAGACTTGAGCTGTGGTCGGGCACCCAGGTTCGAATTGGGCTGTGACTGTTGCTTTTTATTCCGAGAAAAAAATACGTAATAAATTAATTAATCTAATGTTTTGGGCCAGGCCACAACATTTCGCCCTCAGCAGCCTGGCCCACATTTCCTTGCCAACGCGGCCCGCCCAGACCCACGGGACTATTTTGTGCCCCCCCCCCCCCTCCTTTCTTTGTTGTCTCGTAGTTGGGGGAAAAAAAACGCGGCGGTGATGGCGGCGGCGCAAGCGGAGGCGGAGGAGGAGCTGCGGCTGGAGCTGGAGGCGGTGGCGGCGGTGTACGGGGACGACGTACGCGTGCTCCGCGACCTCCCGCCACACCTCGTCGTCGACGTGCGGCCCCGCACCGCCGATGACTCCTCGCAGCAGGTCCGCCTCGTCTCGTCTCGCCGCACCCCACCCCCAACCGCCGTGCCTCCATCCCTCCTGATCGAGTGAAGGGACTCGCGGATAGACGAATCGCGTGATCAATCGGCGGATTGGCCGGCCCGCTGCTGCTCTGCCCGGTAGTATTATTCGGTAGTAGCTGGTGGGGGGGAGTTGCCGCATTTTCTGAGTTGAACCCTAGTTGTTTGGAGGAGAGTGGGGACGTTAGCTTTTGGTTGAAGTTTAGGCCTTCTGGTTGCAGGATTTAGGTTTTTGGTGGTTAGCCCTTCTGGGCTTGCAGATTGATTAAGTTTATGGTATATGCATAGTGTAATCATCCTGATGTTATTGTTTTAGTCAATAAGATTAGTAGATTACTCTAATCAATTGTTGCAATGTGTTGCCATGACTGACCTCATGCCACTGATGTAATCAATTGTTGCAGTGTGTTGCCATGATTGACCTCATGCCACTGATGTAACCAATTGTTGCAGTGTGTTGCCATGATTGATCTCGTGCCAGATTGACCTCATGCCACTGTCTTGGTAGGGAAAGAGTGTATATGCTTTGTTGCTAAGTTTTTTCCACTTGTGTGAGCAGTTAAGTGCACTTTCTGGTCAATTACACTGTGCTGCAATTACAAGTTTCGAGCCTTTATGTAAGAATCTGAACTTGGAGGACTGGGGTTCTAAGCAGGGGAGCTACTCTGCTTGTAGAATAGGATATAGTTTGAAACGTGAATCCCTATGAGCTGTTGTTTGATATCTTGCAATGATAATCAATTAACCATAATGGAGGCCTTTGTACAAATGCCAGCAGTAACTTCTTGGTGCTTCTCTTGTTGAAAACCCCTTCTTGTGCATTTTACATGAGCTTTGAAGTCACTGTAACTGTGGCATCGGTTTCCTTTCCATCGTATGAGATTGAAGACGTAGATTCATTTATTGTTTATTTCTTTAACTTAGACATTGCTCATGTTTTCCAATCCATGCTGGTACTGTGACCAACATTTGCACTAAATAACGCTCCTTCCATTAGGAGTTGTACATTATAATTTATAGTTTATATATGTGTTAATTTGTTTTTTTCTCTTTCAGTTTGTGGAGCTTTTTCTTGGAATTAAAGCATCTTCACAGGTATGAATCTGCCACCTTTCAAGATTTTCATCTGGTGTGTATCCCTATCTAAATTCTAGGTACTTCGTTTTAAAGGAGAACTGTTATGGAACCAATGTCCAATTTTTTTGATTTCCTTTACAAATTATAGTTAGTGACTGCTAGTTTTATAAGTGCCTATTATAAGTTTGTAAACTTTTGTTTACCCTTGTGTTGTTCATCATTATAACATGCAAATCTTCATATTGCCATGCATTATTGTTTAGGAATTACTGTACACAAAGTCACAAGGGTTAGGTAGCTATGGTTAACTATATTACATGCTAGTTAATGCCTCAATGATTTTCTTGTACATGTATGTTGTACATAGAAATAACGAGATTTTTGAAAATCTCTGTTTTGAAATAAGGTGAACACACAACATTTTTCCTCTGAAATGTCAGTCTTGGAAGCACTCATAGGGTTTTATCATGCTGAAACCGCCTTTTTTCTCTCAAGTGAAAAGGACGCACATTGTAGTATTAGCATCGTAGGTTTTGAACAAAAAACATATGCAGTATTTAGTGGGGACCGCATTTCCTGACTTTATGACCACTGTAAATTTCACATTCAATTCTATGTCATAAGAGTTTCAAATTACTAAGCTCATATGAGTGCTAAATATGCTTGAAACATTATTCTACAGTATCATCATGTGCAGCTGCCATCCTCTTGGGCATAACCTTGTTCAGTATAGTTCATAAATTGTTGTATTTTTTTGGTAGTCTTAAATGTTGGATTGTCGGTGCACTATGTAATTATATGGCATAGCCACATTGAATTTGCAGTATCCGAAGGAACCACCACATATTTATGCTGTGGAAAGTAAGGGCCTTGATGAAAATCGACAGATATATCTTATTACCAGCATCCAGAGCAAGGCAAAAGAACTTTCAAACTACCCAATGTTTGTGACGTTGTGTGAGGTATTTATTGTCTTTTGCTTTGTGTACAGTACATAACAATGATTTTTTAATGTCTTGATGTTCCGAAGACTTTTCACTGTTCCGAATACTTTTCGCTCATAATGTTTCAGTTGAAACAATACGTGCATTTGCATCTATATTCTAAAGTGTCCTGAGTGCCTGATCTCAGTTTGCTTTACCTTTACAGATTCCTCTTTATTTTTGTAGGAAAGGATGCAATAGAATGACATCCGTGTACTATACTAAACTCTTGAAACTCTGGTATCTTTAGGCTACTATCAGATGGCATTTTCTTCTTTTAAAACTCTACCAACCTAGAAGGACTAGGTGACATTGTAAATTAAGAAAAAATAGGAAGGCAGAGCCAAAGAGGATAACAACCTGGGTTGTATCCACACCTTCTAATAGCTCTAACTAAGCTTAGTTCCTTCATTCGAAGATATTATTCAATGATTTGTATGTTAGCTTTAATTGTACGAAGTGATGAAGGAACAAGAAATGCTGCAAGTTTGTTGTGTCTGAATTCCCCAAAACATACCAACACATCCTCTGGATAATTCTTAGAATCAGTTAATAACCATGATAAGAATTGTTATTCTAAGAGGATGGATCACGATCATGTTCCCATATCTTTCGCATGATCTAAGTAAGTTTGCACGCAGGAAGCTGGAGAGATCCTCTCGAATATGAATCATCCAGCTGGGGATTGTCCATTGTGTCTGTATCCTTTAGTGGGAGAGGATAAGGTTGGATCAGAGTTGCCATTTATGAAGTTGATGTCATGCTACCACTGCTTCCACAGGTTGACAAAGCTGTACAATAGTGAAGCAATTTATTCTGTCTAGTTTGTAGCTTACTTTTGCACTTTTCCATTGTAGTGACTGCATTATGAGATGGTGGGAATGGCTCCAACATGGTGATGCCAACCTGAAGGAGCGTAATACTGGAGGTGCCAACATTATTTCTCGCTTAACTGTTTTCCCTATTTCAGTTTTGAGTATATTTCTTAGTTATGTTGATGTTTGATATTAACATCATTCCCATGGTGTTTGCCTGATATAAACTCAAGAGTATCCTCTCTCTTATAAATTGTACTTGGATTCTAGGCTTCTTGTCCATTTTCAAACAAGGATAATTACATTCTGGTAGCATTAGTTTACTGACTTACTACTATAGGGAAGTACATTAAGCCTGCAATATTATTTCTCGCATACAATGGCATTTATCTGTTATGACCGGCATTCCCTATCAACACCGCAGGCCCAATAGTGGCTAGGGGGGTGTCGGCAGCTTAGGGGCTAAAAGCCCATATTATCCTATTTAGGTAATATTATTAGAGGTTATTTCCTATTATTATTATAGAGAGACATATAAATACTTGTAAAGACTTTTGGGATCAATTAAGCAGAAACATATTATTGTTTCCGGCTTCCTCCGGGAGTTGGGAGAAACCCTAGCTGCACCCCTGCTCCTGCGCCTACTCTCTTCCTCGCGCGACTACGGCACCGCTGCGCCGTCTCCCTCGTGCCCTCAAACCTAGACCTCCGATCTCCCACTTGTACAACCTTCGCTCATCGTCTGGTAGGACTAGGGTTCCTATCATTATCATTCTGGCCTCAAGGCTGGAAATGTGACAATGTAAATCCTTCCATACATGTATTTAACACTCTTGTTTGTTGGTTTGATATGCTAAACATTGTTAATCTTAGCTTGTGCAACTAGTTATTGATGCTTCTAAGGGTTACAATTTGTCCAGCTCAGACAAGCATTATAATGTGAATCAGCCAAGAGGATTTTGTCCAGTTTGCCGCAAGGTGTTCGATGAAAAGGATATTGAGCATGTTCGTGATCTTTTGGGTGACAATACTTCCCGGCTGGTATGTATGAGATATGATTCATGCACAATTGCACCATTCCTACTTTTACATACATTTGCTGTCACAAAAAGAAAAATGCATTTGTAGTTTAGTTTCACTCCATCCAAATATTGATCATGATATTTAGAGGCCTCACCATTTTCCTTCATATTGTCACTCTAAACTATGTCAATGAGACCAACAATAACGCTTTCTGCATTTGTTTCTTCACCTTCAGGTATCGTTAACAGGTGACCTCGGTGAAGATGAAACTGAATTACTCCATTCTGAGGCAGAGCAAAACAGGAGAAAAAGAATTGAGTCAATTGTTAATCTGCAGCAAGAACGAAACGGCCTGATTGAACCAAAGAAAGACCTCGCCATACAACCAGGAATGTATGTTTCTCTTCCTCCCAGCACACCAGAGACAGCTGAAGAAGAGAATGCGGATCCCAGCAAAGACACGGCTACTTCAACCTCAGAAACAGAGCATCGTGGCCTGGCAAACAACACCAGTAGCAATAAGCCCAAGAATTCAGGCCATCGAAGGAGAAACAGAGCTAATGCATCAAGAAGACAGCCTCACCCTCACGGCCAGTCTGCTAGGCAGCAGTGGCAGAGGAAAGAAGCAGACACCTGAAGCAATGAGGACGTGACTTGTGAGTTGTTTTTATCGGTTGTGTATATTAATGTCGTGCCCTGCATTGGTTTCATAATTGTAAGGCATGACACGGCAATGTTTTGGCGCTGCTATGGCAGTTTTATGCTATAAGGGTACTCTGGAAAGAACCTGCACTGGATTCTATAGAACTAGTATAAAACTCTGCGTGCTTGGAAGTACACACTGTATTTTTTTTTTTGGGGTGTCATTGCCAGGTACTTGTCAAATTGCTTGGCCGTGGTCAGAAAAGATACGGATTACACTGTTTCTTATTTCTTGTTCTTCAATTTGCATTATGTGTTTGAAATACATAGGTTGCAGTTTAGGTCATCTGAGACACATTATTGGGCTTCAGGCTTTCTGCACTGCTATGCAAACAATTTGGTGGGAAACTATGTTGGTAACTAATGCCTGAATGTAGGTCAAGGCACTGTATGTTACAAATTTACACACAGGCCTTGTTTAGTTCCTTGCTGAAATGTTTTCGCGATATTGTAGCACTTTCGTTTGTTTGTGGTAACTATTGTCTAACCATGGACTAACTAGGCTTAAAAGATTCGTCTCGTAAATTTTAACTAAACTGTGCAATTAGTTTTTATTTTCGTTTATATTTAATACTCCATGCATATGTCTAAAGATTCGATGTGACGGAGAATTTTGAAAAGTTTTTAGATTTTGGGTGGAAGTAAACAAGGCCACAATGTGGATGGTTACCCTAGCAACTATCTTGTTCACTATGATTAATACAAAAGCACATGCAGAAGGTACTTATTATTTTGTTTGCTACTAAAACATAACATGATAATTACACCGAAGTTGCATAAATACTCTTGTTGCTTCACTATAAGTTTTTGCAGTTCTTGTTTTGGCTACCTTTCATGATGCTTGAGTTGCGGTTGTCTGCCTGGTCCACCTTGTCCAAGAAGCAACCACAAGCAGCCAGAGGCGGAGCCACCAATAGGGCGAGCTAGGGCGTCCGCCCTAGGTCCCTGTGGCCGAGCACCCTTTCCCCACCCTTGGACCCGAGGTTGAAGACGAGTAGATGACGACGGTAGTGCTGCTCGTGTTCTGTTCGAGTCGAGATTAGGCAGAGATGTAGACAGGAGAGAGTATCATGGGCCTGCCTGTATAGAAGTCCAACTTACACCCTGCAGCCAGCGTCTAGAAGCGTCCACAAGCAACTTCAATTCCATTATCCTAAAAGCGTTATGATTAGGCAGGCAACTTTAATTCCTCTATCGAAGAAGCCCTATAAGAAACTAGGTATTGTCAGATTCCACTGTCGAAGAAGCCCTATAAGTCATTAGTCATAGAATTTGGTTACCGATTCAAATTTTATAGTATAATCCGCCCTAGGTCGTTTCTCGGGCTGGATTCGCCACTGCAAGCAGCCATTGTTTCAATAATAGGGAAAAGTCCATTGTTTCAACTTATGTTATGTCAGTGCGTTGAAGAGATGGAAATAAGAAATTCTTCATTGTTTGAATAATAGGGAAAAGTCCATTGTTTCATGAATAATAGAGAAATGAAAACTGGCCAGATTCCTGCTATGAATCCGCATCCGAGTCCAATGTAGAGAAGAATTCTAGCACATGAGCTTCTGCAGTTCTTGTAGAGTGACCTTACTTTGATGCATCAATGCTAACGCCGCGTTTGGAACGCAGGAAGCAACAAATCCTTTCCTCTGGAATGTTGCAGGAAGAAGATGATTTCACGGGAAAGAAAAAATCCACTCCCAACCCTTGTTTTCTCTTCCTGCGCTGAAGTCTGAGGCAAACTTCCATGTTTACTCGTTGGACACAAAAGGATTAATTTAGGCAAGACGCAAGAGCCACCACGCGCAGAACGCAAAGCTAAGTGTCGATCTGGGAACTCATCAGCTGCCAGGAGCAAGATTAAGATCACGGACAATGGATATGGCAGTTGAAATCGATTTCGCAGACTATAGAAAGGAAAAGGGAAGAAACCAAAAGAGAAATCAAGCGAGGAAGCAACACAAATATACTAATTGAAGTAGTAATAAGATATGTTTATTTGCTAATTAAAATTTACCGCTTAAATGAAAAATATAATAATAAAACAAGTATTCATCTCTCTTATGTTTGTCTGCTAATTAAAATTTAACACAAATATAATAATAAAACATGTATTCATCTTTTTAATCACACCTTGTGTTTTGGGAATCCTGTGTTATAATTCCAATGTTCCAAATGCCCCTGTCTATTCTTTTTCTATGTTTTTGCACTCCTCTGTTTTCCCACAACACTTATATTGTGTTCCTGTTTTTTTTTCTTTCCTTTGTTTTACATTCCTTCATTCCAAATATGCTCTAATTATTTTGGAAAAAGTCTACATAACCCCCAAACTATCTAAGATGGAATACTTCATCCCCCAAAGTATAAAACCAGATATTCTACCCCCTGAACTTTCAAAACCGGTCAAATAACCCCCTAAAGTGGTTTTAGAGGGTGGTTTTGTCTTTTTCTTTTTTATTTATTTCTGCTGAATATTTGAAAAATCATAATAAATCACAGAAAAATCATAAAATAAAAATTTCAATTTTGTTGGACTTCTGATGAGTAGATCTACACAATGAATATATAATATGATATACTTTAGTACAAAGTTTTTTTTGTAGATTTAAATCTATGTTTTTCTATAATTAAAAAGAATAATTCATATATGTAGTTCCTATGGTTCAATTGTGGTAAATTTTTTATGGTGGGCTCATTATTGTATGCTTGAACTATGTAAAAGTTTTGTATCCATTGGATCAAGTATAATTTAGTTATAGATTTATTTAGCTTTATTCTTGTTAAATCTATGCTTTATCTATAACTAAGTTATATGTGATCCAATGAGTATAATATTTTTACCATAGTTCAAGCATACAATAATGAGACCACCGTAAAATAATTACCACAATTGGACCATAGAAACTACATATATGAATTATTCTAATTAATTACAGAAAAACATAGATTTAAAGATACAAAAAAAAACTTTGTACTAAAGTATATCATATTATATATTCACTATGTAGATCTACTCATCAGGAGTCTAACAAAATTGAAGTTTTTATTTTATGATTTTTCTGTGATTTATTATGATTTTTCAAAGATTCAGCAGAATAAATAAAAAACAAAAAGACAAAACGACCATCTAAAACCACTCGAGGGGGTTATTTGACCGGTTTTGAAAGTTCAAGGGGTAAAATATCTAGTTTTATAGTTTGTGGGGTGAAGTATTCCAACTTAGATAGTTTGGGGTTATGTAAACTTTTTCCTAACTATTTTTAATAGGAGGCCCGCAAAAGCTGATGTTGATGGTATAGATTTGCTGCATAGAGGGTGTCAAACCAGATCAGCACCAGATCCAGTAAACTGCGGTAGTCATGGACCCTAGACATGAGTTTTCGGCTTGTTTAGATAAAAAAAAATTTGGATTTTGACACTGTAGCACTTTCGATTTTATTTGACAAACATTGTCCAATCATGGAGTAACTAGGTTTAAAAGATTCGTCTCACGAATTACAGGCAAACTGTACAATTAGTTTTTGTTTTTATCTATATTTAATATTCCATGCATGTGCCACAAGATTCGATATGACAAGAAATCTTAAAAAGTTTTTGGTTTTTGAGTGGAACTAAACAAGGCCGAAGGAAGAGTCCACCTAGGACACATGATGTGTGGACCAGCAGCCATGTAGGATAAGAAAATATTGTTTTACAAAAAACACAACAATTCTATATTTTATTACTATCAACTATTGTCACGATCTATCATCACAAAGTCCATGCAAAATATATTGTGTTTTATTATGGTGTGTTTCTATGATTATTGTTGAGGGAGACACGATGATCCATCATTTACGAGGTATTTTTTTTACAAATTTATAACTGATCTGGCAAAAGTATCCTTGGTATGGTCAATGGACCAAAGGCCAACGAGACAACAAGATGCAACCATCCTTACACACTAAAACCCGTTAGCAACTCCAAGAGTTCCCAAAAAATATAACCCCAAAACTTTATATTAAGAGCTCTCTTAAATAATTATTTTCTAAAAACTAGTTTCCTCCGCAGCAGCTCCCCAATATTTTACACCCAAAAATATTTTGAACTTGCCACAACGTCAGTTAGTTGGATGAGGATGGGGCTAGAAACAGAATTAGTTTTTCCATCCGATTGACTTGTTCCGTTGGCCAGCTGTTCCATCCTTCGTAGCTCCTCGAGTCTCACCTTTTCTTATGAACCGGCGAAGGAGCACGGGAATTTTCTACCAGAACGGGGCACGAGCGCGGGAAAAGAAGCACCGAAGAAGATTGGGGGCACGCCGTCGGTCTGAACATATGAGGGACGCAGGCTCAATTTCCCAGAGCGAGCAAATTTTGGGAGAAGGTTTAGGGAGCTGTTGGACCCATAGGTTTTCTTTTAAGCACGCAAGTTTTAGTTTTGGAAATATTATTAGCCTTCTCTTGGAGATGCTCTACACAACCAGGCAGCCAGTGCTGCTACACAACCAAACAATAGAGCTACAGTGCATCAGCCCTGCCTATAAGCCATAACAAAAAAAAATACTGTTAATTGATTTGTTATGAGAGAAAAATACTGTTGAATAGTTGATAAATTTCACCAGTCGTCCTTGCGACAAGCCTGAGCCATGCAGCAGGGAGCTCTGCCACGTAACAACGAACACGAGAGGAAGCAAACATGAAAAATTTAATTAAAGACCACTCTACCACTACGTACTAGCTACTACTCCTACTTCCATACGCCATACATCAGTATCAGGTCATACATCCAGGTAGCCGCCGCATGCATTGGCAGAGCTCCTCCTAGCTAGGTAGAAGCAGGTTGCTTCAGGCGACGCAGTTGAGGCCCAAGCAACCCATCCACAAGCTCCTCCTCGCCGTCGCCGCCCTCTTCTTCTGCAAACCAAAAGCCATGAAATTTTTAGTCTGCAATGCAAGAACTGAAGGATAGCAAGAAGAATAGTACGTGAGCTTTTGCATGCAGTCGATCGCTCCATCCGCTAAAATGTACTGTACGTACCGGGCCCCTCAGAAGGCGGGGGACAGCAGCATCGTCGTCGTCCGGCGGCGGCACACGGTACAGGTCCTCGTCGACGGGCCTCACCACCACCACCCTGCGGCCGGCGCCCTTGGCCGGCACCGGCACCGGCACCGCCCTCTTGTGCTCCGCAGCTCCCGCGACGACGACGACTCCGCCGCCCGCAGTCTCCGGCCTCCGCGCCTTCTTAGGCGCCGGCGGCCTACGGCGACACGGGGGCGCCGGGGAGTACCTGAACCAGGCGTCGCTGCAGGCCTCAGGCTCCGGCGCGTACCACCACCAGGACGACTCGGCCGCCGCGGCGCCCGAGTGCGGCGGCGGCGGCTCGTCGACTGGGGAGGACGTCGTCGAGGAGGAGGAGGAGGAGGAGTAGTTCCACTCCCCGAACGCCGGCACGTGCCGCCGTCTCGCCTTCTCCATGGTCGCAGAAGCCTGTCGTCTCCGAGTCCGACGAAGCCGATGGAAGGCGAAGGCGCGAAGCAGTGGGTGGAGGGGAGGACAACAATGGCCGGCGCTGGATGCACGTACCTAGTCCTTATAAATGCGCGCTCGGCATCGGCATCGTCTGGAAAAGAAGAAGTGCTGCTCGCGAGGGCGAGGCAGAGTGGCATGGCATAGGCCAGGCCATAAATTTCCCCGGTCCACCGCTGCGCCTGCGCAGAGCTGGGAGAGTGATGGATCGAGATGCTTTGACTCGAGGGAGGCACGGCGCGCGCACCACGACGGGTACAGTACAGTGCAATGCGACGCGAGCCGTGCACTGTGCACTGCGCTCGCATTCGTTGCGGAGCTACTCTACAGGGCTAGCTAGCTCTGGCGGACTGGCGGTAGCAGCATTGTACGGGCCGGCCGGCCATTGCCGTCACTTGGTTCCGAAATAATTTCAAAATTCTTTATTATATTTGGCAGTAACATTTTCGTCTTATTTTGGCAATTAGTGTGGCTAATTAGGCTTAAAATATTCATCTCGTAAATTACTCACTATCTGTATTTTTAGTTTCATAAATAGTCTATATTTATTACTCCATACACGTGTCCACATATTCGATGTGACACAAGTTAAATTTTACCACCATCAACCAAACATAGGCCTTCTCGGTCCACCTATGTGCCTGCGCAACGCAGACCCGAAACACTTTGGGTGTGTTTGGTTGGATGGCCAACCTTGGCCCTGTAACCAATTTTGGTGTGTTTGGTTGCCTGAAAGTGGCTAGGGGTCTGGCCAGGGATGGCCATCCGTATCCCTTTAGCCTGTCTCTAGGAGAACGACCAAATCGGTCGTCCAATTGTGGCCAGACCCGAGCCAGCCCCTTTACACGTTCCACTCACCTCCCATTTCGTTTTCCTCAACTACCACTCCTTCTCGCTGGTACTCTGCAGTGTCGCCGCCTCCTCTGCCCGACAAGAGGAGCTCCGCCACAGCCTATCCGCTCTCCCCACGCCGGATCGGTCCGTTTCTAGTGGCTCCATGACGCCCTGAGCTCCGTGTTGCATCAGAGATGGACACCACATCCCGAGCTCCTCACCTCCCGCATCGGCGTCGACATCACCTCCTACCCTAGCAAGCTCCTCACCTCCCGTACTGACATCGACATCACTCCCGCCCCGACGAGCTCCTCACCTCCTGCACTGGCCTCACCTTTCGCCTCCAGCGAGCTCCTCACCTTCTGTCCTGCATTTGGTGCTCCTCTACGCATACGGGCCCCCACCTCTACTCACTCCCATGGCGTCAATCATAGGGTCTGTGCTCCTCCATCTCACTGGTCACCGGATCTGTGCTCTTCCTCCTCCGCCGTTCTTTTGACCGAGCACACCCTCTACTGCCACGACCATCGCCGCCGCGGGCTCACTTGGCAAAGAAGCCATGGGCACCCTCCGGTTGAGGTGAGGCTGCCCGCGGGTGCGGCTTGCTGCCGTGCAGTCGTAGCGGTCCCCGTTCAAGCCGCTTGGCTGCTGACTGGCCAGAATAAGCCCCATCCCCTATGGCAATGATAAACAGATATGAATTGATGGAGGTAAGTTACCATAGTAGGAAAGAGGTAGTGGTACCAAGTAATTCAGGCAACGAAACAAAAGTTAGCTAGGCTTAGCTACCACATGACAACTAAACACTAATAGGGTGACTTGAGTTAGACAGGCTAACTCAAGCCTGGCTTAATTGTACTAGCCAGGCTTGTATAGGAAACGAACCAAACAAACCCTTTATCCCAAGGCGAGGCAGTTTATCCCAAGGCGAGACACTAGACTGAGGTAGGCCTTCACCTCAAATTCTAAAAAGTTTTCAAGCTTGTGACATCAAATTTTACAGGAGACGAATCTTTTGAGCCTATTTGTTCTATGGTTGGACAATAATTATCAAATAAAAATAAAAATGCTATATTACTTAGAAAATTTTCACGAGCCCGAGTTGTGATGCCTTGTTTAGTTTTTAAAAGTTTTTCAGATTTCTCATTACATTAAGGCCTGGTTCACTTCGTGAAAAATTTTGACTTTGGCTACTGTAGCACTTTCGTTTGTTTGTGACAATTATTATCCAATTACGGAGTAACTAGAATCAAAAGATTCGTCTCACAAATTACAAACAAACTGTGCAATTAGTTTTTATTTTTGTCTATATTTAATATTTCATGCATGTGTACAAAGATTCGATGTGACGGGGAATCTTGAAAAATTTTGGAAACTAAACAAGGCCTAAATCTTTGGACACATGCAAAGAGCATTAAATATAAATTTAAAAATAACTAAGTACACAGTTTATGAAACAAATCTTTTATATCTAGTCAGTCTATAATTAGACAATAATTATCTAATACAAATGAAAATAGCTAAACCCAAGATTTGTAGAAACAAAACGCACGGCGCGCGCACGTGGGTACCAGTGCATGCGACGCGGGCCGTGCACTGTACATGATGTACCCGCGGCATGGCGACGCCTGCGCTCGCATTTGTTGCAGCCATGGCCATCAATCCCGTCAGGGCTAGCTCTGCGCGGACGACTGGAGGTAGCAGCGTTGGTTGCTCGATGGGTGATGAGTTGACCAATGGAACCGAACCTCGCTCAGCTTCGGCCGTTCTGTTGGTTCATTCTTTTCACACGTCCAAATGTAGGGCAGCGTCCCGATGTACGTACATTTATCTTTAGGGCACTCACCTGCGAGAGTCCAAGACAATTAATTACATATTATTTATAGTATTTTGCTGATGTGGCAGTATATTTATTGAAGAAAGAGGTAGAAAAAATAAAACTTCAAGTCTTATTTAGACTCTAAATCCATATTATTCGAGGTAATAAATAACTTTACACTCTATGATAGAGTCTGCATTATGAGTGCCCTTAGGCCCCGTTTGGTTTGTTTGTGTAAACTTTTAACTTGGATCACATTGAATGTTTGGACACATGCATAAAGTACTAAATACATACTATTTATGAAACTAAAAACACAGTTAGAGAGTAACTTGTGAGATGAACCTTATAAGTCTAATTAGTCCACAATTGGACACTAATTGCCAAATAAAACGAAAAAGCTACCGTACCTGTTAAACTTTAACAACTCCAACATAGTATATTGTTGGTTCATAAACCATTTCTTTTCAAGTGTTCACACTCTTGTTTAGTTCCGAAAATTTTTTGGTTTTCGGGACTGTAGCAATTTCGTTTTTATTTGACAAACATTGTCCAATCATGGAGTAACTAGGCTTAAAAGATTCATCTCGCGATTTACAGGTAAATTATGCAATTAGTTTTTATTTTCGTCTATATTTAGTACTTCATGCATATGTCGCAAGATTCGATGTGACAGGGAATCTTGAAAAGTTTTTGGTTTTTGGGTGACCTAAACAAGGCCTTTGTTTGTATTTTGTACGCCCAAATATTCACATAATTATTATTCAACCATGAACTAAATAGGTTCAAAAAAATCATCTCGTAGATTACAAGCGAACTGTGTAATTAATTACTTTTTATCTATATTAAATATTTTATACATGTACCATAAAATTTAACGTGATAAGATAATCTTGAAAAGTTGAAAAGTTTTTAGGTTTTGGGACCTTATCTCCGTCCAGAGTGGTACAGGATTTAGGATCCGACGCCGTAGAAATAGAAGTACCCTACCCTTGTTTACTCCCAAAAAAATTGGCAAAATTTTTTAAATTCTTCGTCACATCGAATCTTATGACACATGCATGAAACATTAAATATAGATTAAAAAATAACTAATTACAAAGTTTATCTGTAATTTTTTTAGATGAATCTTTTGAGCCTAATTAGATAATATCTGTCAAATACAAATAAAATGGTATAGTATTTATTTTGCAAAAAAATTGAAACTAAACAAGGCCATATTAAGGAGGGGAGTAGCTAACCGTGGTAGTATTCCAAGCAACAAGGCAAGGCAGGGCACCCTCTGAAAAGCCTGCAGACGCTGCAGTGGGTCTCATGCAATGCAACACGGGGGCCTCAAGCCCTCAGCAGTCAACACCACCATGCCATGCCGATGCGGGCGCCCCTTTGCCGGCGCGCCCTCGCCGGCTTGCCCGGGTCTCCAACGACGCAGCGCTTCCTGTGATCTCCGGTCCCCACGCCACTTAGTTGGGCCTGGTTTAGTTTCAAAATATTTTGCAAAATCGACACTGTAGCTCTTTTGTTTGTATTTGACAAATATTGTCCAATCATAGACTAACTAGGCTCAAAAGCTTCGTCTCGTCAATTCCGACCAAACTGTGCAATTATTTTTTATTTTTTGTCTATATTTAATACTTCATACATGTGTTTAAAGATTCGATGTGACAGAGAATCTGAAAAATTTTGCAAAATTTTTTGGGAACTAAAAACAAGGCCTTGGTCTGAAAAGTTAAAGTTAAAATTACTATTTGTTGATTTATTATAACAAAAAAATACTATTAAATGATAAAAGAAAATATGACTAAAAAAAGAGAACACCTAGGAAAATAGGAATGAGGGAGGCAGTAGACATGGAGCTTGTTGTGCATGTGTACAGCCCTACAGGTCGGCACGCGGCATGGAGGTGACAGTGTCAGCTAGTGGGCTGTCCGTCCTTGGTGGCACGCCGCGCTCTGCTCTCTTCTGTGCAACACCAGGCACGCTCCCGCGTCTGCAGGCTTTTGGCCCTGCTGCTGCTGCTGCTGCTGCTCTCTTCTGCTCGATCGGCGGTTGCCCTTGAAGACTGTACAATGGCGCTGGAGCCCTGCTGCCGATCGAGCTTATTATTTGGGCATCAAGAGAGAGAGAGAAAGGACAGAGAGAGAGAGAGTGATTGATTATTTACGGTTGTCTATGGACATAGCTTGTTGTTGGCTAGGGTAAACGGAAAACGTTGTGAGTTTTCCTCTCTGGACCGAAGTGTTTATGATGTTGCTAGCGAAACTAGAGGAGTCCACTCCAACTAATTAACCATAAAGGCTTTGTTTAGTTCACCCTAAAATGCTAATTTTTTTCAAGATTCCTGTTAAATCGAATCTTTAGACACATGATGGAGTACTAAATGTGGATTAAAATATAACTGATTGTACGGTTTGCCTATATTTTGCGAGACGAATCTTTTGAGCCTAGTCTATGATTGGACAATAATTATCAAATACAAACGAAAGTGCTACAGTAGCCAAATTTAAAAATTTTCACCAACTAAGGCTCTGTTTGGTTTCATGAGTTAAAGTTTACCGCCCGTCACAAAATGAGCAAGAGGGCACAAAATGAGGCATTAGAGGCATCAACTAACCTTTCTTAGCCACCTCATTCCAAGAAATGAAGATCAAAACCTCCCCCCTTGTATTTTAGAAAAACTGGACCTCCAAGATGTGCTCCAATGGAATGTGGCTGCTACCTACAGTTCTGCCCGAGGAGGAAGAAGGGGTTCTAGGGTATTTATATCAAGATAAATCACAGGCGGTTTGTTATGTGAACCGCCTGTACTGAGCCTTTTATACAGGCGGTTTTCAATTCTAGGCGTATAAATTTTCAACACAGGCGCATTATAACTAAAACCGCCTGTAGAAATGTTTTACCCCCGCCGGCTTAGAACCTCTGTGTACTAGTGTAGGTACCTGATTAATGGAAGGGCAGCCAACAGCGGACAGAGCCTGAACCACAACAACTGGATACAACACTTCCAATCAACCCGGTGATGAACTCAAAGAATACATGAAACTGTGGGAAGCCATACATCACACTACAAAATTTGTTTCATTGAACGAGGAGGTTGAGGATACAACTCGAAGGCGATGGACAATGGATGGGGAATATACAACTAGTACATCCATAGTCAGCATTGTGTGTATCATCCTCATCCTCCTCAGGGCCCTCCGCCCCTTTGAAGGGTCGACATTGCGGACTATAGAGAGGAGGGGTGAATAGTCTTTTCTAAAAAACTTATTATATATGCTAGCTAACCGAAACATGTGCGGAATTAAAACTATTGGTCTAGCCAGGACTACACCCCTCTATCTGAGTTCTCTAGCACCTTGTAAAAGATCCTGAACAATCAAACAAGGTGCTTCCTTAGCAAAAGCTCACCTAACCAATTCTAGGAGCAAAGTGACACAAACCTATGCCACTAGTACTTTGCACACCGAGGGAGCTTCTACACAACTAGTAAGCAAAAGCACAAAACGCCTAAGCTTATTAGCAATGCTCAATAACAAGACAACCAATGGCAAAATAGAGAGAGAAAAATATTTAGCTATAGAAAGTAAGCAATATGACTAACAAGGTTACACAAACCAAATTAGCCACGCAAGGGAGCTACTTCTACCTACACAAGCAAGAAGGTAACAAGAAAGCTACACAAGCTAAACTAGTTACAAGAGCAACTATACAAGAACTATATATAGAACGTAAATATTAGCTTGTGTATGATGAATGCAAACCACCGAGAAGAATAGACAATGTTGACACGGTGATTTTTTACCGAGGTTCACTTGGTTGCCACTAAGCTAATCCTCGTTTAGACTAGCTGCAATGTTATTGTCGGTCCTCTTGCTAGTGGCGACCCGCAAGTCACAATCTCCCATGTGGAGTGCTTACCACAAGCTCTAGCACTTAACCTGGCTAGACCACTTGTCACCCTTCACGCCTCGCTCTACTAGAGTTGCTCTTCGCAATCCCCACGGGCTAAGCACCGTACCCCTCACAAACACTCCTCCGAAGCACCGCACAATCTTCTCGGGTGCTTCAACGGAGTCACAAGCCACCAAGCCATCTAGGAGGTGGCCACCTCCAAGAGTAACAAGCACCATCGGCTAGCAACACGAACACCTAGTGCCACTCGATGCAATCTCTCAATGCAATCGCACTAGACTCATTCACTCACTACTGATTTGCACTCCTACAAGCACAAGTGAGTTAGAGGCTTTCCTAGTACTCTCCAAGCATAGACACTAAGTCCCAAGGGCGCTAAGCATTAGTCAATGTTAGCCACCACTCCTATTTATAGCCCCCATAGCTAAATTAGCCATTGCCCCTTCACTAGGCAAAACTCACATCGACCGGACACACAGGTGCGACCTATAGGACGCACCCTGCCAGCGTTTGGTGCACAGATATGTGCCATGTGTCTCTCTGTGTTCAACAACGCGTGTTAGATCTCAATGGTCAAGTTCACACCGAACGCACCGACTGGACTCAACACTCAGCATCCGGTCGCTACCCGAAGAGTTCCAAAACATGATTTCCATGACCAGACGCGTTAGGTGATTGGTGACCAGACACGGCCAAGCATCCGATGCTTCCTCAGCTTGCATGTCCACACTACGTCATGCAGACCTGACGCTAAACAATGTTCAGCCAGTGTCCGTTCAGCAGCGTTGATAAAGTGACCAGATGCGTAGGTCCCTCCGTCCGGTGCTAAACCCTGAGAGATCGCTGGCCAGAACTGACCGAACACAACCATTGTGTCCGGTGCTCATAGCACCAACGTCCGCGATTTCGTCACCTTCTCAAAATTTCCTCTGGTGCAATAGAAAAAAGATATTTCATTTTCACAAAATTGCATCTCTACCCTTCAAACTCGACCTCTTTTGCAAATATGCCAACACCACCATGTGTAAACCACAATGTGCAAGTATGTTAGCATTTTCACAAATATTTTCGCAAATGAGATTGTCTCTCTACTTACCACGCCACTTGATCCTAACACATAGGTAAAGTTAGATCGCTCAAGTGGCAATAGATGACCGATATGCAAACAAGTTTTTTCCTTTTGATAGTACGACCACCTATCCTAAATCCGGTCATAAACTTCTCTACACACCTATGACTAGTGAAATAGAAATGCCCTAGTTTATACCTTTGCCTTACGCATTCTATTCCAACTCCTCTCTGATATTTGTGCTACACATGCACCAACCAAACACCAAATGATATAATCCGCTTCATATCATTATGTGTCGTATTGGTTAGTCGATCTTGACCTCTCTTGCTCTTCACTGTTACCTAGGTCCATCAGCGCTAAATCTTGCTTAAGCTTCACCGTTACACGTGGTCCCTCACTTTAAAGCCTCCGACTTGCCCTTCACTCTTGCAACCAGTCCGTCGAGCCAAGCCTCATCTTGATCTTCTCCACCTTGGTCACGTGACTCCATGTCATGTCTCATATGCAATGAGCTCCTCCATCATCACATATTCACCTATGGACTAATATCCTGTGTATCTCACATAAACACACAATTAGTCCACCTAAAACTCTCACTCAATTACCAAAACCAAACAAGGACCTTTCACCCGTTCCGTGCAACACCTCCTCACCCTAGCGTGTTCACTCCCCCTCCACGTGTGACTCCTCTTCTCCCCACGCTACTAGGCCATTGGCCGCTAGGGCACTAGGGAGCTAGCCGCAGGCCCCGAGTGTTGGGTTCAGGGCTAGGGCTATGGAATGAAGTAGCTTGATCCATCAAATACTATTTATGGAGTCGTCAATAAAATCAAGCTAACACCATAATAAATTGGATATAGGATACTACAAAGTTCAAACATATTAAATAAATTACATGACAACAATTGGAATGTAATGAAACAGGGCTCAAATAGATGCATCACCACCAAGTCCATCATCTCCTGTGACGATTACCACCACTTGAACCACCAAGGCTTTGGGAGAACTCAGCCATCCTCTATTCCGTGATTTGAGCCCTCATTGCCAAGATATAATTCTTCTGGTCTATATAAAGTGTTGACATCACAAAACATTATCTTTTGCTCTCGTCTTGTTCCCACATCAATCGTTTCTCTCAATAAATATCCTATGCTCCTAAATTGTCTTGTCCTCTTGCCATCTCAAATCCTTCATCTTCCTTTCCTCCTTCTCAACAAGCAATTCCTAAATCACATTCTTGTATGAACCATCATCTTCTCCCTTGTTCTTGAGCTGTCCCTTTGTATGCTTCCTTCCAATGTGTCTTTGTCCTTGTGTCATTTGAGAAGAACCAGGAGTTTGTGGGCTTCCAATATCTTCTTGTGCTCCGGCTTCATTAATATTGCTTCAATCGGATAGTGTGGCATTGCTAGTGTTTTGCTTCTTTGGTGTTGTCAGCCTCCTTCTTCTCCCTTGGATTAATTGATTGGAATTTTTGTGAGTTCCTCACCTTGAGCCAGCAATTAAGCAAAGGAAATGATTTCTTCTTTCCACATGAGTAGGCGAGTCATGCTTCCAACAACTACATTCATTATAAAATCAATGGGTAAACAAGTATGCGCACATACAAGACATATAATTGAATTGACTGAATCAGCATAAGCTCATATGCTCTTGGTATGGTACTCCACTCGGATGCCGGCACTCCACATCTTCATACATTGCTTGAAATTTCATATATTCCCTCTGGATGGTGCCTCATCTATGCTCAAATGAACATGCATTCCTATTGTACTCGAAGGACTGGTTGGCATGGAAATTTTGGGTGATTCTTGATCGATATGCCTTGCCTGGCTGCTCACTGCCAACAATTGGATCGGAGCTGACATTCTCTAAAGAGATGCGAAGTTGGATATCTTCATCTTGCATATAGTTAGTAGTTCTCTTTTGGGTCTTAAATTGAGTGGATTGAATAGGTGTAGAATCAACATTAGTGGCACCTAGCATCAAATCTGTGTACTTTTCTCCGAAATTCACTGGAAGCTAATTCAAAGAGCCACAACAAACTAAATCACATACTAGTTTGCAAATAGGAAATAAAAGAGGACTTAGAGGAGGAGGCAATGATACCAAGTAGTGTAGGTGTCATTTGCCGGTGGGAGCTATTGGTGGCCGCCTGTGGGAGCTGGGGTGGCGCATAATGCTGGAGGAAGTTGGGGTAGAGGAGGAAGATGACCTAGGGTGGCGTAGGGGCTTCCGGTGTGGAGGAAGATGGCCAGCGTGGATGAGAAGAACAGCACAGGCTCTTTCCCCAGGAAGACGACTAGTGCGGTGACCCTATGAATCTCTAGTAGTTGAGGAGCTCCGATGAGGTCACGAGGCAGCACTGGTCATCTTCCTGACACTGTGGGAAGGGCAAGGCAGTGACCCAGCTATTAGTTGTAGTGGAGGGAAGAGTCGAGCATGCGTGTGGGGAAGACTCAGGCATT
Organism: Sorghum bicolor; assembly: GCF_000003195.3. Lineage (NCBI taxonomy): Eukaryota > Viridiplantae > Streptophyta > Magnoliopsida > Poales > Poaceae > Sorghum > Sorghum bicolor. The sequence continues at coordinate 63,246,263 of NC_012874.2, forward strand.
GTGTATTGATGAAACGACCGAACTGATTTTTTAGCTAGCCATTTGTTGGCACAATAGGTGTAGGTAGTAGGACTGAAATTTATTGGGCCTATAAATTTATGTAGGCTTACAAGAAGCCTGTTCGAGTGTATTTTTTGGCCTCGACTACCCAAATATAGGATAGGTAGCCTATTTAGGTAGCTTGTTGAAAAGAGAAGTGTGATAGAAGGCTTGTTATTTTAGAACGCTAGATAGAATAGTTGACCTCTGTTTCTACCAAAAATATCAAAAATTGAACTCCACAATACAAATAGCTCATCTCTTGTCTTGGAGTTGCTTGTAACGAAGGCAACGTTGGATAAATTGCCAGAATGACCTTAAACAAGGAAATACTTACGTGGACAAAATCTGAAACCAACTGACAAATTACAACCAAGGAACTTTCGAGTAATTAAGTATTTTGACCTAAGTAGAGATTGAAATAACTTATTAGGACGAGAGGATTGAGCGCAAGACGTGTGTGCGTGTCCTTGTATAATCGCAAAAACTAACCGCAGAAACAGAACATTTACTTAAACACACGACAATTCATGTGCCCGGGATGGATATGCAAAGATGATTTTGGTCGAAGAATTCGCTCATTGACGATCTGACGTGGCGAGCAGCTCCTCCAAGTAGTCCGCCCCAAGGTCCTCCAGCTCCAGCACGCAAGAAGCCGCAGCTCCCTGCTGCTTTGGCTTGAGCTTGACAGCATGCCCATCATGGCCATGGCTACTCGTCGCCACCACCTTCTGTTCCTTGCCGCCGGTCGCCTTCTTGTTCCTGTGCAAGCGCTTACGGATGCAGTGGCGCCGCTTCAGCGCCAGCGGCGGCGAGTCCCCCTCGCCGGCGGCGTCACCGCGGATCCCCAGCGCGCGCAGCGACTCCAGCACGTGCTCGACGGGGAAGTTGAGCACCGCGGCAGAGCCGCGCATGGAGTAGGCGGCCTGGTCGTAGGCGAGCGCGGCAGCCTGCGCGGTGTCGAAGGTGCCGATCCACACGCGCTGGCCATTGCGCGTCGAGTCCCTTATCTCCGCTGCGAACCTGCCCCATGGCCGCCTCCGCACCCCAATCAGTGGCGCGTCGGCCGCCGCCTTCTGCTGGTGGCCGAAGCCGCAGGGGCTCGGCCCGTGGACGGCGCTGGGTTGCATCGTCGCCGTCGTCGTCGTTGTCGTCGTTGACGCCGACGAGGAGTATGCAGCTGGTGTGTTGGTGGAGATGCAGGCCGCTCCCATGAGAGCGCTGATCTGTTCCATGTCCACCACGCCCGTGCCATCCTCCTGGTAGCTGTAGTGTTCATCAACGCGGCCGCCGCCAAAATGTAGCTGCTGCTGCTGTTGGTGGTGGTGGTGGTGGTGGATGGAGGGTGTGGCGGCGCCTGACGACGATGCCCACGCCGTCGACGAGGAAGAAGGGTAGTGGTCACCTGCAGACTCACCAGTGTACGCGATAGGATCGTCGTACGCTGAGGAGGGCTGCAAGAGGCTGTCGTCGTAGTATTGTAGGCCATAGTGGCCATCACTATGCGCGTAGGCGGTGCAGAACTGAGGTTGTTCCATGGATCACGCACAAGCACTCACACTCCACAATCGATGTGTAGAGACTAGAGAGATTGGTATATATGTGGCTAGAGTAGTATATGGTGTGGTCCAACTAAGCTACTACAGTATTTCGACCTAGGTGCTTATATATATACATACAATTCTCGTACTTCAGCATTTCGACTAAGCTGCGGCACACATGCATGGTTTAATTGATACTCCCTCTGTATCAGTAAAGAAAAACAAGGTTTGGGTCAAATGTTAGAAATATAAATCATAAATAAGTTTAAGCTGTTGAGTTTAAAGATTTGAAAACTATATAAATAGATTTGTCTTGAAAATTACTTTCATAAAAATATATGTATGCCATTTTTTGATAAATATTTTTATAAAAACAAAGAGTCAAAGCTAGGGTTTGGAGACCGTGTCGTTGTCCTAAACGATATTCGTTATAGGTATCGAGGGAGTATAAGCAGATGCTCGACATGACAACTAATGACAGCCTAATTTGATGCAATAGTTTAATTTCGACCAAGAGATCGATGCAGTTGGTATCATTTTAATCTGAACACATCATGCCTTTACAATCCCTAACAAAGCCTCACAATCTTGGATTTTTGGCAATAATAGAAAAAAATTTATCTCTAGAAGTTTCCATCACACCTTTCAATCTTTCAGCACTTTGAAAAAATCACTAAACTTGCACATATATCCACATGTATTGCACGCGTATATCACGGTGCCAATCTAAAATGGAAAAAGCATGGGAAAGAATAAATTATAGGAAAGAGTTCCTGATGCAAATGTGTAATAGAGAAAGAATATATAAAAATAGTTAGGATAATTTAAAATAGTATAGGATTATTTAGATAAAAATGTCTTCTATATAATTCAGGAGTAAATTATTAGAAACTGTATGAGATGCTTTTATTTATTTGTCCTAATACTTTTGGATGAGTTAGAAAACTCTATGATTTTTGGGAGAAATCTTTGAGAACTCTTAGAGATGCTCTAACATTTGATATTAACTTAAGGCTAAACGCATCCGTCTATACATCAATTGTTTGAACATTTCCTATTTTTATATATCAGTCCAAATGTGAAGTCTTTGACGAAGACTAAACATCAATCTTAATATAGTCTTCATCCACATTAATCGTTTTGCACGCCGTATATGAAACTCTGGCCTGCACTATGAAAAATAATATGAAGATGATGGAAGATGGAATTATATTAAAACTCAGCACAGTATGTTTGCAACCTACACATGAAAATAATATAAAACTAACGAAATATAATATTCTATCTAAAATTCTTCCATCATCTTCTTCCATAGTGGCTTTCCTCGATACAGTCGATACTCTAATGAACAAAGCTAAAGTGCACTCCTTATGTCGAATCTAACGGTTAGCCCCAAAAACATTGGATAAGCAGCAAGATCCAATATTATGAAACCAGTCCAATGCATCTAAATCGATGAAAGAATATTGATAGTTGCATCGTCGAGAACAACATAGGACACAGATTTATCACTTTTAATCCTTGATTTTCTCTTCGTGACCATTGATGATGAGATCGATGATCTAATTAATTGTCACTAGTAGAATCAGGCTCATAGCTGGCGCCCTCTTTTTATACCACAGGCGGTTCCAGTTACGACGCGCCTGTGGTATAAATAGGACGGTGTCAGAGATTTTCGGCCGCCTATGGAAACGTTTATCACAGGCGGTTGACTTAAGCAACCTGTGTTATCTCTGTATAAATACCCCTTCTTCCTCCCTGACCAGAACAGTATCTCGCACCCACCTTCCATTGGGGGCGATTTTGGAGTTACAGATTTCTCAAAATACAAGGGGGAGGTTTTGATCTTCATTTCTAGGAAGGAGGTTGCTAAAAGAGGTTAGTTTATGTGCCTATTGCCTCAATTTGCTCATTCTAGCTCAATTTGAGCCACTTTTTGGATCTAGGGTTTCACCATGAGTGAGAGAGAAGAATAGCTAGCTTTTTGTCATGATTTGTTGATATGGTTAGATGGGGTTGTTTAATATGGTTGGATAATGTCTCTCAACATGTTTGCTTCTTAATTTAGCTAGTTTTTTACAAGATTAAACCAATGGTGTGTTCTTGTATATTTATGTAGAGAGATAATTGTTGATTTTTTTAATTATATGATAGTTAGGTTTTTTATTGTCACCTTCCACATCATCTATCTATTTATAATGAATGTTGTATTTATATAGTTATGCTATACTTATGTTTTCTAATTTATGTCTCTCTCTCTTTATAAATTTTTCAATTTATTTATCAACATGTATGTATGTTTTATGAGTGAGAGAGAAGAATAGCTAGCTTCTTGTCTTGATTTGTTGATATGGTTAGATGGGGTTGCTTAATATGATTGGATAATGCCTCTCAACATGTTTGATTCTCAATTTAGCTAGTTTTTACAAGATTAAACCAATGGTGTGTTCTTGTATATTTATGTAGAGAGATAACTGTTGATTTTTTATTTTTTTAATTATATGGTAGTTAGGTTTTTTATTATCACCTTCCACATCTTCTATCTATTTATAATGAATGATGTATTTATATAGTTATGCTATACTTAGATTATTTTTTAATTATGTAACTTAGGTTTTTTCCTTTAATCTCAAGCTTAACCATAAACCCTAGCTAATAAACCCTGGATAAATCATTTGTAAACCCTTAGATCATATGAATGGTGGCTTGCTTGTGACATGAAAGATTACCAGAAAGAAAGCTATGCTCCATTCTTCAAACTGCTAGAGCTGTAAGTCAAGCTATGCATGCATACTTAAGCATAGTTAGAATTTGACAATAACATGGTGATTCTATTTGAGATCATAGGGCATACAGGTTCTATAAGATAAATCATGGAAAGTGCGAGTCCAAGAGACCAGGGCAACCATTGGAGGTTATACATAACTGGCCGGTACGTATAAAATTTTACTATTATGAATACAAATCATACACATACGACCACAGTTACAACTATAATTAAATAACCACTCTCCTATTATACAGTGCATGAAGCAACCACCGTTATCTGTCCCCTGTGGCTACTACGTGTGCGAGAACATGAGAGAAAACGGACGATATGCAAGGAACCCTGACAAGGTAATACAAGTAATAGTCTATTAAAGTTGAAAGTCATAAAATATATAATGTTTATAAACTTTCTTTGCAGGTATATAAGCAAGGGACGGCGGAGCGGATGGACGAACGTGCTTTAGACAACATAGTTGAGGACATCTGCTCGTTCATCATGAAGCATGTCATTCCACGTGAAGGCAAATATCATGATGATGAAAGCCAATTATCCAGGCCACAGTTTCGAGTGCTAACAGAGACTAAAGAGGGTTATTAGAGGACAAAGACAAACTTTGATGTATATATATATGATGTGTGATGATGGATATACTCTTGTAATTAACTTTATGTCTTTGAGCACCAAACTTTGATGTATACAAATGTATGTATGAGGTGAAGTATTTAAATTACATGTTGCTATGTTAGAATACCAACCAATATCAATATATTTAAATAATAACAATAAAATAATAAATAAGTAAATAAATAAATTAAAAAATAAATAAATAATATATATTTTAATAGGTTTACACAGGCGGCTCTCTTAGGGAACCGCCTGTGTAAATGAACATTTACACAGACGGTTCCCTAAGAGAGCCGCCTGTGTAAATGGTTTCTACTGGCGGCTCTCAAGCAACCGCCTGTGGAAATGGACGATTTCTACTGGCCTCCAGCGCAGGCGGATCTGGAAAACGCCTGTAGAAATATGTTACCAACCGCCTGTATAGTGTGCCCATGTACTAGTGTGTCTTTGTTGGGACCGCCTAGAAGCACCAAAGCAGCATTGATGGAATAAACTAATATATGTGTTTTATGTGTTTTGTTCTTGGTCACTTCTCTTAGATATATATGCAGTTGCTTCAGCACAAAAGATTTATTGCATATATCATATTTACTTGCCATATATATGTATGAATGTATCTGGTTCGGGGAAGCTACCGCATAAGATGGATCTCAAGTATAGGCTGCTACAGAATTATATAAATATACACTTTGTTATAATAATAACAATGTGCAGAGATCGAGAAGATGAGGAGGTGCAGGCATGAGCACCTGGGTGGACATGCTCACACACAGAAGACCTGTCTTTTCCTCTCTATTCCATTGTTGCATGTAAATGCATGGGGAAGCTGCAACAATCAATATGCCAACTGTTCGCTGATTGGCTCCTCTTGCCTTGCCTAGATGCGAAAAGATTTTGGATTTCGCTACTGTAGCACTTTCGTTTGTTTCTGGCAAATATTGTCCAATTATGAACTAACTAGAATCAAAAGATTTGTCTCGTGATTTACAGGTAAACTGTGTAATTAGTTTTTATTTTTATTTATATTTAATGCTTCATGCATATGTCGAAAGATTTGATGTGACGGGAAATTTTGAAAACTTTTTGGTTTTCGGGATGAACTAAACAAGGCCCAAGTGCAGTATTTCAATGATTGTATTAAGTGAATTTTGTTGTCTCTTTGCAATGCCCAACAATAATCAAATAGAGCTGTCCTTCCAGCCTACTCATCACCATCCGGCCATTCTCCCAATCAAATGCAACCTAACTATCATATATGAGATGATTAGCTACAAGAACTAGCATGTTGTGAAGATTGTTTTCCTATTATTAGGCAATACACACGCAAACCTGGATACTTCGGTTAGATATTTAGATATATATATATATACACGTACATAGATTGCAGTACGTGCTGGCTTCATATTTTGTTCCAGGAATATGAGTACATATGAAGCTGCTTTAATTCAACGGCCTCTACATATATTTCAACTGTACTTAATCTGCAGTAAATTCAGTTTTAATCTGCATCTCGTCCATGATTGCATGTGAACAACCTAGCAGGTTGTCAGAGATTCGAATTCCCCTAGTCCCCACTTCCCCTTTCCAGGTGATCCTGGCGACTTGTTATATATTCCATTAGCAAATGCATATAATTAAGCTTGTTTCTTTAGTAGCTAGGACAACACCGATGACGACGAGGAAGCACATATGGTAGGTTTGGCTCCCGCATGTTGCTCGTGGACGGGTCCAAACTCCAAAGTCCTGCCCTCCACAAGTGCGTCGTGGTGGGAGTGGGATGCGGCTTAGAGCAAGTATTATAGCAGGGTGTAAGCCAACTAAATGCTGAGGTGGAGGAGAGAGAAGAGGAGAGAGTAAAAGCAGGCTGTAAACTTACAGCCAGCTTAGACACAAAAATCAAAAAAATTTATGAGATAGACAAGTGGGTCATGTATTAATAGTGATAAGCTAACTATTATATGAGTGGGCTGTAAGAAGGCTATAAATAAACCTTACAACCAGCAGCTGGCTGTATTATTAGCCTTGCTCTTACCTGCAGTACCTCGGTGTTTGCTCCAATGTTGCAGTTCTCAAGCTTCAGGGCCCTGTTTACTTCGGCGCCGAAACTCAAAACTTTTTAAGATTCTCCGTCACATCGAATCTTAAGACGCATGCATGGAGTATTAAATATAGACGAAAATAAAAACTAATTGCACAGTTTGGTCGGACTTTACGAGACGAATCTTTTGAGTCTAGTTAGTTTATGATTAGACAATAATTACCATAAACAAACGAAAGTGCTACAGTGTCACGAAATTTTTCCCTTCAGAAACTAAACACGGCCTGATAATCTTCAAATTAATTGGTGGCTTGCTTGTGACATGAATTAATTATTGATCAATTGACAGCTTAGTTATTACTCCCTCCGTCCCAAATTATAAGTCATTCCAAGAATTTTGGAGAGTCAAAGTTTTCAAGTTTGACCAAATTTATATAATAAAATAATAACATTTTTTTACCAACCAAGTATCATTAGATTTTTTGTTAGTTATATTTTCATAGTGTACCTATTTTATGACATAAATCTTTATATTTCTCTCTATATTTTTGGTCAAACTTAAAAATGTTTTAACTCTCTAAGATTCTTAGAATGACTTATAATTTGGAACAGAGGGAGTAGTTAACTAATCTAACAAGTAGTAAGGGAAGATGAAACATTTCATTATTTCACATGCACATTCAGATTTGAGCATCTCTGGAACAACATTTTTATAGGCTCTGCTACAGAATAGAGATGTCAACAGTGACTTTTAGAAACTGATTGATCCCTAAACTTCTCTCTGAACCAGGTCTGTTTTAGCAAACCGGAATTGATTTAGAGCATGCAAAATGGTTCCTCATATTGGTGACTCGTGTTGAAAGCAATCAAACGGTCTACAGCATTCAAACTGGCTCCTCAGATCTGAACTGAATATTTCATTTCAATAAATATAGCACCCGAAAAGAAAAACTGGAACTGGCTCAGAGCATGCAAAATGGTTCAGAGCATTCAAATTGGTATTACAGCATAAACGAGCTTTCAGTTTACTGGTCCCTGATTCTCATTGGAAATAATGGATGCTGAACAATTACATCAGTTCAAACAAACTTTCGTCTCACTATACCACAGCCTATTTATAGCATCCTACCGAGGATTGATATCCTCGGTATAAGTTGGTATACCGACTTATGGCCGGTCGCTATAGATGTATAATGATCGACCCTTTATGTCGCTGATCATAGCATTGGTATAAACTTATAGCGACCGACCCACCTATATTGACCGACTGTTGGACGATACTGTGTAGATATACCGGCACAAAGTTTGATGCTAATTTGTATACTTATACCGACCAATGGTGTGACTGTATATATTTATAGCGACCAACTGTCGGACGCTATCCATACAGAAAAATAACCACATAATATTATTTGTTTATACATTAACCTTAGAATCAATATTAACCATATGTATGTTTGTTTCTGAAACTGGTGTGTCTGCAGATTGCTACTGTTTAGTGCGCACAGACTGCATGTCCCCTGCCCATTTTTATTGTAATGCAGATCGTCTAATTTATGTTTGATCCTTTTTTACCGCGTAGAAACAAATTGGTATTCATGGTTAAATAGCTTGTAGACAGTAAAACAAACAGTTCATTGTATAACCTGTTTATTTAAGTGTCTGTGTTAGTATCTGTGTTCAGATTCCATGAACATATGGACAAGAAACTGTCTGTGAGTTGAACATACCCTTAGAGTTGCTCTAACCTCTATTTCTATGTGGATATCATTGTCACATGCAAACATAATAAATGCCATAATCTACTTTTAGCTAGGTTCTACTTAAGTTTACGATCAAGTGAGCATGTGAAATCACATATTGCTCTTGTAGAATGTAAATACGATGATTCTTCCGAAGGAGATGACACGATGATTGTGGCTAATATTAAACTGATACCCAAACAAGGATAATAAAATGCGGTGGTGGGCAGACACGCACTACATGAAAAAAGCACTAAGAGAACGCCACACCCTTCCACTATAGGGGCGGTTGGCTTTGGAGCCGCCCTTACAGTGGCTCGGACTGGCTCCAACTAGTCACCCGCCTCTACAGTGGCCACTGTAAGAGCGGCTAGTGTTATCAGCCGCCCTTACAGTGGTAGGTCACAGTAAGGGCGGCTGAATCACCGGCCGCCCTTACAGTGGACTACTGTAGGGGCGGCTCAATCACTAGCTGCCCTTACAGTGGTTTTAGACAAAATTGGTCAAATGAGAGACTAAAAGATCTCAAATGAAAAACTTTTGAATACTAAGATTGTACAACTCATCAAGATCTACATTTATTACATAGTTCATTTTTGTATTTGAGAAAGTGTTAGTAAACACTAGTCATAGGGTGGCTCAATCCCCGGCCGCCCCTACACTAGTTTTGAACAAACTTGATCAAATGAGGCACTAAATAACCATAAATGGAAAAAATTGAATATAAAGGTGTTAGAACTCATCAAGATCTACATTTGATACATAGTTTTGTATTCATGACTTTTGTATTTGAGACAATCTAGGGTTCAGTCAAAGTACCTTTTTTAAAAATCCTAATATTTAGAACTACACTTTCCTAACACTTTGTCAAATATAAAAATGGCCTATGTATAAAATGTAGATCTTAATGAGTGGACCAATCTTGGTATTCATGACTTTTCAAGTTTAGACCATCTAGGGTTTCGAAAACTAGCATGTAGGTGTGAAAATTTCAAAATTCAAAATTTGAGTGGTTTAAACTTTGTCAAATAAAAAGTTGACCATTATAACAAATGTAGATCTTGATGATTTTAATATTCTTTATATTCATTACTTTTGTAGTTGAGACCATCTAGGGTTCAGTCAAAGTGTATTTTTGTTAAAATCCAAGATTTGACTTGGTCAAACTTGGTCAAATGAGGCACCAAATGACTTCAAATGAAAAACTTTTGAATACAAAGGTGTTAGAACTCATCAAGATCTACATTTGATACAGAGTTCATTTTACCATTTAGAAAAGTTTTAGTAAACTCTGGTCATATGTTTTAAAAATCCATGATGTGACTTGGTCAAACTTGGTCAAATAAAGAACTAAATGACCTCAAATGAAAAGCTTCACAATACAAGGGTGTTAGAACTTATTAAGATCTACATTTGATACATAGCTAATTTTTGCATTTGAGAAAGTGTTAGTAAACACTAGTCACAAAGTTTTGAATCTCACATAGACTTTATGAAACTACATGTGAGACTTGTGGATTTAGACCTACACTTTCTTAACACTTTGTCAAATGAAAAAATGACCTATGTATAAAATGTAGATCTTAATGAGTGGACCAATCTTGGTATTCATGACTTTTCGAGTTGAGACCATCTAGGGTTTCGAAAACTAGCATGTAGGTGTGGAAATTTTAAAATTCAAAATTTGAGTGGTTCAAACTTTGTTAAATGAAAAGTTGATCATTATACCAAATGTAGATCTTGATGATTTTGATATTCTTTGTATTCATTACTTTTGTAGTTGAGACCATCTAGGGTTCAGTCAAAGTGTATTTTTGTTAAAATTCAAGATTTAACTTGGTCAAATGAGGCAATAGATGACCTTAAATGAAAACGTTTTGAATACAAAGGTGTTATATCTCATCAAGATCTACATTTGATATACAATTTATTTTACCATTCAGAAAAGTTTTAGTAAACTCTAGTCACATGTTTTAAAAATTCAAGATGTGACTTGGTCAAATAAGGAACTAAATAACCTTAAATTAAAAGCTTTTGAATACAAGGATGTTAGAACTTATTAAGATCTACATTTGATACATAGCTAATTTTTGCATTTGAGAAAGTGTAAGTAAACACTAGTCACAAAGTCTTGAATCTCACATAGACTTTATGAAACTACATGTGAGACTTGTGGATTTAGAACTACACTTTTTAATACTTTATCAAATGCAAAAATGACCTATGTATAAAATGTAGATCTTAATGAGTGGACCAATCTTGGTATTCACGACTTTTCGAGTTGAGGCCATCTAGTGTTTCGAAAACTAGCATGTAGGTGTGGAAATTTCAAAATTCAAATTTTGAGTGGTTCAAACTTTGTCAAATGAAAAGTTGACCATTATACCAAATGTAGATATTGATGATTTTGATATTCTTTGTATTCATTACTTTTGTAGTTGAGACCATCTAGGGTTCAGTCAAAGTGTATTTTGGTTAAAATCCAAGATTTGACTTGGACAAACTTGGTCAAATGAGGCACTAAATGACTTCAAATGAAAAACTTTCGAATACAAAGGTGTTAAAACTCATCAAGATCTACATTTGATACACAGTTCATTTTACCATTTAGAAAAATTTTAGTAAACTCTAGTCATATGTTTTAAAAATCCAAGATGTGACTTGGTCAAACTTGGTCAAATAAGGAACTAAATGACCTCAAATGAAAAGCTTTTGAATACATGGGTGTTAGAACTTATTTAGATCTACATTTGATACATAGCTATTTTTGCATTTGAGAAAGAGTTAGTAAACACTAGTCATAAAGTTTTGAATCTCACATAGACTTTATGAAACTACATGTGAGACTTGTGTATTTAGAACTACACTTTCTTAACACTTTGTCAAATGAAAAAATGAGCTATGTATAAAATGTAGATCTTAATGAGTGGACCAATCTTGGTATTCATGACTTTTTGAGTTGAGACCATCTAGGGTTTCAAAAACTAGCATGTAGTTGTGAAAATTTCAAAATTCAAAATTTGAGTGGTTCAAACTTTGTCAAATGAAAAGTCTTTTTTTTGTGACTTGCTAGCTTGTATTAAGCTCAGCTGGCCGAGGCCTCAAAAAATACAAGATCAACCACACATGCTGGAGTTACATGCCACCTCTCCAGCCTATGTGTTTCAGAGACCTGCTTGGCTAAGACATGGGCTACTTTATTACAAACTCGATTAACAAAAGAAAAAGAGAAATCTAGTAAGCTTTGGCTAAGCTCCACAATTTCCTCCAGAACAGGGGCAATGATTGAGCGTTGTGTTCCTCTCCTTTTCCAGAGCTGGACAACGTCAAGGCAATCAGTCTCCAAGTGTACTCGTTGGAACCTAGCTTGGACTGCCATCTTGATGCCATCACGACACGCCATAGCTTCCATGGTGCAAGCGTCAAGGACCTGTATATGCCAAGCAGCTCGCGCTTCATAGAAATTTCTAGTGTGGTCTCGGAGGACACACGCTGACGCCCCATTATTGGATGACTCATAAAAGGCAGCGTCAGTGCCTTCACCCATTATACCAAATGTAGATTTTGATGGTTTTACAAAGTTTTATTTTTTAAGTATTAAAACTTAATTTGTTATTGAAGATTTATTATTTGAGTTCATTTATAGTTTAAAAATTATGTCCTATTCAATTTTGAGTTCAAAACTTTTTTTTGGAAAAAAGAGTGTAATTCAGCCCATTCAACTATTTTTGGGCTGTCACTATGCGGCCCAGTGTATTCCAGCCATTGGATGAATCTCTGATGAATCAGAGCCATTGGATCAAAAGCACAAGTATAAGAAGGGAGCTGAAACCCTAGCCCTCTCCCCACTGCCTCGCACAACACCCTGCTCACAGCCCCGCACCGCGCCCCTCGCCGCAACCAGCACCACGCACCGCACCGTGTGGCCGTGCCCTCTCCCTAGCCCGGCATCACGTCATCCCCACAACCCTACGGCGGCGCAGAGCCCGGATGGACAAGGAGCAGCGGTGCGGGGTTCCTCCGGTGGCACCACGGGGCCTGGAGCTTGGATCGATGCGGGCCATTGGCAGCGAGGCCAGATCCGCCATCGGTGACCTCAGTGGCCAAGGATCCGTCAGCGTCATCACGAAGGTAATTGTTGAAATCTCGTGATAGGTTCAGGTTAGGTTTTTGAGTGAAGTTCCAAAATCCAACGAAACTAGCCAAACACTTGCTTGTGCTGGGCCAGCCAGCAATACGTGGGGCTTTTTAGTTATTTGCCACCAACATGCCATCCTTATGGTGCGTTCTTGCAGATTTGCCATTCCTGACCCACATGTCAGTGACTCATATGGTCCCACATGTCATTGACACATACAGGGTTGGCACACTTAAGAGTGGCAAATAAATAAAAAATCCGCAATACGTGGGTTTGGGGAAACGGATGCACAGCTGCTGCATTCATATTCATCCGCTAGAAACAATTCTATATTTATCATATAGAAAGAATCGTACACATATTAGCTGTGAAGTGACCTACAAATCCTCTGTATGAATTTTGACCTGAACACAACCTGTTAGGCTGGAATCAAATGTGTTTATATAAATGAACACAACCTGTCAGGCTGGAATCAATAGATAATTCATGACAGTCGAACCAAATATGAATAGTTTAGTGTTGTGCAAATTCAGTTTTTCAGACAATATTTTATCTGAAATGTAGATGAGTGCATCAAAACCAATTTTCATATACATTAATATGTATAATCACCGTCTATTGAAAACATGATATATACTGAATACAGGGTTGTGCATAGATCAAGTTGAACTATTGTTGCTCGGTACATACAAGGAAGCATATTAAACTATTGTTAAAACCAACTTTCAAATGTTCTACACGGGAGGCACAATACATTAGGTGCAGCTATTGAATGTATTAGTGATCGCTGAGGGAGGGAGCATGCTAATGTCTAGGTTTATAGCATTTACTTTAACTAAATTTCAGCATGGAGTAATAGGAGGAATAGGCTGATTATAGTGGGGTAACACTCCTGTGTTTCTTGTGTATGAGTTCCTTGTGTCCTGTTAGAGGCATATTTGTGTTTCAGATCTGAGGAAAATGAATATGAGTTCAGTTTATTGTCATTCATGTCCTAAATTTTGCAGGTTTACTTGGATCAAAACCTTCAGATTTGCATTTCCTTAGTAATTGGCTTAGTGACTCCCATGTGCTTAGTAATTATGTTGCCTGTACTAATTTTACTTTTTTATCAATACACAAGCTGCCATCACATGTGCTCAGTTATGTGGTTTTCAGTTTTCATCAGTAGACAGTTCCATGGTTCATGTGGAGATTTCGGTTTTTAATTTTCTATTACCTATGAGCATAGTACATAAACCTGCCCAATTTTACATGTGTTATTTACTCTGTCTGTGGTTTGTTTTAGCTATCATTAGCATGATATTTGAACCTATTTTATTTTAAGTTAACTTTGACCAACTTGCTATGATTTAAATTACCTTACAACTGTATTCTCAGTCATTTTGTGGTCATGTAGGAATATAAATTTGGCTCCGAGGAGGCTAGTGCTTTGAACATATGCTGAAATGAAGTGCTAATGCTGAATGTCTAGGACCGATTCTAGAGGATGCTTCTGCATGGTGTTTGTGAGGTGAGCATGTTCTGAAATTTAAGAGAATCCAATAGCTTCCTCTGGAAGAACATAGTTTATCCCTTAGCTTCTATCCTTGAGTGTATTTGCTTGACGGTTTGTGGTCAAGGATCATTTCCTTGGCGGTTTAACCCCTTTTCTTGGTAGTTTTTGGCACTCAAGGTAATTCGTAGTGATAACACATTCTGCAGCAATTTAGTGTCCTTATGCATGTTTGCAGAGAGAGTACTACTGCAGCCCTGAGTTTGTTGGAATGGAGAGTGGGGACAAGACCACAACACCAAAAGTCTAATTGGTCCACTCAAGATCGAGGTAGAAACAAAGATCGTGTCTTGGTGCTTGCTTACCTAAAATTACTACATGTTTCTCTGTATAGGGGTAGTAGCATCTGGATTGGTTTTTCTGGCAACTCAACATTGTTTTTTTGGTAGGACAGTAGCTTTCCTGTTTTTTGTATGTTGACAACACTGAAACGTGTAGTTGTGGCATGTCTAGAAAGAATGGATTATCTGCTGAAGTACTATCAAGTTTTGTAGAAACATTTTTGAACAAGTAACCTAGTTTGATACTAGGATAATTTGTAGCTTGATGATGTTCCTAACATTTAGATAAGAAAATAAATGGCATAATCATTATGCTATCATTTGGAAGGTAGTACTGGATGTATATCTATGTTGTAGAGGTCTAACAATGAACCACTGCGCCTATCGTCAGGTATTTCACCACTTCCTGTGTGCTTGCTATTTTTTTGACACATGTTTCTTTGAGGTATAATTACTGAATTCATAAGTAGTAAATTAGCTTTATATTAATTGCTTTCCTCTCACTGTTTCTCTGTGTAATGAATATATTTTACTAATTGCCGTATACTAAAATTAATTAGAATGCACTTGTACTTGGTTCTTGTTCTGAACAATATAATCCTCCTTGTAACCTAGTTTTGAGTTTTAAGAGATAAGTTTTGATTTTTAAGAGATAATTGTGTAATGCCAGATTGCCAGTAGGATTTGGTCGCTGGAGATCTGTTGTTGAGTTCTCGTTTCTTTGCACCTCTGAACACAGAAAGCTAAAGATCTGCTGTTGCTAGAGCTGAGCCAGTTGTAGAATGAGGACACCATTGATCTTCTACAAGCCTGAGCTTGTAAGGCAAGGATCTTATTTCTTGCTCTTCATTGCTCTTCATTGATGGATTTTGATTACATTCTAGCAAGCTAGTATATTAGATTTCTTCATGGATTTTTAGATTTGTAGAAAGAGTGGAACTTGTGGATTTGACAAACTTGTAGAACATGTTATGATAGAACTTTTGAAGTGATGAAACTTGAATTTGATGTTTGTGATGTGATGTGGTCAGATTTGATATTATATATATGCTATACTGTGGTTAGATTAGATTTGAAATTATATATATATATATATATATATATGCTGTGCTGACTAGTCTATTTGATTATTGTAATTTTTATTTTTTTTTCTGAAAATTAATTGTAAGGGCGGCTCTAGATTAAGCCGCCCTTACTAATGCTCACTGTAAGGGCGGCTAGAAACACTAGCCGCCCTTACAGTGGTCACTAGTAAGGCCCTGTTTAGATTGCAAAAATTTTGGCCCAAAGAGCAAATTCTTTGGCCTGCCAACTAAACAGGGCCTAAAAATTTTGTGGCAAAAAAATTTGGCCTGCAGGGCCTGCAACTGTGCACTAACACCCATGCCAGCCCACCAATCGCAACCCTATCCGAATCCCACCCTCACCCCCCCGCAAACCCTCAGCTTTATCTTCTCCCTCATCCAACCCCCCCTCCCGCAAACCCTAGCGAGCACCGCAGCACCGCAGCCCTTCTCCCCCCCGCCGCCGCAGCACCGCATCCCTCCCTCCCCCCCCCACGCCGCCGCAAACCATAGCCCGTTCCTCCCCGCCGCCACAAACCGTATCCCTTCCCCCCCCGCCGCCACAGCACCGCAGCCCTCCCGCCCCTCCCCGGCCGCCGCAAACCCTAGCCCGTTCCTCCCCCGCCGCCGCCGCAAACCCTAGCCCGTATCCCTTCTCATGGACGGCGCGCACGGTGATTGTTTCAGTGGCGGCCACTTCTCCGACGAGGCCGTTTTCGGAGTCCAGGAGCCAGCTAGCAACGATGCCATCGTCGAGGCGCCCCGCCCGAACTTCAACGGCGCAGGCAGCAGCAGCGGCATCAACCCAAGGCTGGCGTCGCTCGACATCAACTACGAGTCCGATTTGACTCAGATCGGACTAGGTCAGGCCGTCCCCCCCCGTTCTGCTTCGCGTTCTCTGAGTTTCAATCCGCCGCGCCGCGTTGATGACTCCCCCACGGACGGGGTCTTCCTTCAACCCCCGTCGTCTTCCCGGATGCATTGGATGTCTGGCGGATCTGGGGGGCCATATCCTCTCCAGGAGGGTATGGGTACTCCGGCGTCCCCTTCGTCCAGGACGGATCTGGTGGCCGCGGATCCGGCGCTCCCTTCGTCCCGGGCGGATCTGGTGGCCGCGGATCCACAGGCGGAGGTGCGAACGCTCGCAAGGCCCGTCCCCGCGCTGCAAGGGCCGGCCGTGAAGACAACCCGGACCAGCAGCAGTTCTTCCCCGGCATGGACGGCTTTCGCTACCCGGTGAGTTTACTTACAATGACATTTAGTTTACGCACTAGAGTAATTAGTTAGTACTTATCTGGTATTTAAGTACTTATCTGGTAATTAGTTTACGCACTACAGTAATTAGTAATATAGTATTTAGTTTACGTACTAGATTGTTTACTTTAGTAGTTCTCTGGTATTTTAGTTTAGTAGTTCTCTGGTATTTTAGTTTAGTTGTTCTCTGGTATTTAGCTAGTACTTCTCTAGTAATTTAAGTAGTTCTCTCGTATTTAGTTTAGAGGTTCTCTAGTATTAAGTTTAGCAGTTCTCTGGTATTTAGTTTTGTAGTTCTCTGGTATTTAGTTTAGTTGTTCTCTGGTATTTAAGTAGTTCTCTGGTCTAGGTACTAAAACACAAGGGTAGTTGGGATCCAAAGAGACTGCGTGTCTTCATTGACATTTACCACTCCCAAATTAAAAACGGCAACTACAACAACGGCGTCATGAGCAGCGCTGGTTGGAAGGACATCAAGCACAAGTACTTCTTGGCTACTGGTTTAGTGCATGAGAGGGAACAGTTCAACAGTAAAGTGCAAGAACTCAAGGCCGAGTGGAGGTTATGCAATTCGTTGCGCAAGTCTTCTGGCCTGGGAGGTAGTGGCTACAATGTTTATGCTGATGATGACTGGTGGGAGAAAGAGAGCAAGGTACCAGCAAATAGTTTAAGGTTTTCAATACAAGCGTACTCATGCAGTCTTACAATAGTTCAATTTTTATTATAGGGCAAGAAGGCTTTGCTGAAAATAAGGGATGGAGGCATGCCTGACTACCTCGGGCAGCTTGATGACATGTTTGCTGGATGGACAGTTGATGGGTCTACTGCATACAGGCCTGGAACTGGTGCGGCAACCAATGTCATTGGAGTCGAGGACTCCGATGACGAGGATGCTCAGCATGAGGGACAGGATGATGGTGCAACCCCTGCAAGTCAGGGATTTGCAACCCCTGGTAGCCAAGTACACAAAAGGCCTTCTAGCACTAATTCCACAGCCTCCAGCCCTAGCAAGAAAACTAGGAGCTCTAATGCTAAGTCTTGGGATAGCAACCAACGTGAGGCCAATGACATTGAAAGGCAAAAGGTAAACTTGTTTGGTACCATATTGGAGATGCAGCAAAAGAAGAATCAGCATCAGGTTCAGCAGTCCCCTATGACCAAGAAACAGATGATCGAGCAGGCATATAACATTGCATTGGGGATGGGAATTACTGCAGCTACCAGGAGTTCCTTCCTGGCTGTTAGGAAGATTTGCCGAGATGAAGTTGATCTGGCCATCTTCCTTGCTTGTACTGATGATGCTGCTAGGTGGATCATCATTCAAGAAAACCTCCCGGTGGAGAACTAGTTCCTCCTGCTTAATTGAAGTGCATGTAGTTAGCCTTAGTTGTAATGCAGTTAGAGTAAGTCCTAATGCAGTTAGTCCTAATCCGTTTAGTCTGAGGTGAACAATTTGAACTCTAATTTAGTGCCCCAAATGTGGGGTTCATCTAGGATTTGTGCTTTGTCATCTGAACCTTTGTCATTCCAGTTGTGTGAATTAGTTTCTCTATTTTATGCTTTATACTGTGGATAATCATTGTTCTATTGCATGGCCATCGAGCTGTGCTAGGGTTTTGGACAGCATTTGAAATTGGAAGGGGGACTGAGATACCTATGCTGATGATGACAGGATGGAGAAGACGTACATGTCAGCACTGATGACGAATCCCAACCAGCTGAACACAATGAGGATGTATCAATGGGAGATGATTGGGACGAGGCCGTTCAGACCATGATTATGATCGAGTTGATGTCAAGTCATGCATTAAGAACCAGTGGTATGTTAGAGCAAGCCATACATATTGATAAATACTTGAGTAGGCGCCCTTATAGGACCCCTAAATTGCCTGGAATAGAGTGGGTCATGGATAATCTACATGACCCTGAGAGGTGTTACACCATGTTTAGGATGAACCCTGAAATGTTTCACAAACTTCATGATGTCCTGACAGAAACATATGGCCTCAAATCTAGTAGGAAATCAACCTCTTTAGAAGCCCTAGGTATCTTCTTATGGATGCTTGGAGACTGTCAAAGTGTTAGGCAAGCTAAGGAAAGATTTGAGAGGTCCCTGGGTACTATCTCTAGGCTTTTCAACAAAGTGTTGGTATGTATGGACAGATTAGCTGCCGACATCTAAAACCTGTTGACCCTACATTTAGTACAATGCATGACAGACATAGAAGCCCTAGGTTCTATCCCTACTTCAAGGACTGCATAGGCGCAATAGATGGAACCTATATACCATTAACTGTGCCTAGTAATTTATTTGTCCAGTACTTGAACCGCAAGGGTAGAACCACACAGAATGTCTTGGCTGTCTGTGACTTCGACATGAGGTTCAGTTTTGTCCTTGCTGGATGGCCTGGCTCTGCTCATGATATGAGAGTCTTCAATGATGCAACATCAACTTTTACTGATCAGTTCCCCCATCCACCTCCAGGTATATTGTCGTATGGTTACATGTTGTGCCTGTTATCTAAATTGGCATGTTTTTGCTCATAGATATGGTACTGTAAGTATAGGGAAATATTACCTTGTTGATTCCGGGTACCCAAACCGGCTTGGTTATCTAGCCCCATACAAGGGAACCAAGTACCATATGCAAGAGTACAGAAACGTCGGCCCTCAAGGTAAAGAAGAAATCTTCAACTTTATGCATTCATCTCTTAGGAATGTCGTAGAGAGGGCATTTGGCGTTATGAAAATGAAGTGGCGTATGTTGCGTGATGTTCCCCCATACTCCACCGTAAAGCAAAGCATGATAATCTGCTCTTGTATGGCACTACATAATTTCATGAGGACTAGTGGAGTGCATGACAGGCACTTTGAGCAGCTCAATAGGGATGCTAACTATGTGCCACTAGAGGCATTTGAGTTCCAGCCGGATCCTGAGGTTGCGGAGGATGAGTGGAATGTGATGAATCAGTTTCGTGATTCAATCGCCACTGCGTTGTGCACTGGTGTTTGAAAGATCTTTTTGGGATGAACAGTTTTGATCTTGCTGTGCTTGTATTTTTTGTCCTGGGTTGAGGACTGAGTGTGGATGTGTGAATAATCTATGTATTCGGCATACAATAGTGATAGGGACAGTGGTGAATAATAGGGTTGAGTGTTTGTGAACAAATACAAATTATTGTTGTTTATATATATCATTGTGATTAAAGACAAAGCAACGTTTGCATGAGTGACACCGATGTGGAGAGTGCTGCATGCAGCATGCAAAGCAACGTTTGCATGTGCATGCAGTCTCAAACAGTGCATTTAATGCCCTTCTACCTGTGTCTGCAGTCTAGATTTTGTCAGAAAAAAATTTGACCAACTAAACACCTGAAAATTTTTTGTGTGTGTCAGATTTCTCTGCTCAAGTTCTGACAACAAAAAAATCTATCACTTTGGCCAAAATTTTTGCAATCTAAACAGGGCCTAAGGGCGGCTGGTGTTATCAGCCGCTCTTACAGTGGACCACTATAAGGGCGGCTGGTGTTGAACCGCCCTTACAGTGGAATCCACTGTAAGAGCGTTTGCATAAGAGCATATTTAGCCGCCCTTACTGTACGTGAGTGTAGTAGTGACGTCAGCAAGAGAAGCACTCCATCCCATCCTATATCAAAAACAAACTTCCGATTTCAAAAGAGAAAAACCAAACTTCTAGCTAGAGGAAAAAGAAAAGAATATTTGTTCAGATGGTGGGCTGTATACAGCATATGTTTTGGTGAGATCGTTGAGTGCCAAATGACTCTTGAGATCGTTGAATACTGGCAAGCTGATTATTGGACATTATTGCTTGCAGATGCAAAAGACACCTCATTTTGTTTTGGTGTGTAGCCTGTAGACCTGATGCATAAACATCCGACCGTAGGGAATAAAAATATATGCCTGCCCATTGGCTCTCATCTGTCGAGGATTTACATTATATTAGGACTTGTATATAGTTTCATCATGAAAGAGGACACCAACCACATAGTACTAAGAAACTACTAATATAAGAGTTTAGTAACATTTTGGTGATGTTGCCATGCCCAACAACGAATCTTGACAATGATGACGCCGCAGAGTCTTGTCGTACCCAGCCGCCCTACCTCACAACGGGTGTCGTGTGTGGTGAGTAGATGAAATCTAGTACGTACTCATGTACTCTCTTTTCCTCTTTTTAATTGTCGGTGTTGGTGTGCGTACCACAAGTTTGACTGGATTTGTAGAAAATACGTGCAACATTTATATCTCCAAATAAATTTGTTAAAAAATTAGATTCAAAGATCTTTCTAATGATACTAATTATGTATTATAAATATTAATATTTTTTAATATATAATTATTGGTAGTTATTTTTTGGGAAGCGTAACACTACTGCATACAGAGGCTTTGCCGAGAGCCCCAGACTCTCGGCAAAGGCACTCTTCCCTCTCGGCAAAGTCCTATCGGCACATCTTTTATCGGCAAAACGGTCTTTGCCGAGAGTCATTAATCGGGCTCTCGGCAAAGAGTTTGCCGAGAGCCAAACCGAGCTCTCGGCAAAGAAAAGTAGCCGTTACGGCTGTTGGCGGTTGACGGCGACTTTGCCGAGAGCTACCTGGCCAAGCTCTCGGCAAAGAAATTTAATTTTTCTTTTTCTGGAAAAGGACTTTGCCGAGAGCTGGCAGGAGTGCTCTCGGCAAAGTATTAAATTTTTTTTTGGAAACCTCTTTGCCGAGAGCCTCCAGTAGGGCTCTCGGCAAAGCTGGCTATTTGGCCATGCAGGTGGGCTTCTTTGTCGAGAGCACTGGCCCTGGCTCTCGGCAAATCGACCATTTTTCAGCTTTGCCGAGAGTCCCTCTAGGCAAATCGACCACTTTTTCAGCTTTGCCGAGAGGTGCTCTCGGCAAATGGACCAAAATATTTTTTTTCTATTTTTTCATCCAATTTCCACTGAGAAGATCATATGACACATATATTTCTAGAAAATCATATATTTCACATCCAAGAGCCTATAGCTCACATAATCGACATCGATGACAATATATACCACATAAATGATTATTTCCATCATTTTGTCCATCGTAACAAGTTCAAATACTCCAAACTAAAGTCACATACATCCAAACTAACTCTAACATGTTCAATAACCACATTCCACAAAGTTCACATGTTTAAACAAAATAAATCCATCACCACATAGTCCACATACTCCAAACTAACTGCATCTCAAGCTAAGTCGAGAGTTTAACGTTGCTCTCGGCAGAAGGAATGGTGTTAACCCCGTCAAGCTCTTTGCCGAGAGCTCTAACCAGGCTCTCGGCAAAGAGTCGACTATGCCGAGCGTCTTCCTATGCCGAGAGTTGTGCTCTCGGCAAAGACCTGTTTGCCGAGAGTATTTGTTCACCGAGAGTTACTGTTGGCAAATTTCGTGTTTGCCGAGAGCCCGATAGGATGCTCTCGGCAAACTTTAAAGCTCTAGGCAAATCTAGTGTTTCCCGTAGTGTAAGTGACAATTAAAAGGGACGGAGGAAGTAGTTGTAGGCTTTTTGACACACGTCAACTCCACTAGTGAATATGTTTTTTTAGAAAATAGCTTCATAAATAACTTATAGGTGAAGCTGACCTATTTTGTAAAAAGTGTTTGTTAAAATAGCTTCACTAACTACTTTATGCATAGATAAGAGAGAGAAATGGGGGAGAGAGCTGCAATAAGCTATTTTTTTCAGCTTCATCCCAAATTCATATCTTTCTAAGAGGAGGAGAAAAACAACTTCACCCATAAAACTGTTTTAAAAATAAATATTTATCAAATAAAACAGTTCACAACAGCAAAGATATTGTAAGTTATACCAAATAGTCCCTAAATACAGAGTACTAGACTAATGCGGCCGTGGGCCACTACTCTTGGGTTGGCAAAGCGGCCGTTGCATTGGCCAGCATCAACAACACAGCTCCAAAGGCAACAGCATGCAGCTGGCGATGTCGTCGACGCGCGGCGCCGTGTCCTGTGCCATCAATCTTGGCAACAAAACTATTATTTGAGGAGCTCCGATCCTCCGGCTGTACTTGGTGTTGGAGTATTAGAGCATCTTCAAGAGAGTAGCTAAATCATTTTCTAAACAGAAATGCTATATGACACATGTGTGTTTTTTTTTGTTGTTGGCACACAAGTTTTCGAGAAAATTGCTATTACGGGACTCTAAACATGTCGCTTCGCTAAAATAGGACTCCTAATATTGGCTTCTCTAAAACAGGACTCCAAACGTTGCCAATAAGCTATACATGACATTTGGTTTATTTTAATCATTTTTTAAGTCTGAAATACATGTATTTTATCGTATTGACCGTATGCTAATCTAATCTCTCTGTACGTGATTACTTGGTTCATTCTGGTCGCGATTCGCATCGAGGTCTCGCGGGAGTGCGCGACGCTCGTTCCGTCACCGCCGCTCGCCACCAAGACCGCCGCCTGTCGTTCCCCTCCCCCACGCGAGACGGCCACGCCAACGTGAGCCCTTCATGGAGGGAGATCCTCCGGCCGAAGATGTCCACGTTGAGGCGATCGGCATGCACACGGAGGCAAGGAAAGCTCTAGCCCTAGGTGATGGCGGTGCCTTAGGCGCGTCGGGCCCTGTTGCCTTGGCCATGGCGGTGCCTGGCGTCCTTCCACAGCCAGCCGAGGCTCCAGCAGATGGCCTCCAGCAGCTGGACGCGGCTCTTGGAGGGCAGGCCACGACGGCTGGTGGCTTGGCCGCCCAGGCTGCTGTGAAGAACCCTAGCGATGCCACAGCCCAAGCAAGAGCACTACTGCCTACTGCTCCTGTTCCGGCAATAGAGTATAACCTTCCCGTTGTTCAAGTAGAAAGGTACATTAATTATTGATGCACTAGATTTATTTTCTTTAGCAGTACATTATTATTAGAAGACATCATTAGAAGACAGTAGTAAAACTAGAATTTTTTTTTGTAGGTCTCAAGTTAATGACGTAGAAAATATGGAAAGAGTTGATTGGGCTACCATACAGATAGTTGAGACACATGATGATGAAGGTCGAATTGAAATTATGAGTGAGAGTCAGATGTGTGAGCTTTTAGGCTTGAGAGATGAGGGCACACCAAATATACCTACACAAGGATTTGATTGCCGAACGGATGAACAAGGCAATGATAATGAGCTTGGGCAAGATATTGATGGTGCTGCCATTCCTACTAATGATGTCGTACCGGGTGAGATCATCATTTCATATGATAAGAACAACCCATCAATGGAGGTAGGGACACAGTACCCAACAATGGAAGAGTTCAAGTTGGCAGTTCGGCAATTTGCCATCAAGAAGGAATTCCATCTAGGAGTAGAGAAGTCATGTAAGCAGAGATACAGGGCTTATTGCAAGTCTGGTGATAAATCGACCGGCCCTTGTCCCTGGAAGATAAATGGCAGGAAATTGGATGGCAGCGCAACTGTGGAGGTGAATATTTTTTTCTAGTTGGCTCTCTAGTTTTCTGTAAATTTAGCGTCGGTATCTATTACTTCATGAGTTTTATATAATTTATATATTATTTTATGGCTTAGTACTTAGTACAGTATAATCTATTCTTGTTTGCTTAGCGATGTGTATAATTTATATGTTACTTTATGGCATGGCTGCGACGTATAAAGTATTTAATATTCTTGTTTGCTTAGCGTTGTACACAACAATATAACAGTACTGATCATCGAAGAAATTAGTGCCACCTCAAATCATGCTTTAAGTTTCAATGTTGTATCAGCTCGGCTCATGCACCACCTAATCCATTGTAAATATTCTGTCGGACTAACGTGAGTATAATATTTTGTCGGGCTAATATTTTTTTTTGTTTTGCAGGTAACCGTTTTAGTTGATAAACATGAATGTGTGTCTAGCCAGAGGATGCAGGTTACAACTCCAAGTTGCAAGTGGGTAGCTAGCAAGGCTGTGAGTATTCTTAGAGTTCAACCAAACATTGGTACTAAGGAACTGCAAACGAGGTTGGAGACAGATCCAAATCATAAGTGTACAATTGGATATGACACTGTAGCACGGGGTAAAGCTAGAGCTCTTGATGAGATTTATGGAAAATGGTCAGAAAGTTTTGAGCTATTGTTCAGGTGGAAGGCCGAGGTGATGAAGCGGAGTCCTGAGAGTGTCATTGAGATTGATGTTCTTCAGGTGGATGGTGAGGTATATTTCCACCGTTTCTTTTGTGCCCTGAAACCATGCATTGATGGCTTCTTAGAAGGTTGTAGGCCTCATTTGAGCATAGATGCAACAGCACTTAATGGGAGGTGGAATGGTCACTTGGTTGCAGCTGTAGCAGTTGACGGCCATAATTGGAGGTATCCAGTCGCTTATGGTTTCATAGCTCAGGAAACAACAGACAATTGGACTTGGTTCATGGAACAATTAAAGAAAGCTATAGGCGATCTTCCACTCCTTGCGGTTTGTTCTGATGCTTGCAAGGGCTTGGAGAATGCAGTAAAGACTGTATTCCCTAATGCAGAGCAAAGGGAATGCTTTTATCATATGGTCAGAAACTTCGAGAAGAGATATAGAGGATTTGGCCAGATATATCCTGCTGCAAGGGCTTATACAGAGGAGATTTTCTATGACAATATAGCAAAAATGCTAAGTGAATCAGCTGCAGCAGTGCAATGGCTACAGGCCAATCATAAGCTATTATGGTACAGGTGTGGTTTTAATCTAGAAATTAAATGTGACTATATAACTAGTAACATTGCTGAGTCATTTAATAACTGGATTAGAGACCATAAGGATTTACCAGTTGCTGACCTTGCTGATAAGATTAGAGAAATGATCATGGTACTGTGGAACAAGAGAAGAATTATTGCATACAGGCTGCCTGAAGGCAAGATACTCCCAGCTATTATGGTTCAGCTAAGGGCAAACACTAGAGGTTTAGGACATTTGAAACTTGTACCATGTTCTAACTGGAGTGCAGAGGTGTGGGACCATAGCGGCGCCGTATCTGTGAGGCATATTGTCAAGCTAGGCCAAAGAACATGTACTTGTCTTGAATGGCAGCACATTGGTAAGCCATGTCAACATGCACTAGCCTATGCAACCCACCAAAGGGGAGTGGATCTAGAACAGTTTGTGCATGACTACTACTCTGTGAATAGATTCAGAGCTGCTTATGGTAGAGAAATTGAGCCAATGACAGATAAAACACAGTGGCCACATGTTGACCTCCCATTTGGTGTTGGTGCACCTCTGACTAAATTATCTGCTGGAAGAATGAGGAAACTAAGAATCAAGGGATGGGATGAAGGTGGACATAGGAAGAACAGAAAATCCAATGAGGATGAATGTGACAAGCGATGGGATGAGGGTGAAGGTGACAATCAAATTGTTCCAACAAATGCGAAGGGACAGAAGATGATCAGAGGACCTATGACTTGTAAAAGATGCGGAGGAAAAGGTCATAGACAAGCTAGTTCCAAGTGTCCATTAAATGGGACCGCCAAAAAGGGGTAATTGTCGATTTTCTTTATCAACAAACTTGAATAAAAATGCCAGTATTAATTTATTTCATCACTTGTAGGAAGCGTAGACAACCTAGGAAGAATGTCACAAAAGAAAGAACGGCAGAACCTAGCACTCCACAGAGGCCAACCAGTGAGGAAATCCTACGTGATAGTCCAGGAAGAGTCACTAGAAGGTAATGAATATTAACCCATTGACTGTACACAATAATTGTTTTATGTACACAAGAATTGTTTTATAATAATTGCCGATCATATTTGTGTGCAGTATGCTAGCGACGCTACTTAGAGAGAGCACATCTTCACAAACTGGTAAATGTAGCCCAGTGAAGACGCCTACCCCGGTGCCACTAAAAAAGATGACTCCAAAAAGGAGAAAGCTAAACCTTGGATGATGGAGCATTTTAGTTGCGATGAGATGTGAACTCATGAATTATTTTCTATGATTTTGACCTTGTTTCGAACTAAATTATGGTCTTTTGAGATGAACTTATAATTGTTATATTCATATTTGTGCAAAAAATTATAATTTTATCCATTGTTTAGATCATCTTTTACACATTTATTTTGTATAGAATATTATACATGCTGGATTTTTTTTTCAAATCATATATGTTGGCGTGGTGCCATGGCCATCTAGGCGGCGACCAGCCAGCCCAAGCCACGGTCAGCCATGGCCTCACCAACCGGCACAAACTGACGCCCCATGACGATGAGCTCGTGCTGCCGTTCCAGCCAGCAGTACAAGTGCTGTGCAGCAAGCGTGACACCTAACCATGTTCTCGCAGCCAAGAAAGGCAGCCACGGCCACCAGCCCAGCCGAGACAGGCCAGCACGCACGTTAGAACTTAAACAGGCAGCCAGGGGCAAAAGAGTCATTGTCTTAGTCAAATACATGTATTTAGGACTTAAAACATGATTAATTGTATTACAATATCATTAGAGCTTACAAATAATGTTTAGAGTCCTATTTGGAAGAAACAAATATTTGCAGTCCTATTTAGAAGAAGCCAAACGATTGGAATCCCATAATAGCCATTTTCTCCAAATTTTCTAGTCGCTGGATGAAGAATGGAACGCTCTGATTTGCTCCGATCTGTGCTGGTTGTGTTGTGAGACTGACATGTAGGGCCCCCTTTGACGTTACTGCTTGAAATCGAAAGTCGCGCCTGTCTGTTTCTGGTTGTCCCACTTTCCCTATCGTCTTGTACCTGCGAGAGGACTCCGAGGGGAAAGGGTTCGTCCCCGGCGATTTTCTCAGCGATTTCACCAGCAACCTCGCCGCGCCCCATCTCTGCTGCGTGTTGCCAGCGACCTCACCGCTCCACTGCGCCCCATCTCTGCGCGTCGTCTCTGCGCGTCGCCTCCTCCTCTCCGATTCAGTTGCTCGATGTCGTCTACCATTTCCAGAGTTCGAGAGGTACTTGTTTGTTCAGCGCTTGCTCCCCTTGTTTGTTTAGGTGATTTGGGAAGGGGATTTTTGGATGTAGACGGGGGATTTTCGTTGGATTTGGTTGATTTTGGGTTGTGGTTGTGGATTTGGTTGCAGCTAGGGCGTTTGGTGTTGGATGTTGATGGGGGATTTCCATTGTATTTGCGTTGGATTTTAGGGGATTTTGTGTAGTGTACATTTGCTTGCAGTAGAGGCATTTGGGTTGTGAGTGGTGCATCGGCTCTGTTCGTAGGCAGGGAGTTGTTCGTCTGCGGCCATGGTTCCTTGCTCGGACGGCAAGCATGTTGAGTGCATGGGCTAAGTGGTGCTTGCCGGCGGGGTGTGCATCTGGCAAGCAGTGGCATGTGTGCGCTGGGTTAATCCGTTTCCATTCTCGTTCCCGTCCTGTCGTCTCGCTCTCCAACCAGCAGCCGACACTTCCCCGCAAATCCTTCCACGGCGAGTCACCTCACTTCACCCCGTTAATCCCCAGCGAAGAAGGTAATTACCGCCATTCTCCCCGTAATTTTGCATTACACCTTCCTAATCACTCCAGTCCGCTACTAGTATTTCGGCAAATTAGTACAGGCATTCCGAGGCCAGACAATCCCTGCGTTAGTTACCCCTGCTCGTTCTGATTTGGGGGGGAGGGGGGTTCTCTTGGATCTCCTCCCGCTTGTTGGTGGCAAGTCCTTGAAATTTTCCAGCCATAAAGATTTATTTTCGCTACAGTTAGGGTTTCTGATTAGTGCAAGGGGATAAGAATTTCAGTTCTTTGTCCACTGAATTGAGTTTGACATTTCCTACCTATCACTACCTCGCATCGCTGCTCATGCTTTCTTTAGCGTTTGCACTTTGCTGTGATCGGTGATTTATCAGATAATCAGGCCACAGCATGTCGTTCATTCCAGTATTTGGGCTGGCAGTGGGTTCTAATTAGATATACCAAATGTGTGTTCGCTGCAACTCACTCTGATTTCTGGGAGTTCTAAATGTAGTCTATCGGTAATGATGCAATTGTCCAATCGTCCAGCCTCCTGCGTTTACACACTGGATGCGGCTTCTGTTTGTGTCCCAACTCCCATGTTTGTTGGTCCTCACTTGCTCTTTCTGTTTCATTGCAAATTAGTACAGGTCACCTTTCTACCACTAGAATCTTTTGTTTTTGCTGCGGTTGTAGGTGATCTCTGATCTAAAATTCATTCAGATCTGAGCCCAATACCTGAGTTACTTGATTAGAGAGTAGCCAGGGCCTGTGTCTGGATCAGTTATTTGTTTAAAATCCAGAATTAGCAACTGCCTTACTTTTTAGTTTTACATGATTATGCTCTGAAAACTGTGAGACCAAATATGTAGATCCAATCTTTTTAGCTAAGTACTGAAACAAATTTATGATTATCAGTTTATTAATCTTTAGGCTGAACGTTGTTCTTTTTTTTGAGTTTAGTCCTATGTGCAATGGTTTTTGCTGATCTTCATTGAAAATTTTTAGTTTTTGTGTCTTTCCATTGTTTTGTTTTGTTTGTACTGGTGCTAACTGTCCTTCTGGATTGGATTGGTTTGGGCTGTGCAGCGACTGGAGTTCTGGAAGGAATCGGTGCCGATGAGGACGAGTGGAGCAAGTAGTGCTGCTGCTCATCATCTCATTATTTTGTGAGTGAGTGATTGGTTGCTGAAGGAGAATCTAGAGAAGCAAAGTAGCTGGTACTAGTCCACAGAAACTCTGCTTTTTAAAAGATCAGATAAAATTTTCTTTTATGTGTCTATATGTATGCTCATCAGAGTTGATTCTATTGGGGTTTTTAATTCTTTGGATAGAAAATTGCAGACTAGGCCCATATAAATTGCAACAAACTAAAGGTACAATTTTAGTATAAAATATATGCAATAACAATTTTCTGCTGAGTAAGTTATTTTTCATTAAATTCTGTTAATTTTCTGAATCCACATCACACTTAATAGTACATATGCATAATGGCAAATTTCATGACATGCTCTAGCAGTACACACCTACACAATTTTGAGTTGTAGTAGGGTGGGTGTGAATTTTGTGGCGTGTACGTGTATTGATGTTGGGGTGTGTGTGTGTGTGTTTGCTCTCTCTCTCTCTCTCTCTCTCTCTCTCTCTCTCCCTCCCTCTAGAATCTCTTTATCAGTTTGTGATTGCAGCATTTAACAGTAAATTTTGTTAATTTTCTCTATCCAACTTAATAGTATATATGTATGATGGCAAGTTTCATGACAAGCTCTAGTAGTACACGCTTACACCATTTTGAGTTGTAGTACATATGTACAGGCTACTTTGGTTGCTCCATAAATCATTTCTTCTTCATTTTTGTAGGTGCTCTTGTTCTTTGTGCCCCCTGACTTCAAGGTCAGTTATTAGTTTTTCAAGTTTAGGATTGTTATCTGTTCAGTTATTAGTTTTTTTAGTTTTACAATTCCAGGTTTCAAGTTCAGGATTGTTATTAGTTGAGTCTTAGTTAATTTTTTTATATTTAATTCCACCAAGGCAGTTTTCATTTTTTTAGACTCAGCTCTATCATATTTCAGGTACTAAATTTTAGTAAATTCTTGTAGCACTTGTAGGTTTCCTTTGGTCTGAATCAATGCAGTCTGATTGTAGTTTCTGCCTATGCAGGGTCTATTACAGCCAACCTTCTATAGCCCCTTAAAGACTACTTACTAGTTCTACTAGGACTAGAATAAGGTAAGAAAGAACTGCAATATTATGGTGGTTTGGTTGTTTTTGTTTTGGTTCACGGTTTTGTTTTTCTGAATTCTATTTCACACATCTTGTGATTTGTGCTAACACATCTTGAACTTTGTTAGTTGTGATTTGTGCCAACACACACCTCTTTTTTTTTGTCCTTGTCCTTCCATAGAAAAAAATTGTCTCTTGTGATTTGTGCTAACACATCTTGAAATCTGTTGATTGTGATTTGTGTCCACACACACCACTTTTTTGTCCTTGTCCTCCCATAGAAAAAAAATTGTCTCTTGTAATTTGTGCTAACACATCTTGAAATATGTTATTTGTGATTTATGTCAATACAAATAAAAAGAGGTGGCGTTTTGAGTTGAAACCAAGGGGAATTCGATAGTGGCGTTTTGAGTTGTTAGTGTTTGGACTTCTTGGGGGAGACATGGCTAATCTTGTGGCTGTGAACATAAAGAGGAAGGATGCTGAGGTGGCCAGCCATGGATTCTCCACGTTCCTTGATCCTAAGAGGATCAAACTGCAGGTATGGCATATGGAACAATTTGGGGGGTGTGATTTTCTTTTCATTGGTGAATTGAACTGTTTCTTGCGATTGTTTTTTTTTGAAAAATTCATATGAAACGGGTCTGCCATAGAATGACGTTGATATTCTTCTGCACTATATATATGCAAGACGTTCAGAGTCTCACTACAGAGACACTCAGATCACTTGCTTACACTTCCATGTTTGTTCATCAGGATGAGGCAGAGATCCCCGAGATGATGGAAGAAGAGGAAGCACTTGCAGATGCAGACGCCGGTGCAGCACCAATTGTTCTGCAGTTGCAGACACCAATGTTGATGCCGCCCTCACCGTCACCACTGCAGCAAACTCAGGGCCAAGAAGAGGCTTCTGTCCTCCATGACAGCACCATGAGCACTGAACAACAATTTTGTGATTTGTGTTAGTTTGCTGCTGCTCTGTTAGTGACTATCACAGAAGCAATTTGTTATATATGTGACTATGCTGCTGCTCTTTTTTTTCTGTATATTATTTGCAGTGAAGTATGTATATAGGTCATCTAAATAATTACAAACGGAATAATGTAAATTGTAAATATAGGGCTCTGCAATTGTATTTCTGACCATTGTTCATGCCATCACAGTTAGCTTTACAAAATAGGTTAAATGGAAAACATATTTAGCAATGTGTTTGTAGTCTTTACTGTGATAAGTATGGATCCTTGCAGCTACCCAGAAGACTGTTGATGTGCCCTCAGCTAAGGACTGGAGGGGTGGAAGGGCTGCTAGTTTCAACATCATTCCCAGCAGCACTGGAGCTGCTAAGGTTAGAAACTAAACCTTTCTTTTCCTTATGCGCTTTGTATAATATGTAATCATAAAATACCATCATGCTTTGTATGAAAAAAGTAATTTAAAATATTGTAGTATCAACTCTTCAATTGTAATAAAATATTCGGTTATACAATTGCAATCACCAACAATGTAATTTACAGCTACTAGGAAGTGCAATTTTAGTTCTCAGCGTATGCAATTGTATTTATTTTAAGATTGTAACATCTTGTTCATTAATAAAATTACATATATTAATTGGCAACTGAAATTAACTGCATCCCTCCTTCTGATTGATAAATTTTGGTTCCATATGTAAATTGCAGCTCATTATTGGACAGGCCAGAGATCAATGCTACCATTTGATGTTTCCTTTCTCTTATTTCTTTTTGGCTTCACCGGGGATTCTATAAAACAATATTAGTTCAAGAATTATGCATTTGGATTCAAATTCTATTTGTAGCTACACAATTTATAATGAAACATTGAAAATTACTCTCCTATTGTGCTGAATTTACATCGCATATATCGGTGTAATTTGCACATGTGTGCATTGTAATTTCGGTACACTTGCACTATAATTTTTACCCATCTATTCCTGTCAGTCTAATCATCTTTCTGTGAGTTCCTGATTTATTTCTGATTTTGCACTATGCTCTCTGTGTTTCTAGCCTTTTAGACCACATCACAACCTCCCAAGTGCTGGATCTGCTTCTTGTGCACAGTGAGCAACCAGAGCCATGCCCTGCTGGAGCAAGCACAAGCAGCACTCCATTTTTGCCATCCTGACTGTATTTATAGCTCCCATGATTATAGATTCCATGGATCTAGGTTCTCCTAATCTTTCATCTCAGCTGTTATCTTGTTCGTTGTTGCTTCTTCAGAGAAATTGATTTACCAGAGAAATTGATTCAAAAGATTGGTGTACTAAACTTACCTGATGAGGTATGAATCAGACTTGTAGTGCTTGTTCTTCAAATTTCCTTTTCAATCTGATTTCTGCCCCTGTCCCCTACTGAGCAGAGTAGAGCTTTTCTCAATGCAGAGCAGATCTATTTTGTTTGCTTTGCTTTTTTCCAAGTCTTGTCTGTTGTTTTATTCCTATGGATTCCCTATTGTTGGACTGATTTTCTGGGCTGCTGCATGTTCCATGGGCCACTTTCTCCTTTTAGTTATTGGACTTTACTATTTTACTCTTCGGTTGTACAAAAATTACAACCGATCGGCTTTGCGTGGGCCTTGTTTTAAAATCAAGTGTTTTACAGGGAGCCAGCAACTGTGTGCTAGCTTGTGCTAAAACACAGTTTTTTCTCTGTTGGAAATCATGTGTGCTGCAGGTAGCCAACAACCATGTGCTAGTTTGTGCTAAAACACACGGTTTTTTCTCTGTTACAAATCGTGTGTTTGGCTGCCAGCAAACAACCATGTGCTAACTTTTGCTAAAACACACGGTTGTATAGTAGACAGACTCTTTCTAAAAATAGTTAGAGCATCTCCAAGAGCTCCCAATATCCACTTTGTATTCTATATATTTGGCAAAACCACAAATTCTCATCACCAACAACTTGGTATATGCACTTGGTATTTTGTCAACTTGGAAAAGAGGAGGCTCCGCGCGCGTATCCTTCCGCGCGTGTAGAGAGCGCGCATCGGCGTTTTCGGCCTTCTTTTCCTCCCTCCCGCGCCCGCTTCTTTCTCTCCCGCGCGCGTAGATGATGCATGGACTGATTGAAGATCAGAGATGTACCTTGGTCGAGGGGGGTTTGCTGCCAGAACGAGAGGAAGCTGAACGACGTCAATGAGGAAGATGAGATGATGGCCGGCCGGAGTAACTTGACGACGTCGAGGAGGTCACCGTTGATTTGTTGAAGGAGGGCGACGCTGGCTGAATCGGTGATGTGCGGCCGAAGAAGCGTCGCTGGATGGATCGGTGGCGGCGCCCACGACCGCGCGACCTGAAACGACGCCGCAGGAAGTGAGAATACAAAGTTGTTGGAGATACATCATTTTTCCACTTGCAGAACAAAATACCAACTTGCTAAAACACATGATATACCAAGTAAATTTTAGGGAGCTCTTGGAGATGCTTATTGTTGAAGGAAAAATATTTCCAACAGACTCTGTAAATGACTTTTCAAATTTAATAGTTCTCTATCCCACATTATTCGCTATCTATTTTTGGATAGCCTACCTCACTAGTTTGTCGGAGCACTTTAATATTTTTTTTGTCAAATCTATTTTAAAGAGTAGCTAAATCAGTAAATTTGACTAATATTTTTGGCTGATCTCTTGAAGATGCTCTTAGGGCACTCACAATACAGACTCTATCATAAAGCCTAAAGTTATTTATTACCTCGAATAATATGGACTTAGGCCCTGTTTAGATTGGAGATGAAAATTTTTTGGATGTCACATCGGATATGTCGGAAGGGTGTCTGGAGGAGTTTTTAGAAATTAATAAAAAAACAAATTACATAGCTCGTCAGGAAACTGCAAGACAAATCTATTAAGCATAATTAATCTATCATTAGCATATGTGGGTTACTGTAGCACTTAAGGCTAATCATGGAGTAACTAGGCTTAAAAGATTCGTCTCGCGATTTTCAACCAAACTGTGTAATTAGTTTATTTTTTTATGTACATTTAATGTTTCATGCATGTGTCCAAAGATTAGATGGGATGGATGAAAAAATTTTGGGTGGAAAACTAAACAGGACCTTAGAGTCTAAATAAGACTTGAAGTCTTATTTTTTTCTACCTCTTTCTTCAATAAGTATGTTGCCACATCAGCAAAAAAACTATAAATAATATGTAATTAATTGTCTTGGACTCTGTGATAGAGTCTTGCATTGTGAGTGCCTTTAGGGTACTCACAATGTAGACTTTATAGAGCCTAAAGTTATTTATTACCTCAAATAATGTGGATTTAGAGTCTAAATAAGACTTAGGCCAGTCTCAATGAGAGTTTCATTTGCATTAAATAGGTAGCCACATAGGTTTTTTTATGACATGTCAGTGTATTTAAGAAAATAGAGAAGAAATGAGTTTCATCTAGATGAAACTCTCTTGGCACGGTTACCAACTCTCTATGAGTCTTGGAATTAAATGCATATGAAACTATGAAATGAAACTCTCCATTGAGAGTGGATGTTTCATCCAAGTTTCATTTTATTTCACATGACATGGCAGTCTTGGAAACAACGTCATGAAACTCTCCACTGAGACTGGCCTTAGGGCAGTCTCAATGCATAGTTTCATGGCACAGTTACCAAGACTATAAACTAGGTAACCGAGCCATAGGAGTTTTATGGGGATGAAACTCCTCTCTCATCTGATGAAACTCTTTCATTTAATGACCCTGCCAAGTCAGTAATTTTGCTTATGTGACACCCTATTTAATGTGCATGACACTCTCATGAAACATGCATTGAGACTGACCTTAGAGTCTTATTTTTTTACCTCTTTCTTCAATAAATATGCTGCCACATCAGCAAAATATCATAAATAATATGTAATTAATTGTCTCGAACTCTTTGATAAAGTCTTGCATTGTGATTGTCCTTAGTTTTTTCCATTGGGAGTTATTATTAATAGCTGCTGTACTATTGTCACGACTAAGGATGAAAACGGTCGGAAACGGTCGAAAAACTCCTAAATTGTTTTCTATTTTTACATTTGAAATACGAAAACGAATACGAAAACGGTAAAGTCGGACACAAAAACGAACGCGAA
Source organism: Sorghum bicolor (assembly GCF_000003195.3). Taxonomy (NCBI): domain Eukaryota; kingdom Viridiplantae; phylum Streptophyta; class Magnoliopsida; order Poales; family Poaceae; genus Sorghum; species Sorghum bicolor. The sequence goes on from NC_012874.2 coordinate 63,282,049, forward strand.
CTTACGAAATATCAAGAATTTCGAAAACGAACCAATTCGAGCGGATTTATGTCGAACACGGTCGATATACGAAAACTCAATACGAAATACCGATGTGTAGTACTAAGTGCATAACTAAGTATATACACGATCAAGTTTAAGTGCATATAATAATTAAAAAGTGCATGATTCTTGGTCTTAGGTATTTAATACAATAGCCCACACATAAATAAGAACAAGTAATTAATAGCTAGCAGGAACATAGCTACCCACTAGTAGAAAGAACACAGATGCATGGTGAGTACTCTGTAATTGGGCTGTGTGACCGTGCATTTGACTAAATTCGGTTTAAACCAAATTTTAAATTCGAAATATTTCAAATTAAAAGTAGAAAAGTAGAAAACGGTCGAAAAATGTCTAAACCGTTTTCTATTTTTATATTTGAAATACGAAACATCTAAAATACGAAAACGAAAACGGTAAAGTCGGACAAAAAAATATGAATTCGATCGGATCCAATATAGAAAGTGGTTCGGTTCGGTTCGGGATATTTCCGTTCCGTTTTCATCCTTAGTCACGACACTGCATGCAACTGTAAAAGTTAAACTGTCAGCCACAGACAGCGGTGCGTGTACGTGGTTCTGTGAAATCGGCAGTGACCCCTTGAACAAGCACTCCAGTCGGCCTAGTGGCCCGGTGTCCAGCTACTCGGGTATTTGAGGCCTTGTTTAGTTTTTTTTAAAAAAAATCAGATTTCTATCACATTAAATCTTGCAGCACATGTATATAGTACTAAATATAGATTAAAAGAATAACTAATTGCATAATTTGTCTGTAATTTGAGAGACAAATTTTCAATTCATGATTGAATAATAATTACCAAATACAAATGAAAGTACTACAATACCCAAAACTAAAAATTTTTGCAAACTGAACAAGGCCTGTTTAGTTCCAAAAAAATTTGGAAAATTTTTCAGATTCCCCGTTATATCGAATCTTACGGCACATGCATGAAACATGAAATATAGATAAAAACAATAACTAATTACACAGTTTATCTGTAATTTGCGAGAGAATATTTTGAACCTAGTTAGTCCAGAATTAGATAATATTTGTCAAATACAAACAAAAGTGCTACAGTACTCATTTTGCCAAAAATTTTGGCAAACTAAACAAAGGCCTTCAGTTCATCCGACCCTTCCTGTGTTGTCGGGATGGTTGTTGTACAAACTAATCACCCTCTCTGCTATTGATGAGGAGGCTTTGACCATCAAGCTGCTTGCCACCACCAGGACGACCATCAAGCTTTGCACAAACAACACGGTCATCTACGGTCATAGCTAGCTAGGTGGTCTTCTTCATCCCCGATGTTAATGACGATGACGAAGAGAACTAGAAGAGATCTCTCCTCATGCGGTTAATAAAGCACGTCAGGTGAAGAATAAGGAACACACGCTCAATGATGCTACCACACCCCAGCATTAATTACCATGATGAATAGGAGGGCTCATTGCTGAACAAAAACATCGCAAAAATTAAAGGTGAGAGACTAGAACACCGTCATCGATCGTGACGCTATGCATAGCTCGACCACACGCAACCTCAAATCTCACTTCTATATGGTCGACGGTCGGCACAAGGTTTACAACACTCCTGAAGCCAAAAGTTCGCGGCCGATCGAGATCCGCGACTCCATGTACGCGCGTGTGGCTCGGCACCTTCGACACCCCCCGACGACACCGCCGCGCTGGCCTACGACCAGGCCGCTTCCTCCGCATGCGGCGCCGCCGCCGTCCTCAACTTCCCAGTGGACCGGGTGATGGAGTCGCTCGGGGCGATCCAGCTGCCCGCCGGCACAGGCGCGGTTCCCCTTGTTGAGCTTAATCCTGAGCACGAGTAGCATCATCATGTATCTTAGGATAGTTGCATAAGCATGTTTAGTTCCATAAACATTAGGTGCATTTGTCCTGTGTGTGTACGCCAGAGCTGTGCTGCGTTCACGGTGCGGCGTGTAGAGTCTTCGCCATGGACGTTTGAAAAATGTCCTCGCGCTTTAGGTGGGCACGACGCAGTGTGCGCAGGCGTGGCGAGAAAGATCGGGAGATCATTGTAAACACCGAGTCTATAAATACAGAGTCGTCAACCCTAGGCAGAGCCACGATTTGCCGGCGGCCGAAAACATATTTGTCTCTGGTGTTCATCCGTTCCTGTAACGTAGCTGAGCGAGTAACAGATCGCCGGACTTCGTAGATCAACGTCGTGTTTGTCACTCCGACAACCGGCGCCAACAAATGGCATCGGAGCCCATCTGCGGCAGTACCGGCTTGTGCAAGGTCGCCATCTCCTGGAGGAGCCCGTAGGCGAAGAGGATGGGTGACGAGAAGCCTTGAACGTCTGCAGGACCAGAGCGCGCTCGGGAGAGCTCACTCATGTGGCCAATGCTTACCAGATCAAATTACTCGGAGTGGGCGATGCTTTTGCAGTGCAACTTCGAGACGCTAGAGATCTGGGACACCATCGATCCGGGTGGTGACAACGTGAAGAGATCACAAGATCGTCAGGCTATGGCTGGCATCCTGCGGTTGGTGCCGCAGGAGAAGTTGCAGATGTTGGGGGCGAAGAAGACCGTCAAGGAGGCGTGGGCGGTGGTGAAGAGCATGCGGATTGGTGCTGATCATGTGAAGGAGGCCAATGCTCAACGCTTGCTAAAGGAATTCGAGAACATCAAGTTCAAGGATTCAGAAACTGTGGACAAGTTCGACATGCGCATCGGTGCACTGGCAGCGGACCTGAAGATATCCGGGGAAACCGCTGATGATACCCGGGTCGTGAAGAAGATGTTGCGTGTAGTACCTCAACGATACACACAGAGAAAAATATTTTTATTTGATTTTGTATAAAAAATATTTTTTCTAAGACATATTAATCGTATCAAATCATATATTTTTTGTATGGAATTGCATAAAAATAATTTTTACACAAAACTTATAGATATTGTTGAGATATACAATTTTGTAGTTCTGAGTTTTTTCATTTGCGGTCATCAAGATGCTCAAAAAAATTAATTACATATTCAGTCTTAAAGGTATTTTTGACTTTTCACACTCGTGGTTTGACACGTCAGAGCCAAATCTGACGGAAATGATAAGAATGATAAAAGAGTTTAGAGCAGTGGCACTTGTGAGAGCTCAACTTTTTTAATGACTTGTAAGTAATTACCAATTTTTATAATGGCATACATGTAAAAGCCTCTTTATTTCCCACGGTTGTTGGACCAAGTGAGATGCCCACATGATTCTTGGTTGCACTACAGCAAATAGGTGTTTTGCCTGAGTGACTACGGCACTCGACAAAGAGCGCTTGGCAAAATTTTCACCGATAAGGGTTCTTTGCCGAGTGCCTTTTGTCGTGCCCTCGGCAAAGACTTTGCCAAGTTTCTCCAGAAACCCTCAGCAAAGAAAAGATGCCATGACCGCGATTTTGTAATTGACGGTCGCTTTGCCGAGTGTCTCCTAGGATAGCACTCGACAAAGGCAAAAAAAATCCCAATTATTCTTTGCCGAGTGCCCTTCAAGCAGACACTCGGCAAAGCAGACATTTTTTCTAAAAAATCTTCGCTAAGTGCCCTCTTAGGAGGTACTTAGCAAAGGAGATTTTTTAAAAGAATTCTTTGCTGAGTGTGCTTCCAAGAGGCACAGGGCAAAGAAAAAAAATCGAATAATCTTTGCCGAGTGTCAAACTGCCAATGCGGACTCTTGGATTTTTATGGAACAACTCTAGGTCCGACTGCCAACTGTGGAATCTCGGCACTGAATTTAGGGAGTGTTTGATACAGCTCACAACAGCTTCATAAGCTGTTGTGAGCTGTTTTTTTGCCAAACACTTATTTCCAAAACAGCTTCATGGGTGAAGTAGATTTCTCTCTCTCAACTATGCATGAAGTAGTTTGTGAAGCTATTTTGCCAAGTACTTTTTCCAAAACAGCTCAACTTCATCAAGAAAATCATTCATGAAGCTATTTTCTAAGAAAAACAGCTTTACTAGTGAAGTTGAGCTGTGCCAAACAAACCCTTAATTTTCCACAGGTGTTGGACCAACTGAGCTGCGCACACGATTCTTGGTTGGACGAATATTTTTTTTATTTGTTCCGGTACAACTTTAGACGATTACAACCCACATACTCTGTACTCACACAACAGATAAACTAGACGCTGAACACATCTCTGTTGGTTTCGAAAGCAAGGCGGAATAATTGACGATCAGTGGGCGAGGGTCAAGTACATGTCGAAGACGGCGACGAGGTAGGAGTTCGTGGAGCTCAGGATCCGGCTGGTCATGTACCCTCGCGCGAACCGGAGCTTGCCGGTGCCGCCCACGATGCTGCGTTCATCCGTGCGTCTCCCCGTCGGGTCGAACCGGCCCTGCGCCGACACTGTGCTGCCGCTGTACTCCCCGTCGTCGCCGGAGAAGACGAAGTCGATGGCCGAGAAATAGCTGGAGCCGTCCAGTGACGCGTTCACCCCAAAGCCTTGCGCCCTGCCGATTAGCCGCGACTCCGGGTCCGGGCCTTCACGCAGCTCGTTGTCCAGGACTTTCACGTCCCCGAACGCGCCCGCGCTCTTGCTTTAAATTAGTGTATATATATATATATACATGGTAGCGCTATTCTACACCCTAAGTGTACTGAGTAAAAAAATACTGAGCAATACTGAAGAACGTTCAGTATCATCCGGTCGTACACCCAGGACTATGAAATACTGAACAATACTGAAACACGAGTATTGAACAATACTGAATTATGTTCAGTATAGCAGTTTGGTGTAGAATAGTATTCTACACCTAAGGTGTAGAATAGTATTCTACACCTAAGGTGTAGAATAGCACTTGTATATATATAATATGCGTGGTCAGTAGTGTCAACGATATGTATGAGACGTACTTGTTCAGGCTTACGACGCTGACGACGGTGGCGTTGGGGGCGCCGGCTCTGACCTCGTGGAAGTAGAAGTGGAGGTGGATCAGCTTGCCGTCCGCCGCGGCGGACGCGGCGCCGTAGCAGGTGCAGGACAGTAGCAGCATGAGAACAAGGGAAGGGCACCGAGCAGCGGCCATGGCAGGGCTCTTTCTGTGTGACAAGCAATGTTGTGTTTGGAGAAAGGAGAAGGGGAAGACATGCATATTAATATGAGCACCAATTAAGATACAACAAGTGTAGGAGAGCAATTAACACAAAGAGAAAAAAAAAGACCCTATTATTTAGCAGCCTGGCTGCTAAGGGGCTGATTGGTTCACATGTAGGAACCAGCCCTGCACCGGCTCCTGCAGCTTTGGCGTCATTGGTGAGCTATATACACGGCCACTAGAACCAGCTGGCCAGCGTGGCCGAGCCAACAGCCTGGCCTGGCCAAATGACTAGGTTGTTCGCTGGTCTGAAAAGATATGGCTAAAAGTACTATTCGCTGATTTATTATGAAAAAACGAACAGAAGCACGTACATCTCGTGGCTGGTGCGAGAGAATAGAGCACCAGCTAAAAAAAGATAAGCTATAATAATAATAATAATAATAATAATAACTACTCGCCTCGGTTTAGTTGGATGTACTATGCTTTCATCAATTTTGAGCTTATTTTGTGGCATGTGCAATTATGAACTATTCAAAAATTTAAAAATGTGCTGAGGCAGTGGCATATGCAATGATGTGATACTTTTTATGCTGAGGCAACGGCTATGATGATGAAATTGCCCCTCTACTTGTGAGCCGCTAAACTAGGATGGCTTGTATACCAAATACAAGCAACCAGTTTAGAAGCGATGTGATTACAGGGGCAAATCTGAGCCAAATATGTAAATGATTTTTTTTTCTATTCTACATTTCTGTATTTTTCTTATACTCTTTTGTAATTTTCTTAAACTCTTTTGTAATTTTCTTAAACACTTTTGTAATTTTCTTAATGTGTACCATACTAGCATGAAAAATGATGTAATCTTGTTTTCAGATGAATATATTAGTCATGATTGCATTATATATGTTTTTAGATGTGTACATAATATCATCTTCATATAATTGTGAAATGTCCGTATAACTATATCTTCATCATAGCTTCCAATGTCGGTCGAGCGTGCTGGAGAATGGCGCGAGCCAAGCCCAGCATCGAGTTATAAGGAAGGCTCGTCGTCATCAGACGACAACACCTCGTACGAGGAGGAGGTGCTAACACCAAGGCCAGAGAAGAAAGGTAGAACGGAGGAAGAACAGGATCCGACCTATACGCCAGAAAAGACGGGCCTTCATCACGGAATTCACGCACCACAGCACAGAGTGAAGAGGGCCGCGTAAGTAATCAAGTAATACAATGCAAGGGGATCTTGTTTAAAGAAGGAAACTAATGTGCGTTCTTCTCCTATCCAGCTACCAGTGGTTCCTATGGCTTTGGAGTTCCCTAGGGAAGAAAAGGCAGCAGAGGAGGGGCATGCCTCCGTTCCCACCCCGAGCACTTCAACCAACACCGCCATTGACAAGATGTCTGGCCTAAAAAGGGGCCAACATGGGGGACACAAGGTGAGCAAGAAGGTGCATGTCATAACCAAGATAGGGCCACATGGAGAGCCCTTAGAGCCACTTACTGTGATCGGTGTCTTCAGCAACCAATGCTCCTGTCTAGTCAGAGAGCATGTGCCGAACACTTGTATGGATTGGAGAAAAGTCCCGGAGGACCTCAAGGATAAAGTGTGGAGCGATGTGAAGAAGCGGTTCGAATATCCACGGGACCAATTCAATGAAGATCTTTACAAGGGGCATGCTATGGTTATTGCGGGCAAAGCACTTCGCAGCTTGAGGTCAAAACTCAATAAGAACTATGTGCAGAAAGGGAAGACACCTTTTGAGGACTACAACTTCATCAAGCATCATGTCTGGGAGGAGTTCGTCGAAAAAGTGAGTACCGAAGAAGCAAAGGCCAAGTGTGAGAAGTTCACTGACCTTGCAAAGCGGAATACGCTCCACCACCGCGTGGGCATGACAGGGTACGCCGCTAAGAGGCCGAAGTGGCGACAGGAGGAAAGGGAGGCAGCTGAGGCCGGGCTGGATAATCCGTTCGAAGGAGTTGACGAGCGAGCACGTGACTTCTTCTATGCCCGTCGGCCGAAGAAGCTAAAGGAAGGAAGGAACAAGTACAATGAGCCACAGACCAAGGAGGCAGAGAAGGCATTGCTCGTGATCAAGGCGGCCAAGGAACGAGGGGAGTTCCAACCTCGCAGGGATCACGACGAACTGACTGAGGCGCTGGGAAACCCCGAGCACCGTGGCCGCGTTCGGGGAGTATCCTCGAGGCAGAGCTGGAAGAATGTAGAATCATGGCAGTCCGACGCTGCCTCTTACCACACTAGGCAGAGCTACAAGGAAGAGATATTCCAGAAAGACAAAGAAGAGGCCATGAGAGAAATAGTCATGGGGACGATACAAGATGCTTTCACCAGCACTGACCCGAAGATGGTAGAGTTGAGGGCGCAGATGTTTCGACAGGCAAGTGTGCTACCACGACAGGGTGAAGCCATCGTACAAGGACAAATGGTGATGCGTACCTCACAATTCCAAAAGAACCCAGTCGATGAGATCGTGGTGCAAACACTATGTACGCTTCAGGTGCCCTGGGGTAGGTCGGGGAGGAAGAAGGATGTGGCACAGGGAATGGTACAACCGCATAACCCTAAAGCCATGTACAATGGCAAGCCCATCCCGCCCGACTATGCCTTGGTGGATGTGGTGTGGACACACAATGACTATGAGGAGGATGAACTTGACTTTTCGACTGAAGATGGAGTTAGGTTGATTGGCGGAACTATAGGCTCGCGCGTGCTTTGGAACAAGGCAGACATTTTGTTAGAAATGCCGACACCAGCATCTCAGCCCTCGCGACCATCATCGTCTCCTCCAGGTGGCCCAAGTGATGACGACGATGATGACAATGGAAGCGAGGGTAACAACAATGTTGGCGGACCAGACAGTAGTCCTGGATGTAACCCATCACAAGGTGGTTCAGGGGGTGCACCGGGCAACGACACACCGCCTCCAAGCCAAGGCAAACCACAATGTCCACCTGCGCCAAAGAAGGTTGTAGAAGAAGAGGGGGACAAACCTGCTGAACTAACAGAGATGGAATGGGCGGTGTATAGAATAGCACAAGAGTATCAGTACACAACAACATTCCAAAGGTATATGCGCTAATGGCAACTAAATCTAGCCAATAGATTATGTGACCTTCGATAATGCTAACAGACTTCTTGTATCGATTATAGGGAGTGAACCCCGCCGTCAATTTGGCCTCTTTCTCCAGATTGCCCGGATAACTTTGAGAATGGCAAGTTCATGTTGTCGTTGAGCCAGCTCGTTCAGGAGGAGCCATGGGCAGTTCGGAGGTTCCATCTCTGGTATATGCAAGCGGCAAAATTAGGCGTGAAGGAGTTCATTGTGAGGGTCCCCAAGGAGTACTTCCACTTGGATGAGGATGCTTATTGCCCTGTTGTCTTTCACGACATGTGTAGGCTACTGCGGCGCAAGGATATAGATGTCGCCCAAGTCACTCTTTTTGCCCTGTAAGTTTTATAACCCTGCATTGCTGTAGGTATGCAAATTCATTATGATCAAGCTAAAAAGCTTGTACGACAATTTGTGTTTGCAGGATGCAATCATATGTGTGCAAGGAACTAGATAAAGATATTATCTACCTATCTCCTATGCATATCTCTCAAAGAGCCATCATTGGCTTTGATATACCAGACACGGATCCTAGGCTGGTGAAGCTGAAGGGGATGGAGCGAGTGCTAGCTCAGAACTTGATGCAAGGAGAGATCAAATTTAGAAAGGGACAATATGTCTTAGAAGCCATGAAGAAGATCAGGGGAAATGGCTGCATTCTTGCCGCCCACCAGTTTGGGTAAGTCAAAACGATACTTACAATAGCTACTAGGTTTGTCACTTGTTATATTTGAAAATTTGAGATGAATATTATTTCAATGGTACAGCTTGGGCGCCATGGGCCACTGGATTGTATTTATGATCTATCCTCAGGATGGAAAGGCTGTCGTATTCGACTCTTCACGACACTCGAACAAAGAAGGATACAAGCATTTCAAAAGTATCCTGCGATAGTAAGTGACGACACACCTCATGCACTCAAAGTACGTATGAAATTTGTTGTTGACACTAGTTTTCATACAGTGCTTACCGAAAGTACGTGGAAGACCCCAACTGCTATGATCGGAGGTCTGAGAAAGACAAGCAAAAGTATGGCCACAAACTGGTGGTGAGGCGAGACTTCCTGGTACTTACTCCGCCTGCCTCTAGTTCTACTACTATTGATGGTTGTCTTGTAGGGATACTACTACCAGTCATAATTCTCATGTGTTACCTTCATCATACATGCATGCAGTGCGCTAAGCAACCTGTTCTGTGTGGGTACTATGCTTGTGAGTACCTCAGGGCTTGCGGGAAATTCAACAATAGCTGGAGGCAGCTGCAGAAATCCCAAAATTGATGGGAAAAAGAAACAATTGATCGAAGGAACATCACACAAACAGTAGCTGACATTTGTAAGTTTGTCACGGATCAATGTTGTCATGTTGACGGACAGTTCTTTTATATCGGGAGCGAGCTAGCGACAGAAGAGAGGTTCGAGAAGCTACGCAACTAGAGAACCAGCGGCTTAGATATGAACGACTATAGGTTGCCGGATATTTCTGAGTGAACATTATTTTAGATGTGCTTTTTATGAACATTATGTACATTGATGTAATATGAACATAGTTTGTGACATGCATGGACCGTGGAATGATAAAGATGACATATATGGATGTAATATATGTGCTTATCCTTATGTCTTTTGCTGTGTATATGTTCCAATCTAGCAAATTTCAGATTCAATGTGGTCATCCTTTATACATATGTATTTTGCTTTGTATATGTTTCAACCTAACAAATTTTGGATTCAAATTTGAAAATAAACTGAAATGAGATTTTTTTTTACTCTGGATACACTTAAAGGAGGCGGGCAAGTTACAAAAACCGCCTCTGTTAATTTATTAAAGGAGACGGGCATTTTAAAAAGAACCGTCTTGGTTAAAATGTTAACGAAAGCGGTTGCGTTATAAAGGCCGCCTCCGTTAAAGCCATTAACCAAAGCGGTTTTCTAATAGCGGCCGCCTCAGTTAATATATTAACCGTGGCGGTTGGACAACCGCCACGGTTAAGGCAACAATTAACCGTGGCCTTTCATCCGTGGCGGTTGCCGTGTCCGCCACGGTTAACCTGTTTTGCCCGCCACGGTTAAATATTTCTGTAGTAGTGATATGGCGGTTGACGTGATCCTACCAAGTTCATCATTTATTATACCAGAAAAAGCTATAGGAAAGAATTGTATCCGGTCTGTAGACATATAGAGGTTTTTTTGTCACACCACAAATATTTGGAATAAGTTAGCAAAGCACATTTACATTGACAATAACACAATTTAGAAAAGACACTTGTCAATTGACATGTAGCTGGTCTTGAGGAGCACTAATTATCCGAATAGTGCCTAATAATTTATCTACCAGCTGAGGAGAACCAAAACAATTGCAAATCAAAAGGCATTACGGAATTAATATATACTACTTTCTAAAGCGAGTAGGAATCATTTTGTATTCTAAAATACAAATCTAGATATTAGAGTAGCAGAATCAACATTTCTGACCTCTTTATTATCATCAGATGGGTATTGCAGAAATAGAATGTGTCAATTAGAGTACATAGTAAAACCTAGAGATATTAAAAAATTTACACTGAAAGAGTTTTTCCTTACCAAGAGTGGTCGTTCTACCTTTTTGGATGCATTGCCCTCCAGTTGTTCTTCAAGAAAAAGTAAAACAAAGAAATAGCAGGGAAGAAAGGGAAGGCCTCACTTAGGAAGCTGCAAAACTATTGACTCTCTGCAACCGGCCACATCTTCAGAATAGCATAAAAGTGTATCAATACTAAATATTTCCCTTTAAAGGTGACCACATAATATAACAAATAAGAGTAGCTTCATATACGTAAAAAAAATGGCATCATTTGATCTCCTGTAGTTAGGCATAATGACATGTGCTGAGAATACCATTGAACCTCTGATAGTAACTAAATATGTAAGTTGTAGGCTAAGTTGCACAGGACATGTAGAAATTACAGAAGAAACTACTGGACTGGCAGGAGTAGATCATGGAACGCATTAATCTGTTTCCATTTGGAATTCTGAATTCCAACAAAATAGATTTAGCATCAATTTTAAAGAATAGACTGTAAATTTGGCATTAACTTAATGTGATCCTACCAAGTTCATCATTTATTATACCAGAAGAAGTAATAAGAAAGAACTGTATCCAGTCTGCAGACAGAGGTCTTTTTTCTTGTCACACCACAAATATTTAGAATAAGTTTGCAAAGCACATTTACATTGACAACTACACAATTTAGAAAAGATACTTGTCAATTGACATGTAACTTTTCTTGAGGAGCACTTACATTTTGGTATAAATTCTAAATACTTACCAATAGAAGAATATAGCAAATAAGAGCAGCTTCATATACGTATAAAAAATGGTAGCATTTGATCTCCTGTAGTTTGGCACAATGACACGCACTGAGAATACCATCATTTGCAAGAGGCAAGAGCTCAAGTTGGGGGCACATACAACTGGATGTGTAGAAGGAAGACAAAATATTTTAGAGGCCTCAGAAACATACCGATCATCATTTGTTCATCAACTTGGAGCCTCAAGGCATTCTTGACAACTGGGTTACTCTCAGAAATTGCATAACATAAGTAGAAGGTCATGCCTAGTACCTCACAAGGTAATGAACATCAGATCATATTCTTTAGCAATGGGTATGGGATCTTCATCATAGGCTCAAGAAGGGAAAAAATAGCAGACCCACACACTCCTATGGAGCTAACCGGAGAGATTATAGGACCTTTGTAATAGCGATAGTGAGGCAGCAACTGACAATTGGTGCCATCCTCACAGAGATGAACACAGAGAAGGCAAACATTGGAGCTATAGGCATTATAGGGCAAACAATAGACCATGATTCATAGTCAATGTTAGGAGAAATCAGATAGAGAAAAAAAAATAAAAAAATAAGAGGAAACAGAAGCAGGTCTCACACCAAATCTTGTCGTAAAACATAAGATCGAACGACCACAAATAATTTTGCTATCTTGGAGTAGCTGAGAGCGCAGCCCCGTGTTCCAAATTGTAGTAGTGAATCTTTACCAATCCTGGCACCGTCCAGGCCCAAATCTGCACCGGGTGCAGCCACCATGTGTGGCCACAGTGGGAGAAAGAGGAAGGGGGAGCATGAGGACGAGCGACCTGGAGGCCATGCCTCTACCCTGCGCCGACCACGCCATGGTTGGTACCCATCCACGCTGAGGCACACCAGGAGTAGGCGAGAGAGAGAGAGACATGTGCGGCCCACAGGAGAGCGGAGCCGCTGCCGGCGCAAAGCACAGGAAGTAGGGAGGCGGCGGCGACCGCACCTCTTGGCCACGCCGTGGTGGAGGTCGGACGGGGAGGGGATGGCGACGGAGGGGACGAGGCCATGCCTCTGCTCTGCACCAGCCATGCCATGGCCTTGACCCATCCACGCTGCACATCAGGAGCGGGGTGGAGAGAGATGTGTGCGACGCGGGGGAGAACGGAGCTGCCGCCGACGTAAAGCACTGGACAACAGTGAGGAGGAGGCCACCGCGGCGGTTGGTCGCGCCGTGGTGGCTGGACAAGGAGGGAAGGTGGCGGAGGGGACGAGAAGATGGGAAGAGGAGAGGTCGGGTTTTTTTTACTCGGGGTTTTTTTTACTCAGCGCGAGGGTGGGAGGTGGAGAGAGATATTTTGGAGATCCGTATGGCACGATGGTTCTAGAATATCACACGTAAGCACACCGTAAACAGAGTCTTGGACCAAATCTTGCCGTAAAACATGAGATCCAACGACCACAAATAATTTTGCTATCGTGGAGTAGCTGAGAGCGCCGCCCCGCGTTCCCAATTGAAGGGGTGAATATGTCAATATGTATTGCTAAGAATGGAAATTGGGCAAGGGGCAAATTAAATACTCTTTTGGTTGCTTGATATATCTTGTCCCTTTGCCTGTAGTTGAACTATGCTACTTCAAACAAGCACTTACTATATATAATACTTGAAACAAGCACTTATTACTACTTTTGATTTGTTATATAGTGTCACAAGCAAGCACTAGGATCAATGCATTGTGGGTACTATGTGTGTGAGTTTGTCAGACACAACGGTCGATACACGAACAACCCTAAGAAAGTAAGTAATGTCACACGTGAAGGTCATTACTGATGCCATCTTGATGTTGGTTAGCATGTTAATGTGCGATGGCTTTTTTTGCATGTATACAACTGTGCTGATGCAACCGATAACCATGTTTTGGATGAAGATCTCATGAACATTTACGATGAATATTGCTGTTTCGTCCTCAAAGAAATAATTGACAAGGATGGAAAATATTTTGATCACGATGGTGAGTTAGCAAAACTATAGTACCAAGATCTCATAGATATTGACATGCTAGAGCTGAACAATGAGTATTATTAGCTAGACTAGTACTCATGGGATCATTTACAATGATGTGCGGAATTGTTCACCACTTAGGTGTGATGCACTAGGATTTATTGTGATCTGCAACTCCATTGGATACTGTTCATCATGGAGAAATATTTGAATATGATCTTTCTTATGAGCCCATAATTTATAAAAATTGGATGCTCTGAGGAAACATGAAATTCTGATATACATAGCGTGGGTATAAATATATATGGCACCAATATTTGAATTTTTTAAAAAACATTTAGACTGACGGTCTCTATAAGCGTACGCCTATGCAAAAAATATTAACAGAGACAGCTAGTCTATACAACCCGCCAGTGTAAATGACCTTCAACCAGCGGATTTGTTATAAAGCTACTTGTGTAACACATTTTTAGAAACGAATCATACCGATAGTGTAAATAGTTAACACAGGCGGCGGCGCTACAAAGCCAATCGATAGTGTAAATTCTTAACACAGGCAGTTCTCGAGAAACCACTTGTAGAATTCTTATTTTGTACTGTCGAACAGGTACTGTCTATCGCTTGTACAAACCTCTCTAGAACCACCACTAAAAATCTGCCAGTGAGTGAGGACGGCCAGAATTCGACACCAGCGAGGGCGACGGACCATCCGTAGCTCAAGATAGGGCAGGGTGCCACGGCAGGGGAGGGGGAGACAGACCTGCTGCCAGAACTTGGCGAGCTTGCGGCGCTTCGTCTTGAGGGTAAGGATGGCATTGTCGACGTCAATCTTCTACTACTCTACTACATACTACAACTAAAAAGAATAAAGTGTGGACATGTTTTGGTGCAACTTTATTTTGGTTCGTTCGTCTGCCCATACATGCGATCCCTCGCCGCATCGTCAATCACACAATAGGCGCTCCTTCCCCCACGCGATCCTTCCTTCCCCGTGTGATTGTGCCATCCATCTCCTCCCCACAATCCTTCCTTGCCCGCGTGCTCCTTCCTCTTCGCGCCGTCAATCACACTACCGGACACACAACCAGTGCACGCCATCAGTCGCTAGGGCACGACTGGCCTCCACCACACATGCTACGGTCTTGCCCCATAGCGACTCCGCCCAACACCATGACGCTCTACCTCGGCTGAAGCCATGTCTGCGCCGTAGCATGGCGACCTCGGCGGTAGCGCACCCGGTGGCGCAGTCCATGAGGAGGTCAACCTCGCATCTGGAGTGGAACCGACGTGCTGCCATGTCCTAGCTCACCCTTCGTCAGCGCCTCGGCTGCGCCGGCATCGCCAGTGAAGCACGTCACTGGGTAAGGGAAGAGGTGCGGTCGCACGCACCACCCGCCGCCTCCCTATCCAACCCAGCCCCTTCTAATGGCCTCACCGCCCCTTCCCCAAAATTATTCGGCAGGATCGTGCCTGCTCGCCTCGTCTTCAGATGGGGTGCTTCGCGTTGCAGAGTGGCAACAACAGTGAGTCCAGGGGCCCAGGCTCTGGGGCCGAGCATCCGTTCATGGTCGGACGCTGCTAGCCAAGTCGGCTTCGGCATCAACTCCGGCTGCGTGCACAGCAACAACCGTGTCGTATTTATTTGTTTCTTTTCTTGTGTGGACTTCGACATACTAGCGCAGGTAACATGTTTGAAGAAATTCCCCTGAAATCTTTTGAATTTGTTTGTCAAATTTATGTCCAGTGATGTGTGCTTATTTGATACTCGGTTGAGTAAAAAACTTTCTTTTACAGTTTGTTAACCTTGCGTGTCATTAGAGCTACAGTGAGATGTCAAGCTCTGTTTTTGTTTGTTTTCTTCCTCCACAGGTATGAGCAACCTCCCAGAGCTTAAGTTGATATGCACAATGATATCCCCTAACGAGCGGCAGTCTGCCCAAGCTAGGCAAGTGGCTACAAACTGATGTATCTTATCTTCAAAGGATACGGTCTTATAATATGACAAAGCATTTTGCATTGGTTCAACTAAAAATAAATATGGTTCCTCTATCACTCGCTGACATGAAAGTCTAAGAAAGTCATAAACCTGAAATCGCAGAGTAATTTTAAAACAAAATCATGTGGTCTATTGGCTATTGCACATAAACAAGAATATCATATAAATATTACTTCTTGTTCAATATTTGAGTAGCAGATAAATTAAAATTGTATATTTCATTTGAGTTTACTCCGTAGCATATACGCTATCTAGGGGTTATTATTGTCACTAATTTTTTCTTTCGGTTGGCTCTGTAGTGCTTCGAGATTCTGACAGTTTCCATCAACATACCATGAACCACAGGATGGAGTTTGCCTACCATATTTGCTGGAAAATATACTCATTCTGATTTGGCCACAAACATTCTCTATTGTTTGAACGATTCTGTTTTGATGAATGGTTTATTTTGGAGAAGTAGAATGATCTTCTGATGTCCAATTTACCTAAATAAGTTTAATCAAGTTAGTGGAGGATGTCTAAGGTTATGTAAGAAAATAAATCTAACTGAAATTCTTTTTAGTTAGATCTTTTTTGCCTTGTTTTTGTCACAACATATTTCTAACTCATTAAGTTGCTACTGGTATGTATCTACTATTTTTGTATTTTACTGCTATAAGCATATACTAATTTTGTTGATTCAGTCACTTATTTTTCACTATATTCCTTTGACATCTTGCCACTGTCTGATAAGCACATTAGCTCCTTTATAAGTATTTAAGCTGCCTTGAGTGAATGTTCTTTGGTGGTTTCAGATAATATATGGGCAATGGGCAATCCTAGGCTTGAAGCAATCCAGGCAGCATGGGCAGTATGGAATCTCAACAGAAAATTAGATTCAGCATGTGCTGAAAACCTAAAATAGTGTTGCTTTAAATAACATTTCAATATATGTTTATTATGTTATTTCCCATTCAGGTGTATCAAGTTAAAAAGCTTAGTCCATATCTCCTATTGTATAACAGTGAAATAGGATTGATTGATCTATCCTTTATTTCTTATTTCAAATGAACATATGACTTATGATGTGAATGAGGCACTTATATCAATAGGATTTCAGATGGACATATCTAGCAGAATTTCCTTTTTTATTTTCCATCTCTGCAATTTATGAAGTGACAACAACATGTAAATATCTTTTTGCTCATTCTAAACTATTTTGTGCTTCTCTACAGGGTTGCGTTAAGTACCACAGCCTTATATCCATGGAGGATAGTATGGCTGGTATTTTATTCTGAAATTTACATTTATCAAATAGTTCGGAATTTCAAGCAGCACTCAGAAAAGAGCAATTCTTATCATCTTGTGTACTGATTTGGCTCAGATCTTGAAATGTGGTCTAACATGCTCTTGGATATGGAGTTATCTCAATTCTAGAAATATGGCCTGATATGATTGGCATAGGTTTCAGATTAACATTGTCGCTTATAATTAGCGCATGTCTGTTTTAAAAACCTGTAGTAAACAATTACTTTTTTTAGCATGTATTTCATTAAGGAGTAGAAGTGCACTACAAAAATAATAGCTTAGCATGTAGCAAACAATTCATCATTGATCGTGTCCACTTTTACACTTGATTTTGGTTGTCAGAAGTCAGCAATACTGGTCAGTTTAAGATACTGTGTTTAAGCAGATAATTTGTCTGAGGTAGTATCTGCACAAAAGGATACAAGGATATTAACTTACATGCAGGTGATGAACTGCAGTAGGGTCTTCGTTCAAGTTTTAGGTAGTGACAATGGACAAAACACTTGTGTCATTATGCATTGATGCCGAGCATCTTGCAATTTCCACTGTACTTTAAGATGGTTGTGCTCAGTTATTTATCAGTATATATATTATGCTGGTGCACAAACTTCCCTATGTAGTACCATATAGGTTGTGTAATTTCTTATATGCCCAGCATAGCATGGATCGGAAATATCAGATGGGTTGAAATTCTGCCCTTAACAATCTATTAGGACTTGATTGTCGTATAGAACTTAGGAATACAATAAGCTTAATTCATTGTACTTGAATATAACACAAAATTGGTTGCATTGTGATAATTCTACTTTTTGAGGAAATGATGTGTGCTGCTACCTATCAACCAGGTACCAGTTGAATTGGTAACTCTACAGTACCCAGATCCATGCATTCCTTTTGTTTTATGAGTTCCAAGAAGTGATTTTGAACATGAACTCATTTTGGTTGCGCAAGACAAACAGCCAATCACATCTTGTTATGGATTTTGAGCTTTTGCCCCATATTTGATGGCTTCCATTGTTATTTTATCGTGCGATCTGTGTGTTTTTAGTATAAAAATTTAGTTATCCCGTAGCAACGCACGGGCATGCTACCTAGTAATAATATAATCCGAAAAGATACTAATCATGGCATTTAGGCTTTTCTAAACAAATAAAGAAAAACACATATTTGACTATAACTTTCCTAACCTCCGCTCATGCATGGTGCTGTCAGTGATTACCTCTTCCGTGATTTTATTTTGCCTTTTCATGTCTAATAAAGTATTAAGCTTTTTTAATATAAAGATAAAGCTAAAAATATTACGTTTGAAACCCTAACCCTTAATAATTAAATATTTCTATTACTAAATTATTAATTTCAATTAAATACATAAATTATTACTATTATATGAATTGGTCAATGGTCTAACCAATTAAATCATAAACTAAAATATTAAGCAAATTTTCATTGAATCTAATCAAAATAATTTTTCTCTAAGTTATATGCATATATCAATGTAAATCTGTCAATTATCCGTATATACCAATGCAACTCTCGACAAGTGCTAACATGTGAAAATTTAAACACGTTGACGACCCAACCCTTGCCAAATTTAATAAGATATTATAGTTACATATTTTATGGATTCTTAAAATAAGTCACTACACTTTGATATCTTTCTTAACCAACACATGATAATATGAGAACTAAAGTTAGGATACTTACCACAACATATTTTAGTGCCCCATGACCAAAAAATTCCTATCTAGGTTGTAATTTAATTCAATATATAATTAATACAACATTGACATATTATTGCCCATATTAACTACTACTATTGTATGGATACAATGATCATCATACAAAAATATAAATCTTTAAAATTTCAAAAAGAAGAATAATATATAAATATTTAACATTGGTATCTTGTTTCTACCCATTCACAACATCAAGTCACCTATTAAGATTAAGTTATCGCGGCCAAAGAAGTCGAACGTTTCTTTCCTCCTGTCCTAACGCACAGGCATATTTACTAGTAATAATAAAGAGGCAAAATTTCAGCCTATTTTTTCATCCATTCATTTTGTGTGTTTCTCTACCTACCAGATAGAGAGTTTTTTCTTCATCCGGACTTATATATAACCCGTGCTCATGTATATATAAATATAAAAGTCTTTCCAAGGTAATCTGAATAGGAATCCTAAACCAAATAGAATCCTTTATCTGAGCAGTGAATAGAAATCTTAATCCAAATAGGATAGAATATCTCTCTCTATTTCTCTTCTCTCCTATCTTTATTTTGCCTTGCTTAGTTGGAGAGTGAAAAATTTTTTGGTGTCACATCGGATGTTTCATAAAATGTTAGAAGGAGTATTTGGACACTAATAAAAAAACAAATTACATAGCTCGTCTGGAAACTGCAAGACGAATTTATTAACCCTAATTAATCTGTCATTAGCACATATAGGTTACTGTAGCAGTTATGACTAATCATGGGCTAATTAGGCTTAAAAGATTTGTCTCGCGATTTACAACCAAACTGTGCAATTAGTTTATGTTTTCGTATACATTTAGTACTTCATGCATATATATATGTGTCCAAAGATTCAATATGATAGATGAAAAGTTTTTGGGTGGAGAACTAAACAAGGCCGAGTAGTGAATAGGAATCCAAATCCAAAAAAGAAACAATATCTCTATTTCTCTTCTCTTCCATCTTTATTTTCTTTCCTGTTTCTTTCTAAAAATCGTTCAGACTGTTTTATTTATTTTTTGCCTTACAGACTGTTCGTCACGAATGAGGCTTTTCCTATTACCATATATTTTGTCGATTTCTTTCTTTTAGTTCCAGATAGAGTTTTTTTTTCCTGTTTTGATGTATTTTTATATTTCTGCTTTTTTCCATGTTGCATCTTTTTTCAGCCAATTAGAGTTCTGGCGGTGTTTTGAATCAGCACCAATTACTAAATTTGTGATTGCACGTTAAGGCTTGGATGGTTATGCAAGGATGGACATAACGTTCCTACGTCCAGTCTCGAGCTCGTTGCTCGGTTTGCACTAGAAACTTGTAGTGGGGGTGTACAAGCGGTCGAGGGAGGGAAGGCTTCCCAAGTCACTGTTCGAGAACTGTGGTGGTTCGGGTGATGTTCCGTGTCCTAGTGGCCTGCCCGACCTCCACTTTTATGGAGGCGGGCTTCTTAATTCAACCGCTTCCATTAATATTGGCCAGCCCACTAGCGATTGGTGAAGCCCATATTAGCCCAGTTTCTGACTAAGAGTATATATACAAGCACAAACCCTAGCCCACTCCCATCCCATCCACTCTAATGGGTGCGCTCTCTCCCTCTCTCGTTTTCTAACCCGACTTTGTCCTCCACCCTACAAACTCGGCGGTATCACCACCCTCCCCTCCCCTCCCTGTGCCTCCCCTCCACTCCACTCCCTGTGGTGCTCCACACGACGACAACAATCCCAGTGGTGTTGTACCTAGCGGTGCCCTTCTCCTAGCCTCTTCCCATAGTGGCGTCCCTCCCCCACCTGGCAGTGCGCCACCAGTCGACGTCGGCAGCCCTACAACAGCTCGATTGGGTGTCGGATCTAGGCCGGCAGCGCGTCCCTGCGATGGATCTAGGTCGACAGCGCGCCCCGACGCAAATCTAGGTCGGTCGCGCAATTCAACGGCGGACCTAGGCTGGCCTCACGCCGCAGCGGTGGATCCAGGCTGGCCTCGGACCCCAACCCGCGAAGGCAATCCCCACACGTGGAGGCCATGGCCTTCCGACGGCAGCGGCGTTTCAGCGGGCATGCGTCATACCCCACTCTCTCCCTCGACATAGCAGTGTGGGCGATGACAACTGTCTCGTGGACGGCGGTGGCACACGCCTCAAATGGGCTCAACGGGCCTCATCGATGGGCTTGTTGATTTTTTTAAAAAAAATTATTGATTATTGGAGGCGAGCAAACTCACCCGCCTCGGTGTTCATAATTAACCGAGGCCTATGACTGGAGACGGTTGAGTTACCCGCCTCCATTAATCATTTTTTATTGTCTCCATTAAGATTTTTTAGTAGTGGTCGTGTCTAGTGGATGCGCGCGAGCGTGTCCGGTGGATATAGCCCTCGAGGCTCTGGTGGAATGGGGCTTTCTTCTAGGAGCTTTTTCGTTTCTCACTGATTTGATCCCCCAAGCCCCCATGTGTGGGGGTTTAACTGAGGTGCCTTTTCATGTTGTTGGGTTATTCCCTCCCGTGTCCTTCCAAAAGAATGGAGGGGTCGAGCCAGACTGTGGCTTCCTCGCTGTTCGAGTCACGGTGCCCAGCGAGTTATGAACAGGTGAGTCCAAGTGGGGCCAGCATCCCATTCGCGGGACTCTGACAGAGATCAGCTGGTGATCGGCTCTGGGTTGCTGATTATTGTTGGCGGTGGATAACATCAACTATTTATAATTAAATAAACATACATAGGGGCGCTATTAAGGTCACCATAAAAGGTTTAGAGTTTAAACTAATAAATTCTACAAATTTTGGTGAATTATTATTTTCTGTAAGATTATTCTGAAAAAACAATCAAGAATGATCTATTCGGCAAATATAACAAACAACTTATTCTGTCAAATATATATTGTCAAATATATATTAGAAGACTCTAGAAGGATAAGTAGATACCCCACCAAAGCGGGTGCCAAAGGAGGCCGGCTGGTTCCACCCTTGTGTCGATCGGTCTCCCCCAACCCGCATCACCTCTAGCTTCTTTAGGGTTCCTCCACCACCTCCTAGGTTGTATCTTCACCATATGTTAAGGTCGGTTTGATCCAAGGGTTCACAATGATTCTCCCAGGCTATATAACTAGACCCTAGGAGCCCCCGTCAGGCATAAGTCATTGGAGATCAAGTCATCCAGAACCAGAAACCCTAATTCCTCATAGTTCTTCTAGCTTTAGAGCTTAGCTAGTTAGATTAGGTCTAGAGGGAGGCAAGCAGATTATAAACTTGGATTTCTGACGTTGTCCAGATTGTGGTTTTCTTCTAGGTACAATTCTTTGTGCCCCTCTCTTGTTGTATTCTCCACCATCTTTGTATGCCTGGTACAATGTTTATGGCATCACTTGATTGCAATGTTCATAGTCTACTTTGATTACATACCTAGTATAGTTAGTTTATTATTATGTTTATGCATAAGATTATATAGTGCTCATCCTAATATGCATGATCCATGGGTGAGCGGTATGTTATATGTAAGTGCAGTGCTTAGATATTGTATACCTGTGGAGGCACTCTATATATATATCGGGTTCGAGGGTAGTTCATAAACCTATTGATTCTTCTATAGTCCCCTCCCCAGTTGGAATTAGAACGTGGGGTGCTCCCCGCAACTGGCATAAAGGAGCAGTTGTTGGAACCGGAACTGCCATCGCTCGGTGGGGAAGCAGTGGAGGAACAGCGACGTCCAGACCCACCGAAAGTGGCAACTAGAGCCTGGTGGTGATCTGCCTTGTCGTTCTCCTGGTCATACTGCTCCTCCAGCAACAAGTACGAACACACTGAGTGGAAGGTGTGGGGCGGGATCTTGCCAGAGATGACGGGGACGACGTGTCGATACTTCGAGTTGAGACCTCAAAGCATGTTAAGCACTTGGCTCGTCTCGTGAACAGGTTGCCCAACATCGCGCAGAGCATCGGCAAGCTGCTTCAGCCGGCCGGTGTAAGCAGGCCAGTGTAGGTGGTGATGTCCATGTCGCCCTAAAGAAGACTCTAGAACTCCGCCTCGAGGTAGACGGTGCGGTGGAGTTTGTTGTCCCTAAACTGTTTGCAAATAGCAGTCCAGATGGCGTACGCCATCACCTTGGGAGTGCAGACGTTGGCGCGAAGGTCCTTGGAGATGGTGTTGTAGAACCAGCTAAGGATGCACTGGTCCGCCATGGACTGTTCAGGGTCACTGTGGTTGTCGACGTGGGTGGAGAGGAGAGGTGGGATCGGAGCCCAAACTTGCCAATGAAGACGTCGATGAAACAGCGCCACTAGGTGTAGTTGGACTCAGTGAGATCGAGCTCGACGGGAACATGTGACTTGATGTTCCCATCTTCAGAACACTACCGGAATCTAGCTCTTTGCCGAGTGTCTAGTGGATTGCTGAGTGTTTTTTTTGGGCACTCGGCAAAGAGCTTCTTTGTCGAGTGCCAAAAGAAAAACACTCGGCAAAGAGGGGTCTTTGCCGAGTGTTTTTTTGGCACTCGGCAAACATCTTCTTTGCCGATCGCCAAAAAATACACTCGACAAAGAAATTTTTAAATTAAATTTTAAAGCCCTAAACAAATTCAAATCAAAAAGTTTTTATCTACAAAGCTGTATAACTTTACAAGATCTACAATATTTATTTTGGTCATTTCTTCATTTGACAAAGTGAAAATAAATTTGTTCACAAATTTTACATCTCTCTTATAGTTCCTTATAGTTCTAGAAACTATAAGAAATATATATAAGATTTGTGAAAAATGTTAGAATTACCTGTCAGATGAGCAAATGACCAAACAATAAAAATAAACTTTGAAGATCTTGACAAGTTATGAAATTTTATAGTTGATAAACTTTTTTATTTGAGTTTATCTTGTCATTCAAAATTGCGTCTTTATTTGAAAATTTTTAATTTTGATTTTCTGAAATTACCTCGGAAGAAAAAACTGACTAAATAAACTTTATAGGTCCTCAAAAGTTATGAAACTTTGTAGTTGATAACTTTTTGATTTGAAATCATCTTGTCATGCAAAAACTATGTTTAAATTTCTCAAATTTGAAATTCAACTTTTGTAAACGATCTCGGATGGAGAAACTCCCTAAATGAAAATTATGGATCTCAAAAAGTTATGAAATTTTGTAGTTGATAACTTTTTGATTAGAAATCATTTAGAAGCTCAAATAATCAATTTACATGTGATTTGATATAATATATGAGGAGCCAAAACGGAATATATACAAAAGTGATGGTGTAGTGCAATGGATAAGGTGTAAGGTACTTGTGAGAGAGGTCCTAGGTTATAGCTGATGTCAGCCCTTCCTCTAAAAAATTTTTTTTCCTATTTTTTCGAGTTTTTTTTATTTTTGTCTTTGCCGAGTGTCGTCACTCGACAAAGCTTTTGCCGAGTGCTCGATAAAAAACACTCAGTAAAAACCCCTTTGCCGATCAGTTTTTTTGCCGTGTGCTCTTGCCGAGTGTTTTTAGGCCATTGGCGTGTGCCAGAAACACTCGGCAAAGCCTCCGTGTCCAGTAGTGGCGAACCATCGCCGGAGGAGGGGCGATACTGATGGATGGGTCGTTGGGGGTGGGAGAGGTGAAGGACTCGGAGGAGGTGGAGGAGCCGGCGTGTGAGACTTCGACGTCGAACAGGGGGTTGGCCTCCAAGTCCATGGCGTGGAGGAACAGACCTGGCAGCGGAGGACGGAGGGCTCAGCGAAGAGCGCCGGTGGGCAAGGAACGGCGAGCAACGAGAGCAGCGGTTGCGGAAGGAAAAGGGCAGGATCAGAACTGCACTAAGCTGATACCATGTAGAAGGACACAATTGGGCCAACAGTGTTTGTATAGCATCACTGGTGGTATAAATACATGTACAAGCAGTTACAGTGCACGGGCACGCGGTGACCGCGCGTGCAGAGCGTTGGCGCGACGTCGTGGCCGCCGCCAAGTCTACGCTGACAAAACTGTTTGTCTCAAGTCTCAACACTAACGACGTCCCTACTCCATTAGATATATGTGTATACATTGGTTGATGAGAGATGCTTCTCACTGGACGATACGACCAATGAGAACATGGACAAGCTGGTCGGCATCGGCAAGACCTGCTGGAGAGACAAGTGTATATATAAGGTGAACGAGATAACGGGGAAGGTACCAGCCCGACCGTCGCAGACAGAAAACAAAAAAGGAGGAGGTCAAGACCGACGCCAAAATTCTCATCAAACAAGAGTGCGACCGCCGCCGCCGCCACGGCTCTGCTAATGGAGGGCCGCCAACCCCAACGTGCAAAGGAAACTTCTCAACCGATCCGCTGTTACCGAGACTGCTCCTAGCTCCGACCCAAACCCACAAAGAGAGCACGCCCCAACCTGCGCCACTGGTGGTGGATTAAACACGCATGGGGTATATATATACCGTGTTGGCGCAGGCGATACCCTGCGTCGTGTTTCTCACCAGCGGCAGCGCGGTGACCACGAACAGAAAATAGATGAAACAATACGGAGGTTTTGCTGTTTTGCTGCTGCGAGATATCGCAGCCTTTTCGGTTTTTCTCTTTGCTATTTATAGAGATACAGACCTAGGATCATGGAACACGTCTCCAAGTATCCCCATGCCACGTTACGCACGTCGTTTCACTGCGACGCACACCACGTGCCGCAACACGTTCCGTGGCGCTAAACAAACCGATGCAGCCAGGTCATGTCATGACATGAGCACGTCTTCATACATGCATAACCTGCTAACCTAGCCGACCTAGATGAATGAACAAAATCTCTAAACAATCATGCTGCAAGTATTTAGCTAACAAATCACCCCTTAAACTTGTTGTAGCTTGATCACGCCGAGAGCCCTCATAAGTTCAGTGAACCTTGCTCGCCCAAGTGCCTTTGTGAACATATCAGATAGCTATTCCTCAATGCCGATGTAATCCACCTCAACCTTGCCTTTCTCAATACATTCACGAATGAAGTGAAACTTGGTGTCAATATGTTTACTTCTATCGTGATGAACAGGGTTCTTACTCAGTGTGATTGTAGACTTATTGTCCATGAGCAGCTTCACAGGCATTTCCTTTGTTCCCAGCAAATCACCTACTAATCGGCTCAACCAGAG
Organism: Sorghum bicolor; assembly: GCF_000003195.3. Lineage (NCBI taxonomy): Eukaryota > Viridiplantae > Streptophyta > Magnoliopsida > Poales > Poaceae > Sorghum > Sorghum bicolor. Next base: position 63,307,677 of record NC_012874.2, read on the forward strand.
TCCTTGACAGACTGCGCTGCTGCTGCAATGTAGTCAGCTTCACACGATGACAACGTCATGATCTTTTGCTTCTGTGATCCCTAAGTAACCAGATTGCTGCCTAGGAAATACACTATCCCTGTAGTGCTTTTCATGTCCACAACATCACCAGCAAAGTCACTGTCACTATACCCAAGCAGGAAGGGTTTCAGTGCAGCTCCTCTCTCATATTTGCTGCCAAAGTCTGCTGCACCTTTTTGGTACCTCAAATTTTGTTTCACTGCTCCCCAATGAGCTTGACTAAACTGACAACACCAACCGAATATGCAAGATTAGGCCTGATATTGACAATATACCTAAGACTTCCTATAATGCTCCTGTACTTTGTTGGCCTCACAATTTCATCCTCCAACCTCTTGTAGAGTTTGAGCCGAGCCTCCATCGGAATTGCACTTGGATTGCAGTTCCACATACCTGCAAATTCCAGAATCTTTCTAGCATATGCACTCTAACTCAATGTGATCCCTTCAGCCTCTTGCTTCACTTCTATGCCCAAGTAATAGCTCAAAAGACCTAGGTCACTCATACTAAACTTCTTTTTCATATCTAGTTTGAACTGGTTTATGTCACTGACCTTTGGACTAGAAATTACTAGATCATCAACATACACCCTCACAAGCAGGAAAGAGTCCTTATTGTTTCTTCTGTACACAGCATGCTCCATCTTACTCTTCACAAAACCAAGAGTAATGAGTTCTCTGTCAAGCTTTGGCATTCCAGGCTCTAGGTGCCTGTCTCAACCCATAAAGTGCCTTTTTCAACTTCAACACATTGTCACCACTGCCCACTATGAAACCAGGAGGTTGCTTCACATACTCTCAGTTAGATCTCCATTCAAGAATGCCAATTTCACATCCATATGGTGTACCTCCCAGCCACTCTGTGCTGCTAAAGCCAACAAAAGATTGCACATAAGTGTCCTCTATCTCTGTCTACCCGTCAATCCCTCCTACTCATATATGCCAATTCATGATTGTTGACATTTACTACCGTCGTTACTAAAAACAGAGATAAACCCTACTCCTAGTAATAACACTAGAAATACACGGTATATAATTAACTTGTCAAGTAGCAACTAGCCACCTCCTTAATTATTAATGTTCCTAAACATGAAGTAGGTTGTCATCTCTAATTATATTGCTGGGAATTTATAAATTCATATGAACTATTGTGACTAGGCAGAAATAAAAGATATGAATATAATTGTAAACTAAATGGGTTCTGCAAGCGGACAGATAATTATACCGTTGTAGCATTTTACCTAGGGAAGTATCCAGGTTGCCGATTTATATTTATACCACTGGGAAGGCTAAGGGTTAAACTGTATCTATTATATTGATAAGAATGAATAAATGATATTACCTAAGTCCTATAATCTACTAATAACAGGCAGAGGTCACAAGATAAATATAAATAAATAATAGTGATAGCATAATCATCAAGTATCATAAATAAGGATAATCATCAGAGCATCTACTAGTCATAATAATAGTTAGCCAATGGATAAACTAGGGAGTTGAATCTAAGGTAATTCTATAACTACGCCAATGAATAACTCTAATTAGTGCAATTACATCTAGAAATCATTGTTAAGTCAACCCTATATCATAATTACATGTAAAGAGGCATCAACTAATGAGGGTTTTAAGACGCAACCGTCACCTCCTTCGTGACCACGCTCATGTTAGCTCTACGTACGGAGGGTGGACTATAGAGGAACCAACACAACTATCACCTATGCGGACTACCACACGACCCCGCACGTCAGGGGGCACTCGTAGACAAACAAGATATCTAGACACCACGTCTACATATTGTCTATCATCTACCCAACGATCGATTATGTAAATGCTATACGAGCAATTACATGAATTTAATAAGATCAAACCAACTATCCTAGACATATAATCAAAGTAGACAAAGACTAATGTAATTAAGAACATATTAATCTATTAAGAATAAAGTCTCCCTAATATACAATGAAATACTATAAAGTAGAACTAGAACTATTACCGAACTCTTGCGCTCCAGACCAACGCCAGGGGCTCCAGATCCCGTTGAAGAACTAGATCTCCTCTACTTCTAATCTAACTAACTAGAACTATAAACTAGAAGGCTCTTGATGAACTTGAAGGCGCTTGATGCTTGATGGCTTGAGGCCTTGATGAATAATGAGGTCTCTCTCTAGGGGGTCTGCCCACGTATTTATAGTACGGTGGGAGTTGCGCACGCCGTCGGATCAAACCGACTTAACCAAGGGCTGAGATGACTCCTCAAAGGCGATGGAGGAAGCTTCCGGAAGGGGTGCACCAAACCCTAAAGCAAGGGGCCAACCAGCGCTAGGGTGCGGCCGGCCGGCCCCACCTGGTGGCGGCTGGTCCTCCCCTCACGTCGGGTGTCTTCTAGAGTGTTCCTGAATCCTCTCGCACTGTTTCCCGTGGCGGATACGTTTCCGTGTTTGATTTGCATTAGAGTCCCTATTTTGCAGCTTTCCTGAAATTTACCCTGGAAAATACAGAATATACAAAACTCGTGGAAATTGTTAGTTTAAACCCTATACTAGTGTGTATTCGTGTTCTCCTTCAGGTTTAAAGTTATGATAAAAGTTGACATTATCGACCGTCAACAATGATTCACAAAAGAAAAAAAAATGGGGAAAACACATAAGCACACAAGTTTTCTGCTACAGATATGTTAATTACCCACACATATAGAAGCAGCAGTAGCCACACATATAGAAGCAGCAGTAGCATACTACGCAGAACAGGTAATTCCTAGGCTAATAAAAAAGATCAATCGGCACTCGTTGCTGAATTCGGATCGATCGACTGTCATTCCGGAATCCTGAACACAGTCATCCCAGAATCGGTAGTCATTGCTGTAACTAACTGAAGCAACCGAGTCAAGCAGAACTAGCAGGGAAGGAGACATGAAACCCCAATGCATTTTGAAGAAAAAAAACCAGTAACCTGTAATCAGGGCTTGTTTATTACCTAGGTGAGAAATTTTTGGATACTGCAGCATTTTTGTTTGTATTTAGCAATTATTGTCCAACTTTGACCTAACTAGGCTCAAAAGATTTGTCTTGTAAATTACAGACAAACTGTGCAATTAGTTAACTTTTATATATATTTAATACTCCATACATATATCACAAGGTTCAATGTGATGAAGAATCTTGAAAAGTTTTGGATTTTGGGTGTAACTAAACAAGGCCTCAGTTCCTTTGAAGCAAAGGGAAGCAACTCGGACCTCTCGGCACTAGCGCTGTTGGAGCGGAGGTGAAGAGGGCCCCGTGCGCTGGCACTCATGGAGCTTGTCAGCACAGGCTACGCTTGCTGGCTCGTGGAAATCAGCCATCGTCCGAGCAAAAATCTGCTTGCACAACCTCCATGCATCTAGCTGAAAAGATCTCCTTGCATGACCTGCATTGAGCACAGAAAAAAAACACAGCCCTTGATCTCCTCAGACCTCAGCAAGGCACTGTCCTCTCCTCCTTGTTTGGGGACTGCCACAGAGAATCGAAAGAGGGATGCAAGATTCACCGTCATAGCAGAAAGCAAGCAGAGGCACAACAAATTTTGCTGGACCGAGGACGGATGCGAGATCCATCGTCGTAGCATCCACAGCTTGCATGAAAGATCCACCGCCATTGCCCCCCGGCTCCAGCCGCCGCCTCCTTGGCCCGTGGTGCCACTTCTTCCGCTGGTGCGCCAGATCCACCACCGCCGCTAGGCCGCCCCTGCTCTGGCTATGGCCGCCGCCCACCAGGGATTAAGGGTCCTTGCTCGGCTCACCATCTTGGGGAGCTGCCGCCATGCCAAAATGCTAGAGAGCGGAGGTGGCCAGGCGAGAGCCCATACGCTAGGCGGAAGAGGCAGGGTCATGGGGACAGGGAAGGGGCGACTCACGAAGTGGCAGATGGGGCGGTCGGGACGAGATGGGTCACGCGAGACTTAGGAGGGAGAAGAGCAGTGGCGGCTCTAATTTAGGGTAGAAATGTTTCCCTCTGGTCTCGTAGGCCGAGGCTAAAATTCACGCCCGAGGAGGGCTCACGTGGGACCATTTTTTAGCGACAGATTGTATGACAATATAAGTGTCTTTAGCGACAAACAAGCAAACAGTGATTGTGAATACGTATACCGATAGACATTGGATTGCTAAATGAGGATTTAGCGTCGGCTGTGAGTTAGAGGGTGTTTGATTTGGGGTGATAAAATTTAACGGACACTGTAGTATTTTCGTTTTATTTGACAATTAGTATCCAATTAGGCTCAAAAGATTCGTGTGGCAAATTATCCTGTAGTTGTTGTTTTAGTTTTGCATATAGTATATATTTAGTACTTCATGTATGTGTCCAAACATTCGATGTGATGGGTGATAAAAAACAAAGAGAACCAAACAAGGTCATATCTTTAGTGTCAGATCATCCATCGATAAATCTAATTTTTAGCGTGAGATGTCTGACGGTGATACCATGTTGTAGTGTAGTGCTTGTTGTAGAATTTATTTAAAGTACAATTGTAAAATTGTTGATTTGAGTGAAATGTATGAGATGTGTTTATACAATTGTGTGTTTGATGTGTACTGTGAACTTGTATGGATGTTAAACAAGCCTTAAAGTTATATGATTTAAAGTGAAATTAATTATATGATCATATCAGTTCATAGCGACTGATTATTGGTTGCTAAAAAGTTTGATATCCTCAAACCATTTGTCGCTAAAACATGTAATAAATCATTGGTCGCTATAAATCGCTGCAAACCCTATTGGTTGTTATAGACCTATATCGACGCCACTAAAAGCGACTTATACATCGGTCGTTATAACGTTATAGCGACCAATCATCGGTCGCTATAACAACTTATAGTGACCGATTTGGAGTCGTTACAGATTGGCTGTGGTGTACCGTGTATGTCGAACTATTTGTGAACCTGATGTAACATGTGCATGTGTATGACCTGATGTAACTCTGCGGATTACCGGATTTATATAGGCTCAAGTATGACAGTGTGATAGTTTCGTGATTGCCATTGTAGTTGTGCTCTTATAAATTGATCGGTTCTATGACAGAAGGGAAGACGAGAGAGATGAGGACGATGCGACGCGAGACGGAGAGATGCCAGATGGGAGACGAGAGCGGACATGAAGGCCTACACTCATCAGCTGAAGTCATTAAAATTTTTGGGTCCGTGGGATTGGTCCTGCAACACGTTTTGGTCAGCCCCCGTCTATAGGTAAGACTTTACTTAGTTATAGACATAAGGCACGTTTTCTTGAACTGCTTCTGTAGTATACTTATATACCCTCAAAAGACCGATTTCATTGAAACCAACTTGTTATGGATGTGTTTTGACTAGACCCTAAAAAAGGTCCTACTCCGCAAGTTCTCCACCATCTTCGCCGAGCCACATGGCCTGCCGCCTCGTGCTCCCGTGACGACAACATCACCTTGGAGCCGGGCTTGCAGCGGGTAGACATATGGCTATCCTGACAACCGGCGATGGAGTTATAAGGATGAGTTGGAGCGCTAGTGTGCCGCCATGCAAGGATGCAAAACTATTGGAGTATGGATTTCCATATTCTGGATGCTTGATGCCAATATTGGGAACCATGGACACAATTGTATCAAGTATTGCTCACCAATTTCTCATGACATAGTTGTATATATAAATACTTCACCAAATATACGTTACTCAACAAAAGACATCACATTGTTTATTATTATATATATTGAGTAGGACTCTACTCAATAGATTCATCACACGTACACATATGAAATCAACCATGAAAGGATTTCAGGTATCACACTCACTGACATTATTCAATTGAGCTGCCTTTTGATATATCAAGGCATAAAAAGTATATCAAGCTAGCATTTGCTATGCAATCTACGCAATATACGGATCCGGGTACGTAACGATTTGTTCCTCCCCGTCGTTGTACTCGTAGTAGATTACAACACGTACAGCTCCTTGTGGGAGTGGAGGTTCTCCTTGTGGGAGTGGAGGTAGCGCATCGTCTGCAAACCTAAGATCATATACTGGACGAAATGCTTCCATTTCCAGGTCCGTACTGATAACGGATTGTGCAAACCAAACTCTTGTGCGAACAAGGCCAGGCCACGTTCGTTGTGGCACCGCACTAGGCATGATCACGTACGACTGTCCTTAGCTTATCCCTCCTTTGAAACTATTATAATCACAAATAAGCATAAATAATCGAGCATATCAACATAATGAATAGAAATATAACACGTTAATTAGTTGTTTGGAACTAATGCATGCATAAACATGAAACTTCCACATGCATCTCCTACTTTCATAATAAGCAGGTGTCTTAACTAAAAGCACTACATACCAAGGGAGGAGCAAACAGTCTAGTAAAATGTTGAAAGGGAAAAAAATTGAAAGCAATAACTAGCAAGGAAATACATTACAACGTACCTGCAGAGAAGAAGAAGAATGCAGTACAGCCTGTGGCAATGATATGTGTGCTGTGAATATGTGTGTGGTATATATGCACACAAACATTTGTATATAGTAGGGATCTTCTCGCCAAAAACAATGCAAGGGTTTTGTCCACTGTTCTGTATCGGCAAAACCATCATGAGGTCATTAATGATGTGTGGACCAGCACGGGCGGGCTGATCGTGGCCATGCTAACGACGCCGGACAAGACGGGGACGAGACGCCCAAAATTGGCCGCCGAGATCGAGGGGTACTACCGCACAAACGGGCCTAAAATCTTCTCTCGCCCATTTTGTAGTTTGCGTGCGCGCTCCTAGACATTCTCCTTTCGGACGTTTGCATATATAGGTTGATCATATAGGCTTCTCACTGGAACGATACGACCAAGAATATATCATGGACAAGCTGGTTGACATTCAGCAAGGGCGTGCTGGGGAGACAGGTGTACAGGGTGCACGAGCTACCAAGGAATTAATTAGCAGCAGGATGACTGTCGCACGACGAGGAGAACAAACAGGGATACTTCGCAAGAGCGCGCACGACCTCCGCCGCCGCCATGGAATTATCCCTGCTACTAAGGCCTTGTTTAGTTCCGAAAAAATTTCGGATTTCGATATTGTAGCACTTTCGTTTTTATTTGACAAATATTGTCCAATCATGAACTAAATAGGATCAAAAGATTCGTCACGTGATTTACAGATAAACTATGTAATTAGTTTTTGTTTTCGTCTATATTTAATGCTTCATGCATTGTGCCGCAAGATTCGATGTGACGGGGAATCTTGAAATTTTTTTTGGATTTCGGGGTGAACTAAACAAGGCCTTAGAGGGCACACCACTAGCCAACCTCAACCTGCAAACATACGGAACTTGGCAACCCCAATCCGAAGCAGCTATCGACGAGCCATTCCGACCACCCAACTCCACACAGACAACAACATCGAGCACTAGCTAGCTTGGACACGGTTCGTTCACTGGCTGCTACTGTGTGCGAACCACCACCGGATGTGAGTTCGATGATCCCTGGATCGACTCTCGCGTTTCTAGACACAGAGAACATAACCCCTGTTAAAGGATAACCTTGAAAATTAACGTGTGTGTTTGCGTGTTGTCACAGGTACACAACCCAGGTGATAAGTAGAGCTAGTTGATTTGTCGAACCTGCATGCGGTGATCTCATCAAGGGGATCACCGTAGAGCTAGGTGAACTGATGACCAAACCTTCATGCACGTTAGAGCTAGTTGAATGCCGTGATTATCCGATCCTAAAGGGTTGTTAGCGGCCTCTTCTATTTGTAAAGCGCCACAAATGGAGCTTTTCTATCTATAAGAACTAGCATATAGTGTTTGTGCTAACGCCACAGCTTCATTTAGAGATGCACATGAAGACATCCAAATGATAATAATTTTTTCATAGTTCAAGTTTCACGCAATCATACATGACCATGTATAATAGTTATGTCACGCCTCAGCCATCTAATTTACAATTTGCATAAGACCTTAAGTAGGTCTTGGAGTTCTCCGTGGATATTGTCTCTATGGATAATGTCAACTAAAAATTTGGTCCTCAGTGATATATCTATACTAGAATGGAGAAGTTAAAACTATACTAGGTCCCCCAGTAAAACATCCCTATTGAGTTCCTCTAACCATTATGCACTTAGAAAAATGCACACAATAATTCGTCTCTATTAAAATCAAAAGTTAAAAAGCACCAAAACCCATATCGGACGGTGATCCTCGTTGTTTGATGCTAGGAGGCTGATCTTCGATGTTTGATGTAAGGCTAGCTTCAAGCGTCGCCGCACCCCACGACCTCCACCCCATGCACATGGGCGACAAACACCCCACCCTGCGCGTCCCCTCTCCCACCGGGCATGCTGGCATGCAATGGATCCGTCCCTGCACGCCCTCTCCTCCTGATTTACCGCTTAAAAAAAATCTCCTCCTGATTTCCCCTTTCCAAAAAATGAATCATCAAAAAGCGCTGGCGTCGGCTATTCTTTTTTATAGGCGGTTTCCCTTAACTGCTAATGGAGAGAACCATTTTCTCTAGCCTCTTGCACCAGCGGGCCTGAGAAACGCCTGTAGAAATACCTAAATATCTAACCGTCTGTACAGATGTTCTGTGTACTAATGCCCTTGGCCCTCATGTAGTCACCCCCTCGACCCTCGACTCGCTACCAATGCAGCAGCGCCCTGAGCCTGGAACTGATGACAGGCATAATCTTATTGGGATTAAAAGGTCATAATTGCAATGTTCACTTCGAAGATGTTATTCTGGGTCGAAGTCTTTAAGATATTAATTAGCTCCTGATATCATTTTGACTTTCCGAATTGATATATTAAGAATTGATTACTATGCAACACCAAGTAAAAAAATATTTTCATCTAGAAGGGTTGTACCATTCCATATGGTTTAACCTGTAGAAGGACATACTTGGGATTCAGGAGCTATAAGGACCACTTTTGTCTAAAGAAAACAAGCTAGCAATAATATAGTTATTGATTTTGTTCGATCAGGCTCTCAGTGTCGATCCATAAAACAATGGTTTTATTGTGCAGAATGGAAGGAATTCGTTTAAGGGGAAAAGGTATGCTATGATGAATGTGACATATTCAGTGATGAATCTAGCACCGATTGCCATTAATTTTTTATGTATCTTAGCCTGGAGGTGCCTAGAGTTATCCAGCTTTTACGCGGTTATTAATTTGTGCTAGCAAGTAGTCATCCACGGAACCCAACATTTTTAGAAGTTTTCTTCGCAGTTTATTGAGATTTGCCTATATATAACACCTAAACATTTGAGTTAATGAAAGGTTACCTGGAGATTAAGAATCTCTTTTGCTCTCTCTCGTTTGTGTGTTCCTCGCTCTCGCGCACTCGCTCACGGATGCCGGCCAGCAGGACGGCGTCTCAACCTCGTCGCCACCGGGAAACCAAGCCCTGACCACCGACATCCCACGCCTACGTACGCAGCGGTATCAGCTCCAACACAAGTTTGACAAATAAACTAATAAGAGTATCCTATAGCTACACACAAATCGGACAAAATAATTTAGGTACCAGGAGAATCACGATGCAGTATCAAATACAAATTGAGGGTATGTCTTAAATGAAAGATGCAATTGTCCATTAATTGCAAGGAATAATGGCAGAAAGCACATTTAGGTTGCATGTTATATAACTAGCTAGAAATGATTTTTTACACACTACACCTGTCAAGGGAAAGATAGCAACTTGTTTTTTGAACACAGCACTTCAGTGGGCTCCAGATCCTCCATAGCTCCAGGAAGATGAAGCCTAAACCCAGAGGAATATTTTTTTTTTAGATAATGGATTCTCATTAATCCAGGAACCCAGAGGAAGATGGGCAGATAGAACTGAAAAGAAAACAAAAATGAACTCTCCGCAGCTTTGTTGAGTGCAGCAAATTAAAACGTAGCAGCAACTTTCTCTTATTTCACATGCTAATAAAGATAAGGCTAGCTACGAACAACAACATAGTTATAATCATGCCAATAACACAGCGTGCGCCACTTGTGACAGACTGACAGCAATATGCTTTTTAGTAACAAGGACAAATTTAAATGGGCTGTCGTGAGTTGTCTTATAAAGCAGTCCACTTCTGTTGACTATTATATAGCAAAAACCTCACAATCTACTTCTGTTGACATGCAAGGCGTCCATCTCAACCGTCCACTATCAACCCCACTATCTATTTCTCTTAAAATACAAAACGTCTACCTCAGCAGTCCACTGTCTTTTGACATGCAATAGATGTCCACCTCAGCAATTAGAGGCGGGCCTAGAGCCATGGCCCTAGTCGTGGCCTAGAAATTTTAAGAGCAACTTTTAGTTTTGGCCTAAGAAAGAAGCCCATGAAGTAGAAAGACTAGGGCTGACCAAGATTACGGAAGAGAAGTCGCTCACGGTCAGCCACCGAGCCACGAACGGATGCGCCCACGCCGCCGCACACCTCGCCTCCGCTCCGGCGGCTCTGCTCCTACCTCCCGCGTCCGGCGTCCTACCTCCGGCCTCCCTCCTCTTGCTCGGCGACGGCGCCTCTTGCCGGTTGTCGACGAAAGCTGGTCGGCAGTCTACCTTGGGGTATACCCACGGTAGTAGTTTATCGGTAGACGGTGCGCAAACTACGAACTCGATGGTGACGCAAGACTCGGACAAGCTTTTTATCCAGGTTCGGCCGCCGAGTTGGCGTAATACCTACGTCCTGCGTCTGGTTGTATTGATTTGTGTTGAGAGAATCGTATGTATGATGTGTCCTAGGGGGGTCCCTTGCCCCTCCTTATATAGTCTGGAGGGCAGGGTTACAGATCCGGAAACTAATCCTAGTTGGTTACAATTGCCATAGATAATTCGATATCAATTCCTATTCTAACCGACTAGAATCCTGCTTGATCTCCACATCTTGTTTCCTTGCACGAAACTCCAGGTTGTCGGATCAAGCCTTGAACTCGTCTCGTAATGGGCCAAGCTTCCTGGCTGAAGTCTAGCCGTAAGGGTATAGGGGTTTATACCCCCACAGCTAGTCCCCGAGCACCATGTATTGTGATGTAACACGCCGTCTTGAGTTTCTTCGATCAGTGAGGCTTGACGTCTTCAATAAGTAGGAAAGTCGCCCAAACAATTGCAACGGTATTTTGACCAACTCAAAAGACAGTTGACCAACATTGACATCGAAGGAGCAGGTTGTTCGAAGAATGCATGGTGCTCTTAAAAAAAATTTCTTTCCTTGTGAAGTGTGCCCACTTTACCTTTTTGAAAGGTAAAAGCATCAAAAAAAAGCAAGCAAATTCACCGCTAGGTGAAGTGTGCCCACTTAGTCCCCGAGCCTGGTAGTAGGTGACATAGGCACGTGGTGCCAGGGTCAAAAGAAAATTCCCCAAAGTAGTTTTGAGACTGAGATGCATCGCGAGATGCATCGTACCGATGTAGTCCCCGAGCTTGCTGGAAGGCGAAGTATGAGCCTTGTAGCAAGGTCTAAAAAATTGAATTCACCAGTCCCCGAGCATGTCATGCTCGCCTGCAATTGAAAAGACCAATCGATCAGTCCCCAGACACCTAGTGTGCTTCTTGGAATTATATGTTGCTATACTGTACGACCAGTCCCCGAGCGTCGATGCTCGGTGGTCGGTGCATGCTTTAAAGCTTTGAGCCGATAGACTGGGCGACCAGTCCCCGAGCGTCGAGTGCTCGGTGGTCGGTGCAGTCCGTAAAGTTCCGGGCTGATAGACTGGGCGACCAGTCCCCGAGCATCGAGTGCTCGGTGGTCGGTGCAGTCCGTAAAGTTCCGAGCTGATAGACTGGGCGACCAGTCCCCGAGCGTCAAGTGCTCGGTGGTCGGTGCAGTCCGTAAAGTTCCGGGCTGATAGACTGGGCGACCAGTCCCCGAGCGTCAAGTGCTCGGTGGTCGGTGCAGTCCCCGGATTGTTGACTCACTGGCGTATGTGTCTTCTTACTTTTGAAAAGATCATTCCAGTTAAAGTTGACGTGACGAGGTCTCCTGACGATATGTCAGACGGATGCATGAAAAGTTGCACCTGGCAACTGTATAACCGCTCTTTGCATGGTTTGAGAAAAGGAAACCATCAATTGGTACGAAAACTCCGCCGCATTAATTGTCTATAATCATTGTAAACCGAAACGCCGCGTCCGCCGCATGGCCTGCCCACTTCCCGAGAATACAGGAAGTGGGAGAAGTGGAGTCGCAGGTTTATAAGGGTCTAATAGGTCCGCCTGTACTGCTTCGCCTGCCATTGCCTTCAAACCTTCCGCTCTCATCTTCTCCAATCTCCTGCATCTTCCTAACTCCAGCCCACATCCGCATCTCTAATGGCGAAGAGCGACTCCAGGAAGAGGGCCGAACTGATGGCCAAGGAGTGGAAGAAGTCTCGCAGCACCACAAAATCCCTTGGTGACCTCGTCGATATGGGGCTTCTGCACGGCGCAGAGCTCGGCGGCTGGAGGGCACCGGAGGGGGAGGGCTACCCCGACCCTCGCGCCGGTGAGATCGTCGTTTTTGAAGATTTCGTTAAGAGAGGCTTTGGTGTTCCTGTTCATCCTTTTCTTCAAGGTCTTCTTTTGTACTATGAGATCGGAATTTGCAATCTGCACCCGAACTCAATTCTCCTTATTTCCACCTTCATCCACCTGTGCGAGGCCTATGTTGGCATAGAGCCGCACTTCGATCTTTTCCGGTATCTTTTCTGCTTGAGGAAGAAGGGAGCAGTTGGAGGCTCCAAGGTTGCAGGTGGAGTATACCTCAACCTTCGTGATGGGATGAAGAATCGCTACCTGCACTGTCCATGGAACACTTCCTTGACCGAATGGTACAGGAAGTGGTTCTACATCAGGGAGGAACCGGGCAGCTCCACGTTCTGCGACGTGGGATACATTCCGGAGAAGAGGACGAGCTGGACCGACCGCCCGGAGTTCGACGGTCCAGTGGCGGATCTCATGAAGCTGATCGACTGGTCGCGCCTGGACGGGCTTGGCGTGGTCGGCAACTTCATTTGCCGCCGGGTGATGCCCTGCCAGAAGAGGGTACACTCGGCGTACGAGTATGCCGGAAGCGCAGACCCGACCAGGATGCGGTCGGAGATCTTGGAGAAAGCGGAGGTACAACAGCTGTTGAATGAGCTGTTTAACTTCGCGGACGGAGGCTTCATCCGTGGTAGTGATCGGGTGCAAGCCTTCAAGTTAGGACGACCGGCACCAAAGGTATGTAGCAGATTTTGTTTTAGCATTCGTATATCGTCGGCAATTGACTCGTCTCTGTTGCTTTTGCAGATCGGCGGTGTCGACCGGTGCACAGTGTATGTATCACTGGCACCGGGGATGGAAAATCCTGCGGGAGAAGACCCGCCAGAGGAGGACGCTGCTCGGTGTACTCATTACACTAGCAGTGAAGAGGGCCAAGCCCGCCCCATCCCGACCTCCGAGGAGAGGGTAGCGGGGAAGAGGCCATTGCCGGCAGATCCTTTGACGGCGGATCTTCCGGCGGAGAGCAGCCAAGCACCGAAGCGTCGTCGGCTCGTGCGGATCGTTGACGACGACGACGACGACGACGAGGAGGCTGCGCCGTCGTTGGTCCGACGGCCCCGGGGTCGCCCAGATAATGCGCCGGCCGCTACTGATCGAGTGGCCAGCGACGCCCCGGCACCGCAAGTTGTCGAGACGGGGGCGCAGGTGCCGACCGGCCGGGCGAGGAGGAGGTTCACCGCCACCCACCGTCGATCAGACCTGTAAGTGTTCGACTTACGTATTTGTGGACTCCTCTTTGATTTTTCTTCTTTTTTTTTCTTTTGAAATTTGACTGTTGTTTCTGTAGTGCGGCGTCGGATGCCGACCCCGGCCAGGTTGCCAGCCAAGGGATGGGCGAGCCTGCCCGCGGTTCTGGGGATGCGGCCCCCCAGACCACAGAGCAGCCAACAGCTGCAGTCGTGCCTGGGAGCACCGAGGGGCTCCCGAGCGCGGCGCCGACTACAACAAGCAGCCCGACCAGGGCTGGAGAGGCTCCCCCACCGGACTCCTCAGAGAAGGGAAGATCTCCGACCGCTCCTCCTGCCGGGGGGAGTGAAGTCCCCCCGCCGCCCCGAGCAGGAGCCTCTTCGGCTGCGGGCTCCCCAGGTCTGGTCCAAGGGCCAGTAATACCTGGGACCACCACCGGGGGTGACGCAGCACAGGAGGAGGAAAACCGGGCGGCCTCCGATGACGAGGTGGAAGAGATCGAGGGTCGTCCCCGTGATGGCCGCCAACACGTGTATGTGTGGCGCCAACGCGGGGATCACTTTATCGGGCATGAGGAGCTCGCCGAGACCGAAGAGGCCGCCAGGGTGGAGCGCGCGGCCAAGCGCCTCATCGACGAAGTCAAGGTAAGCGGCTTTTTGTACTGCTGCGCATTCTTTTGCCTTGTCTTGCATGGTCGTCATATGCTTGCTTTGTAGGACGTAATGAAAACGGCGAAGTACCGGAAACGGTGCTTTGACCAGATAGAAGGCGTCGTGGCCGAGAACAAGGCCCTTGCCGCGGAGGTAGACCGGTTGCGGGCGGAGGTCGGGGAGAAGGTGGTCGAGATGAGTGCCGAAAAGGAGCGTCGTCTCGACCTCGCCCGTCGTTTGGCCGACCAGTACCGGCTGCAAGAAGGTTAGTCATACGCTCCGAGCAGCTTCGCGTACTTGTATAGTTTGTTTTGCTGACCAGTTTAGGATTCACACAGACTTGGAGGAGGAGGTGGCGAGCCTCCGACAAGAGAAGGAGCAGCTCAGCCAACAGCTCGCCGGTGCGCTGGAGTCCGGGCGGCGAGCAGAAGAAGAATTGGGTCGAAAAGACCGGGAGCTATCTGGTAATGGTTGCCGCCTTGTTGGTTGCTGCCTGCCCCTTTGTTTGTTTAGTATGCCGAAAATAACGCTTCGTTTCGTTTGCAGTGCTCAAGGTGAACACCAAAAAGCACCTGGATGATCTGGTCAAGGACCGGGACTCCTGGAAGGTCAACTGTTGCAGGATCTGGAAAGGAGTGTCCCCGGTCCTAGACCTGATCAGTCCCGAGCTCCCGGAGAGCCAGCCCCGCGCGCCGCAATTGACCCCGGTCGAGAAGGCGCGACGGGCGTGGGACTGGCTCCAGCAGTTCGTGAAGGACGCCGGGGAATTTGCGAGCGCGCACGTCCTCAGCATGGTGCGCGCCCACTACCCCCTGGTCGACTTGAGCAGGCTGGAGAAGGGGTACCCGAAGGAAGTCGGCCCACAAGAAGCGGACGAACTCCGGGGGAGTCTGCTGGACTTGTCGTCGACAGTGATCGGCGACATCAATCTGTGCGGAACGGCCACTCCTCCAGACCAGCCGAGCTCAGATAGGTCGGCCAGGGAGTTGTCGGGCGCGTCCGTTGCTGGAGATGGGCGGTCGACGCCTGCGGTCTCGACCAGCCAGGCGCCGGTGGCCCCGACCCCCTCGTCCGGGCAGCAGGGCCATGCGGGTGATCAGCCCGAGCAGCTAGGCCAATAAAGTAGTCTGTAGGAATAGACTAGTGTCTGCCCGTCAGGGTATTTATTGTAAACTTTGTATGTAAAGTTTGTAATAAAGTTTACTTTTTGTCATGACTGTTGTTTTGAGCGCTGTAAATATATCTGAGTGACGTGTCACCGTATTTGTCTTGGTTGTCGCTAAGAGCATCCATTGCGGGAGTTTTGCCGAGTGCTGTGTGCGACAAGGTATAGGCAAAAAATAGAGAATTTCATTATCAAAAATTATAAGATACTTACAAAAGAAAGTCATTAAAACTCTATGGATAGAAACGTCGCAGTTTGTCGATGTGCCAAGAGTTAGGCACTCGTGTTCCGTCTGGGTATGCCAATCTGTAGGACGTAGGTCGTGTGACCTCGGCCACCACGAAGGGTCCTTCCCAGGGAGTGGATAGCTTGTGCATTCCCTCCTGGCTTGTTTTCCATCGAAGAACCAGATCGCCGACCACGAAGGAACGGTCCTTGACGTTCCTGTTGTAGTATCGCCTGACTGCCGCGAGATATTTTGCTGTTCGGAGACATGAAACTAAACGCTTTTCCTCCATGCAATTGATTTCGAGTTCTCTGGCGTTGTCGGCGGTCGCCCGGTCGAAGTGCTCGATTCTAGGAGATCCGAAGTGTATGTCAGACGGCAAGACCGCCTCTGCACCGTACACCATGAAGTAGGGAGACACCCCTGTGTTTCGACTGGTCTGAGTTCGGAGGCCCCAGACCACTGCCGGCAATTCTTTCATCCATCGACCGGGTGCTCTGTCGTTTTCGGTGTACAGCCTTTTCTTTAGGGCGTCAACGATCATTCCGTTAGCACGTTCAACTTGACCGTTGGCACGTGGATGTGCCACTGACACATATTTTATGACTATGCCTCTGTCATCGCAGAAATCCTAAAAAGTGGTGCCAGTAAACTGAGTGCCCAGGTCGGTGATTATGTTGTTCGGGATGCCGAATCTGTGTATGATTTGATTGAGGAACTCCACAGCCTTCTCGGAGGTTGCCTTGACCAGGGGCATGTATTCAATCCACTTGGAGAACTTGTCGATTAACACGAAGACAAACTTGAAATTGCCCGGGGCTGGTTTAAATGGTCCGATCATGTCAAGCCCCCAGCAAGCAAAGGGCCAAGACGACGGGATGGTTTGAATTTCGTGGGCAGGTACGTGGGTCCTCTTAGCGAAAAACTGACATCCTTCGCAATGCCGAACCAGTTTTTCTGCGTCGCCGACCGCAGTTGGCCAATAAAAACCTGCTCGGAAAGCCTTTCCGACCAGCGTTCTAGATGCGGCGTGATTGCCGCAGGAGCCGGCGTGTATGTCCTCCAAGAGCTTGATACCATCATCTTGGGGTATGCATTTGAGCAGTACCTCGGAGCTTGCGTTTTTCCGCATGAGTTTTCCGTCGACCAGGATGTAGTTCTTTGATCGTCGGATGAGGCGCTCGTTCTCTGTTTTGTCCTGAAAGCCTGTCCCGTCTGATATGTATTTGATGAAAGGGGTACGCCAGTCACGCCCATCGGCTGTCGGAGTGGCGTCATCTATGAGCATTGCCTCGGTGTGTTGCTTGTCGACCAGGAGGGAGCTTATGCTTGGCTCATGGTTATCCTGGACGAAAATACCGCGCGGGATTTGGGCCCGAGAGGAGCCTAACTTTGACAGCGCATCTGCTGCTTGGTTCTTATCCCGGACCACGTGGATGTACTCTATGCCATAGAAGTTAGTTTCCCATTTGTGAATTTCTTTGCAGTAGAGATCCATCTTCTCGTGCGTTGCGTCCCACTCCTTGTTGAGCTGGTTGATGACCAAAGCGGAGTCGCCGTAGACATAGAGGCGCTTGACCCCCAGCTCAACGGCTAGTCGTAAGCCATGTAAGCATGCTTCGTATTCGGCGACGTTATTTGACGCCGGGAAAAGGATCCGAAGGACGTAACGGAGTTTGTCCTTGTTGGGTGAGACGAACAATATCCCAGCGCCTGCACCGTTGATGTTCAAGGACCCATCAAAGAACATTGACCAGTGGTCTGAGACATCTGGAACAGAAGGTTCGTTGAGATCCGTCCATTCGGCAATGAAATCGACCAGGGCTTGAGACTTGACAGTGGTGCGACTCTGGAACTCTAGGGAAAATGGACATAATTCCATTGCCCATTTCACGATCCTGCCATTGGCGTCTTTGTTGCGCAGGATGTCCCCGAGAGGAAAGCTGGTTGTCACCAGGACTCGATGTCCGTCGAAGTAGTGCTTCAGCTTTCTTGACGTTATCAGGATGGCGTATATAAGCTTCTGTATTTGTGGGTACCTGGCCTTGGATTCGTTTAAAACTTCGCTTATGAAGTAAACGGGTCTCTGGATCTTGAAGACGTGGCCTGGTTCATCTCGCTCGACCACTATTGCCGTGGAAACAACCCTGTCGGTTGCAGCAATGTAAAGGAGCAGGTCTTCATTGGGCTGAGGCGCCGTGAGGACAGGTGGTGAAGTGAGGAAGGTCTTAAGCTGAGTGAACGCAGCGTATGCTTCCTCTGTCCAAGAGAATTTTTCTGACGCTTTCAATAGTTTGAAGAAAGGGAGGCCTTTTTCTCCCAGCCATGAGATGAAACGACTGAGGGCGGCCATGCATCCGGTTAGCTTCTGGATATCCTTGACGTCTTTCGGTGGTCGCATGTCGAGTACGACTTTGACTTTTGAAGGGTTTGGTCGTATGCCGTCGCGACTGACGACGTTGCCGAGCAGTAGACCGGAAGGAACGCCGAAAATGCATTTCTTGGGGTTGAGCTTCCACTTGTACCTATTGAGTGCCTTGAAGGTTCGGTCTAAGTTGTCGATTAGGGTGCTCGCGTCCCTTGTTTTTACGACCACGTCGTCCACATAGGCCTCGACGAGGTCATCGCGAATCTCGTCGTGGAGGCATTGCTGGATGGCCCTCTGATAAGTGGCCCCGGCGTTTTTAAGTCCGAAAGACATGGTAGTGTAGCAGTATGCGCCGAAGGGTGTGATGAAGGATGTTTTGATCTGATCTTCTTCCTTTAGCGAGATCTGGTGATAACCAGAGTAGCAATCTAGAAAGGAGAGTAGTTCGCATCCGGCCGTTGAGTCGACCACCTCGTCGATGCGAGGAAGACCAAAAGGATCTTTAGGACAGTGTTTGTTGAGATCAGTGTAATCAACGCACATTCTCCATTCATTATTCTTTTTGCGTACAAGAACCGGATTGGCGAGCCAATCGGGGTGATACACTTCTTTTATGAATCCGGCTGCTAGAAGCCGTGTTATTTCTGTCCTAATAGCCTCCTTTTTGTCACGAGCGAACCGTCGCAGTTTTTGCTTGATTGGTCTTGCGGTCTTCGAGACGTTTAAGGAGTGCTCGATCAGGTTTCGTGGGACACCGGGCATGTCTGCGGGTTTCCATGCGAAAACGCTCGCGTTGTCCCTTAGAAACCTGACGAGCGCGTCATCCTATTTTGGATCCAGGTTAGCCCCGATGAGGGCTGTCTTCTCGGGGTTGCCTTCGACCAGCTGCACTTCTTTGTACTCCTTGGATTTCGAATTCTTTCTGGCTGTCTCCTGCTCAGGTAATCGGAGCTGGTCGGGAGGCAGCTGTGCGGCTTGGTTTGCTGTTTCCGCCATGCGGATTGAGAGGTCAATTGCCTCGGTGATCTTGAAGCTTTCTTCTTCGCAGGTGTACGCAGTGTAGACGTTGCCTCTGACGGTCAGGACACCCTTCTCCGTGGGCATCTTAAGGACTAGGTATGAGTAGTGCGGGACTGCCATGAACTTTGTTAGCGATGGCCGGCCCAGTATGGCGTGGTAGGTCCCGTCGAAGTCCGCGACTACGAAGTTGATGAACTCCGTCCGGAAGTGATCGGGTGTGCCGAATTGGACAGGCAATGTTATCTGTCCGAGGGGCACCGAACTTTGACCTGGCAAAACCCCCCAGAATTGGGCGTCGTAAGGTTTTAGTTGCGCCGGTGATATCTTGAGGGCGGGCAGGCTGTTGCGGAAAAGGATGTCGATGGAGCTTCCCCCGTCCACGAGTACGCGCTCGAATCTGATGCTATTGATGCAGGGATCAAGAATCAGTGGGAAACGACCCGGCTCTGGGATAGCGGGCCACTGGTCCTTCCTGCTGAACGAGATCTCCCTGTGGGACCACGCGGGAAATTTCGGATCTGCGATCAGCCCGTCCGTGCTGTCTATGTTGAGGCAGGCTCTCTTTAACAGCTTTCTTTCTCGCTTGGACTCAGTGGAGACTTTGCCCCCGAAAATGGAGTGGACCACGTCGGTGGGGCTGACGTATTGGTGTCGGGGGTCCCTGTCTTGGTCCTCATCCTCATCTTCGTGGTCATGCCCGTCGCGCTTGTTATTTTTCTTGGCGGAGTCCTCTTGGGCGGCCCGCCGTGTATAGATGCTTTTGAGGACGCGGCACTCTTCCATGGTATGGTTAGACTTTGGGTGTAGCTGGCACGGTCCCTTCAGCGTTTTGTTGTAGTCGTCTTGGTAGTCCCGTCGTCCATTGGGACGTTTGACCGTGTTTACTTCGTGGTCGTATTCGCGAGGGCGCTTTCCTCTGAAGTCGTCGCGGCTGTCGCGCCGCCGATCCCAAACCTCTCGGTGATCGCGGTTGTCGGAGCGGCGGTGATTTCTGTTGTCGTAGCGACCACGACCGTCATCTCGCCGGGAGGGCTGGTCGGGGCCTCTGGCATCGTCTCGGATTAGTTTTTCTGCGTCATCAGCATCGGCGTAATTTTTAGCCGTGGCGAGGAGCTCTGCTACCGTTGATGGGCGCTTACGCAACAGCTTGTTCCTCAGCGCTTCGTGGAAACGCAAGCCCTTGATAAAGGCTGATATGGCCTCGTCATGAGAAATCTTCGGGATTTTGAGGCGCATATCCGAGAATCGTCGGATGTAATCACGCAGAGGTTCATTCTTTCTGTCTCTTATCCTTTCAAGGTCATACTTGTTTCCGGGCTGCTCGCATGTGGCGATGAAGTTGTCGATGAAAGCCTGTCGTAGCTCTTCCCAAGAGTCGAAGGAGTCCTCGGGCAAGCCGAGAAGCCACTGATGGCCAGCCTGGTCGAGGACTACGGGGAAGTAGTTAGCCATGACGTGCTCATCTCCTGCCGCTGATCGGACGGCGATTTCATAGAGAGTGATCCAGTTCTCTGGATTTTCCTTGCCGTCGTATTTTTTAAGTTTTTCGAGTTTGAAATTGCGGGGCCACACGACCTGGCGGAGGTGTGAGGAGAACTGCCTTAGGCCCGGAGGACCGTGAGTTGCATCGTACTCGATGCGGCGCAGGTTTTCGTGGACTGCCCTCTCTGCGGCGCGCCTGTTGATGCGGTCCCGGGCATCTTTGGGAGGGATGTTGTGGCGGAGATCCCTGTGTTGATTTTCTTCTTGGCCGCGTGCACGGTTCTGCTGGCGGCGGCCATCGGCGTCCCGACCACCATCGTCGCGCCGTGAGTCCCCTTGACGGTTGTCGGGGGAGCGGCTGCGGCGACGCCTGCTGGGTGAGGCCCGGCTACGATTAGTCTGGTCGGAGGCGGCTTCCGTATAAGAAACGTCCTGGACCCTCTTGAGCAGAGTGGCCGTCTGTCCCATCGCGGCGATCAGGTGTGCTCGGATGCTGGTCCGGACTCCCTGGCATTCGGGGGTGTCAGGAAGCCGATCCAGGTTGGCCATGGCGACAGCCACGTTGGCGCTTGGCGTCTTGTAGACCGGCTGGTCCCCGACCATGTCAAAGGCATCGTTGAGGTTACTTGGTGGCATCTGTTGTTGCTCGTCTGCACGTCGTCGGGCGCGATCAGCGTTACGCTGTTCGCGGAGTTGCCTCTAGTCATCAGTTTCTCCGTCAACAGCCGGTTCGTCGGCGCTGACATTGAACACAATATCCCCTCGCCGGGGGGGGAATATCGGGAATCGGTCGAAATCCGGAGGGTGTGAAGGAAAATCCAGGTCGTAGCCCTCGTCTTCGGTGTTTATAACCTCGGTGGGGACGGAGCCGGTGCTTGAGTTGGTGCTGGAAACCTGGCCGTCCCGTAGCTCTCGGATTGTCACCATGTTGACATGGTGACGGTTGTTCCTTGTCGGCGACCAGCCCGCTTTGCTGAAAACGGATTGGACATGCTGTGAGTAAACAGAGGCCGAGTTGTTCAGGCCGCAAGGATAGTCTTCCTTTTTGAGCTCGACGGATCGTCCTGAGGGGGTTGAGGTTATCGTCAGGGACGTTCCCAGCCGTTCGTGTGTGGCGACACGAGTTGGCCGGCGGGATTTCGAAAAATCCGCTCGAGCAGCTTGGTCGGGCCGGCGCAGAACTCCATCTATTAGTCGGGAGACTTCGAGTAGCTTGGAGTCAGCGCGATCGAGCGCTTGGAGGAGGTCCGAGCAGTCGATCTCCTTTCCCTTGTAGAGTGGGAACGGTGGTCGGGAGCTTGGTGCCGTCGTGCGTGTGGTCGGAGACGGCGTGATCTCAGATTGGATCTGGATCTCTTTCGGAACCGTGGTCGCGAAGCCGCCGCTGTACGTCGTCCACGTGACCTGGCCGACGGTGAACGTGAGGCCTTCGGGCACGGTCGCGGAAGCTGGGATCGTGACCATCTTGTTCGCCGGAAAAGTTGCACGCACACCCCCTACCTGGCGCGCCACTGTCGACGAAAGCTGGTCGGCAGTCTACCTTGGGGTATACCCACGGTAGTAGTTTATCGGTAGACGGTGCGCAAACTACGAACTCGATGGTGACGCAAGACTCGGACAAGCTTTTTATCCAGGTTCGGCCGCCGAGTTGGCGTAATACCTACGTCCTGCGTCTGGTTGTATTGATTTGTGTTGAGAGAATCGTATGTATGATGTGTCCTAGGGGGGTCCCTTGCCCCTCCTTATATAGTCTGGAGGGCAGGGTTACAGATCCGGAAACTAATCCTAGTTGGTTACAATTGCCATAGATAATTCGATATCAATTCCTATTCTAACCGACTAGAATCCTGCTTGATCTCCACATCTTGTTTCCTTGCACGAAACTCCAGGTTGTCGGATCAAGCCTTGAACTCGTCTCGTAATGGGCCAAGCTTCCTGGCTGAAGTCTAGCCGTAAGGGTATAGGGGTTTATACCCCCACACCGGTGGCCTGCTAGCGGCCTCGCCCCTGACCGCCCTGTCCTCACTGCCTCGAACGCCTAGGTCGACCGTGCCCTCGCCCAGACGCGCTCGCATGCATCTCGCCCCTCGGCTGCCTGTAGAGCTCGGACCTCGGAGGCCAGACCAGGGGCCCAGAGCCCCAGAGACGCGCCCACACTGCTCCTGTCCAAGTCCGGCTGGGAAGCCCCTGCCTGTCCAGATTTCAAAAGTGAGAATCCTGAAGCCTTGATTTCATTAACGTGGTGAAGTGAAGTATGTATTCTTTCAATTTTCTAGTTTAGTTCTTTTTTCTCTTGGTTTTAACTGCTAATTGTGAACTTTTGATTCCAATTAGATGAAGAGGACAAGGTATTGCATTGTATTTCTCTCGAGTTGGTGAACAACTGCAACAAATCTTCACTAGACAATAAGTATTTATTTTTCAATGTTCATTGATATTTCATAGCTATTGTATCGTACTATTGATTATATATTTTAAGAATTTCTCTAGATTTGCAAACTTTGCTTGAGAATTTTTATTTTGTGACATAAGTATAGACTATACAATAGGCTGTAGCTTTTAGATTTTGGCCACTAGGATTTGGCCCTAGTCTTGGCAAATTCCGGGGTCCACTACTGTCAGGAATCTACTATCATTTGTATTAAAGTTCACTGACACAAGAATTATGATATCTACATCAGCAAAATATATCATCCACTATAGATATAATCTCTACGATTATGCTAATAAAAGAGTTATATATTTATATTCTCTTTCATACTCACGACAACGCGTGGGAAATCCTAGTTCTCCTGGCGGTCCTCCCGTTGCATACACCGCTCAATTTACCTAGTTGGAAGGACAGAGGCCGACAGCGAAACGAGATGTCGAACGATAGGCGGACCTGTTGAAAATTAGGAAACCAGTGTATATAGAATTAACGATAATTGACCCCGTCAAGCCAGTAGCTTAGTGTGCCACCAACCGTTTCTTAGGCCAGTCTCAATGGGGTTTTATTAGAGTTTCATGCACATTAAATATGCTGATGTGGCGCTATATTAATGAAGAGAGAGATGATAAGAGTTTCATGGTAGTAGAGAGAGTTTCATTTCCATAAAACTCATATGCACTGTTTCCAAAATATTAATGTGTTGAAAACTGTGTTATGAAACTTCCATTGAAGATGGCCTTATGTTGGCTTGTCAGACGAGACGACACACGGACGACAAACAAACTAGCTTTAGCATCAAACTGACAGCCAGATAAAGCACCATAGGCCGGCCGACCTCCACTTTCGTCTCTCCCAATAGCAGCATAGGCGGAGATGTTTTAGTTTGTTTATGACTTGACCACAGCTTTCAGAGTGCATTTACGCAACTCAACAGTATAGTAAAGAACTGTTGGCAACTTTCAGAGTGCCCTTTTGTATTCATATGGGTACTACGGCCTTGTTTAGTTCACCCAAAAACCAAAAACTTTTCAAGATTCTCCGTTACATCAAATTTTGTAGCACATACATAAAGTATTAAATATAAATAAAAATAAAAACTATTTGCACAGTTTGTCTGTAAATCGCAAGATAAATCTTTTAAACCTAGTTACTATATAATTGGACAATGCTTATCAAATAAAATAAAAGTGCTACAATATCAAAATCCAAAAACTTTTTAGATCTGAATAAGGCCTACGTACGGTGTTTTCCTTTCCGCCCGTTTACTTCTACTTAAGATACACAATACAAAGGCCTTGTTTAGTTCTAGAAAAATTTTGTAAAATTTTTCAGATTTCTCAGTACATCGAATCTTACGGCACATGTACAGAGCATTAAATATAGTTTAAAAATAATTAATTGTATAGTTTGCTTGTAATTTGTGAGACGAATCTTTTGAACCTAGTTAGTCTATGATTGGATAATATTTGTCAAATAAAACGAAAATGTTACAATGTCTATTTTGTAAAAAAATTTTGCAACTAAATAAGGCCAAAATGCCCTGCTCAACTAACGCCTCGTTCATTTTCAACGGACTAGCCCGTTCCGGGTGGATGGCTATGGCCCGTTTTCAATGTGTTCGTTTCTGTCTGGCCTGGAATTAAAACTGGTCTGCTTGGACTTCCCTCCACACTGTACGGCTCAGATCAGAGTCTGGTGTTTTACCCTCCGAAACGAAATCATCCGCAAGGCGACGACTATGGGGAATTTTTTTTATTTTTAGTCTAAATTTAAAACAAAATACAAATTTGACTCTGTTTGGAAAGTATTTGCAAATCTAGGCCGTTTGGCTCCGCCTTCATGTATGGCGGGGTGCACTGGTGACGTGGTGTCTGGCTGGCGAGGCACGCTGACGTATACCCCGCCATGACCGATGGCGGGTTTGAGCACCCCGCCGTGGATTATGGCGGGGCACGCCCAGGCCCACCAAAAGCCACCGCGCCTGCTCTCTCTCTCCCTCTGTCCTACCCCACCCGTACTTGCACCCGCACCTTTTTTAGTTTCAAAAAAATTTGAGAAATCGGTACTGTAGCACTTTCGTTTGTATTTGACAAATATTGTCCAATCATGGACTAACTAGGGTCAAAAGATTCATCTCGTCAATTTCGACTAAACTTTGCAATTAGGCCTTGTTTACTTCCACCCAAAATCCAAAAACTTTTCAAGATTTCCCGTCACATCGAATCTTTAAACGTATGCATGGAGTATTAAATATAAACGAAATTAAAAACTAATTGCACAGTTTGGTCGAAATTTATGAGATGAATCTTTTGAGCCAAGTTAGTCTATACTTGGACAATAATTACTACAAACAAACGAAAGTGCTACAGTGTTCCGAAAAAATTTGGGCAAGGAACTAAACAAGACCTTAATAAAGATTTGATATATAAGGATTTGATGTAAAAAAAAATCTTGAAAAATTTTAGGTTTTTTAAAGGAACACAACGAATATTTAAACGCATGCATTAAGTATTAAATATTGACGAAAATAAAAACTAATTGCAAAATTTGGTCGAAATTTACGAGGCGAATATTTTAAGTCTAATTAGTCCATAGTTGGACAATAATTAACACAAACAAACGAATCAAAACGTACTATATACGATTAGTTTGTTTGTGTTAATTATTGTCCAACTATGGACTAATTAGGCTTAAAATATTTGCCTAGTAAATTTCAACTAAACTGTACAATTAGTTTTTATTTTCGTTTATATTTAATACTTCATACATACGTTTAAAGATTCGATATAACGGAAAATGTTGAAAAAAAATTTTGGTTTTTGTGTGGACGTGATTTCCCACCTATCGTGATGGGACTTTGGCTACTCCACCAGTGCCCCTGTGCTGGAGACTGTAGGTCCTGTTTAGTTTAAAAAAATTTTGGAAAATCGATACTGTAGTATTTTCGTTTATATTTAATAAATATTGTCCGATCATAGACTAACTAGGCTCAAAAGATTCATCTCGTCAATTTCGACCAAACTTTACAATTAGTTTTTATTTTCGTCTATATTTAATACTTAATGCATGCGTTTAAAGATTTGATACGATAGAAAATCTGAAAAATTTCTTAAAATCTTTTGGGAACTAAACAAGGTCTGCCATCGCCTGCTGGGCATCGCCTGGCTGCTGGGCATTGCCTGCTGCTGCAGCTGGGCGCCTACTGCTGCTGGCCTACGGTCTTGTTGTGTTCCTTTAAAAAGATTTTTTTCTTACATCAAATCTTTATATATCAAATCTTTATTAATTGCAAAGTTTAGTGCTTCATGCATTGTGCCGCAAGATTCGATGTGACGGGGAATCTTAAAAATTTTTTTGGATTTTGGGGTGAACTAAACAAGGCCTTAGAGGGCACACCACTAGCCAACCTCAACCTGCAAACATACGGAACTTGGCAACCCCAATCCGAAGCAGCTATCGACGAGCCATTCCGACCACCCAACTCCACACAGACAACAACATCGAGCACTAGCTAGCTTGGACACGGTTCGTTCACTGGCTGCTACTGTGTGCGAACCACCACCGGATGTGAGTTCGATGATCCCTGGATCGACTCTCGCGTTTCTAGACACAGAGAACATAACCCCTGTTAAAGGATAACCTTGAAAATTTGTATTTTGTTTTAAATTTGGGTTAAAAATAAAAAAAATCACTACGGGCGAGGCGACCGTGCAGCTGAGGGCGCAAGAGGCGACGGCACAGTGGCACGGCATAGCCACCACTACGACGGCAACGACGACGGTGAACACTTTCCCTCTGACGTCCATGCTCCCTGCCGCCTTCTCTCTAGTAAAGCTTGGTGTCCTTCCCCTCTCCTCTAGCTCTCTAAGGGTTCTTGGGACTGAGGACTAGGTGATTAGCTTAGGCGCCGGCAAGATCCGGCCTCCAGTCGCTGGCAGCCACTAGCTGGCCGCGGCAGCAGCGCAATAGCTACCAATCCCGTCTCCTGGTCTTCATTAGGGGTTGTATGGCTGTATCCCATCTTAGAGAATTGGTGTCTTTGTGGCCGACGGTAGATGGCGAAGCTGGTGTGCCGCAACCGGCCGCTAGTGCCGACACATGAAGCGATGCAGGGTTGCTGCCCTGCTGGACCGAAGCTTGATTGCATCCCTATTTGAGACATTGCCTGAAGCTGTGCTGCAAGGAATGTATTTTTCTTTCTTTTCCTGTTTTCTACTAAAATCTACTAATTACAAATTAAACTGATGTGTGTCTCTATTTTTTTCCTCATCTTTTGTATATATGTGCTTCTTCATGCCTAGTGTTTTAGATCCAAGTCATTAGTTATGTGTTCTGCAAATTGGTCTAGAAATATATGTCAGATTATCATAAGTATAAAAAATACAAATATTAAAGGATTTATCATTTTTGAGAAAAAAATCCATGGAGCAATCTATAAAATTTAAGTCAAGTTAGCATAAACATTAAAAAATAGACATTAGAGGATTTTATTGTTCTATTTTACTATACTGTGAGGTCCCATTTTAAACATTGGCACGGGGCCTTGGTTTAGGCCAGGACGGCCCTGCCTAGGTTGGGGCCGCTGGACGGCTGGCAGTACATTGTTTTCATGGAAGACAACTCAAACAAACCTTCGTAAGGACCTATGGAATACTGATGTTCTAAATATCTTGATTGTAGTATTTTTTTTAGATAACACTATAACACATGCTCATACATATGTTATCATGTCATTATATTTTCTGTTACAATGCCTGGGCATTTAAGGGCCTTTTGGATTAAATATTACTCAAACATCGTTATTGTTATTTTATCGTGCGATAGTATATTTTTAGTATAAAAATTTAGTTGTCCCGTAGCAACGCACGGGCACACTCCTAGTACAGTACATAAAACTAAGTATGTGTTGAGTTGTTATATATGACAAATATATTGTGGTTATAATAATGAGAAGTAGATGCCTAACATGATGCCTGTGTTTGTTTAAATTGTGGTGCCTTGTTGCTTTGTATATCGTTACAT
The DNA here is from genome assembly GCF_000003195.3 of Sorghum bicolor. Taxonomy (NCBI): domain Eukaryota; kingdom Viridiplantae; phylum Streptophyta; class Magnoliopsida; order Poales; family Poaceae; genus Sorghum; species Sorghum bicolor. The sequence continues at coordinate 63,335,803 of NC_012874.2, forward strand.
TAGAATAGCATGTTGTAGTTCTGTTCACTACTACAATAATTTTTTCGGTGGCCGGCAAAACTGGTTTTCTGAGGCGGTTTTTCTGTCCGCCTCACAGCTAAGGTCACTATAAATAACTGATTTACCGAGGCGGACAGATACCCGCCACCATTAATAAAACAAAACAAATAAAATAAAAAACGATGAGCCCATCTAGGACCCAGAGTTGTGCGAGACCGCCACTGCCCGCGCCATCGTCGAGGCACGACCGTCGCTACCGGCGCACACGTGGAGCCAGATCCACCGAGACGAGCCCGATCTATGGCGGATCCGCCATCATGGACACAGATCCGAGAGGCAGCCGTGATCCTAGGGTAGGGTTGGGCGCTGCAGCGCCGGATCTGTCGCGAAGAGGCCGCCGCGCTCAGTGGTAGGGCAGGGGAAGGGCGTTTGGCCACCGCGCTTGGGGGTGAACTCTCGCATGCGTTGCGAGAGGTGGAGGAAGGAGCGCCGCCGCGCACCTCGCACGCGTTGCCAGAGTCTGGATCCGGCCTCCTCACCTCCGGATCCGCGTGGGGAGGGGCCCCACCGCCGTATCCCTGCCGAGAGGCCGTGTCCATTGGAGCAGACGGCAGTCCCGCCCTCCTGCCTGGAGGCTGCGCCACCGCCACTGGATGAGGTGGTCGGGCCCCGGGCGTCCCTGGCCATCACAAGAGAGGTGAAGAAGGGTGAGGGGAGGGGCTCCGACAAGAGAGGAGAGGAGGGGAGGGGGCACCGGTGGAAGGAGGGGCGCCACCGATGGAATGGGGAAGGACGGGAGGGGGCAGTTCTGCTGGAGGGGAGGTGGCGTCAGGGTTGGGCTAAGTGAGGGAGGAGTTAAACCCTAACTCGCTCTATATATTTAAACGCAATATAAGCTAGACTTGGGCTTTTTGCTGGGCCTGAGGAATATTAACCGAGGCGGGCCTTATAAGTGGCTCGTCTCAAAAAATACCCTCATGTTTCAAGGCAGGCCACTTATAAGGTAAGACTCGGTTAATAGATTTTAGGATGTGGTTATTTTGTAACCGCCTCCGTAAATCGATTTAGTGTACATGTCCGCCAATCCAGTGCACCATGAGCGCACCAAACACATTGAGCTTGACATCCACTTCGTTCGGGAACACGTGCAGCTCGGCGACCTCTGCGTCCTTCATGTTCTGACTCGCGAACAGTATATAGACATCATGACCAAGGGACTTCCAACGAAAACATTTGAAGCTTTTCGGTCTAATCTATATGTTGTTCTAATCACACGCCAGACTGCGGGTGTAGAGAGTGGATTGAGAGCCAACAATGAATCGTGTTGATCTCCAAAGAATACATATCGAGTACAACAGGGTTTCAGTCTATACTCTCTCCGTACATGATTTAGAAGTCATTTTGTACAGGGTTTGAGTCTAACATTGGGAATATATATCATCAATAATTTTTAAATTGTCGAGTTTGCAAATATAAAAATTATATAAATAGATTTGTCTTGAAAAATACTTTCATAAAAATATATATACATATCATTTTTTTCTAAATATTTTTATAAAAATAAGAGGTCAAAGTTGTGTTTTAGAGACCGTATAGTTGTCCTAAACGACTTCTAAATTCTGTACGGAGGGGCACTCTTTCCGTCCTAAAATAAGTGTTGTTCTCATTTCCCGAGGAACCAAACGATTTTAACTTTAACTATTATATACAAGAAAAATATTTATATTATATAATTAATACTGTTGGATGGATCGGTGAAATTACATTTATAATAAAATTATTTGAAATATAAGTATTACTATATTTTATACAAACCTAATTAAACTTAAGAAAGTTTGACGACCGGCACGAATATCATAGCGACAATTATTTTTAGACCGAGAGAGTACAGCGTAGTTCAAAGACCAATGAATATATTTTATTTTAGATTTTGATACATGGATAAAAAATGGTTACACTTTGGCCTTGTTTAGATTCGAAATCTTTTTAGATTTTGATACTGTAGCATTTCGTTTGTATTGGGTAATTATTGTCCAAACATGGACTAACTAGACTCAAAAAATTTGGCTCGCAAATTACAGACAAACTGTACAATTAGTTATTTTTTATCTATATTTAATGTTCCATGTATGTGCTGCAAGATTCGATGTGACGGAGAATCTTGAATTTTTTTAGATTTTTAAGTAAACTAGACAATGCCTTTGTATATGTGGATGGATGGAACAACACTTAACCTCAGCCTGTTCGCTTAAGTTTATCAGCTGAATCTACTAGTCATTTAGTAGTATTTTTTTTCACGTCAAATCAGTCAATAGTACTTTCTGCATTTGCTTGGCTGGGATTGCCCCAAAAGCTAGTGAATGGTGGGACCTAGACTAATGAATGACCCGGAGCTTACGGCTCAAGTTGTCATAAAAGTGAAGGAGGACACATAGACAGATGCAACTCTAACAAAAGAGCTACACGAAGGATGATGACACCTAGATCAATTAATAAGCAGGGCTTTACATCTCAGGGCATTCGCAGTGAGAGCATTCGCAGTGCAAGACTCTATCACAGAGTCTAAGATACTTAATTACATATTATTTATGGTATTTTGCTGATGTGGCAACATATTTATTGAAGAAAGAGGTAGAAAAAATAAGACTCCAAGTCTTATTTAGACTCCAAGTCCACATTGTTCGAGGTAATAAATAACTTTAGACTCTATGATAGAGTCTGCATTGTGAGTGCCCTGATATGAGCCAATTACTACATCTAAAACTAACTCCAACAAGAATGACCTAAACAACATACCCATTTTATGATTTGCGTCCTTCACATAAAAAAACACAACACCCAAAACTGTCCGCCTCCAACAGTGAACCCAACGTAAAAAAAACAGAGCCTAACACCACCCGCCTCCCTCACCAATCCCGTCCGAGTGCCGCTCGCCTCCCACCCCGGCAAGCACCTCATGCTGCAAGCTCAGCCCGAGATCTAGCGAGGCACGGCGCCCCTTCAGACGGACGAGCTCCGCCCGACATCTCCTCCACTCGCCAGTGGCGGAGCTAGAGCGGAAACATGGAGGGTGCGCTACTTCTCAGCGCTAAATTTTCATATAAATGTTATACGAGTACTTCCTCCGTCCTAAAAAAGTGACGTTTTTGACTTTTAGAAATCGTGTTTGACCATTCGTCTTATTCAAAAATTTTATATAAATTATAAAACAAATAAATCATTAGTAAAGTATCTCTAATGATAAAATAGGTCTTAACAAAATATATAATATTTATGCAAAAATTTTGAATAAGACAGATGATCAAACAAGATGTCTGAAATTCTAAAACGACACTCTTTTTGGGACGGAGGGAGTATTAAATAGTGATAAAATGTTAGATTTCTCATATTATTTAATTAAATATGTGGATATAAAAACCATACGATTTTTTAGAGGCCATTTACTAAATAAAAATTAGAATGGACTTTTGATATTTTGGTAATGGTAACTCAAACGAGTTTTTCTAGATCCTGTGGCTTAAGCCTTGTTTAGATCTGAAAACTTTTTGAATTCGCTATTGTAGCACTTTCATTTTGTATTTAGTAATTTGTGTTCAATCATAGACTAAGTAGCCTCAAAAGATTCGTCTCGTGATTTACAAGCAAACTGTGTAATTAGTTATATTTTTTATTTGTACTTAATACTTTATGCATGTGCTGCAAGATTTGATGTAATGGAGAATCTTAAAAAACTTTTAGATTTTGGGGTGAACTAAACAAGGCCTAGATACAACCCGGTTATATTGAATGATTGAAGTTGCCCATGCGGAGGCCTTACTTTGGTTGATATCTGATATCTCTTAATTATGCCTAATCTCTTAGATAATTCACCAAGTGAGCCACGTCAACAAGATAGGAATTGAAAAAAAACACATAATTAAAATCTAATTAGGGTGCTCAACTTGATGAGCATCGAAAATAATTGAAAATATAATTAATTTTGCTTCCCTTATATTTTCTAAATGATGATTAGTGAGTGAGGAAGATCATGGACTTCTCTCAGATGGCTACATGTAACCATGTATGGACATGTAGAGAGACGTGTAGTTGGAATCTAGAGATGACTTCTCTACGACGGCAAGCGAAGCAAAATGACTACAGAGTGGGTGCGATGCTTTGGATTTGGGGGGTGCAAATGAGGTGGAAAATTAGGATTAACAACTGGTTTTCACTTTTTTTGGGGGTGCGGCTGCACCCACAAGTGACAGTATGGATCCGCCCATGCCCCTCGCCGACGTAGGCCCCTTCATCCGCTGCATCACGAGCGCCGCCGCGGGTGAGGCCACCGAGCTGCGAGCTCGGCCCGACATCCGGTGAGGCGCGGCGCCCATTGGCACGGACGAGCTCCAGCCGTCCTCTCCTCCTGCTCGCCGGTGCGGGCCCCTTCGCCCGTCGCCACACGAGCGCCGCCGCGGGCGAGGCCACGGAGCTACGTGCTTGGCCCGAGATCTGGCGAGTCACGACGCCCCTTTCAACATACGAGCTCCGGCCGTCCTCTCCTCCCCTCGCCGACGGCGCGACCCCGAGGTGCTGTTCTGGCAGGACCGAGCTCCGGTCGTCCCCTTCAGGTGGGCCCGATGCCTAGGTGGAGACGCAGAACGACGGAGGGAGGACGCATATTTGCGTCGCGCGTCGGCGCCAATCTAAAATGCGTGGCTTGTTTGCCTAGTCTATTGGAGGTTGTTTTGGTAGGCAAAAGCACAGTGAATGACCCATTTTTTGGTTTGGGTCATGTTGTCGGAGTCAGTCTACGTCATCCTCTCTAACAGTCTAGCTTTTAGTAATGGCTTATAGTATAATTAGGTTCACATGACACTCTTGTATAATCTTGAAATGTGTGTATGATTCTAGCTCTTGATTAAAAGCTATTTTTTTTATCTCTTTTCTATTGAAATATAAAAGGCCATCATGTGTTTTTATAATGGTGTCACCAATAGTACGAGGTAGCACTAGCTTTAATAAGCTAATAATAAATACCGAGAAGTAGAGTTATATCAAACATTAATGAATATCGTGCTGCGAGAGATGGATACATTAGACTATTTCTTAGGTTCACGTTAGCCTCTTAGCTTTTTCACTATTCATGATTAAAAAATGGATTTAGCTAGCTTTAAGCTTCACCAGTGAAGACGCTCTAAAAGGCGCTGTAAAAGTGAAGGATGGCACGTAATGCATCTTTTTAGTTTGTTTTAACGAAAGAGCAATGCGAATGATGGCAGCTAGACCAATTAATTAATGACCCGGAGTTTGCAGCTCAAGTCCGCATAAAAGTGAAGGAGACCAATGCATCTTTTTTTATTTTATTTTCAACGGAAGAGCAATGCGAATGATGGCAGCTAGACCAATTAATTAATGACTCGGAGTTTGCAGCTCAGGTCTGCATAAAGTGAAGGATGGTACCTACTAGACCAATGCATCTTTTTCATTTTTTTTTTAACGAAAGAGCAACGCACCTTCAACTGCCATGGAAAAGAAATGGTACAGCCAACCAGTGCTCGTCGCCTCAAACTTAGCGCACATGTTAGGTGTACAGCCAGCCAAACTTAGGTCTTGTTTAATTCACCCTAAAAACTAAAAACTTTTCAAGATTTTTCATCATATCGAATCTTGCGGCACATGCATAAAGCATTAAATATAGACGAAAACAAAAACTAATTCTACAGTTTGTTTGTAAAATCACGAGATGAATCTTTTAATTCTAGTTAGTTCATTATTGAACAATATTTGTCAAATAAAAACAAAAATGCTACAGTACCTCAACCCAAAAAAAATTTGGGAACTAAACAAGGCCTTAGTATGCATATGAAGCATTAAATATAAATAAAAAATTAATTGTACATATTGTTTGTAATTTGTGAGATGGATCTTTTGAGTCTAATTGTTCCATAATTAAACAATTATTATCAAATACAAACGAAAGTGCTACAGTAGTAAAATCAAAAAAAATGAACTAAAGAAGGTCTAATTCCGCGAACTAAAGAAGGTTTTTTTTCTGCTTGGTTCACAATGTATCTTACCACCTGCAGCCGCAGCTTACTACCCCTTATACTACCTCCCATTGCGAGTGCCGTGCTGATAAATAGGACGCGGGAGGACTTGCAGCATGCCCATCCCATTCTTGAGTCAAGAGACTTGAAGGCTATAGCTAGCCTCAAGATCGAGCAATGAGTAAGAAATTATGGAAGTCGTCACGGGCACGGCTTCCACCTCCGGTGTTGGGGAACCACATCACGGTGCTGAGCATCGACGGTGGCGGCATCCGCGGGCTCATCCCGTTGTCCGTTCTCAAGGCCCTAGAGGAAGAACTCCAGGTGAAGTGAACCAGTACCACTTGCTGCAGAGCATATATATATATATATATATATATCTTTGTCATACATTTGAGGATTATTATTACTGACACCTTTTTTAAGGAAAGATATGTACTGTATTGGCCTTATATACGTACAAACGTTGGGTTCTAACTCGATTGTCTGTACGTTGTGTACGTTTCACCCTCCTAATTCTTCGGTCCCTGTATTGGCCTCATCGTCTTCCTAATTCTTCGGTCTCCGCCTGCCTGCTTCACACACAGGGGCCCGATATGTGGCTGGCTGTACTTCGCGAAAAGCATCTTCTATGGGCCCAGGTACAACCACAGGTTCCTGCACAAAGAGATCAAGGCCATCATGGGGCACAGAAAACTCGACGACACCCTCACCAACGTCGTGATTCCGGCGTTCGACACCAGATGGCTAAAAACTAGAATCTTCTCCTCGTTCAAGAGTCAAATTGGAATCTCAACGAACAAACCTCTCCTTTCGGACGTCTGCATCGCCACGACGGCAGCGCCGACCTTCTTCCCGGCGCACTACTTCGAGCTCTTTTACCCCTACAATCAGGCCTTCCACGTCGTCGACGGCGGCGTGGGCGCCAACAACCCCACCATGGTTGCCATATCAAATATCGCCAGGCATGTACTCTGCAAAAATGACAAGTTCGGAAAAGATCTGGACTACAGCAAGTTGATCGTCATCTCCGTCGGAACCGGAACTGCCAATGAGATGACGTTGGCGGCGCGCGAGGGGAAGTACTACAAAGCCAAGGATTGCGCCAAGTGGGGCGCCATTGGCTGGATCTTCAACGACTGGGGCCGCCGCAAGCCGATCGTCGACATGCTCATGGGCGCCAGCGACTTCTTGGTCGACTATTACGTCGCTATGCTCTTACAGATTCAAAATTGCGACCGCTATCTCCGCATCCAGGCTCTAGAGGTATATACTACTCCCTACATCTCAAATTGTAAGTCATTCCAAGAATCTTGGAGAGTTAAACTTTTCTAAGTTTGACCAAATTTATATTATAAAATAATAATTATTATGGTAAGATAAGTATCATTAGATTCTTTCTTAATTATATTTTCATAGTATGCTCACTTTATGTTACAAATCTTAGTATTTTTCTCTATAATTTTGGTCAAACGTGAAAAATGATTTGACTCTCCAAGATTCTTGGAATGACTTACAATTTGGGATGGAGAGAGTATGTTATAATCAGACATTAAGCTCCATTTAATTTTTTTTCTCTCTCCTCGTATTTAATTAACTAACGTCTCTGCTCCCAACAATACATTTAGGTTGACAAGAGGCACTTATCACTGGACGATGCGAGTGAGGACAACAGGTCAAAATCGGCAACAACCTGCTGGAGAGTGACGTGTGCAGAGTCGACAAGATATCGGGGTTTTACTTGGTCGACCGCAGTTTCAAGAGGACAAACAGGGAAGAGCTCAAGACCTACGCCAGATTTCTCCAGGACGAGCGCGACCGCCGCCTTGGAAGAAGGCTCAGTGGCCCGCCACGCACCACTAATCAATCGCAACCTGCAATCGAAACTTGTCAACCGATCCAACCCGAGAACCTACCCCAATCCGCAGCTATCGACACTACTCCGCCGACCCAAACCCACACAGACAACACGCCCCAACCTGCCCCACTGGTGGTGGCCGATTGAACCCGCATGCATCGGGGTATATCAGTGTTTTGTGCTAAGAACTTATAAAATTCTATATATATATATATATATATATATATATATATATATATATAATTTGACACTATGTTTTGCCAATGGAATACATGTGCAAGGATATGCGTACGGTGTCCAATCCAATGTGATAGACCAAAATGTAAGCTATATATGAGTGTGATTTTCCCTTGTTTCTAAATTATTAATCGTGTGCTACTTTTTCTGTCAAATGCTTTCTAGAGAATCTATGTGGTTTCCTATACAATTGATCTTTTTTTATCACTTTTGGATAAATAAAACTCTATATATCACCGATACAACTATGATATATCCCAAGTTCCTGCTTATCTAACCTGTTGGATTTATTATGGGCTTGACCCATTATAAATTTAATAAATTAATAAACTTTATGATATGTAATATATTGATAATAAAGGGTCTTAATACCGTACGTGATTTTGACTAGATATTGACTTAATTTATACAGTTGGAAATTATGCATCTATATTGAGAAGCTGAGAAAAAGTATAAGGACGTGCCACGCGTGCGCGCGTCGCCGCCGCCGGCCATGGGCGTGGCGTGGATTGGTTTTGCCACTTAGTTCCCGTTATTGCGGGAGTTACTAAACTCTTGCATTATGGAGGATGTGAGTTGGTATTTAATCATGTCATATCTCATCCTTTTGCCTCCTTTTAAAGCTAGAGCAAAAGGCGTTGCTTTGTTATTTACTAACTCTTTTCTCTAGTGAGTTTGTAGAAATTTCATTAGACTATTCACCCCCCTCTAGCCATATTAGGACCTTTCATATGGGAATAAAAGGCTTTTCTCATTCTCCTATCTGCTTTCCTAACTTGAAACACAACTCCAGAACCTTTAGTTGTGAGACAATCTACTCCATCCCATAACTGGGAATAAAAAGGCTTCTCTCATTCCTATCTTCTTTCCTAAATTGAAACACAGCGCTAGAACCTTCAGCTGTGAGACAATCTACTCCATCCCATAACTGCGTGCACAGAGTTATGGAAGAGCAAGTGCCTCTGGAACCATTGTTGCCTAAGAGTCCTGCTTGGGATGTGCACGCAATTAGGTTTTTGTTGAGCGATCACACAACTTCTCATCATCTTCTTCCTAGTGGCATCACCATGACTGGGGGAGAAGATGCTACTGCAAGCGCGCTTCCAGTTCAAACGCTCTTGGCATGGGACCTTCTTTTGGGTATAATCTAAACTCTTATCCTATTTCTGACATGCTTCTTTTTATTTTTTTCTATTATGCATAACATGTTATGGTTATATGCTCTTGAACATGTTTGTGCTTCATATATCTATAACCATGTATATGATGTCTTAAATCATGCTTTGTTTATATTCATGATGACATGTATTCTTCCTGGTATGCTTTATATATCATGGTTATATGCTTTTGATCATGTTGATGTCACCTACATGCTATATGTTCTTCCTAGTATGATCCGTAGGCCATGGCTTAATATCTTTGATCATGTTATGTTATTCGAATAAACATATGTGATTTCATGCTAAATTTGTTTATTTTCTTTTATGTCATCATCATGATGTTGTTATTTTTTCTGGATTAAAACAAATTGGAAATTGCCTAAATATCATATAATAATAATAATAATAATAATAATAATAATAATAATAATAATAATAATAATAATAATAATAATATTATTATTATTATTATTATTATTATTATTATTATTATTATTATTATTATTATTATTATTATTATTATTATTATTATTATTATTATTATTATTATTATTATTATTATCTAACCTATACTCTTAAGGCTGTATACCTGACCTCCCCTCCCACAACCCTGTAGATGAACAGTCCCTCCCCACATAAACATTGTTCTAAGTACAGTACACCATCCAACACCCTCCGATCTCCCCCGTCATCCTGCACCGTCCACGCACCCAGGCCCTAGAAACGTCGACTCCTCATCTTCTCTCCCGGTCTGCACTGCGGCGCCCCACGCCCCTCTCCCTCTGCCATCAGACTCCTCCCTCTCGCTCTCCCTGCGCCCCACCTCGCCGCCCCTCCCCGCCCCTGCAACAGCCGCGCCTCTCCTTCTTTCCCCATTATTATTATTATTATTATTATTATTATTATTATTATTATTATTATTATTATTATTATTATTATTATTATTATTATTATTATTATTATTATTATTATTATTATTATTATTATTATTATTATTATTATTATTATTATTATTATTATTATTATTATTATTATTATTATTATTATTATTATTATTATTATTATTATTATTATTATTATTATTATTGTTATTATTATTATTATTATTATTATTATTATTATTATTATTATTATTATTATTATTATTATTATTATTATTATTATTATTATTATTATTATTATTATTATTATTATTTCAGGCTCTTTTTCGTCCATCTATTTGTTTAGTCCGTCTCTCTCTAGCTAGGAGAGTTTTTTTCATCTGAATTTATATATATAATTTGTGCTCATACAAGTTAGAATAACTCTTCTTTAGCATGATACAAAGTCCGATTCGAATATATATTTAGTCTTAGTAATATAGATAGCTAGAAATCCTAATCTAAATAGATCTCTTCGATCCTAACTCTGAATAGTTTTGTATTAGTTTTATCCACGAAGAAGCCTCAATTAACCATGAAGGTTATAGTCTTTGTGCACTACTACCATGTAGATTGGAGGCAAACTAGATTTCCTAAGCACAAGAATAAATTGGACTTATCCAAAAACTAGAAGCAGAAAGCAAGTAGAGGCATAGCAAATTCTGCTGGACCGAGGACGTATGCGAGATCCATCGTCGTAGCATCCACGGCTTGCACGAAAGATCCACCGCCATTGCCTCCCGCCTCCAGCTGCCGCCTCCTTGGCCCGTGGTGCCGCTTCTTCCGCTGGTGCGCCAGATCCACCAGTGCCGCTAGGCCGCCCGTTAGGGATTCAGGATCATTGCTCGGCTCACCATCTCGGGGAGCCGCCGCCATGATGAAATGCTAGAGGGCGGAGGTGGCCAGGCGGGAGGCCAGACGCCGAAGGCGCTAAGAGGAGGAGGCAGGGTCATGGGGACAGGGAAGGGGTGACTCATGAAGTGGCGGATGGGGCACCGGCGCTCGGGACGAGATGGGTCACGCGAGAGACTCAAGAGGGAGAAGAGCAGTGACGGCGCTGCTTTAGGGGTAGAAATGTTTCCCTCTAGTCTCGTTGGCTGGGGCTAAAATTCACGCCCAAGGAGGGCTCAAGTGGGACCATTTTTTAGCGACAAATTGTATGACAATATGAGTGTCTTTAGCGACAAACAAGCAAACAGTGATTGTGTGAAGACGTATACTGATAGACATTGAATTGCTAAATGAGGATTTAGCGTCGGATGGTCTGTGAGTTAGGGGGTGTTTGGTTAGAGGTGATAAAATTTAACAGACACTATGGCGTAGTATATATTTAGTACTTCATGCATGTGTCCAAACATTTGATGTGATGGGTGATAAAAAACAAAGGAAACCAAACAAGGCCTTATCTTTAGTGTCAGATCATCCATCGATAAATCTAATTTTTAGCGTGAGATGTCTAACAGTGATACCATGTTGTGGTGTAGTGCTTGTTGTAGAATTTATTTAAAGTACAATTGTAAAATTGTTGATTTGAGTGAAATATATGAGATGTGTTTATACAATTGTGTGTTTGATGTGTACTGTGAACTTGTATGGATGTTAAACAAGCCTTAAATTATATGATTTGATGTGAAATTAATTATATGATCATATTAGTTCATAGCGACTGATTATTGGTTGCTAAAAAGTTTGATATCCTCAAACCATTTGTCGCTAAAACATATAACAAATCATTGGTCGCTATAAATTGCTACAAACCCTATTGGTTGCTAAAGGCTTATAGCGACGCCACTTACAGCGACTTATACATCGGTCGTTATAATGTTATAGCGACCAATCATCGGTCGCTATAGTGACCAATTTGGAGTCGTTACAGATTGGCCGTGGTGTAGCGTGCATGTCGAACTATTTGTGAACCTGATGTAACATGTGCATGTGTACGATCTTATAGTTTGCATGTTGGTTATGTTTCGAGGTCCTTCGCGACACTCGGTGGATTACTGGATTTATATGGGCTCAAGTATGATAGTGTGACTGTTTTGTGGTTGCCATTGTACTTGTGCTCTTATAAATTGGTCGGTTTTATGACAGAAGGGAAGACGAGAGAGATGAGGACGATGCGATGGGAGACGGAGAGAGATACCAGATGGGAGACGAGAGCGGACATGAAGGCCTCTAGTCATCAGCTGAAGTCATTAAAATTTTTGGATCCATGAGATTGGTCCTGCGAGGCTGCGACACGTTTTGGTCAGCCCCTTTATAGGTAAGACTTTACATGTTATAGACCCTCAAAAGACCGATTTCATTGGAACCAACTTGTTATGGACGTGTTTTGACTAGACCCTAAAAAGGTCCTACTCCTCAAGTTCTCCACCATCTTCGCCGAGCCACATGGTCTGCCGCCTCGTGCTCCTATGACCACAACATCACCTTGGAGCCGGGCTTGCAGCGGGTACACATATGGCTATCCTGACAACCGAAGATGGAGTTACAAGGATGAGTTACAGCGCTAGTGTGCCGCCATGCAAGGATGCAAAACTATTGGAATATGGATTTTCAATGCCATGTTGTCTATCAACGGGAGGATTAGATCAAAAGCAGCGGCGGCATTAATCCATGTTCGGGATGCTTGATGCCAATATTGGGAACCATGAACACAATTGTATCAAGTATTGCTCAACGATTTCTCATGACATAGTTGTGCCTACGAGGACTTATATAAATACTTCACCAAATATACGTTACTCAACAAAAGACATCTCATTGTTTATTATTACATGTATTGAGTAGGACTCTACTCAATAAATTCATCATAGACACGTACACATATGAAATCGACCATGAAAGGACTTCAGGTATATCACACCCACTGACATTATTCAATTGAGCTGCCTTTTGATATATCAAGGCATAAAAAGTATATCAAGCTAGCATTTGCTATGCAATCTACGCAATATATGGATCCGGGTAAGTAACGATTTGTTCTTCCATGTCGTTGTACTCGTAGTAGATTACAACACGTACAAATCCTTGTGGGAGTGGAGGTTCTCCTTGTGGGAGTGGAGGTAGCGCATCGTCTGCAAACCTAAGATCATATACTGGACGAATGACATCCAGGTCCGCACTGATAAAGGCTTGTGCATACCAAACTCTTGTGCGAAGAAGGCCAGGCCACGTTCGTCGTGGCACCGCACTAGGCATGATCACGTATTGTCCTTAGCTTATCCCTCCTTTGAAACTGTTATAACTACAAATAAGCATAAAGAATCGAGCATCAACATAATGAATAGAAATATAACACATTGTTTGGAACTAATGCTAGCATCTTTGGCATGCATAAACAAGAAACTGCCATAGACATCCTACATTCATAATAAGCAGAGTGTCTTAGCTAAATGCACTACATACCAAGCAAGGAGCAAACAGTCTAATAAAATGTTAAAAGGAAAAATTTTGAAAGCAAATAACTAGCAAAGAAATACATGACAACCTGCAGAGAAGAAGAAGAACACGGTAGCCTATGGCGATGATACGTGCTTTACCTATGTGTGTGTATATATACACACTAACATTTGTACTGTAGCTTGGTTCTTCTCGGTGAAAACAATGTAAGCATTGTGTCCAATGTTAATTAAAAACACCATCATATTATATAGAAAGTTGGCTATATCACTGATTTTCCATTGCCATATATAGAGGAAGCCAACCATGGGCATTCGCTATATATCTGACTTTATAGGATAGTAAGGCTATATTGTGGACCTGATCTTGTTTTTTGAGTTTTTTTCTATTTTACAAAATGGGTAAACAACGGGATTTTGCTTACATTGATCTCTATGTTCAAGAACCAGCACAGACTACTTCGACGTCATCGCAGGGACCAGCATGGGCGGGCTGATCGTGGCCATGCTAACGACGCCGAACAAGACGGGGACGAGACGCCCAAAATTGGCCGCCGGGAACGAGGGGTGCTACCGCACAAACGGGCCTAAAATCTTCTCTCCTATTTTGTAGTTTGTGTGCACGCTCCTAGACATTCTCCTTTCAGACGTTTGCATTGGTTGATCATATATGTTTCTCACTGGACGATACGACCAAGAATAACATGGACAAGCTAGTTGACATCAGGGGAGAAGCCAGGATTATTTGCCACTGGGGTCAGGACAAACCCATGATACTAACTTTAAGGTTGCAATAATATAGTATCAAAGAATATAAAATAGCATTATAGCAACTGATAAATTGTAGCAAAAAAGCTTTCGCAGTAGTAGTTACCTCCTATAAGGTTCCCTTTGTGGTTACAGTCCTCCATCTTGTGAAAGTGAGTGATCACATTATTAATTGAAATTATGGCTACAAATTCTTGTTCCACGAAGCACACGATACAATCATTTATAAATACATCTCTAATAAGATTTTATAGTATTGACCGATGCAGTGGCAACGTGAAGCACTAGTACTAGCTTGAGAAGCCAATACATATGGCACTCCAAAATTTCTATTTTAGAATGTTATTAGGAAACACTAAAATAAAATGAAGGATGTGAAATTTTTATAAAAAATATTCCAAGATTTAATTAATTGTTTTCATTTAAAAAAGAGAAAAATGTAGAATTTTAAAACTTTTTGTAACACCCAAAAATCTGTTTTAAATTAAAAGGGATTAATTTGATTTAATTAAGCATTTTTGTGCGCATTTAAATTTAGCACTTAAATAATTTTTTGTCAAAATTAAAATTTATCATAAGATTAGAAACTTGTTTATGCATTCATGCTGAAGAATATTTTATTTTGTATTGTTTGCCTCTAGCTTGAATTTATTTGCATTCAAAATTTTATTTGGAAAAGAAAACAGAAAGTAAAATAAAAAAAAGAGAAAAACCCCAGCCAGCCCAGCTGTCCCCCTGGCCTTCCCGGCCCAGCTCCCCTCTCCCCCTTCCCTTTTTCTCCCCCGCGCCCCGGCCCACTTCTTTCTTCTCGGCCCAGCAGCGCGCGCCTCCCTTCCCCTCTTCTCTCTCTGACCCGCAGGCCCCGCCCCCTTCTCTCACTGCGACACGGGACCCACGCGTCAGTGCCCGTCTCCCTCCCCCAGCCGTGAACAAACGGGACTCAGGCCGAGCACAGCGCTGCCGAATCCAATTCCTGGGATTCGCGATTTCCTTGCCGTTTTGCGCGAACCGAGGCCCTATAAAGTACCCCGCGATGCCCTGAGTCGTGTTTTTGCATCTAAATCGAGAGAACGTGCCCTAGCCGCCGTAAACGAGATCTTCCCGAGGCCGGTTTCGTTCCCCATCGCGGCGCGAGCTTCCTGCTCTCTCTCGGGCCAAAGCAAGCACTTAGGTGAGCTCGTGATGTCCTTCTCCCTCTCCCCGTACCCTTGGCGTGAATTTTGGTGCGCGTTTTCGCAAGTTCGGCGAGCTCAGGGGCGGCACCCATGGCGCCGCCGCGCCGGAGCCTTCTCTGGCGGCCGGCCGCCGCCGTCAACCCCCCCTGACGTGCCCTAGCCATCCGTTCGAAGATCTACGACCCAGGATAGAAGGTGGCGGTTCACTTGCAATTTTGCTAAAGACTCCCTAGAGAATTGAGTATTCAACCCGTAGTCCTTGGCGCCCTGAGCAGACTTTGTTTTCCAACCGCGAAAGCGTAATCCTGGCCGGCTGACTCAAAATAGTTGTTTACAAGTTTGCCATTGAAATTGTTTTGCTCATAAAATATTTATTTTAACTCTGTTTTTGTCCATTCAAATTTTGTTAGATTTGTATTCATGAGCTCTACATGTTAGAAGTATTTATTCTCTGTTTTCAAACTTTTTAATTCTGTAGTAGCATTTAATTAATTATTTCTCTATAGGAAATCTTAGAAAATTCATAACTTCTACGTTTTAATTCTGATTTTCATGAACTTTACGTTTGTGTGATCGTAGCGCTGCGTAGAATATTTTCATAAACTTTTATCTTTGATTTCTCACTGTTGGTGTAATGTTCTAATTATAGCTTGTTTGCTTTGTGTATGATTGTCTACATTGGATTGCGTGTTGTTGATTGATGTTTGGGAATAGACGGTGAGTCGTACGTTGGTGATCAAGACCAAGTTTTTGAAGACCAGCAGGCTCAGGAGAGCTTTGATCAAGGCAAGTATAACTTGGGATCATCCTTGTTACCTATTCACTTATAAATACACATATATATCATATGCATGCTTTCACCTTGTCGACCTTAGCAAAATCATAGATGATTGTTACCTGGATTCCTTACTACCTAGATATGCATATGGTGTAAATGTGCTAGTGCTTGATATAATCCATGATCTTGTAAGATGATTAATAGCTATGCAATGAACGTTAAAAGATGACAAATAACTATATGAGATCTTGTCTGTAAGTGATCACCGGGACAACAGTGCAACTATGAGTGCTATAATGGCTCTGGCTTTAGCTCAGTATGAAGACCTTTTCTAGCTTGTTAGAGGTTATCCGAAAGGGCAGAGGGGCTGAACCGACACGGGTATAGTGCGAGCCCCTGTCCCTAGGTGTATAGGCTGCGCGTCATTGTGCCATTCGGAAGGGGGTTATCTATATCTGCTCGCAAAGGAAACCTTGCGGCCCTAACATGTTAGACGAACTTTTGAAAGGCTTCATAGTGATCCCTGTCGACCTCTCTAGGAAGGGGGTTAAGAGATTAGCTACCTCGGGCGAAAGGTTAAATCATGACTCGTGGGTAAAGATGTGCAACCTCTGCAGAGTGTTAAAACTAGTATACTAGCCGTGCTCTCGGTTAAGAGCGGCCTTGGGGGTTCTTGTTGCGACGACGATGAGCTTGTTAAGTTGTTATGTTCATTTGATTATCGTTTATGCTATGAGATTAATTATGCTTACACTTGATCATGTGATTAATGGCTTATTACTGCTACCTTGACATTTGCTATTTAGTTATGAACATGTTATCCACTATTAAAAGCTAAATGCAATCAAACCAGTGTCAGCTATTTGAGCCTCATGAACCCCTGGTTATACTTGTTGAGTACGATATGTGCTCACTCTTGCAATTTCCCAACACCCTAGGTTATACTAATGATGATGATTGGAATGAGGATTATCGCTATGAGTACTAGGTTTGAAGTCAACCAGTCAATGTTGTCCCTGTGTAGAGCTTCCGTCGAGAGTGTTGTTTACTTCATGCTATCATTTTTGTATGAGACTATGTGATATATTATATTCCGCTATGTAATAAACACTGCAATGGTACATTTGAGATTTGTCTACTTATGTGTGCGACTGTTTCTGGGGCACATATGAGTCTTTTATGCATCCTATTTTGTTCTTAAAATATGGGTGTGACACTTTTACAAAGCGAAGTGAAGGGTGTTTTGTTTTTACTGTGTGTTGTGCCTGCTTGGTCTTGGTTGTATGTGAAAATAAATTTCATAATTTCAAGGGGTCACGATTAGACCCTTTCGGTTTGAGGAAAATAAAACTTCAAAAGTCCTATTTGAAAACTAACTCAAATTTGGATTTGGAAAACTAGTGTTCAAATTTGAAAACAACAACAACATGCATAAGAAAACATGGATGGACTCAAAATAAAACATGAAGAGGAAGTGAAAGCTGAGCCAGCAAGGGTGAACTCTTAGAGGGCAAGCTTCATGGCTTCCAACATAGGGTGTACTTAGTACATCTCCTCTAACAAAAAACATCTTCATCTTTAGCTCTTATATTGAAGCAGATTCTCTTATGGAGCTAAAGCTATTTTGACGAACCATTTGATAAAATAGCTAATGTTAACATAACCAATTATCGAACTAAACACGTCGGCAATGAGCTCCTTGGCGACTATAAAAAAATAGAATGGCAAAATTTTATAGGCCCACAAAGAATTTACAAGAGGAAATATCATTGCCAACATTAGCATATATATTATTGATGTTATAGTCATAATAAATAAACTATACCTTTAGAATTTATACAAATCTGTCACGAATATTTGATAGCATTTTCGCTCTCGTTGCAACGCACGGGCATATTTGCTAGTATACTAGTAATATATGATCTAACTATACCTAATACTAATCTATACCTATCTTCTTCTATTATGCATTTTTTTTATTTTAGATTTTTTTTTATTTGTAATTTAGAGATGTATACTATGCTAAGATTTAATATAAGTTCCCCTTCTCTTTGGAAGATAGATACAGGCACGTTTGCCGGTACAAGTAAAAAACGATCACGCTTGGTCATCATCATATGATAATAGGAGCTTCCGCACATCATCAGCAAGCCGGTTAATGTGGATCACGGCCTCAGCCAATCCGGCCCCTGGTAATCCTTGAGATTCACCTTGTCGCCAGCCCATCTGCCGATGGTTCGCTCGGGTCCTTTCTTGTCCGGCCCATGCAGCATGGGTCCGTTACAACTTTCCTACAAGTCTACTCCTAAACCCTGACCAATAATCAGTAGGCGATTCTCAAAAAAAAAACAATAATCAGTAGGCCTTGTTTGGATGTTGTCGTATTCACCCCAATCCACATGTGTTGGAGTGGATTGGGGTGGAATTTAGTTCAATATCCACTCCAAACCACCTCAATACATGTGGATTGATACGAATACCACTACATCCAAATAAGGCCGTAGGCGCAAGAGATATCTCCGGTGCCCGGCCTGACTGTCCAAAAGACTCTGTGATCAGAAATCTGAGACGATGGAGCACTTATTATTGTTAGCCAAAAAAAATTTTGAATTCTGATACTGTAATACTTTTGTTTTTATTTAACAAATATTGTCTAATTATAAAGTAACTAGGCTTAAAAGATTCGTCTCGCGATTCACAGGAAAACTGTGCAATTAGTTTTTATTTTTTATCTATATTTAATGCTCCATGACGCAAGATTCGATGTGATGGAAAATCTTGAAAAGTTTTAGTTTTTGAGGTGAACTAAAACAAGGCCTCTTTTAGTCGACAGACTTTCTTGCGGGGATAGGATTTCACGAGATGAAAGTTGAGACCATGGAAAAAATTCTCAGGTTTCTTCTCCATTTTACTGTAGAGATCTGACCAAGATGAAGATAGCTTTCGAATCAATTTTACTCATTCTTCGGTGACAAAAAGAAAATGAGGAAAAACACTAGAAAGAAGAAGTTTCTTAACTCGGTCCTACATAAATGTTGATCGTCGTTTATTGGCATATGTTCTCAGGCCGAGTGTTTGTCTGTGTGATCATTCATACTGCAATGTGTCATATAGGTTTGGTTTTGAGATATGGAGCTATTCACAGCGTGGATACAATTTAGATGAAAATTAATTTCTGGATATTTTTATAATTCAGAGTGCTTCTAACATATTGATGTATTGGTTATTATCTAATCTAATTCTTCTTTTTCGTCGCAAAAAAAAATTCTTGCGAGGATGGGGTTTTCACCAAGATGAAAGCATGGTCATGTACACACGTCATCATTCGTAGTGACTCAAGGTAATAACAATGATATGATCGTATCTGTTTGATTTGCTCAACAGCTGAGGCCATTTTTTAAAAAAAAACACACACACACACTTCTACTTTTATGGACCACTGTACTCAACTGTGCTCGAGAAATAACTTTAGCTAAATATATATTAAAACTATTAGTATTATATTACATAATTAATATCATCGGAAAGATTTTTAAATATAGTTTTTAACAAACTTATTTGAAGATACAAATATTATATATTTTTTACAAATTAAGTTAAATTTGTGACATAAAAATAAAAAAATAGTTAATTTGGGAAAAATAGTTAATTTGTGACATAAAAATAAAAAAATAGTTAATATAAAGTACGCTGTTTGTGAAAGCCGGAATGAGTGTGTACGTGTACGTGGGCCGGCCTGCTTGTAAGTGCTATAGTATTGGGGTCAACACACTGGTGGCGGGGGAAGCCTAGTGGATCCGGCGTTTTAAAAAAAAAACTTCCTATTTTCTTCCTTCTGACCGTTTGGATCCCATGTTTTATTGAGAACTACTTCGTACCAAGATTTTGTAGAATACTCCTTCCGTATTAAAAATAAAGTCATAAGACTTAGGTCAAATATTAAAAATATAAATCATGAATAATTTTTAAGTTAGAGTTTGGAAATATGAAAAAACCACAGATATCACTTTTTGATAAATATTTTTATAATAATAAGAAATCAAAGTTATATTTTGAAGACCATGTCACTATCCAAAACGATTTTATTTTTTGATACAGAGGGACTATAAGTTTTAGCTCAAAAACTAGCGACACCATGTTTACGTACCCTAACTAATTCGGGATTGTCAAAAACAAACCCTAAAAAGGTGAGCCTTACCAAAAACAAGTCTTGTGATTTTTCAAATAGAACCGGCTTAATAAGTACGGTATCTTAGGCCTTGTTTAGATTAGAAATAAAAATTTTTTAGGTGTCACATCGGATGTGTCGGAAGGATGTCGCGAGAGGTTTTTAGAAACTAATAAAAAAATAAATTACATAGCTCGTCTGGAAACTGCAAGACAAATCTATTAAGCATAATTAATTTATCATTAGCACTTGTGAGTTACTGTAGCACTTAAGGCTAATCATAGACTAACTGGGCTTAAAAGATTCGTCTCGCGATTTTTAACCAAACTGTGTAATTAGTTTATTTTTTATCTACATTTAATATTCCATACATGTGTCTAAAGATTTGATGGGATGGATGAAAAATTTTTGGGTGGGGAACTAAGCGGGGCCTTAATTGTCAAACATCCAACAAATCTAGCAGCCATTCTGCACGCAGGGTATATACCTCAATTTTTGTTTCTCTCTCTCTCTCTGTGAGTATGTGTCATAGCAACGAAACCAACAATGAGCGTATGAACAAAGATTTAGATGAGAAAGTGATATCCATCGCTGGCGGTGTGTTGCCTCCTCCAAAACCCAAACAAAGAAACATTTAAATATGATGAAGTAGTAACAAACAAACCAACCACAAAACTGGTTTTGTCTTCTTATGGTGATTGTCTTCTTTGTTTGGTTGCTCTAAGGTCTTGCATGCCTCCGATCATTGAAACTTGGTTTAGTGCAAAATTTGGCCAAACCTTAAAAACTACAAACATCAATGGCTATTACAGTAGTTTCAAAGTGTGTAAGTCATAATATGTATCCAAAATACTTGCAAAATCTCTTATATGCAAAGGACTTTGAGAACTATTTAGAAGAAATTAGTGGTCAAACCGGAGGGAATATATTTGACTCATGCAAGATTGTACTCCCTCTTACATGCATGGTCTTCTAAATTACAGTTTAGCCATTCATTCATTTTTTATATTATATTGTTTATGATTATAAACTTATGATTATTGGATAATGCATTAGATTTCAAATCTAACAAACTAGTTGTTCATAGCTTTAATTTGAAAAAGGCCGCCGCTAGATACTACCTTAGGTCATGATTTAAAATATTAAGCACATAACTAAATTTCAGTCACCTAATTTTTGAATTAGACTAACAACTTAGTATTTCAAACATATTATATTTTTTTGAAACAGGCCCTTGTTTTTTTGAAATGAAAATGAGGCCCTTATTATTATGAAAAATAAAGAGATAGGACGCGAACAAAGCCAGTGCCTCGTGTGGCAACAAGGTGGCATGCCAGGTCTCACCGGCAGGTTGCCTGCGTAACGAAGCGGCAGGAGCACATGCTGCTGGAAACTAGTAGGGTGGTGTGTTGTTCGATCATGTTTGTCTCGTCCTAAGCCGTTTTCAGATATACTCCCTCCGTACTTATAAAAAAAAGTTGTTTTAGACAATGAAACAGTCTCTAAAATCTAAGACCTTGTTTAGTTCACCCTAAAAACCAAAATCTTTTCAAGATTCTCCGTCACATCGAATCTTGTGACACATGCATGAAGCATTAAATATAGACGAAAATAAAAACTAATTGCACAGTTTACCTGTAAATCACGAGATAAATCTTTTAAGCCTAGTTACTCTATTATTGGATAATGTTTGTCAAATAAAAACGAAAGTGCTACAGTTCCGAAAACCGAAAATTTTTTGAAACTAAACAAGGCCTAACTTTGACTTATTATTTTTATAAAAATATTTATCAAAAAGTGATATATGAATATTTTTATAAAAGTAGTTTTTAAGACACATATGGTTTTTATATTTCTAAACTCAACAACTTAAAAGTTATTCATGATTTATATTCCTAATGTTTGACCCAAATCTTATCCAAAACGATTTTCTTTATGTATGTATACCTAATACTAAAGAGGCAAAATTTTATGCTCTTTTTTTCGTCCATCCATTCTTTTTCCGTTGCCCTACTGTATGATGTAGAGTTCTTTCCCGTCTAGATTATATATATAATACATGCTTATACGAGTTAGAACAACTTGCATCTAGCATTAGTCTGATTTTAAAACATATTGTGTTTTATATGTATCAATCTAAACTTATATATAATAATCCATGCTCTATACAAGTTAAAATAGTTCTTGTTTAGCGTGATATAGAGTCTGATTTTAAAATATATTGGGTCTGTGTTCATGAACAACACGTGTCTAGCGATGATATGGGATCTAATTCTAATCTAATATGTATTATAATTGAAATTTGAAGAAATCGTCTGTTTTTTAAAAATGTTTGTGTCGGCACGTTCTTTTCTAGTTCCTTTTTTGTTTTCCCCGTTTCTCCTTACCTGGTCATGTACGTGACATTTTTTCCTTTTTTTATATAAACAAAAATAATAAAATAATAAATATATAGTACTATAGGATTTTTACTCTTTATTCTTCTTCTATATCTATACCTATACCTTGTAGACTAGATAGCTATGAATACTAATCCTTTAGATTCCTTCTATCCTGAACAACCTAAATAGGAATGCTAATTCAAATAAAAAGGATAAAAATAAAAAATCTGACAAAGCTTGTCATAATCATAATAATCATAATAGGTTATTTTTAGTTTTTTGTTTTTGTTATTAGTGTGAGAGATTTCTTTGTATTTTTTTGTCCATATTACCATATCTGATTGGCTTTCGTTTTTTCCGCGATCCTCTTTTTCCACATCCAATTGCATCCTCCGTCATTAACTTTCCAGTTTTTTCCGTTCTATTTTCTTTTTTATCATATATAAAACATAAAAAACAAACAATAGATATAATAATAATAGTATAAGCCGTTCAAATTAATCTCTTTCTTAAAATAGAGATTTATGCCACCAAAGTTATTGATGTAGTTTTGGTTAGAAACAAAACTAATCTTGTTGTAGTCTAATTTAGCTGATGATCTAATAACTAATCAAATCGTGAACTACAATCTAGAGCAGTTTCTCGTTGTCCATATCAGTCTAAATAAATGTGTCTAATATGCATGTACCAATATAATATTAAAGTGATAATATAAAATTAGCTTATGTTGAATGTTATAGTTATCATAAAATTAATAAATTATAGCTTCAAAATTTTATAGCAAGAGTAAAACATAAATATATATGTATCATTTCGGTTCTCGATTTTTATGAATATTTGATAGCTTTTTTTCTCTCGTTTCAACGCACGGGCATGTTTACTACTTAAGGAGTATTTGATTGTAGGGACTAAAGTTTAATAGGTGTCACGTTAGATATTACATGAGGTGGTTCATAGGGTATTTGGATACTAATAGAAAAACAAATTACAGATTCCATCAATATTCTGCGAGAAGAATTTATTAAGCATAATTAATCTGTCAGTAGCATATGTGTTACTGTAGCAATTAGTATCTAATCATAGACTAAGGCCTGGTTTAGTTCACCCTGAAAACCAAAAAGTTTTCAAGATTCTCCGTCACATCGAATCTTTCGGCACATGCATTAAGCATTAAATATAGATGAAAATAAAAACTAATTGCACAGTTTATCTGTAAATCGCGAGACGAATTTTTTGATCCTAGTTAGTCTATAATTGGACAATATTTGTCACAAACAAACACTACACCACAACCCTTAATCAGCAACTGACTACAGTTGCTAAAAGTTGTTAATCAGCATAGAACGGTGGGTCGCTAAACTTAGCGAAGGACGGTCAGTTGCTAAAACACAGTAGCTGAGAAGCAGGTGAGTTCATTGTGCCATTTTGTTTGTGTGCTACCCCTTTGTTGCCAGGAGTCTTGATTCTGTGATTCAACATTGGGTCTGCCACAACTAGGTTTTGGGTGATTTGCTCACCAGTCACCACTTGCATGTTGAAATTTGTGAATGAAAGGAAATTCGCTTTTGGACTGACCTACGCCTGATTCCTACACTTCGAATCTACTTACTAGTATTATATAGCTATGGTGCTTTGACCCTGTCGTTAGTGTATTTATGTTGCAATCTACTAGCATTCAATGACCCATCCATATGTCATCATTGTATAGCTTTGGGCCCTTTGACTTGATATGGCCATTTATATTGTTTGATTGGCATTTCCTAGGCCTTGTTTAGTTCCAAAAAAATTTGCAAAATAAGAATAGTAGCACTTTCGTTTGTATTTGACAAATATTGTCCAATCATGAACTAACTAGGCTCAAAAGATTTGTCTTGTCAATTCCGACCAAACTGTGTAATTAGTTTTTATTTTCGTCTATATTTAATACTCCATGCATGCTCGATGTGATGGGGAATCTGAAAAATTTTGCAAAATTTTTTGGGAAGTAACAAGGCCCTAGTGCTGATGAGGGACACCGGTATCTTGGATGTTGCTTATTTTGTGCTATGCTTGGCAATAATAAGTATGACTTTATGCTTCTTGTGCACATGAGAGGTAATTAGTATGAACTGTGCCCATTAGCTACTATTGAAGATGATTATAAATTGTTGGCCGTGTTCCTAAGATGCTACAGAAAAGTCTAGTTTTGGATATCCTAGTTTTGTTTGCCCATTTGTGTATGTCATTCAGCATTGTATTCGTTCTGAACGTGGTCTAGTTGTAAATACATATGGAGTTTTTTTTTCTTATTTAATTGATCTCAATGGACTAGCGGTTGCTAAAAGTTATTACTGCGATGGACTATCCGTTGCTAAAACTACAAACAGTCTGTCCGTTGCTAAATTCTGGGGCGATGGACGGTCAGTCGCTAAAGATAAAGTCCGTCGCTGTATACCTACAACGACGGCTTCAACATCATCTGCTAGGGTCCGTTGGTATAACTTTTAGCAACGGACTGTCTATTGTTGTACACCCCTTGCAACAACTTCGAGTCAGTCGCTAATTAAAGGTTGTGGTGTAGTGAAACGAAAGAGATATAGTAGCGAAATCCAAAATCTTTTCGCATTTAAACAAGGCCTAACTAGGCTTAAAAAATTATCTCACAAATTAGTCTATAGTTCCATAAATAGTCTACATAATAATACTTGTCCAAAAATCAGATGTAACAAGGACTAAAGTTTAGCAACAGTAACCAAACGGGCTCAGTATATATAGTTCAATTTGCTTGTCCGGCACGTCGATAGAAGTGACCGGAGAGACGGGAGAGGATGCGACGTAGTACAACGTGATTATGGCATTCGTTGGATTATATTACCGACGGCAAAAAAAAACACAAAAAAAAAAACAAACCGTAACGGGACTGCAGTCTTCTATTCTAGCACATTTACCTCTATACTGTACTTAGGTTGCAATAATTCGGCCAAGCCGCCGAACCAAATGTCCAAATCATCCCATGAAAACGACGACTAAAAGTATGTGTGAAATATTGCTTCTGCAACCTGTACATATGATGGATTGTTTGGCAGTACTACCTACCAACACCAGCAAGCACGCAACAATACATACGCTAGGAGCCATGAAACCACCATTAGACCATTATATATAGTACACGTCTGTTTGTTCTAATAATAATACAGTATCGTAGTAGTAGTACGTGCTGATTGTTGATTGATTAGGTGACACTTGACGTCGCCTTCGATCTTCTTCTCCTCCCATCCATCTTGCTAGCTTCTTCACCGGTCGATCAAGCTGCGTGTGTGCCTACCTGGCTGATGCATGCATACATGGCCCCGGCCCTGGCATGTGCAACTTGATCGAACAGATTAATTAACTACTCCGTTTTATTGTACGACATGATTATTGCTAAATAAGCTTGTGTGAGAAGCTCCAATCAAATAGATTAATTTGGATGAGTGTGTGGAGGCCTGAGCCCTTTCGGATGCCGTCAGCTTGACAGGCCCCCGTGCCGGCAAGTTAATGGCCCTCTTTTGAATTCCGCGGCTCTACACTACCTCAATCCCGAATTATAAGACATTTCAAAAATATTAAAGAGTCAAAATATCTTAAATTTGACTAAAATTATAAAAAAAAAATATAAAGATTTATGAGATCAAGTAGATATACTATGAAAATATAATTAATGAAGATAATGCTTAGTCGGTATCATAAATGTTATTATTTTACCATATAAAATTGGTCAAATTTGTGATGTTTTGACTCTTTAATATTCTTGAAATGACTTATAATTTAGGATGGAGGGAGTACTAATTAGGTCTTGTTTAGTTGAAGAGATAAAAAGTTTTTGGTACTGTAGGACTTTCATTTTTATTTGACAATTATTGTCCAACCGTGGACTAACTAAGCTCAAAAGATTCGTCTCGCAAATTACAGACAAACTGTATAATTAGTTATTTTTTATCTGTATTTAATATTTTATGTATGTGACGGAGAATCTTGAAAAGTTTTTGGATTTTTGAGTGAACTAAACAAGTCTTAGATGCAAATTAAAGTGTGCGCTTGCATAAAGGAGATCTAGATCCAGCAGGCTACCAGGATTTGGTTTTAATCTTTTTCTTCGTTACGTTTACTTTTATTAGGGCACTCCCAATGCTAGAAACTACATGTAGTTTCTATACCTATTAATTTCTATAGACACTATATAGAAACTATGCTTCCAATGGATAGTTTCTATACAATAATTTGTTATCCAATCATATTCATTCTCTTTCTATTCTCAACCAATCATATCACTTTATGTCTTGGATTTCGCGTAGACATGGTTTCTAAGGCCAGTCTCAATGGAGTTTCATGAGAGTTTCATGCACATTAAATATGCTGATGTGGCGCTATAATAATGAAGAGAGAGATGATAAGAGTTTCATAGGAGTAGAGAGAGTTTCATCCCCATGAAACTCCAATGCACTGTTTCCAAAATACAGATGTGTTGGAAACTGGGCTATGAAACTGCCATTGAGGATGGCCTAAGTTAGACCCAGTTTCTATGGTTTTTGCTCTCTCTCTCTTCAATAACTACCTTGCCACATCAGCAAAATGCTTAGGTGGCATCATAATTAATGTCTATAAAAACTATGGTGGTTTCTGCATTGGGAGTGCTCTTACTCGCTGATATAAAGTCGGTGTTAGTCGGCAATGATGCAGATTGGGTGACAAGTGAGGTCTCTGTAGAGTGGATGTGGACTAGCATCAGGGACTCAGAGAGTCCGCGTGTTGACGGTCCTTAAGTATCAAATTTCATTATCAAATAAATAAAGAAAAGGATCCAAATGAAATAAAGATCTAGACTTAGGGTTTTATCTGACAGAATTCCACGAGTTTTGGTGTTTGTCTATTTCTGCAGGGAGTTATCAGGAAATATGGAAGAAAGGCCCACATGTCAGGATTACGTAAAGATATTAACGTGCTGCGCAATTATCTTACATCTAGAAGACTCCAGAAGCCACGAGACCGAAGCGGAGGCGAAACGGGGCCAGACCCTGGGCGGCCGCCCAGTTGGTCAGGGCGCCCGCCCACCTCTGGAGTCCAATCAGGACTCTGCTTTGCGGGAAGTCTCCACCGACCTAAAGGATGAATCTAAACCATACAATCTATGTCGGTTTGATCCAAGGGCCCATATTCACTTGAAGGGACTATAAAACCAGACCCCCTGGCCCCTGGAGGAGAGAGCCTCTCAACCCTAATTCATTGTTCCATCAAGGGAGAAGAAGCCTCTGATCAAGATTAGAGCCACCACATCAATTAGATATCTAGATTAGCATAGCTACATAGGATTAGAACTAGAAGGAGTCAATCTTCGATTGGTTTCCGGATCTGTCAGGAGGATTCTTGGTAATTCTCTAATTGTGCTTCTAATTGCTTTCTAATTATCTTTGTTCTTCAATATTATGAATATGACTTTGTTCTACTTCAATATATTGCTTATGACTTTGCTCTACTTGCTTATATTCAAGATTATATTGTTCTTAGTTTATCATAGTTATGTACTTGGCTTAGTTAGATACGATCTATATACATGCTTAGGATCGTATAGCGTTTATCCATCGGATCCATGGGTAAATGATAGATATTGTGTAGGCGTGGTGCTTATACCGTATTTATCTGCGATTGTACCCAATATGCCAGATCGTGGGGTAGTTCGTGATAGTGACAGCTTCATTGATTCTTATATAGTCCCCCTCTCGTGTATTGGGCTGGCAGAGCAACATTATTACAGGGGAGTGATTGCTATGTTTCTCATATTCCTTGCTAATATCACTATGCATGGGCGTAGTCTTGTCTCGCAATGATTGCTAAGTATGCTTGCACTAACTATGATATGCTAGACTATATAGTTAAGAATAACTTAGGGAATATTCTTGTAGTTCGTTCTAATACCATGCTAATGACTTTCTAGAGTATCTAATTGAGGTGCTTATCATATTTATTATGTGGATAGATCAGATTAGTTATCCTTGTCACTATTATTATTTCATATATCTTTTATGTGACACTTATCCCTGTATGAAGAGTTAGATATAATGTTCTCAATTATACATGCAATGATAGTTGCTCAATCTTATATTCTATTCTGTAATCAATAGTGATGATTGCTAATCCCTTCCCAGTGGTAAAAATATAAATAACGATACCTGGAATACTTCCCGGTTAAAATGCTACATCGGTATTAATCTGTGCGCTTGCAGATCCCATTAATTATTTATTTAGAAGAGCAATTGCATATTTCAATACCGCGTCTCTTATATCATGCTGGGGATGACAACTTGGCTTAAGTGGTGTAAGGGATAGGTTTGGCATTTTTGGCACCGTTGCTAGATTTAGAATTTAGTCTACTTTTAGTAATGACGTTAAGAATACCCAACACCGCGCTCATACAAGTTGGAAGGACTCGTGTCCAGCGCAAGTCTGATTTCAAACTGACTTGGGTTCTACACACTTTGTTAGTTTCTTTTTCTTTAGGGTTTATTTAGTTACACACGAAATCTAAAAACTTTTCAAGATTCTCGATCAGATCGAATCTTGCGACGCATGTATAGAGTATTAAATATATAGATTAAAAAATAAGTAATTTTGTCTGTAATTTGCAAAACGGATCTTTTAAGTCTAGTTAGTCCATGATTGGACAACTGGACCTAAAAACTTTTTACATAAGGAACTAAACAAGGCCTTTCCTCTAAATTCAGATTGGCATTGAAAATTTGTACCATCCAGCAATGGTTATCGACTATCGTGGACATATATGGCATGGCAGGTCAAGGCCTTGTTTAGTTTCAAAAAAATTTGCAAAATAGATACCGTAGTACTTTCGTTTGTATTTGACAAAAATTATCCAACCATGGACTAACTAGGCTCAAAAGATTCGTCTCGTCAATTTCGACCAAACTGTGAAATTAGTTTTTATTTTCATCTATATTTAATACTCCATGCATGCGTCTAAAGATTCGATGTGACGGAGAATCTGAAAAATTTTGCAAAATTTTTTAGGAACTAAACAAAGCCCAAGTATATGTGATTCCAAACAAACAATCCGAGAACCGTATATCCACGTGCACAAAAGATTAATTAATTAAAAAAATGGTTTATGAATTAGTATATGACGATTGGCGAGGGAGGAGCCGAGGAGCATATATATATATGACCACAGGACGGAGTAGTAACATCGGAGTGTGGCGATCTATGTTACACGGATACTCTAAAGAGGGTGACGTATCCGTATCTGATACTCGTCGGATATGCGGATACGGATACTCGAATATACTATTTTAGTGGGTTTTCTTTTGAGAAAGAGCGTATCCACGTATCCGATACGTATTGTATCAGATATTCGTATATGTACTCGTGTAATGTAGGTGGCGATTTGAGCGACCAACCAACCAACTGTAGCCCGTAGGAAGGTAGTAGGATCATCATCAGAAAAAGGACAGGTCTGGGCGCGGGCCGTGGATCGGAATCGGATACCTCCGGCGGGCGGTTGGCCCACCGCCGGTCGCGTCGCATCGCATCGCATCTTCATTCCTGATCAGCAGCAAGGGCAGGCTGTGGGTGCCTCTGCGTGGCATCGGATCCGGCCGCCGGAGACAACCCAAATCGATCAATCCATGGCTTGGCCGCCGCGCCGGTGTACGGTGGTGTAGTATGTATCATCGCCAGTGTCAGCGACCAACACACAGTACGGCAACACACACACTACTACTACTACTACACGCATTCGATGGATCAGCTATCCGATGCGATGCGATGCGATGCGATGCAATGATACGGTCGATGGATCGGGGGCAGGGGGCACACGGAATCGATCGAACCAACCGGC
Source organism: Sorghum bicolor (assembly GCF_000003195.3). NCBI lineage: Eukaryota > Viridiplantae > Streptophyta > Magnoliopsida > Poales > Poaceae > Sorghum > Sorghum bicolor. The sequence goes on from NC_012874.2 coordinate 63,366,539, forward strand.
CGGCGGCGAGCGTCGGGACAAAAAATGCCAGCCGGTGATGGACGGACGGACACGTCCAGTCCGGATCCAACCCACCATCATCTCATCTCGCAAGCAGCAGCCTAGCAGTTGCGTTGCGTGCAGCCACGGCTGGCGACGTAGGGTGTGATTGGTTGCCCCGATCGGGCCACTCAAAGCCCATCCCGCACGGTTCGGTGTAGTTGGCCTGTTTTGGTTTCTCTACTTTGTATCCTTTTCGTATATGGCTTCGTTCCTCTCGCCCCCTCCATCTCGGCCGCCTCCGTCTTCTCGAGTCGAGCTTCCCACTCCAGCCGTGACGCTTTGGTTCTTGACGGGAACCCTAGGCGAACTTGGCGGGAGCTCGCGCCGTCCCTGGTATAAAAGCGCGCGCGCTGGCGCTTGTTAGGGTTACCCCCTCACTCTCACCACTCCCGCCTCCATCTTCACTGGTGAGTCGTCCCCTCTCCTCCTCTCGCGCCGCCGGATTCGCCCTTTCGGCATCCTCACCGATGGAGCCTTGAGCTCCCCTAGTGTGTGGAACGGTATATCTCACCTTCTCCGTCTCATGTTTCTTTGATTTCCATCCTGTGTTTGATTAAAATGAGCGGATATGTTACGGTTATATGTTGTACCCAGCTAGATTTGTGTGATTTTGATTGAGATCTACTTGTTGTTGAGGTAGATCTGCCGATTGTTATGCTTGATGTGGGTCTAGTTTGGAATGTTTGTTAGCTGAAGCAACTTGTTGCTGGTGATGCTTTTTTTCGATTTGAATACTAAACACAGTGCCTAAGGTCGATGATTACACGGGGTTTGAAGATTTCTCTATGGAGAAAAATGTGATGAGCACCCCATGCTGGGGCAACCACATACACCCAAAGAATCATCCTTTATTTGCAATTGCTGTGTTTCTGGCCGTTCTACTGATCAGTCTGGGTGTTTTTCTTACCACTCGTTGCTGCAAGTGTGTCTAGTAGTTTTGTACTGCTAATGATGGTTGTCAAATGACTAACGAATTAAACTGAGGCAAGCCTATCTTTTCTAATCTAAGAATATGTGCTATTCATGGCCTTCTGGGTTTGCTTGCCAATGGTGGTAACCTCACCAAAACCATTCATGGTGCTGCCACCTTTTCATTTAGCAACAACCAAACAAGATACAAAATCATCCAACAGGCAACCAAACATAGAACCAGTCGTCCAGTAAAAACACAGTCAAACACGGTTATCTGTACGCTCTGGACGGTGCTGGTCTAGGCTGGGATGACCTCTTCATCGTGGACGAAAACTATTAGAGCAACCAATCACGCCCGTAGACGCGTACGCCGTCCTGGACGGGCTGGGGCGGCGCGCACGACCGTACCCATGGCCATGGGCAAGCACGCAGCGCAGCCAGAGCCAGCACGCTAGGCGTTTACTGTATATACTAGCAAAACATGCCTGTGCGTTGCAACGGGGTATAGAATTTATGATTTGATAATTGTACACTTTTTGTAAAATTTAAATGAGTTTAGTCCAACCTTGAATCAAATAAATATAACCCCACCAAAACAAACAAAACTACCAAACTAATATCGGAAATCACCTCGAGAAGAAATAGAAAAAAATCATGTCCCATAAAAAAAATCAGAAATCTTCATGTACAATGGAGAAAAAAGAGTAAAAAATGATATAAAAATATGTATAGAAATTAAAAGGAGAAGAATATTAGGTAAAGAAAGCATAAAAGCATCACATGAGGGAACAATTCCATCAAACAGCACGTCAGATCAGTCCACTTTTATTGTCGCTTAGTGCAATCCAAAGCAAAACCAGCGGCGCAGTTAGTGACGAAAGCCCACAGCCACAGCCGCCACATAATAATACAATTAATAGGTAACAGTTCTCAACATCCTTTCATCATAGCATTTGTTTGAGACATACATGAACAAAGCATATGTAATTCCGTATGATTAAGAGGAAGTACCTTGTGGCCAGCATTGATGCATCACAAGAGAAGGAGCAACCGATGAGAGGGCGATCATCTCCAATCTCGCTACACTCCAAGACAAACTCTCCGGCCTACTTCACGACGAGTTCGGCCTCCGCCTCTAGGTCTTCATCGGAATCCTCGTGGCAGCGCTTGGCCATCTCAATCCTGGCCTTGGCACGGCGCAGCGAGTACTGTGCAATGTCGACACGCGCCTTGAGAAGCTCCTGCGTGCCCTTGGTGAAGAAGGGGTACTGGATCTGCTCCTCCTCGCTGGTGCGTGCAGCGTGGTCGTCCTCCTGCGCGCGGAGGAGACGATCGACCTAGCCATCGGCCTCGAGCCGGACCATGAGGGCTCGGAGGCGGTCGTGGCGCTCCATTTCGCGCTCGCCGAGGCGACGAAGGCAGGCCCGCACGGCCATGGCGTAGGCACGGCGCCGCTAGAGGAGCTCCTGCACCGATTGCTCGTGACGCTCCCACGCGGCGCGGTGGTCGTCGGAGACCTCGTAGTCGGCCTCGCCTCCGCCCCCGGCGGAGGAAGTGGTGGCGGCGGGACGGGGATGGGAGCGATTGGCGGGTGGACGGGGACGGGGAGCGGAGCCATGGGAGGAGTGGGGGCGGGGGCCACAATTTTTTTAAAAAAATTGCTTTTCCTCAATTTGGTAATATTGCAACGGAAGAAAAACATCAAATAACCCTAGAAAGTGATGACATAATGTTACATATCTATTTATATTTATCTATTTTATAAAATTTAAAGTCCATAATTTATTTTATTGATAACCATAACATCTATGGTATTAGATAGTTAATATTTACAATAATATGTAGCTTAAAGACATATTTATTTAATAATAAAAATAGAAAATAGTTAAATCTTATCTCACTCTAATATTACCTCTTAATATGCCTCAGTATTATATTAAAACATGAGAAGTTTGATGCTAGCATTATTTTTTTAATTTAGATTAGGATTGCTATGAAATATGAATCAAGCATCACATTAAATAGGCTACCATTAAATTTTTATAATAATTGGAGCAAGATAACTACAATTTTAATTTTAGAGTAAAAAGCATAGGCAAGCATTTTCAAAAAAAAGTGTACTAAAATTTGTGATATTTTTTATTTACTGCATGGATCTACATATGTAGAGCTGAACAAAATTTGTTTTATAATTTTTAGATTTTTCTATGAATTACTATGTATTTATTAATTCTCAGCCGATTTAAAAAATAAAATAAAAGTAAATTGAAGATTTTATATTGGTAACCCTAGAAAATTTTTTATTTTTTTTCTACCTTCCATCGCTGGGCTGATTGGGCCTACAGAGGCGAGAGCGGACTAATATAAGATTTTGCATTAGGAACTCTAGAATGTTTTTTATTTTATTTTTGCCCTTCTAGAAACGTTGGACGGAGGAGGCGATCAGTAAACCGAACACGGACAGGATTAGGGGCAGAAGAAAATATTTGGCAAACTGAAATTTTCGCTCTTTATATATATATATATATATATATATATATATATATATATATATATATCTCCAACAGTCGTGCGTGCAATGTTTTTTTTTTGCTTGGCGTTCTCTTTCGAAAACAAATGCTTTTTTCCTTGCCACCGCAAATGTTTTTTTTCCTACACATTCTCTTTCAAAACAGAATGGGTAGGAAAACCTATCTAGGATATGGACCGAGCCTCACTGCTGGTTTTTCGAGAACCCTAATCATTTCCTAATTTTAAAGCTAAGAACCGGCAGTGAAGAGTTACCAGTGTCAGTTCACTAGCAACCGTCGCTAATGGGCCGGCACAGGTCCGTTTCTATAGCGGTGTAAGCCACTCGACCAATCATATGCACTCCTAATTTGCAGTCACTTTTTAGATTGCCATCATGTAGAGCTTCTTAGACTATCTCCAACAATCGTCACCCAAAATACAAAATCCATTTGTCCTTTGGGTAGCGCTACAGTTAAAAGGTTTCATACCTATTTTTAGTCTTCTCCAATCACAAGACCTAAAAGACAATATTCTCTGCAAATGGGTCTCGAAAAGAGAGGATATCCAAATTTGGGTTATGGCTCTTCTGATACCCAAAGTGGGTCTTCTGTATGGGTACTCTGTTGGAGGCTATGGGTATTGTGTTGGAGACCCATTTTGGGTTTGGGTTCCCAAATGGGTGTGGTGTTGGAGACAGCCTTAGCAACTTTAATTTAGGTCCTGTTTAGATTGGAGATAAAAAAATTTTGGGTGTCACATCGGATGTGTCGGAAGGATGTCGGGAGGGGTTTTTAGAAACTAATAAAAAAACAAATTGCATAGATCGTCACGAAACTGCAGGACAAATCTATTAAGCATAATTAATCTGTCATTAACATATGTGGGTTACTGTAGCACTTAAGGCTAATCATAGAGTAACTAGGCTTAAAAGATTCGTCTCGCGATTTTCAACTAAACTGTGTAATTAGTTTGTTTTTTTATCTACATTTAATGTTTCATGCATGTGGGATGGATGAAAAACTTTTGAATGGGGAACTAAACAGGGCCTTAAGAGACAGTCTTTTTTTTTTAACTTACACTCTAAATCATCATTTAGGGAGTTATTTGAATAAAAATCATTTCTTATATTTTTCTTATGCACACTCTAGAGAGTCAACCCTCCGCCCTTCATCTTTAGCTATTGATAAATCAAGATTGAAGAAGTATGACAATATTTGGAGATCTAATTAATAATAAAGCTGTTGGAGGAAAAAAAATCTGTACCAAAGTTTCTATTCCTACCAATAAGGAAAAATATAAAAGAGTCTCTTCAAGTTGCTCTTGGTGAGCATTTTATTTTATTTTATTAAAAAAACAAGTGTTAGGTTTTGCTTGGCATGACTTCATCTCCTTCAACATTTTTTTTTTGAAAACTGGTTCTCTGTGACAAACGAGATTTCAGCTTTGTAAGAAAAATATATAGAAATATGTTTTGGTATATATATTCTCCCAAATTCATCCTAGGAATCAGTTCTCATTCCATGAAGATTCCCCCGTTTCTAGAAAAGGTGAAAAAGTTCAGTGAAGTCATACCAATTCAAAACAGTGAGTTCATGCTCCTATCTTGACATAGGTGCCCATATTTTCCTAAATTTGTTCCAAAATATAACAGGTTTTTCTTTGTAAATATGTTTATAGGGCATTTTTCCTAGATTTGTTAGTAGATTTAACATCACTATTCTTTCTGTAATCGATATCAATACTCATGTAAGTCAACCACTAGTTAAAAGCAAACAATTACTAGTAAGTAATTGAACTCTTTCGGAGCACGTCTCATCTACGATTAAGAATGTCATGCTCATGCTCAAGCCTAACCCATCCTTATCCACAATGAGAAAGGCGACCTTGGCTAGCTTTTGGCACAATGGGACTTATAAAACCGATCATGCATGCTAGAGGACTAAGGCTCCGTTCATTTGTCTTATAAGCTATATTTTTTTGGTAGCCAACAGTGTTTTTGTATCATAATAAATTAACAAACAATACTTTCAGTCATGACTTTTAGATAAGCAAAAAGGCTCAAATACCTCTCTTCCCTGACTCTTATCTACTTCGATTCACTTATTAGGCAAAAGATTTAAAATTTTTGCATCCATTCTCTTTCAAATTCGAGTGTCTGCATATTTGAAAACAAATTTAAACCTGTGTTCCTTCGTATTTGTGTTTGATTATGGAGAGCAAGGTGCTCGGCTTTCCCCATCTTTCTATTCTAAGGCCTTTGTCGTTGTTCAAAGGCATGCACATTCCTCTTGCACCTTTCCAAATGAGGAGGTTTCTTAAAAAAAAACAAAGAAAGACAACAATGACCCCCCCCCCCCCCCCAAGCAATTTGTATATGATGATCCACCTACAAAAGCATCAATCAGAGATTGTAACAATAACCGTACCTAATGAAGACTACCTTTTGTATGTATAACAATAACAAATAAATAAATAAATAAAGCGGACAGCTTCCCGGCTCCTGCGGATCGTAGCTTCTTGACCATGGATCGGTTGTCGTGGATCAGCCTGGGCATAAAAAACCAAGAATCCAACCTAAATACTGAGAACCGAACTAAAAGTATCAAAACCGAAGAAACCAAATTTTTTAATACCTTGTTTGGTTCATAATTTGCAGGAATGGTACTTTTACTTCGGGGAACCGAATTTATCGAAATGTACTGAGTTTAAATGTAGTTATATTCTTAATAACACTATTTTAGTTTATTATATTATATATATATGGTACTTTACTTCTATAATTTTGTGAACTTGTACATGTATGTATTTGATATTATTATTCTTTAAGAATTATTTCTAAATTATGTCAAAATTAGCTTTTGAACTTGCTATTATATGTTCATGTAATCAGTTTGGTATTTTTCTATAAATATCGAAACCGAATTGAAAGTACCGAAATCGAATTTCCTCGGTACCAATTTCTGGAAAGAACCAATCAGTATCTATTTGAGAAACGAAATTTTTATGAGAACCGAAGTAACGAACCAAACCAGATCGAACCGAAGTACCGCATATCTAAGGTCAGCCGTGGAAATCTCCTCCGGTGCTAGTGCTACGGTCACCGCCACTGTGATCCGTAGCTCCGTATACGGGACGATCGAAATTGTTGCATCCTCCCCTACCAAATACTACTATACGATCGTCTGTACCGCTGCTATACGGTCCACGCCTACGACTAGTAGGTGTGTAACGCCTACGGCGGCGAGAGACTAGAGATACGGGGGCCAGGACGGCAGGCATACGGACGTGGTGACTGGCGTGGCGAGGGGCAGAACCGTCCGGCGTCCGTGGCTCCGCCTCCGCGCGTGGGAGTGCAACGGACGGGGCCGTTGCCGCGCCAGTTTCACGCGGCCCTCGGCGCGGGCACGAGTGGGCCCCACGACGATCCCGTCTGGCCGTCCCCGTCCCGCACCCCCCGAGTCGAGTCGAGTCCACTCCGCTGTCCGCTCGCACCAACTCCTCCATCCAACTCGGCATCGGCAGCGGCAGGCAACTCCCTCCACTCCCCACTCCACGCAGCCAGCCCGGCGCTTGCGCTTCCCATCACTGGGTGGGTGGGTGGGCGGGCGGTTCGTCTCCTCCTCCTCCTCCCCCTTGCCTTCCGCTTCCTCTCCGCACCACGTCCAACGGCGATGGCGCCCGCGCTCCCGCACTGCTGACATCTCGGTAGGTAGTTGGCTGGTTGGTGGGGTGGGGTGGGTGCCCGCGGGACGTGCCGCGGCAGGCGGTTGCGGGAGGCGCGGCGGCCGCGATCTCGGGCCGGATCTGGGCGCCGCGCGCGATGGAGGGCGCCGCTGCAACGGAGAATGGGGTCGAGGGGGACGGGGGCTACGTCGTCGTCATGGCGGCCGAGGTCGCCGAGGGGGAGGCTGGCCCCGCCGCCAGTGCCGATCGCGGGGATCTCGCCGCACCCGCCCACGACGCCGCGGCGCCGGCCGGATCTGCGGACGCCCCCGCCTCGGCTGTCACGGTGGCGGTGACGGCGGCGGTGGCGGAGGACGTGGCCGCCGCGGTGGCACCGGCCAAGGCGCCCGCCAAGGTGAGTCCCGCTTCCGCCTTCGCTCGCGCCGCGCGCGGGGTGGTATGATCCGGCACTGACCGTCCCTAGTCTGTGCGTGCAGAAGGGTGGATCCGGGGACGCCGCCGGGGCCAGGAAGGCGAGGCCGCAGAACGGCAGGGTGCCCACCGGAACCACCGCCGCGGCGAGGGGTAAGAAGCCCGGGGTCCTCTCGCAGAGCGCCTCCTTCCCGGCGCGGGGTGCCGCGGCTGCCACCGCCACCAAGAAGGCCGCGGCTGCGACGCCCAAGCAGGCCAAGGGCGCCGTGGCCAATGGATCGGAGGCTGCAGCAGGTTTGGACGCGGGCTTTCCTTCTTCCTTATATACTGTTTGGGTGTGCTCAGTCTTTGCCGCCTCAGTGGTGTCGTGTTGACTGAATTCTGGAGTGGAATTGAATTGAATTGAATGGAATGTGATCACTTGCAGGCCGGGCGGCGGAGAAGAAGGCGAATCCGGCGCGGACACCTGGTGCTCGCCGGTCCATGGTAAAGGCCCTTTCCTTGACTCATCCGTTACTTGAAGCTTGACATTGTTGTTCTGTCTATTTTTGGTTGCCTTGTTGTAAGACTTGGTTGGGTTCCTTTTGACTTATATATAGCCTGTCAAGTCTGGATCAGTGGATGCGGCCGCCCCAAATGACGCAGTTCCTGCTGCCCAAGAGTAAGTGCTGGACCACTACCAATCCAGATTTGGCTGCTGTGTTTTTTCTTTTATTATTATTATTATTATTATTATTATTATTATTATTATTATTATTATTATTATTCCTTTTGCATCGTGATATCAGTTATCGTCTCAAAATAGAACACGCCATGCCATTGATGTGTGTCGTTCGGACTTTGTGTCGCCTTCCTGTTTTCTGATGCTTACTATAAATGTTTTGATCAGTGTTGTTTGTCGCATTAGATTGACTAATCACACTAATCAGAACCGTTATGAATTTTGGTTTTTGTCGTTTTCTTTTGCTGAAATTATTGATATTGGATAACAGGCCGCATGAAAACACCGACAAACCACTGAAACAAACGCAGCCAGGGAAGGCGGAGGATGACGTGCGCTCCACCACATCGTAAGAAATTCCTCATGATTGGTTGATTGATAGCCACTTATCTGTTGTTCCCTGTGGTATCAATATAAACTGCTGCCATTTGGTGTTGTGTTTGCAGAAGTACCAATACTCCCCGTGCAGCAGCTCGTAAGAGTGCTGCTGCTATTGCTGCTGGTTTTAGTTTCAGATTGGAGGAGCGTGCTGAGAAGAGAAAGGAGGTCTGCACTATTTTCCACAGTGGTGTATTATTGATCCAGATTTTGTCTGGTTTTTCTTTCTCTTGTACTGAAGGGCCTTAGTCATTCCCTGCTCCCAGTTCTTCCAAAAGCTTGAAGAGAAAATCCACGCAAAGGAGCTGGAAAAAACAAATTTGCAGGAGAAATCTAAGGTGATAGCTGCTTTCACCTTATTTGCATTAAAAACTATGGGACGCTTATATGTATCACTTCTAAAAGTTAATCTATGCTCACTCAGGAGAGCCAAGAGGCTGAGATCAAATTGCTGAGGAAGAGCCTGACATTTAAAGCCACACCTATGCCAAGCTTTTACAAGGAGCAGCCACCCAAAGTTGAGTTGAAAAAGGTACTGACTTGATTTACTTCATTTTTTAGCGAGGTTCCTGATATACATTGAAACAAATGGTTCCATGTGGTTTAATTACATCCTATTTTTCTATTTGAATAGAAAGATTCACATTGAACCAGTTTGATAAGTTTCCATTTGCACTCATACAAATACTTGTTCAATTCTATTTCTTGCCATTATACATTAATGAATGCACTGGCAACTATCTCATTGTGCCTTACATTACCAGAAATTTCCACTAGAATATGGTTTTGTGACATGCTTAGGATAAACATTTTGATACTTGAGAATATGGAATCCTAAATAGATGTGTCATGTGTGTACTATATTGACTAAGATGATACCATAAAAATGCAGCCAGAATATACAGTTGTTTCACCAAAGAAAAATGAGACTATGTTTTTGTTAGAGATATGTACATGCAGATGTATTATGTGACACACAACTGCATTTGAAGCATTTTTTTTGCTTCCATAATCATTTTGTTCGCTATCATTACTGACTTACTGCTTTGTGCATGAGTGATCTATTCTTAAAATTTAGTAATCAGTACAGAATTAAATTACAATCTTTCAGTTGTGAATTGTGATCCTATACTGCTATACTTAATGCTCATATTTTTTAAGTTTCTGAAATTGTAATATTGTTGAGTGCCTATTGATGTGTGCTAACTGCTAGGTCCTTACTATGATATAGTTTAATATTGCTGGCTCTGTGATTGAGTGCAGCTTTGAAGCAAATAATATATAACTTTGAGGGCTCTATTTGAGGTCTTATAGTAACTAGTGACGTTGTCTTGCAAGATCCATGAAGCGAAATTCTCTTTCATACAGATGCCTGAATTATTTTCTATAACAATTCTCATCCACATATGATTGAATTTGTAATAGGATACTCATTAAGATTTGCAGTTAATGCTGCACCTTAATGTGGGACTAAACAATGCCATTCTTGTACACAAGATATATGTTCGTGAAATCTCTCCTTCCATCTCATAATAGGTTATTTAGAAGTGACAAATCATTTGTTTCTACTAGTTCATCATGTCATTCATGTTTCAGGATCTAGTAAACGTTTTTTTCCCTTGTCTTTTGTATGCACTGATTCACACTTTACAATGTGGTTAAAATTCACTTTCTTTATTACTGCTATTCAAATGTTGTCTTGTGTATCTTGCTAATTTGGATAGGAAATATTAAGGTTCCTGAATTATATGTTCTAGTACATGTTATTGTGTCCCATTAGTAAATTTCACACTCCTAAACAAAGTTCCTTATGCATGTGGTTTTGTAGATTCCCCCAACACGTGCTAGGTCACCAAAGCTCGGCCGGCACAAGCCAGCCAGTTCTGCTACTGCTGCTTCTGCAGATGGTTCATGTGAGAGCCCACGGAGCACTGCAAATTCGGGCAAGGTAAATGAAGTTATGGAGAACAATAAACCTCGTGTCCCTGCTAGAAAACCTGTTCAGAGGCCAGTCACAAAAGCTCCATCACAAGTGTCTGCCACCACAAAGGCTGAAGCAAGACCTGCAGTTACAAAGGCGAAAATCTCGAACTCGAAACCTAAGGTTTCAAGGGCAAAGGTTGCGCAAGCGCAAGATACCCCAGTCGAAGTCCCGCCTTCAGTACCTTCTGCCCCAGAAGAGCTCGTAGTTGAACATGGCGTTGGAGAAGCTACAGGTCTTGATCTGGCTCCACAATTGGTTGCTTCGAATGAAGTCCCAGTCCATGGTTGATAAATTGCGCATTTTGCCTATTTTATTTCCTTTTTGCAGTCCTGTGAATAGTGAGGGTGTGTGCTTCATTGAAAGTTGAATCGTTCAAAGTGTCATGGTTTATCGTTTCCGGAGTAGACATCCATTTTTTCAGCTTGTCATTGAGCATGCCATGTATATTGCTTCATATTGTCTTCATGTTTAAAATTCCCAGACTTTGTGTATATTGGATTTGTATGTCGCTGGACATCCTAGGATTGTTGCAATACATTAAGGCAACTTGTGGATTATTTTGTGGTCGTGTTACTCTTACCTTTTTCCCTCATTCTTGTTGGTTTTACATCAACTACAACTTTTTCGCTCTAGGGTCAGAAATGGCTCATAAAGAGATGTCTAACGTCTAAAGTCAAACGTAAGTGACCATATTTCAAAATCTACTCTTTTCTCTAAATCACGCAAGTAAGTTAGTGAGTAGGTCTCAAGTGAATGATTTGCTTGTATTTATCATTGCTGAACTAGTCATCAAATGCAATAATGTCACTATTGTTCATGGCACTTTGTAAAGGTCAAAATAGACATTATACTTGTTTAACAGTAGAGCAAATAGTGTTGATTCACCATCGTCTTTTATCATCGTATAGGTCACTATATATATAGTTTTTTAAGGATACTAGGTTCGTGCCCGTGCGTTGCTACGGGACAACAAAACTTTTATATGTACTAAAAACACACAGATCACACGATAAGATAATAATATTACAAAATTAAATATGAACGGTAAAGTGACATTTAATCAAATAGACAAAGTTCATACAATTAACATTGTTGTTTAATAATGGGTCAAAAAATTGTTTGGAAAATAAGAAGGAAATAAAAAAAATACTATTATGCCTATCCTTTATCTAAAGCATATGATCCTGATCTTTTCCCTCTCTTATCCCGTGACGTGAGAAGTGCGGTCGATAGGGTCGACGGTGGGGCGCAGTCCAACCAACTGCACGGATGCTGCGCGCGAGCGGGGGTGTTGGCGCGTGGCACGACTGCTAGCAGCATGGCGCAGCAGGTGACGCGGAGGATCCACGGTGCGCCGGGCAGTAGGCGCGGAGCTCATCCTGCTGTCGTGCCCACGCTGCTGTTCTCCGCTCACATGTCGCCTGAAGCCGTGATGGACTGGACATTTGAACGGATTGTTTAGATATTTTCAAAATTCCAAAATTTATAAGATTTCCTATCAGATGGAATCTTTGGACGTATTCATGAAGGCTAGTTAGAGTTAGTCTATGGTTAGACAATAATTATCAAATACAAACAAAAATGCTACATACCCTAAGCCTGAGTGCGGCCTTAATCTGAATGAGCTTTCTCCATTTTTTTCTTTGTTTCTATAAGGCCTTGTTTAGTTGGCAAAAATTTTGGATTTTGCGTACTGTAGCACTTTCGTTTGTTTGTGGCAAATATTGTCTAATTATAGACTAATTAGAATCAAAAGATTCATCTCGTGATTTACAGGCAAACTGTATAATTAGTTTTTGTTTTCGTTTAAATTTAATACTCCATACATGTGCCGCAATATTCGATGTGACAGAGAATCTTGAAATTTTTTGGAAACTAAACAACACCCAGTTAAGGTATGGGCTCCGTTCAAAAAAAACCAAAGAATGGATAGAGCCTTATGAGTTACGATGAAATAGTTAACAGAGATGACAATGGTGATATTCGTGTGTACAAAATATGTGTAGCCATTTCTTCAAAATACATACATAGTAAGTTTGTAAATAAAAAGTCATATTGATTATTGAGTCACTCATGTCAAGGATATTTGTGTCTTTTTCAGTCCTCATTTAATACCGTTAAGTCTTCTTCACAGAATAGAAGCAAGTGAAAGCTTCATATTCAAAAAATAGGGGTAAATTTGTAAAGTTAAAAAACAAGGATAAACGCGCAAGAAACACAAATTCACAAAATAATGAAATAAAACCATGCATTATTGTGTGTTAAAAGATACTGGACTTCAGAAATAAGAAAGTGAAAAAATAAAATAAGAAAAGTGGGAAAACTGGATACTTTAATGAATCTCAACAACATCTGTACTCAGTAATTATTGTAGGATACCCATCTCAACAATGAGGAAAATGGAATCATCGTTGCGAATCCATTCCTTCCAATCCTTGTTTTCATCAATCCTAGGCCATTAGACATCAGTAGCGAGCACCACAGGGCAACAGCGCTGCAACATATTCCTTCCTTCTCCTTGCCTCCATTTTTGTTGCTTCCCCTCTCTGTTCTGGCTGATGGGTCTTCCAAGGACCAGAGCATCGCAGCTCCAAAGCAACATATTGAAGTACGTGTGTCATCTTGCTCTTATTGTGAAAATGCTAACGCTACTGTAAAAAGAAAAGGACAATATGTTTCTTGAAAATGAAGTAAATAGTGAGATAGATTAAGATTCATGCCCTGTCAAAATTAAAAACAGTTTAGGGTTGGAGAAATCAGAGAACCTTAATCACTAACATGCTATCAGTTCACAAGCCATTAACAATTATGTAGTGTATATAGCTTGACGGGATTGCTTACTGTAGCAGATCACAAGCTGCCTCCACAGAGCTCACGGCTGCTTGCTTGCTTGCTTGTGGTGATGAACAGTGTCGAGCAAAATTTTAGAGCTATTGTTCAGAGAACTAACAGAGAGAAGGAACTACAGCATCTGAACAACAATATGTATAACTCAGTAAGCTGCTCTTGTTAGCATTTCTATGCACTATTAGCATAATGTATTCGGCAGGTATATAGATGGACAGATAAAATAGACATGTATTCTGCACTATTCAGATTTGGGGGGAAATCAGGACCAATGGCAAGCAGAGAAATTAAGACCAAATTGTGAGGGGTGCACTGAAGAATCCTTTCCAAATCAAGGAAATCAGAGGAAAAGTTAGAGGGAGAGAGATGGGGTGTACCTACCCTGAAGAATGGTGGTTCCAGGAACAACAGAAACATCCTTCATCAATCCATTCATATATCTATGAAATGACATCCTAGCACAGACAACTAAATAAAAAACTTGAATTAGAGATCTAATTTTGAACAAGGTGTGTTGCTATACCTTGTACTCGTTCTTGGGGGTTGGCGATGTCCCGTTGCGAGCCTCCTTGTACACGTTCTGGAACCAGCGCGCAGTCGCCGACCACCTCCGACGGCGCCTTCCACTCACACTCCGACCAGCAGGCTCCATTCGGCATAACATAGTACTCGGTGCACCTGGGTTCTAGAGCTCAACGGTGCCGACGACGGCTCCGGTCAATTTACCATTGCCACCTCCAGCTTCCATGTTCTTCCATGCCTAAAATTTGGACAATCTGTACCCTGTGAGGATACATGGCCATCTATCTGCATGTCCACCTTCTATATTGGTGTTAAAATCAACCAAGTAGATGGGGCTTCAGGGTAATACGTAGTGAAGCAAAAAAAAAATGTAAATCCATAATCTGCAACTGCAAGTCTGCAATATCTCATAAAAAAGAATAGATTTCACTTAAACTCGACAAATGACTAAGTGAATAATCTTATAAAAAAACAGATTTCACTTACCTCAACTCGACAAATGACTAAGTGAATAATCTCATAAAAAAATAGATTTCACTTAGCTCCACTCGACAAATGACCAAGTGAATATCAATTTTAAATGCAGCTTATGACAGTACTTTTCTTACCTAGATAGTAGCTTTCAAACCAAAAGCTATGATAATAACAGTGATATTTGCATTTGCAACCCATTTAAGATTTTCGGAAGGATGCCCTCCAAGGATTTTGAATCGTATTCCAAAGGTGCTCACCCAGATAAAACAACAAAGGACATTGGGTGCACAATAAACTGAAATTCCATTAGAACAAATTACGTCTACCAAGTCTACCAATTATATTTTCCCAAAAGATGAATAGTTGGGACATGTTAGATTTAAAATACCTTATTTTAATGTAGATCTGAACACATAAAGGTAGGAATTTGGAGCAGCATGGGTGAACTATGGTGAGTTGTCCTTGGGCTATTAGGTCATCCATAGCGGCCCGCCAAATGCACTGACCTCGGGAGATAAAGGCCTGCAGCCTAAAGAAAAAGAAAGAAATCAGACAATGAATTGTTGTGGTTCAATAAATAAAATAAACCAAAGTTTTAGAGTAGCATCCCTTGGCGCTCATATTTAGTTTGTGGTCTGAAACTAATAAGAAAAGAAATACCACGAGTGGAGACAGAATTTCACTAACTGCATGAGAACCACACCAGTGAAAGATCCGCCGTCACAGTACCAGACCTTCACTCTATTTCAGTTATAGAAAAATATAATGAAGATGACATAACAACAGACAATAACTAAATAATCAAGAAAAATATATTGTTTTAGTGTCAGCAAAACCTCTGTATGAAAACTTATCTGCAATATCTTAAGTTAAACCTTGAAAACTATAGAAAAAGGGCACAATAGCAGCTTCAGCATTGCACCATAAATTGCCACAGGCACAGCCTATCAAATTCTCATACACTATCATCAGTTTAGATTTTTCCTAATTTGTGATTGCTTTTTCACTGGCCAATTCAGAAAGGAAGTTCATTAACTAATGTGGTTGTTCCTAAACTATCAGTGCGATTACACATTACAAATGAACATCACAAAAACTCATAAGAGAAAATGAGGAAAGCATCCATAGTTGACAGGAATGTGGAACCTATCTACAGAAATTAAACGAAAAGGAAACACATTCACATAGGATGAAAACTATCTTTAACTAAGCAAATTCGAGAGGATCTGACGTGAATATATAACGGCTCCTACTTCTACCATAATCTAATTAACCTTTAGCATCAATAAGGCCCTAATTATAAGGTCAAAGGACATTTTCTCACGGGAAATAGCCAGACAAGATCAAAGGGATAGGGAGAAGAAATTTCAGTTCTCAGCGAGGAACAAGAGATTGTCCTCATCAGCAAACTTGGGTTATGCAGGGGCAGACATGTTAGTCAAGAATATCATCATTGTAACAAAAGCAAACATATAGCACAGTCCACAGTCAGTCTATATATTATTCTACAAACATTGGTTTATGTAGGGGCAGAGATGATTATTTTTAGATAACAAACAATGACCATAAGAAAGTCATACATATGCTATTTAGAACCAGACACCTAGGTGAAATGGCTCTTCTCATATAAAATGATCAAACATACACATAAAAATAACAAAACTCACCATCTGGTTTTATGACCGATTTTGATTCTTATGAGAGAACACAGATAGTTAGCCAGCAGTACAAGATGTGACAATGTCTCGCATCCTGGCATTTGCAGCATAAAGTGTGCACTCTAGCAGAAACGATTTTGCTTAGCCATTAATAATCTATAATTATTCAAGTGTTTTGAAAGGGCATCTGATCCTTTTATACAGACAAGTTTGCTGATGAGGACGCCGGATAAGTTCGTCGTCCGCAGTGCATTTGCCAACCATTGTGGATCAAATCCTTTCTGCACAATAACTGTGTAAAATTGTCCATTGTCAGCAAGAACAAAAGGGATCGAGAAAACAATGCCATCAGTGGCTCATCATTAGAAAAATAAAAAGAGCAACATTGGTATAGACAAAAAGAACATTGCAATGCACTGATGTGCAGACAATGGACTTCTCATGGTACTTGTACATATTTGTACAAAACTGAAGTTAGTATGCATAATACATGCATATACACTTGTTACCAGATCAGATTCGAGCACAAATACTAAGTTCAGGTTTGGGTGCGTGGTTTGGCATAGGAGGAAGGTAGACCAAGGGGCAAACGTACCTGGTGGTGCGAGGGCCCCTCATCCATCCTGACTCACCACCGCGCGGATCCTTGGACGAGCACCCGCCAAGGCCATCGCAGCCTCGCCTGGGTGTGGTTCGCTGGGGAAGATGGAGCCCACGCGTGACCTTGGAGAGGAGCCTGATACGGCCGCCGCCGGGGAGCTCACTCGTTGCAGAGGCTGAGCTCGCCCGTCGGGGAAGACGGAGATGCGTCGTGTGACCTTGGAAAGGTGCCTGCCCAGATGGAGATGCGCCGTTGAACTGGCAGGGAAGGCTCTCTTCCTAGGCAAAGCCACCGCCTACGGCAGCGATGGGAGCGGCTACGGCGGGTGGCCTCGAACCGCCGACGCGAGCGACGAGCGCCTTCCCCGCGGCGTGCGATCTCGACGCCAACAGCGGAGAAGCGGGTGTAGATGTTCCAGGGGCTCGCGGCGAGATTGTGGTGGCAGCCAAGATTAGGGATCGTGAGATTTGGAATGCAACCACGCCGAAATGGCCTGAGATCCGATGAAGCCCCAGCCAGATCCGGCCCCCCGAATCACCGCAGCCCAATCGAAGCCGCCCTGCCTCACCTGCGGGTGGTGGGTGCGTCCTCCTCGGTGGGGGATCTGCGTGGCGGAGCTGGACGGCGGCAGCCTGGCGTGCGTCCGGCGGAGTGCTGGGGCAGCCTGGCCTGCGTCCGCCGGCCGCGACGGCAGCAAGCGCGGAGAGGAGAAGGTTTAGGGGATCTGCGTGGGGGAGCTGCGCGGCGGCGGTTGGCCTGGCGTGCGTCCGGCGGAGTGCTGGGGTTTAGGGTGGCGTGCGTCTGCCGGCCTCGACGGCAGCAAGCGCGGAGAGGAGAAGGGTAGGGGAGCTGCGCGGCGGTTAGCAAGTGGAGATCTTCGTGGTGACGGGAGAGGAAGGGCGTTGCGGGAGCGAGGCAGGCCGATGGATGGTATGACGATACCATCCGGATCTTTTTAGTTGTAGAGATAAAGGCAAAGGCGTAAAGCACTTTGCGCTTTTGATAATCCTAAGATCATGCTTGTGATGGTACATGCCTTAACCACCAATTCCACATACTTATGAATCTCTTTGATCAAATTAATAAATCGATAAAGATATGTGCCTCGCTTTGATGAAAAAAATCAATATGGATATGTGCACCATTTTGAATTAATTACGTAAAAACAACTATGAATTTAGAAAAGTCAAACATCTTAAAATTTAGAACAGAAGGGTATTAATATATCTTGCATTCATTCTAGCTATGTCTTGTGGAAAGTTTTGAAAACACATTTATTCAATGATTAGAAAGTTTTGAAATTTGTTCTAGATTTTATGTATATTTTTACCATTCTGCTAAAGCAATGTGTCATTTTTAGAGACATTTTCATGAGCTCTAATTATTTTTTTTAGTTTTTTCATGTCTCAATCTATCTTTAGATTTTCTTTGGAATTTTAGAACCGTAGATAATTTTTTACGGATTAAAAACCTCACAAGATATTTGATGGTTTTTTTATATAACAAGAAGTACGAAACCTGCTTAAAACCCATTTCAAGCCAGGGAAGTGAGGCAATTTAAACGGGTCTAAAAATTGAGAAAATAAAATATATGGTTTTATCGTGTGTGCGAAGAAAAAATAGATCACTACTAATCTCTTGGCGAAGAAGTGCTAGCACAATTAATGGGATGCTGGTTTTGAAGTTGAGACAAATCTCTAGACTAACTAGATGGTACCCCACGCGTTGCCGCGGAAGTTTATAGCGCCACACATGGCGAGAAGTAATCTTGGATAGATAATCTATAATTTACTATTCATAGTATATATAGTGATTCCCTTTTTTCATACAGGGGCAGGTCTGATGGTTTGGGCCACAAGGACCATGCATCATGTGTTCAGCAACCAATGCATACGCAAGCGGATCTTCACAGGGATGAGGAATCTCGGCGCTTATATATGTGTCAATAAATGTCGGGCTTGGGTGAGAGGTATCACGATATAGCCAAACAATAATGTGAGCATGGGGCAGGCCACGCTTCTGAAACTCCACGGTGTGCAGCACTGTTTAGAAATACAGGGAAAAACGCATCAGCTACATAGGACAAAGTAATCATATCATTTTTCATTCTCTAAGTAGCAAGATTCATTCGATCAAAAACCTACCCGCGCTGATAGGTCCGAAAGCAGTGCCATCCTTTATATCAGCCAAAAGTTCTTCAAGCTTCATAGGCCTTATTTAGTTCACCCTGAAAACCAAAAAGTTTTCAAGATTCTCCGTCACATCGAATCTTGTGGCACATGCATGAAACATTAAATATAGATAAAAACAAAAACTAATTACACAGTTTAGATGTATATCACGAGACGAATCTTCTGATCCTAGTTAGTCCATGATTAGATAATATTTGTCACAAACAAACGAAAGTGCTACAGTACCGAAAAGTGAAAACTTTTCGGAACTAAACAAGGCCATATTGTATACTCTAACGACTATATCTGCTCTGTCCGTCGCTTTCTGGCCAGGCGCAGCATATAAAGCTGTTGTAATCTCTGGCCATTTTGGGTTACAGGTAAAAGTAACAAAGAAGTCTGGTGGTCCATATGTTCTACAGATGGCAATACCATCAAGATAATTTTGTATCACATAGCGTCTACCACCGGTATGTGAAGCCGGCAACACAGTTTTCTTGCCAATCTCAGCCCCGTCCACACACCCGCGATCGACAGCATCAACTATACCTTGCATGTTCTCAACCCGTAGCTTATCCTGATTCTTAATGATATACCAGAGCCTACTTTCATCCACCGAAGCACGCGCATCAACTTTAGCCTGGGCAGATAAGGAACCGTAGCAAAGGTATGGATTGGGTTGATTTTTTCTATAGTGGAACATGTAGTGGAAATAATCTTGCATAGTCAATTTAACTCTGGCGTTGCGACCACTGACATCGACACCAGAGTAGAGTACCCCTACCTGGTAACCACGCTCACCATAGGGAAACAGAAGAGGGTACTGCAGTGACATGTAGGCAGGATGCAAGGAAGAAATCTGCTGCAATTCACCGGTCCTAGCCTGTATCACTATATCTCGCTGGAAAGTCTCTAAGGAAAAATCACCAACGACCAGCATGGCGAGCTGGTCAACAACAGGAAGATTATATTGAACCAGATCACCCTCTCTCGCCCCGACAATTCTGATTATGAATTCTTCATCCGAGTTTCCTTGCAGCCTATCTCTTGCCAACCTAAATTGCTTTGCCAATGGATTGTGATCATCCAACATCCTAAGCAGCTCATTAATAGTCGTGGGTTCTAAAGGTTCAGAGGGACGCTCTGTTGGGTTTAGGGCACGCAGCCTATTTCTCACCTCATTCTCAGTGTCATATATGTATAGCTGAAGAAACTTTGGAGGGCCGCCGTTTGTAGGAAGAAGCGATCCTATTCGATGGTGAACCTGGCCTGATATTTTGAAAACAGGCGGCCCACGACCATCATTCATAGATCTATCTATATTTGCACCCATGGACGTAAAAGCAAACAAGCAATTGTATTGCCTTATGTTTTTCAAAAAGCGTTTACAACGAGCATCACCGTCGAATCTAGCCAGAGAAGCCAGTGGCTCAGGATGTTCCCTAAACGGAGGTATAACAATCTTGCCGCCTTTGCAACACCTATTATAGATCGCCTGCCCGCTACAGCATTCTCGAAGCCAGAAGACAGCGTGGCAACTGCCACATTCATATTCTGGGGGACCATAGTCTGAACGACCCGAAAAGGAAGCTGATTAGCACCCAGCAAGTAGATGGGCACACAGGAAACATGAGGAAACAAAAGTGAACAAAGTAAGTGGCACTCGTACAACGTCAGCAATCTTAAAAGCCTAGACAAAGCATACAAACTTTTCAAAGCCTCAATAAATTCCTCTGTGAAGCGGCCACATCCCAGTGGTTTGTCAAAAGCAGTAACGGACCCTAGTATTCCATAGAGAGACATGATAAAGGAATCATGTAAACACACACACAAGCGCAGCAGTAAAGCGTGAAGTAAAGAATCGCCACCTGTGGAGAGAAGCAGCTGTTTGTCTAAGTGTCTCTTCCTTTTAACCATCCTACGCTGGTCTAGGTACCTTTTTCGCTTACGACGAGACTCTTCAACAGGGAGCTCAACCGGAACATGACATGCGCCAGCAGCTAGTAGAAAGCAAATCAACCCGCATGAACTCTATGTACAGCGAGCAAATCAACTCTATGTACAACCGGAACATGGCCGGCGCAGCCTAGGGAGGACGCAGCTGGCGATTCCGGGCAGCGCAGGTCGCCGCTCCGGCACCGGTCGCCGACGACCCGAACTGTAACCCGGACCAAAGGCGGCCACAGATCCACAGCCTGCAGCAAACACGCAGTCACCGAGAATAGCAGAATCCAAAATCAGGAAGAAGCAAAACACCACGGATAAGAGTAGCACTCCACCTCGCACAACTCGCAACCAAGAAGAAGGACAGCGACTGGACTCACACGCCGCCTGCCACAGCCCTCGCGTATTTAATGTAGACCCCCCTCCCTAGTCCTAGAAACCAACAAATAGAGCGCACTGATTCCTGGGGCCCTGGGCACCTCTCCATCGTGGAGCCCAACAGGAAGCGAGGAGGGTCGAAAACCGACCCACAGGCACGTTGGGCCTGACGCTGTCCAAGAAAGCCGGTTTCTCAGGCTCGCGAGCCTGTTTCTCGGGCGTCAGCGCACTCGTCGCCAGGGAGCCGGACCAACAGGCGATCGACAACGGCGTACCCGTTTACCTGTGGCCCCCCGCACACTAGGGAAGCGAGAAGAGGCCGAGGACGTCACCTGCAGTTTCCTTCCGTACACAAGGGGAGCGAGGACGAGCCGATGACCGTCGATCCGGAGGTAAACGACCACCATTTTTTCTGCTACCGTGGACATCGTAGTTGCCCGTTTAGGCTTGCGGATTGAATATCTTTAGATAGATAGATACCATAGCAAGTTTTGGAGAAATTGAGGGTAAATGTTAAATAAAGAAATGTGAAATAAAATGGAGAGAGATTGAATAA
Organism: Sorghum bicolor; assembly: GCF_000003195.3. Classification (NCBI taxonomy): domain Eukaryota; kingdom Viridiplantae; phylum Streptophyta; class Magnoliopsida; order Poales; family Poaceae; genus Sorghum; species Sorghum bicolor. The sequence continues at coordinate 63,388,333 of NC_012874.2, forward strand.
AATTTCTGATAAACAATAGATAGAAATATAATGAAAAATATGAATAAATATGTTGCTGGTTCACCTTTTTAAACAGCACTTGTACTTCATCCGAATTTGTTAGCATGCTTGTTGGGAAATTCAGCACATACGCGGCACGCATAGTTTTACTAACAGCCAGGATAGCTGTAAGTCTGTAACAGCTTATGAGTAATTACTAACTACATGAAATTGTGAGCTTCAATGCTGTCACGACACAGAAATGTCAAGTTGGGGAAGTGATAATTTGTAGCGGCATTTTTAGAAAACCCTAGAATGAGCATCGCTCAAAGAGTTTATCCGAGCCCCATTATTGAACAATTAACTGATCCATCTTTAGTAACCGCTGAAAAGTAGGATGTTGTGAGAAAAAAAAGAGTTTATTGAGGTCAATATTCGTCTGTTGTCATTGGTTTTGTTAGCATCAGCTACTGGAGCTAACCTAGTAGCAAGAGAAGAAAGTAGTACCATATCACTGGACACAACTCTGTAATTGCAGAATATACTGTCAACTTCTTTTAGAGAACTTCAGACAGTTTGATCAACAAAATGATAATAATCTTAAAAACTCCACATCCTTTGTATATTATTCATCGTAGATGAAATAACCTGTTTTTTTTTCTGGAGCCAACAACCTGATTTGATATGATAAAACAAAGTATTAACTCATGGCATATCAAATTTTATTATGATTTTTAATAAAACAAAATGTATTCAAGAGCTGACACTGTGCTCCATACGTGCTGCCAATATTTCTTATCCCTGCTGCAGTACATTCAAGTAGTTATGTACGCGAGGCAGTGATACTGACCTTTCTTATCCATGTCGACAAACGCCTTCCCCACATGACCAGTGTACTATAGGAAAATCATCGCTGACCAGCTGACCTCGTTGGGGCATGTGGTGAGCATTGACCATGGCACTTCGCCACACTTGTGGTAGCCCATCAGCAACGGAGGCCATGGCCACCTGGATGGACAGTGAGGAAGTGGAGTTGTAAGCCATTGCGCCCATGAAAGACGGGTCGAGGCGGAGTAGAACCCAGTGCATGACCGTCATGGTGATAGTTGAGGATGTTCGATGGCGACCAGGCTGCGTGCAAATAGCCTCATTCATGTCGACGATGGAGGTGCGATCGATGGTGGCGTCCTGGAAGAGCCTTGGGTTGCCTGATGGATTCTGGGATGGAGATGTCGCCTGGTTGCAGTGATGCTCGCATGACGGATGAGGCGGGGTAGAGATTTATATGCAGCCTGGTGTTTGTGTTTGGATTCATATATGAAGAGTCAGGAATTGAAGAGATGATGCTGCCAGCTTGGTGGGCATCAGTTTCACATCAGAGCGCATCAGTTTCACATAAGAGCCCTTCGTCTGCTGCCCTTTCATATCTTCAGTTGCCTCGTACGACTCGAGGCCCCTTCGTATCTTCAGTTGCCTAATAGGAATTGAAAGAAAAGCAGTGGTGTAGGCTATGGTGATGACGTGGCTTAAGGAAATCACAGATAAATCTGCTAGTGGGGCTCTCCTATTTAGGCATAGAGGATTCCCAACCGAGAGAGCCCAACAGCTGAAAACGTAAAGATCCAGCCATTGCGGCAATTGGCCCATCCATCCCTTCCCTCCATTCCCCTGGTGTGCAAGACAATTCCAAGGCATATGACGAGCAGTTCCACAGTGAAAAGCTCAGGTTTGGTTTTGGTAGTTAATGATATTAAGTTGCTAATATCATTATATTAAAGTGGTTTAAGTTAGGCATAACAACAAAAGTGACGAAGGAACAAAGTGACATGGAGTGATGGCCACATGATCATAAAGAGATGGGGCATGAACATTGAAATAAAGATCATAGTGATCGAGACTTAGTGATGGACAAGAAGACCACAGGGTTTTGTTTCTTTGTTGGTGTAAGATGAGTAGAGAAGTGATTAACCAGATTTAGGATAGATAACCGACTATCAAGTGAAGAAATCACGCTCATCTCATGAATCAAGTGCTACTAGGTCAACAACTTAAGTGTACGCATTAGAATCTAGTAAAGTGCTAACAACTCCTTTGAAGAAAAATTTGTAAAATTGCTAATACACATGCACACATGGTTTTATACTTGGTGGTGTTGGCACTTTTGCAAAAGAAGGTGAAGTTTGAGTGGTGAACCACCTTTCCAAATTGTGTGATACATGAAAGGCCACAAAATACAAATAGGAGATCCTCAAACACATTTTTTTTTTGAAAAAGTTAGAGCCAAAAATAGAATCTGCCTACTTAACTCTTAAATTTGAAAGGGCTCTCCAAAAATAGCTTCGAAAGCCCTCTTTCCTAAGGTCTTGTTTCATACCCTCAAACTATCGTTTTGGTCGTTCCCTCATGCAGTCGTGAGCTATATCTACCTCATATGTCCCTCATGCTGGCATCATCTGCATACCCTACCACATGGCTCCTCCTTCCACCTCCTTCTAGCATGTCTACTCCCTTCTTCGGCAAGGCTTTTTGTGCTAGTTTCTCCACTAGCTTAATGAAAAGTTGTATCAAACGAGCACACACGAAAATACCTTCTGAAGCAAAACAGAAAAAAGTGAAGCATAAACCGTTATGGACCAGTTAAAGCCACCAAAAACAGTTTTAGAGAAGCTCAAACCCTTCCAAAGAGGATCTATGGATGTTTTATTTGATGATGAGGTGCGATGGCCCATGTTATTAAATTAAGATCAATTTTTATTTTGCATCTAGTTTTGATCATTAATATATGCATTCACAAATTTACATATGGTTCTTTATAGTGGAAAATTATAAATAATTTATTATGTACTTTGGTGATGCCAATTACATATGCATGGATTATGCGTATAGGAACGGTGAAAAATGAGAAGAAGTAGGTGGAGTTGAGCCTAGAAAACAAATCCTAAAAGTAGAGGGAGCTCTTAATAATAAATATAAAAGGGTCTCAAGTCTTGTTTAGTTCATCCTAAAATTTATTTTTTTAAGATTTTCTGTCACATCAAATTTTACGACATATACATAGAGTATTAAATTTAAATAAAAAAGTAACTAATTATGCGAGATGAATGTTTTGAGCCTATTCATTCCATATTTGGACAATAAATTGATAAATACAAATAAAAATACTACAATGTTAAAATTCAAAATTTTTAATCTAAATAGTTGCTCTCAGGGCTTGAAGTCTTGTTCGTTTGGTTGATAAGCCGTGGCAGAAAGTAGTGTTGACTAATTTATTGTGAGAGAAAAACACTGCTGAATGGCTAGCTGATTGGGCCGATTAGATTGTCGTCAAATCCCAGCCGTCGAAATAAACAGATAAGCCGCCATGTACGCACGAATCTCGAGGAGAGCGACATATTGGTTCCCGATGCCACCACACCTCCACTACTCTCCACCCCAACCGCGGGTCCCTCCCGCCAGCCTCGAGCGAGCCGCGCGTCGCTGCCCCCCCCCCCCCCCCAAGGCCAAAAACCTCCGCGCGCACCCCCGCGAGCGTCAGGCGAGCCGAGTCTTCCGCCGCACACCGCCGCCGCATCCCCTTCCCCTTCCCCGTCTCCTGTCTCCTCCCCACCCCTCTCCCCTCCACCGCGTCCGGTAGGCGGTGGGTGGCGGCGCCAGTGTCCGCCCCGGGATTGGATTGGTCGCGGGAAGGAAGAACCGCCCGCCCGCCCCCACATCAATCTAACCGCGCCAAGAATCCGGGAAAAACCTCCAGCTTTTCGGTCTCCCGGGCCCTGAAGATCAGTCCTTTGCCGCGTGGGAGATGGTGAGTGCGTTCTTGCCATCTCTCTTTTTCTCTCTCTCGCGCCCCGGTTGGTATTCCTCCCTCCGGGGAGATTTGCTTGGCGAGCGGGTTCTTGATTTTTTCCCCCTGTTGTTGGCTTCTGACGACTGAGCGGTTCTTTCTTTGTTTTCTGGGGGCGCAGTCGTCCGACATCAGGAAATGGTTCATGAAGACGCAGGACAAGAGCGGGGCGGCCTCTGGAGCCGCAGCGGCGAAGCCGTCAGGGGCGGCGGCAGCGGCCGAGAAGAAGAAGCCCGTGCTCAGCATTCCCGAGAAGAAGTCGGGGCCGCCCGCATTGGTTGGATGCTGCCCCCGCCGTTGTTGGTTCTGTCCTCTATTCATAATTGTTGCCTTCTTAATATGTAGTTGCGTGGAAATGTGTGGTGCATGGTGTCGTGGATTGGCTCAGGGATTCAGTTTTGGTCAATGTGTTACTTGCAGCAACGATAGGGTCACAGGGGATGTCCCTGTGGTAATCCGTAGTTCTTGTGCTCATTAAGGTGTCGCTTTTTTTTTTTGACCAAACCAATGTTGAATGATGATGTTATAGTCTTTGCAGTAGCTGTAAATTTAGTTTTGACCTACTAGTTACTAGTTAGATTAGATTATTTGACTGGGCTTTTGAATTTCCTTGAGTATTTCGACATGATGATGTAGCACATGAGCTATTTATCCACAAATGTTCATTGTGTTATAGCATCACCCTTGTCAAAGCTAACATCAGTTCTTTGATTTTCATTTTATTCATCAATATTTGGTGCTGCCCAAGTTCTGAAATATTAATGCCACATCTTGGGTCAATCAGGTGTCCTGTGATCATGATCCTCCTGCTAGAAGGAAGACAAGCAAGTACTTTGGGTCAAAAGGAGAGAAGGAATCAGATGTTGAAATGGCAGACGCCTCTGCCGGAAAGAGTGCTGACAAGAGTGCGGCTAAAAGAAAACTTCAGAAATGCAACAATGAACTTAAGGAGGACAGCAAGCCTTTGCCAGCAAAGAAAATGTCTAAGGATGAAGAAGATGACGATGACGACTTTGTGGCACCTCCAAAGAAGAAAACTCCAGTGAAGCCACCGCCTTCAAAAAAGGCTAAAGTTGAATCTAATGCTCAAGTTGATGACGCTGAGGATGAGGACAGGATGGATGAAGATGCCAAGACCCCCTCAAAAGGAGCTGGAAGAGGAAGGGGAAGGGGAGGAAGAGGAGCAGGAGCAGGAGCTGCCACTGGGGGCAGAGGTAGAGGAGGAGGTGGGAGAGGTTTTATGAATTTTGGTGAGAGGAAAGATCCTCCTCACAAAGGAGAAAAGGTAACGCTAATACCATTGTCAATGTTTCGTGAAAAAAAATAAAAAAACCAATGCTGAACTGTTTATTTCATCTACAATGTAGGAGGTCCCAGAGGGTGCCCCTGACTGTTTATCTGGTCTGACATTTGTCATAAGTGGTACCCTTGACAGGTGATTTTTTATGTATAATATTTTTCTCTTACTTTTCACCCTTTGTGGTGGCTTATGTTGGGTTTGAGCTCTAGCATTCCCTAACTTGCTCGGGACTAAAAGTCTTTGTTGTTGTTGATAATATTCAGTACTTAGTATATGTTTAATTATCATGCAATGACCAATAAGTTAGAAATCATCTTAAGTTTGTTTCTATGTGCAGTCTTGAACGTGAGGAAGCAACTGATCTAATTAAGCGTTATGGTGGCCGTGTGACTGGCTCTATTAGTAAAAAGACGGTATGTATATTAGTAGGGCACCTTTTTTATGAGACTATTGTTGCCCTTTATATATTTAATAATTTGCGGAGAATGCTTGTTCACAGAGCTACTTACTGGCTGACGAAGACATTGGTGGAGTTAAATCTAACAAAGCAAAAGATCTGGGGTATTACTTATTATTTTCATAAAACAATATGTTGCATATTTGTTTTATTTTTTGTTATTTTTATATGTGCTTACATTTATTTGCAGTGTCCCATTCTTGACTGAAGATGGTTTATTTGATTTGATCCGAAAATCAAAGCCTGCAAAGGCTCCTGTAGACAAACATCAAAGCAACAACAGTTCTGAAAAGCTTCAGAAATCACTGACAAAGAGCTCTCCAGCTAAAGTTGAAAAACGAGGTAGACTGGAACCCCTAACTTCTAGCGATTCTATAGTCGTATAGCATGTCGTGGGGTCTTGCTTAACATAACCTAATACATAATTTTGTTATGCTCATAGTTGCTTGGATCTGATTATGTGAGACATGACTTTCCTGTTCATTGTATCTTCTAACAACTTTATCATTGTGGATATTAATTTGATCCTGTCGTTATGCTTGCATCCTCTGGAGAATCAACTCACTGTCACTTTCGTTTCTGATTTTGCCTTCTCATGTTAATATGTCTTAGGGGAATACAGTAGGGGAAACCCTTACTGTGGTAGAAAATATATTAAACTATAGAAAAATCAGCAAAGCTGTACAACAAACCCATCAAGGGCAAAACTAGAAAACTTTACAGCAGACTGTTTAGCCAGATGGAGAGGCTGAGTCTAGGAATGGGCTTAAATCTGTGATGATGTAGCTTTACTTATGTACAAACTCATGTTAATATGTTATGTTTGATTTTTTTCAGCTGAGGCAAGTGCTGTGGGAAAAAGTATTGCTTCAAATAGTAATGCTGCAAGTGCCTCCGCTGACAAACAAAAGCCCAAGAATGTTGACCGTGGTTCTATGCAATGGACAGAAAAATATCGGCCAAAAGTTCCAAATGACATAGTTGGCAATCAATCAATGGTGAGTAGTTCTGCTTTTGGTAATGTTAGTTAATGCATATATGTAGCGATACTTTATTATGAACTTCGTATATAGGTCAAACAACTTCATGATTGGTTGAAAAGTTGGGATGCACTATTCCTTCATTCTGGCCAAAAGGGTAAGGGAAAGAAACAAACTGACAGTGCAGCCAAAAAGGCTGTGTTGCTGAGTGGACCTCCTGGTATTGGTAAGACTACTACTGCTAAAGTTGTTAGTCAGATGCTTGGACTGCAGGCCATTGAGGTATTTTTTAAGTCTTTGCACTATTTATTCCTCATTTTACCAACTTTTTTTAGAATAAAATTGTTGATAAAAATCCAACATAGTTTGTTCCAAATCCACTAGAATCCTTGTAGAATAGTCAAGTACCCCATTTCCAAGGGGTACCTGTTGAAAATCGTTTCAACAAATCCGTCCAAAACTTAAAAAAAAGGTTTGAACTTGAAAGTTTTTCCAAGAGATGCCTGCTAAGAATTGTTTCTATCTCACCAAAACAGATAAGAAGTCTTTGCACTATTTATTCCTCATTTTACTTGGCAGGCCTGAATTTAAACAATATTTTTTGTGATAGGTAAATGCGAGTGATAGCCGTGGTAAGGCAGACTCCAAGATTGAGAAGGGTGTTGGGGGGAGTACATCAAATTCTATCAAAGAGCTTATCAGCAACGCGACTCTGAATTATGGTGACAATCGGTTGGTGTTGTAGCATGAGTCATGAACTTTTTTGACTTTGCATTGATTATTATTATTATATATTAAGTGGGAAACAATTCCACAGGTCAAAACATCCCAAAGCTGTACTAATCATGGATGAAGTTGACGGTATGTCTGCTGGAGATAGAGGTGGTGTTGCTGATCTTATTGCTAGCATCAAGATATCCAAGATCCCTATTATCTGCATTTGTAATGACCGTTATAGCCAGAAATTGAAGAGTCTTGTTAATTACTGCCTGATGCTCAACTTCAGAAAACCAACGAAACAACAGGTTATTTCTTGCCATGTTCAGTTCCAGTGAGGCAATGACCTTCAGAATTATTACTGTTCCCTTGAATTACAAGAACCCAGCACCACATTCCTTACTTTTATTGTATCTAGGCATGCACAGTTAGCCTGGTGCTATTCATGTTATGTAGGAAATGGATCTGTATTTTGACGTGTTTCTGAGTCTAAAATGGACTGTTTGTAAACTAGGTTTGTGATGCTACTTACTGTGGACTCTGAACTTCTGAACATCGCTGTTTGCGTACACCTGTACCTATTTGATAAAAATACCCTGACCATTGGTTGTCACAAGTTGCATAGAAACTACCACAACTACAATGCTCTTTCTGTTGCAGTTCTTCTCAAATTACATGATGTATACAGTTGCATGATTGTTAAGAGAGAACTGTTAAATTTCTACCTGTGACGTGCATGTTCCTTTTTATTTTCTTGGTTCTAACTTCTTTACTTGACAGATGGGTAAAAGATTGATGGAAATTGCCAAAAAGGAAGGTATTCAAGCTCAAGAGGTATGCCCTGTATCTTTCCCAGACCCCAGTGCTTCTAAACTTACATGAAACTTTGAGATATAAATTAGCAGAAATAGATCAGTAACAAAATAAAATTAGTGCTTGTAATCTCTTGTACTAAAATATAGGCTTCTAGCATTCTTTTCTCTTTCTGATTCTCTGTTATGTAGACTTTCCGTGTTTTGTTACTAATATGTTCTTTTTCCTGTAATGCTAGAATGCAATGGAAGAGCTTGCTGAAAGAGTGCACGGAGATATTCGCATGGCACTCAACCATTTGCAGTATATGAGCCTCTCCCAATCTGTGGTCAAATACGATGATATAAGGGAGCGACTTAACAGCAGTTCAAAGGATGAAGATATTTCTCCTTTTACTGCTGTTGACAAGTATTGCCCTTTCTTTAGTATTTCTTCAATGCCAAATATCATCATTTATGCCTACAGTCTTTATATTATTCATCGTTATTCGTTGAACTTTCAGACTTTTTGGTTTCAATGGTGGGAGGTTAAGGATGGATGAGAGAATTGATTTTGGCATGAGCGATCCTGATTTAGTTCCCTTGATTATCCAGGTTTGGAATACTGATGGAAATCCTTTGTGTAAATGTTAATTCTTACGTTTCTCTATTGACTTGTGACTACTATTTTTTTTCCCAATATACTCTGCACAAGCTATTTATTTTTACACTAACTGTAGTGTGTGTCACAGCTTTCTTTATTGCTTGAAAGCTGGGATGCTCACATGTATAAGAAGTATAAATGTTAATTCTTATGTTTCTCCACTGAGTTGTGAGTTGTGACTACTACAAATTTCTTTCCAATATACTGTGCACAAGCTATTATTTTTATATAACTGTAGTGTGTGTGTCACAGCTTTCTTTATTGCTTGAAAGCTGGGATGCTCGCATGTATAAGAATTAAATGGTGTCTTTTCTGAATTCTGAAGGGAATTTCGTCTTTTTGCTGCTATATATTTATGTTTGCGAAATGAATTTGTATCATAATTGTTTAAACATGTGTCCTTTTGGACTTCTTTTGCTATTACCTTTTATATTGCTGTGACTATAGTCCAGTATTGTTGAATTCTACTCCATCCATTCCAAATTATAAGACGTTTTGGCTTTTCTAGATGCATTGATTTTACTATGTACCTAGACACAAGTGTATATCTAGATGCATAACAAAACCTATGTCTCTAGAAAAGCCAAAATGTCTTATAATTTGGAATGGAGGGAGTATTGTTTGAGTTCACCGTTACATGATATACATGGATGAACACATTCTCTCTCTCTCTTTTTAAATGCTCCTGATCGCTGATGTCTTGGAAATCAAAGTTCCTGTGAAATTCACAGTTAAAAATTTGCCTCATTGTAGGAAAATTATATCAATTATCGGCCTAACACCATCGGGAAGGATGAAAGTGGAGTTAAAAGAATGAATGCTCTAGCCCGGGCTGCTGAATCTATAGCGGACGGTGATCTTGTTAATGTACAAATAAGAAGATATCGACAGTGGCAGTTGTCGCAAGCTGCTTGTTTTGCTTCATCTATAGTACCGTAAGTATTGATCAGGGTCATAGTTTATTATATGTTGGCATTGTTATTAGTTTATTACCTTAATTTGAATTTACGAACCTGGTTTTCTAACCTTACACATTTTACAGTGCCGCTTGGATGCATGGGAACAGAGAAATCCTTGAAGCGGTAATGTTCAAACCCTAACTGGCACTATATTTAGTATATTTTACTTTTGCTTATTGGCTAAATTAATTTGGGTAACAAATACATTTCAGGGTGAGCGGAATTTTAATAGGTTTGGTGGATGGTTGGGTAAGTACTCAACTACTAACAAAAACAGAAGGCTACTGGAAGATGTCCACAGTCATATTCTTGCCTCCCAGCAAGCAAACTTGGACAGGTAGTTGCTTTTACATATCCTTGAGATCTATCTGTGCCTTCTTTGGTGACTTGTGCTTTTATTGTCACATATTTGACTCATTATTGTGCCGGTATGGTATAGCGAAGCTGCTTGGTTTCTTATCTGGCCATGTCCTGAATCTGCAGTTATTATGTACCTTTTTGCGGAAAACCTCAGCTATCTTTTGTGGTTTTAAATTTGGTTTTGAATGCTACTTTTTCTTTGGGAAATATAAGACTTAGATTCCATAAGAGGAAAATGGTTTGACTAACCCAATTGACTGGAGCTAAATGATTGGTAGCCAATCCACACACTTTTGTGTTCACTCTCTAAAGGGAAAAAAATGTTTCTGTGCCATTTTGAGTGAAGAGGAATAGCATAACTTGATATTTTCTAAAGCTGGATTATTTCATACTGAATTTTGTTTCCTTAAATTTTGAGGTTACAAGGAAAAATCATAGATAACCCTGAACATCAGCCCAAGAGCCATGTTCAGGAGTGGTACTGGTACCCAGCAAGATTGTGGTACAATGGTCTTATATTTTCTTGAACCTACAAAACTCAATCCAAGCTTTTTTTTACTAGTTTCTTAGCACCACAGATCTATTATATTCAGAAGTATGTATGATATGGTGCTTGGTAGTTCCTTCTACTTATGCTATATCGCTATGCCAGAACAATATTTTATGCACTGATTTTTTCCATGGAATTTTGTTCAGGTAGGAACCAAATCTAAATTGCTCGCTGTATCAGGCTCCTTTTCTTATATAATTGCTTTGTAAATGGGTACCCATTACAATGATCAGAATTGATAGCTAGCTGCCAACTCTAAGTTGCTAGCAATCAATTCGTTAGTTAACATGCTTGGTTCAGATCTTGAAGATAAAATATTTTTCTACTCTGAGCTGTGAGAACTGAAAAAATTAGCCATTGGTTTGTGTGCTTATGGTGTGTCAGAACTGACAAATTTCGTGCATTCTTTTTTCCTGTTGTAATTTTGAATAGTTGAATGATGTCCAGACTTAAGTGATTGTTTATTGTGGGTCTTAAGTTTTATAATTCTTGAGAACTGCAGGGAGGCATTGAGGTTGGATTATCTTACTCTTATTTTGAGAGAGCTGACTGACCCACTGAAAAAAATGTCAAAGGTTGTTTTTTCATCTTTATTACCTCATGAATGAGCTCCATCTTTCCATTTATCCATCATTGTTGGTCTCATGATGATAATAATTCCCAGTGCTTTATTAGGTGTTTGGAATTGTTCCCAAACTTTGTTGTTTTTCTGTAGTCTTGAAAATAGAGATGCCACACAACTGATGAATGATGTAACTAAATTTTGCTTCAAGAGTTCCCACAGATGACAGAACTGCAGATGTAAGAAATTAAGACAGTAGAAGTAGTATTCTATGCCAACTTTTGCAGTCGTCCAAGCACCCTACCAGGATCAAATGAACTCTGAAAATGCATAGCTTAGAAGTTATTATTCTTTCTTATTGTTCTTTTGTTCAGAAAATCTGTGTAACACCTGAAGTTCTGTGGCTGAATTGCTTAGTAACCTACCATAACATGGAGTTGCTGAATTGCTTGATCAGTAACTAGCATTTGTAGCTCTTATTTTGTAATACAGTAATCTCAAATACAATTTCCCTTGTAGAAATATTTTATTTGAGCATCTTCTGGAAATTTTATATTTTCAATTCATCCAGGATGAAGCTGTTCAAAAGGTGGTAGAGTTTATGGATACATACTCTTTAAGCCAGGAAGACTTCGACACGATTGTGGAAGTATCCAAATTTAAGGTTGGTAGTATCCTAGAATCAGTTTGATGTCATGTTCACTTGATCATCCTTGAATGGTCGCAGATTATTTTTGCATTTGCATTTGCGTTTGCGTTGAGAATTTTCATTTTGGCAGGTATTTGGCTGGTAATTTTGCATGATCCACTGTGTCAATGACTATTGTCATTCTTAATTGTTTTGAGTAGTGTGTTCAGGCAGTAAGCCTGTTCAACACTTCAGCTATTGTGTTCATCTTGTGCAATTTGCTTGCATCGTTGCCATGTCGTGTCAACTGTATTGTAATGGACTAATGGCTACATATCTTAGAAATCTGCAATCGTGTGATTTATGGATATTGGATACAACACTATAGTGACTTTGAAATACAACAAATACTTTACAGAACTTGTAGATAAATGCATTTATCGAATTAACATGTTGGAAGCATTTATGCAGTGTTGTCCCTGGCTGAGTAAACCGTTTTTTTCATAGTTTACCTTTGTTTTCATTCCATGTCATTGTGGATCTGAATGATTTTATTTTATAATGTAGGGTCATCCAAGTCCTATGGATGGGATTCAACCTGCTGTTAAAAGTGCCTTGACAAAGGCATACAAACAAGGAAGTAGTTCTCGTGTTGTTCGAGCAGCAGATCTAATAAATATTCCAGGCATGAAAAAGCCATTAAAGAAACGAGTGGCTGCAATCTTGGAGCCAGTAGAAGAGAGCCTGCCTGAAGAAAATGGCGCATCAGCTGAAGATGATGAAGATGATTCTTCTGACACTGAAAATAATGGTGCGTGTTCCTTTCCCATATAACAAACAGAAAAAATCAGGTAGATGCCTGTTTGTTTGACTAATGTGTCAGGCATTTGGATAAAATGGATATGTTTTGAGGCAACTTTGTGGTGCCACATTGTCTTCATTTAATGCAATTGTGAAATTACTCATTTTTACAGAGATTTACAGCATCATTGAAGTAAATACAAATTGAGATCATAGAAACATGAACTTGTGATATATCTACACCTAACTATAGACCGGTTAATGCTAAAACTATAAATTATACATGTACTTCTGACATTAGACACACCATACTAACATATGGTATAGCCAGTTCTATTGGAAGTTTTTAGTCAGTTGGATGCTAATTGAAGCTGCATCAATTAGCACAGTTGGTAAAGCGTTTTTAATCAGCTGGATGCTATTGAAAGTTGCATCCAAAAAGAAAATTTTGTTTCATATGACTTGCTTTCTAATCACTTTTTTTTTCCTTCCTTCAGATGAACTTGTCCCTGCTAACTCTACGCCGAAGCTGGACCTGCAAAGTGACAAGAAGAAAGGTTCTCATATTTGTTGGGCATTCGCTAGGAGCCTATCCATCCATCCCTCTGAATTCGCTGCGCCTAACTTTTCGGTAACCTCATCTGCTTCCAGGAATTCAAGTCCAGCTTGACCTGAAGAGCAATGGGAATGGCTCTGGTGGGAAGAAGGCGCCTGCCGCCAGATCAAGAGTGACTGGGTCAGGTGGGAAGGCCGCGGCGGGTGGTTCAGCTGGTAAGAGGAAGAGGTAACAGACACATTCGCCGCCCATGGTTGGCCGGCGACTAGTTTGGTGGTCGGTTATCCTTGGTTAAATAAGGAGCAGGGTGAGGTTCAGAGTTTGCTTGTACATATACAATCATCCAATGGCACCCTGTAGGCACTAGGCTATTTTACCTGCTCCCATGTTTTCTCCAAGGGCGTCCATGTCTTGTGTTACCAAAATTTGATTGCGCTTAGGCAGTTAGGCTACTTCCAGGTTGACATGCGAGAATTTGATGTGGTATGTTTCATTTGTGAATTTGTCAATACTCAATACCACGGGCCGTTGGCTTTATCTCGGTATGATGTGTCTTTCTCTGTATCCTCTTGAGCGCACGTTATCTTTTTTTTTTACAGTTTGGATCAAAGTAGATGAATAAACGTAGGATATGATATTATGCTTCTACACCCTCTAATAGTGAGAATACGGAATACTTAGTTCATTATATTTGTGAAAGGAAAAACTTGCTAAACCTTACAAGATTGATTTGTGAGAAGTGCATATCTAGGCCCCTAACAGTCCATACAATATAGGGCCTTGTTTAGTTCATCCAAAAACTAAAAAGTTTTTAAGATTTTTCGTCACATCAAATCTTGTGGCACATGCATGAAGCATTAACAAGATTCTCCGTTACATCGACTCTTGTGGTACATGCATAAAACATTAAATATAGACCAAAACAAAAATTAATTACACAGTTTAGCTGTAAATCGTGAGACGAATCTTTTGATTCTAGTTAGTCCATGATTCGATAATATTCGTCATAAACAAATGAAAGTGCTACAGTAGCGAAATCTAAAATAATTTCACACTGTAAGTCACACCATTCCAAATTGTAAGTCATTTCAAAAATATTGGAGAGTCAAAGCATCTTAATTTGGATCAAAATTATGAAGAGAAATTACAAAGATTTATAACATCAAAAAGGTATAATATGAAAATATAATCAATGAACAATGTAATAATACTAAGTTCACACCATAAATATTATTATCTTATCATATAAATTTAATCAAATTTGAGATGGTTTTACTCTCCAAAAATTTTTGGAATGTCTTACAATTTGGGATGAAGGGAGTAGGTCTCAACTTCTACAATTGTAGATCTAGGTTTTCAAACTTAATGGGACCATACAAGGTCTAGATTATTGTTGTTTATGATAAATGCATATCTAGGTCATTACTAAATGGGTCATACTAATTAAACTTGCATTGGTCTCACTAGGTCTCTAACTTTCAAAATTGCGGATCCATATCACCCAAACTTTTACGATGAACCGACTACGAATCCGTTCGCTTGTCTTATAAGCTGTATTTTTTTTGTCAGCCAATGATGTTTTTCTCTCATAATAAATCAGCGAACAATTGTTTTTAGACAAACGAACAGGCTGTTATGAACCTAGCATGTGGGCTCACAAATCGTCATCTCTCTCACATCCTTCTCTAGTCTCTCACATAATTATACAAAATTTTATAGGACACTTGCAAGGTGTTCCAAAATATTCTTTTATCATAAATCAAATTTCCCTGATTTTAGTTATAGATTTTCACAATACTGTATAAATATACTACTACCATTGTACATGTTGATTCATTTCTAAATAAGGATCTGTTTGGCACAACTCATAACAGTTTGTTGTGAGCTGTTTTTTTTTGCCAAACACTCTTTTCCAAAATAGCTTCATGGGTGAAGTTATTTTCCTTCTCTTACAAAACCCTGAAGCTTATCTTACCTGTATCCCTCATTTCTTTCTTTCATCTATGTATGAAGAAATCTATTTTGTCAAACAATTTTTTTAAAACAGTTCAGCTTTACCTAGAAAGTTGCTCATAAAGCTGAGCTGTGCTGTTTTCTAAAAAACAACTTCACTAATGAAGCTGAGTTGTGCCAAACAAAGCTTAAGTTTAACATATAAAAAAAACTTCAACATGTTAGTACATTTTTGGAACAGGGAGGAGTAGCAGCGATTTATAAACCTCGTCATATCAACGCCGCTTCAACGAGTGCACCTGCTGCTTCAAAACAAAACAAAAACAAAACAAGGGATTACGTTCAAACAAAAAAAAAAGCGCACCTGCAAACATTCAGTCCAGTTTAACAACAACCAGAGGGATGAGCTACTGACATTCCACACTCCCCGACCGACGCGCCCTTTTTCCCCTCATCCAAGGAAGCGCGCCGCCGTGCGGCCTCCGATCCGCGGCGCGTCGCGTCCGCCGATGACGAGGGCCCACCTACCGGCGGCGGCGGCGGGGGCGGCGCAGCGGCGGCCGACGGTGGCGCTGCTGCTGGGCCTGGCGCTCGCCTTCTGCCTCGCCGTCCTCTCCATCCAGTCCTCCTTCTTCGCCGCCCCAGGTACGACGGCCTCTTCCGTCCCGCATTCCCAAACCCTACCTAGCTCATCGTGGGCTGACGAGTTCGCCCTCGGTCTCTCACGCAGGGGCGCCGAGCAGGAGGCTGGATCTGGACGCCGACGACGTGCGCGAGCTCGAGGGGTTCCAGTCCCGCGTCCAGCAGTGCGTGGTAAGTCTCCGCGATCTCTTGGTGCTTCCGCACGGAACCACAACCGTTTTAGTTTCAGCCGTGACAAAAACCCATTTGTTTCACATTTATGCTGCGATGCTATAAGCTAATGTTACAATTGTGGTGACTGGGAAAAATGCCGGGCTGCCACTGATGCTGTAGCTATGAAGGACTTTGGTCCAGTAACACATAGGTTCTTCCAAAGTTTCGCAGTTTCTCAAATCTCAACCGACGCTAGTAGAAGCTATTATTGTTCCATGTGCTGTAGAGGGATTGTTCCTTTTTCTTTAAATTTCTTGTGACAAGTGCAGAGTATATTCCTTGATTATGGCTATGCGTAATTGGCCATTCACGTTTGGTAACTATTGCTGCAAGGTGCACTTGGATAGTCCGGTTGATCTTGGTATCTCTGATAGGCTGCCGTTCATTGCTGAAATTTGTGCGACCTGTTATCTTTGATAGCCTGTTTAGCCTGTTGTTCGCTGCTTCATATTTGTTTAATATGTTATTGTTGGTGTTTGTGTCTCCACATGAGCACAGAGGCAAAATAGTCATCCAGTGCAGCCTCTTTGAGTTCATTTTAATCCTTGTCAAGACATAAAACTCTTGAGACTATATGCAAGATTTCCTCAGACTGGCAGTGCAGAGCTTGCTTGCTTATTTTTATTCTGTTGTTTGATCATCTCTACCTTGCTTCTGAAACCTTGTCTTTATTTAGGCCAGCAGAGGACTTGGTCTCACAGCAGATATTGTTGATCATTGCAAGCTGGTCCTTAAATTTCCTGAAGGAACCAACAGCACCTGGGTTGGTATTCCTCCTGTTTTTATGGCCAATGGCTGCTGTTTCTCACCCAGAATCATGAGTTAAAGATTCATCTGTGATAATATTTCTTGAACTTTTTTGCAGTATAACACCCAGTTCAAGATTTTTGAACCTCTAGAATACAAGTATGATGTCTGCGAAGCTATCCTATTGTGGGAACAGGTTAGGACATTCTTCTAGACTAATATGTTTGCTCTTGTTACCTATATGCTTGTGTTAATACTAATATGATTGCAGTACCGCAACATGACAACTGTATTGACAAGGGAATACTTGGATGTGAGGCCTGATGGATGGTTGGATTATGCGGCTAAAAGGATCGCACAGCTGTAAGCTTGGGATTTGTTTTTCATCTTTGCTTTTAAAGGAAATTGATCTCTCCACATTGGTAATAGTTCTTTTGATTTCAAAATTTGCAGTGGTGCTGATAAATGCTACAATCGTACTCTCTGTGATGAGCTTCTTAGCATTTTACTGCCTGCTAAACCCCCTTTCCATCCACGCCAGTTCGCGACGTGTGCAGTTGTTGGTAACTCAGGAGATCTCTTGAAAACAGAGTTTGGACAAGAGATTGATGCACATGATGCAGTGTTTCGGGACAATGAGGCACCTGTGAATAAGGTAAACATGTTGCATTATTTATCGAATTCATCTAAACAGAAATTTTGCAAACAAGCCTGTTTTACATCTACCGTTCTTGGCCTCTAGCTGCCCAGATCTCATTATTCATATATTACTTCTCTTATTTCTTGAGCTTAGCACCTCATTTTCGTTGTTGTGCTGACAAATTTATTTTCTCTTCAATATAAATATGGCATAGCCATTGGTTACTGATATTTTATTTATGTTTTCATCTGTAGAAATATGCTAAACATGTTGGATGGAAAAGGGACTTTCGACTGGTTGTGCGGGGTGCTGCTCGAAATATGGCACCAATACTGAAGGGCTCCTGTAATGCTGTAATCCTGATTTCTTCCAATTTACTATTTGTCCCTTCTATATAATATGCTGTAGAGTCCAGATTTATATGATATATGTAACTACATTCGTGGTAACATACAAATGCAAACTTACTATCCTTTTTACATGTTCAATTTATGGTTCTGAAGAAGTTGTTATGAAATAGAGTTTAGACATGTGGTAAATATTTCTGTTATGGCATGTGAGGGCTGCTTTTGAAACAAGATGTGACTGTCTTGCTTTCCCTTGCAGCCAATGAGGCACTTATCATTAAAAGTTTGACGCACAAAGAAATCAATGCGGTGATAAAGGTAACAGATCTGCATATTGTTTCATTGAGCCGAGTTTGTTATATAAACTAATTTTACTTAAGTGTTATGACTCATGGAAGGTCATGCTCACTTATATTGAACATTGGTTACTTGCAGGAACTTCCAAATCCTGTCTACCTTTTTCAAGGTATAGTTTTAAGAAGAGGTGCTAAAGGAACTGGCATGAAGTCCATAGAACTGGCCCTTTCCATGTGTGATATTGTTGACATGTATGGTTTTACAGTTGATCCTGGCTACACAGAGTGGTGAGTTAATGAATGGCTACAATACTGAGTATTTCAACATTAACATGGCAGCTGGCATTATGTTTCCCTTTTTGTATAAATATATATTCTTCTCACTCCATATTATTTTAGGACACGGTATTTCACAGGTCCTAGGAAAGGACATAATCCACTGCAAGGCCGAGCATATTATCAACTTCTGGAATGCCTTGGGGTAGGCCTCGACCATGTTATCATTATGGTCTATCTGCATAGATTTATTCCGACCTATGTCATAATTACCATGTGTAGGTCATTCGTATCCATTCTCCCATGAGAGCACAAAGGGTGGAAGATTGGTCAGACATACCAAGCAAAGAAGAGATCAGAAGAGCACACGCTGCAGCTTTTCATCTAAAAAAGCATGAAACTGGCCAGTCGGCTGAACTGGGGCCATTTAGTAATTGCAAGGTATGGGGAACAGTTGACCCTGACAATGGACCGGTATCAGGTACTTCAGATATGAGTGAGACACGCAAGAATTCAAACTACAGCAAGTGGGAGTTACTTCCACTTGAGAAGCTGAGAAGAGAAGCTCAGGAACACCATATCCAAATGGGTGGCGTGTCTCTGTACAAGATGGATGGAAACAAGTTGGATGATCTTGTCTGTGTAAGGCACCAGCGTTCATCAAGTTAAGACCGTGGCACCTGAGCTTGACCAAAGAAACACTTTTAGGATTGGTTTCATGGTGGTTCTGAAAGGATGATATAGAGCAAGAGTCAAAACATCCAATGAAACTGCATGCGCTACTGAATCCACTTGTAAAATTACATGGGGCATCGGGTTCAGAGAGCAGCAGTCCTACCTGGAATAGGGAATTCTTTTATTGGTTGTTTAGGTACTTCTAGCCTTCTAGGAACAGCTACTTAACAAGCTGTCTAAGGGGTTGTTATGTAGACGGCACATGACATGGTTTTCAGTTTTTGACACAGCTGTAACTAAATGCTGAAGGGTCTTGCCATTTCTCAATTATGAGGTGCAGTTTTCTCACCGATCCAGCAGTCTCCATTCCAAATTTGTGACGCTCGTTGTTATCCGACTCTCATCTGACTGTCCCAGTTGAGTTCATTTCAAGAATTATGCGTGAATCTTGAAGGACGCCTGCAACAACTGCCATTAGCTGCCTGTTACCCAGTAGCCCAGATGTATAATTTCTAATTCACATCCTTTTTCTTTTTTTTTTCAAAAGTCAGTAGCCCAGATATATAATTTCTAATTCACAACATTTCTTTTTTATCAAAAGTCTTGGACCAATACTAGCTTTCACTGACCAATTTATAAATTGAAAAAAAATGACAAGATTGGATTAGAGTTGTCCATTGCAATGTAAATAAATTGGATTCCATTTCCACCCCTCTTTGTACAGAATGACTGGTACGCAACAGTTACCTTTGTCAGCTATAAACAGAGGTTCATAAACTATAATGGTCCATGCAACTTAAGTTTGTTCACAAACCATGATGGTCCACACAACTTAAGGTTGACACACCATCCAAGTTGAAGCAACATTATTGACAACCAACCTACTGGTTCATACAAGGTGAACCTGAGCTAGCTACTGAATCGCCGATCCAAGTTGAAGCAACATTATTGACAACCTACTGCTGAATACAGGGTGAACCTGAGCTACTGAACCGCCGAGTCATGATCTCATTCTGCAGCATCTTGTAGTACTGCTGTTGCAGGCCAGGCATACCGCTAGTGTCCTTAGTCATGATCCTCTCTTCTTCCAACATGATCTTCAGATCCACCTCTTTGCTCTTCAAGTCCAATTCTTTCCTCTTAATCTCGATACTCCTCGCCTCATTAGCAGCCCTGGCTTGTTCCAGCGCGACCCTCTCCTGTTCCAGCGCAACCTTCTGTTGATCTAGCGCAACCTTCTTTCGTTCCAGCGCAACCTTCTGTTGTTGTTCCAGCGCAACCTTCTGTTGTTCCAGCGCATACTTCTCGCTCTCACCATTGTTGATCTGTCTCCCCACATCAGCCTGCTCATCTCTTCCCACATCAGCCTGTTTACCTCTCACGCCACTGCCATTGTTGAGCTCTCTCCCCTCTGCCTCGTCAGCCACTTTCCTCTTCCCCCAAAGATCATCTGATGCCTCCAGGTAATACAAACCAGCTCCACCTTGCTGCAAATTCTGTTTCTCCTTGTTACTCACATCCACTGGCTGTATCAACACCTCACACTCCTGAGCTGCAGCCTCCAAACTGTCGTCGTCAAGAGCGCATGGTGGAGTCGACGAGCTCGGGCTCGATCCGGGACTTGTCTTCTGTTTCTTCCGCGACGAGGAGGCCACCACCACCTGGGTCTTGGACGACGACGACGGCCGGTTGATCCACGCCAGCTTCTGCGACGAGACCTGCGACGACCTCTCGATCCACTTCTGGTGTGATCTCAGCAGGTTCCAGCAGTGCAGGAACTGGAACGACTTGTTGTTCTTGTCCTCAGACTTGAACAGAGCCAGCGCCTGCACCACCTGCAAATACATACAAAACAGTGAAGAAGAAACGTCACACGACAGTGAAACAAAAAAAAAATGTCACAAAACGAAGCGAACCAAGAACACGACGACAGGATCGAGCAGCGCAGCGTAAGCGTTACCGTGTCGTGAGGCGTGAGCGAGTTGTGGTCGTCGTCGTCGTCCTGGCCGTGGCCGTGGCCGTCGAGGACGTCGGCGACGCAGCGGTCGAAGCGCTTGACGTTGTCCTGGATGGTGGACCAGCGGTGGAGGAGCGAGTTCTCGCTGCGCTCCGACTCGAAGTCCCTGTGTCCGTGGAAGTAGTCGTGCATCCGCTTCCAGTAGGGCGCGCGCTCGCCGCCGCCGCCGCCGCCGCCGTGGGCGGGGCCCGGGTCCGAGCTCACGTTCAGCCACGCCAGCGCCAGCATCTCGTCCTCCTTGTCGCTGAAGTTCTTGGTCCGCTTCTGGTTCGGCCGCACCGCGCGGGCCGCGGCGGCCACCGGTACCGCATCGACCGGCGACCGCTGCTGCTGCTGCTGCTCCTCGACAGCAGAAGGCTCGTCGCCGTTGCCGCCGCCGCTGCCGTAGTGCGCAGAGGCAGAGGGCAGGCCGATGACGTAATGCCCGTTCACGTCCATGGCCCCCCCTCTATGAATTCCAGTAAACCGACGCGATCAGATGCCCGCCCATTCCTATCGATTCAGCAAAAATACTCCAGCTACTACGTACTGCTGCTGCCTGCCGCATAGGATGAATGCTGGTTTTGATTTCATCAATTTACTTTTTTTAAAAAAAAATTATTTACCTTGGCCTCATTCACGCCGGTTGGGGCGGCCGGGGTGCGGCGGCGGTGGTCGGGCGGACGCCGTCACGCCCTGCAGGCCGGAGGACGGGGCGCCGGGCGGGAGGAGAAGCGAATTGGGAGGGGGCGCGGGAGCGGGAGCGGGAGGAGAGGCGATTTGGGAGGGCCGCGCGTGAGATTGGGGGTCGCCACAAGCAGCGAGGATGGAGATGGGGGCCGCCTGCGGCCGAGGGCTCGGTAAAGATGAGGGCTTTTCTGGGTGGGGGTGGAGAGGGGAGACGGAGACGGAGACCTGGGGACTCGAGGGCATTCCAGGATCGATCCCTAATTATAGCTAGAAGATGGATCGGAGGCTGGGGTGCCCGGGTGCCCGGGCTCGTTTGGCGTGTCGCACCGTCGATCATCCTTACAAATGGCAAGTACAGTAGATCGGTCACTGAGGCTTTTAGTTTTCATAGGTATCACTATTGTAAACTCTTTTATCGCCACTTCTGTTAAATTTAGCTCTAACATTGTTGAACAGCGAGTGTGAAAAGTGAAAGATACCCTAAAACCTCAATATATAATTATTTTTTTGAGCATCTTAATGACCTTAAATGAAAAAACTTAGAACGAAACAAGCTATAGAACTCGACAATGTCTATAATTTTTGTATAAAAATATCTTCATTGAATTCCGTACAAAAAAGGAATGATTTAATATGATTAATAGTCTCTCTAAATAGGAAATAGAAGTCGTTTAGAACATGATTACATTTACCAAGAAATGATTAATTAGAGATATTTTTTTATATCTACCATTATTAAATAGGGTTGCGATTGTCACCTTTACTCGTATCGCTTATTTTTTTATGGCTGTGGGCGCGGGAGACGAAGCATCAGGGGCAGCAGCGCCGACAGCTTTACATGGAGGCTAAAACGACTTCCTTTACTCAATTATCTCCTATAGCCAAAACGATCTTTAATTGCAATATGGAAGGAGTATGTGTTAGAAAAATTATATTTGTATACAGAACCAAATAAAAATGTTTTTATATGAATATTGTAGATCTCGACGAGATCTACAACTTTCTAGTTTTGAGTTTTTTCATTTAAGGTCGCTAAGATGCTTAAAAAATTAATTGCCTATTTATATATGAGGGTATTTTTGACTTTTTATACCTGTCGTTTAACACCATTACATTCAAATCTAACGAAAGTGACAGAGGGCAAAAGAATTCAGAGCAATGGTACATCAAAACTCATTTTTTTAATGGTTTATAGATAATTACCAACTTTTATAATGGTATATAAGTAAAAATCTCTTTTTTTCTACTGAAACTTGACGATCACCATCCTTACAAACGAAAAATGGGAAAGTCAAAAAAAAAAAGGGGAAAGTCAACAGTGAATCTCGCACGCATCATCCTGCCCTATCCGTTTCGCTGAAACTTCGTTCGCTACAAAATGCTGAAATTTCGTTCGCTAAAAAGGAATTTCACATCTTTATTTTCTACTAAAATCTCACATCATCTTTCCCCCTAATATCTCGCCACTATATTTTTTTCCCTACTGGATCTCGTCGCATTGAAAGATGGATCGTTGTGCGCGCCGCATTGGAGCTTCGCTGAACTTATATCACAAACAAGTTTAAATATGGACTCGGAATGGCATTAGACGTCGACAGATGAATATTTTGTGTACAGAAAAATTCATCGATTCACCCACGGACCAAACAAGAAATCGCGCCACAGTATAATAACTGTATAACAGCAGTAAACTTTGCTGTTCCAATCATATTTATAACTGATCCGCGTACTATGAAGATGACATATCCGTTATTTATACCGGTAAACATCTGCCCTCAGAAGAAACTTTTTTACAAAGAGACAAAAAACAGAGAAGATGAAATCGGACTTTCCCTAGGCCACACGCACCGCCACCTTTTTTATCGAGCCAATACATCAAATCACCATTCCAGTTTTACTTGCAGCCGGCCGTTTATGCAGTGGATGAGGAAAAATGACAGCATCTGCACTTCTGCTCTGCCGCCAGACTGACCAACCTGGAATTTGTAACATTGGAATCTGTTAGTTTGATCCAACCGAGGCTCTAGGACAAGATCTATGTGGTACCTTTGAAGATGAAGAATCGGCATGTGTAAGCCGAATCTTTCTGAGACCCTTACTTGTCCTAGTTTGATCCGGATGTCGCAACACAAGGGGCTGCGGTGTTGCTAGCACTGGGACTTGTAGTGGTAGTAGTACCAGCAGCAGCAGCAGCAGCAGCAGAGTTGCTCTCTGTAACCCTTTCATTGCTTGATTCTGTAGCGGGAGGAACTTCAGAAGTGGATGCTGTCGGGCTATCACCTGTTCTGCTATTTCCTCTAGTTTCCAGACGCTCCATCATCCGTGACACGGACGCGATTCCAGCATTAACTTCTCTTCTCACTTCAGAACCAAGATCCGCCACGGACGAATTGCGTGAAAAGAGTCTCTCCTTCCACCCTCGAGTACTCTTTGTAATAGATTCTTTGTACCTGTATCACACAAAAGTACTTTAGGATAAAAATTCATTATGCTAGAAGGCTCAAGACAAAATAATATATTAACAAAATTACAAACTATCCATACTTCATAGAGACAGCATTTAAGCGAGACTTCAGGGAGTCTGAGAAAGACTGAATATCCGATGGTCCAGCCCTGTCTGGAGTTGACTGTCCAGTGGAGTGTCTCCTGGTGCATCAGAGTGATCATTTAGTTAGATCACTGCAAAAAACTAACATGAGAAAACAGTATCTGATATCTGAATATAGATGGAGTACCTGTTAAAAAACCGAGGACTCGATACAGGAGTGCTATTTCCGGAAGATACGACAGCATCCTGTTCAGCATCGTAGGTAAGCATCCCGGGACTTTGGTTTCCCGCATCTCCAATGCGAATAGCTCGTGGAGATGACTCACTAGCTCTAGGGGTGGCAGGATTTGAATCATTTTCTCCCTCCACATGAGCAGAAGATGAAGAAATTGTGCCAGCAGATGGTGAATTTGGATGTGTAGAGAAAACTAGGAACTGTGGACGACCATGAGAGCCAGATCGTCCCCTGTGCCCCTCCCTCCTTCCAAGATGGTGTGCCCTTCCCATTGCAGCAGCAGCAGCTAGATGCTGTAATATACGCTCTTCAAGCTCAGCATCATTACCAACAGGCAGCTGCACAAGCATACCAACGTAATCAGGAAAGACATTAAATTAGCACTTAACCAGAAAGTTAGAAGAAATGTATCATGACATGGTTTCGTAACACATACATGCTGCAGCTCAAAATCCCCAAGAGCAGGATGATGAAATATAGTCGTGTTTCGAGTTTGATTGGTTCTTATATTCCTCTCACGCTCTACTGCCTCAAGAAGCTCCTGACTGAGACATCAGTAAAACTAGAATTAGCCAGGAATAACTACTTACTAGCCTACGCGGATCAAAATGGTAAGCATCGGTATTTGCACAGCCAAGAACTTGCCTGGTAGGATCCTTCATGCTAATAGACTGCCAACACATTGGGCATTGTGAACTTCTCTGACACCTTATACAAAGTCCCATAAAAAAATTAGCATGAAGAAAATTGAACAGGAACCGAATATATAAATAGTCTGGGTCTACTAACCATTCCTGCATGCCTGGCTAAAATTCAGTGCCTTTGCACATAAAAACTATTTTTACAAGACGGGAAAGAGTGAAATCTAATTTATACTAGCAACATTGATAGAACCAGACAGAAAAACAAGGAGAGCACGTCAACCATAACTGATAATTAGAAGTCCAGGCATTTTTATTACAACTGTTCATAAAGCTAGCCTGGAAAGTGTTTGTTGAGCATATGATGTTTCACTAAATTTTGTCAGTAACAAGACAGTACAGTTCCATAATAGACCATCCCAAGTCTAGAAAACAGTACACTATAGAGATGACAAACACCAAATTCAGGGACAAAATTTCCATGTGCAAACCCATACTAAACAGTTGTCTTTTCCAGTCGCAATCCGATGTTACAGTCTAAGTAAAGGCAACAGATATGGTCAAGTAAACCACAAAAGTTCTTAAGACATGGAGATTTCAATGTTCTGAACTTTGCCCTTACTGATAACCACTAAATCATGCGCCCAGATGAATTACTGATGGAACTAGGTACAGTTCATGTGCAAGGTGGGAATAATATAAAAAAAACTAACATGTGTGATGCATATATTAGAGCTAATAACATACCATTCAAGAATGCATTGGAGATGGAACTCATGTTTGCAGCCAGTCAACTAGAAAACAAAGCAAAAACAACAATTTGTTACAGATATAACCCCTATATGGAAAGTTGCTCAACTAACAAAATGGCAACTTACTGCAGAAGGGTCACTCTCACAGAAAGCCTCAAGGCAAATGCTGCATGCATCATCACATGCGTCCTGAATGCCACCCTCCACAAAGGCTGCAGCAGATGTCAAACTCTCCATCTTAGCTTTGTCATCAGTTTCAGATGCCATTGCAAGGGAATCACAGCCCTGAAAACAAACAGGCAAAAAAAAGGAGTTCAGAATCAAGAATTTAATTTCTCTATAGCCAAAATATTGAGTTGCTGAGTTGAGAGCAAAGACATATATGTTCAGCTATTTATTATGATAAGATCAAAATTCTAACAGTATTCAGAAAGTTTTGAGATATTCAAGTTATCTTATACATCTTTTGTTAAACAGTCCAGCTGAGACAATAATCACACTACGATGAGGGGAACATGATACTAGGAAAATTATCAATCTAAAACAACACTTGGTACAAGAACGACAAGATCTGCATTGACATATTTATGCAAGGAATGCTCTAGAAAAGCATTAGCAACCTCACAAAAATGCACACCTTTTAGTAAATCAATATAATCATTGGAGCAGCACAAAAACAGAAGGAGAAGTTAATGGCACAAAGAATTATCTGTCTAAGCCAAGACATGGGCTCAGCATAAATACTCCATAAACTAGCAGAAACATGAAAACTAATTTCAGAAATCAAAACTTTAGGTGCAAAACAAAAGATCACTGATTGTCACTGGTACTGATATCTCTCATGCTACCAAATCATTAGACCTTCCACAAAATGGAGGAAACGCATCTCAAGTTTTAAGGTGTAACAGGCAATGAAAGAGTAGTGATAACAACTTCAATTTATCAGTATGCATGTTCGTGAATTATGGCGGACACATCAAGCCCCTATTCCACACATCACACACTCCTTAAAACAGCCCGAAGCATGAAGCCACACTCCTAACCACACACATCACTTAAAGTGAGTCCATTCGGATCATGAAGCAATACCCAGTTACAGCTGTACAGCCACGGCACACTCTGGTGCCGAGGCCCATTTCTGGATCATCAACGGCTCAGTGAGCCAGACTTGACACAGCGGAATACTCCACATTCTCTCACCTCGGTCAAAACTGGACCCAAAACCCCAAGACATCAACTGTCAAATTTCTTAAGCAAAACATCCTCAATTCCACAGAGGTCGTCCTCACCCGAATCGCCGCCTAAAGTATGGTCAAATGGCGAAACCAACGAAAATCCCCCCGTAAAAAAGCTTCCCCCAAAGCAGAAGAGGAACACAAAAGGCCGGCCACCGTATATGGAGCTAATCTCCGAAATCACTCTGAATTCCGGCGTCCAGAACCCCCAAATTCCGACCACACGACCCCCAACCAGCTCACCGCGACGACGACGACGACGACCGCCCCCAAATCGCCTAGGACGAGCAGGCAGGCACGGCACCTACCACACGACGGACCCGAATTCTCCGCGAAAAAGCAAACCCCAGACGATCCGCTTGCCGAATCAAACCCAACCGCAACCGCAATTGAAAGGCCC
This sequence comes from Sorghum bicolor, assembly GCF_000003195.3. Lineage (NCBI taxonomy): Eukaryota > Viridiplantae > Streptophyta > Magnoliopsida > Poales > Poaceae > Sorghum > Sorghum bicolor. The sequence continues at coordinate 63,415,764 of NC_012874.2, forward strand.
CGAACCCTCCGCCCCCGAATCGCCGCACCAGCAGGACTCGACCACGCTGCGGTCAGATAGGGTAGGAGGTAAGAGGGGGGGATCTGGCCTTACCAGGCACCGCCGGGCCGCCGGCGACTCGGCGCACCCCCCGGATCCGGCTCGGATTCGATGCGTGTGGCGTGGGTGAGCACGAAACCCTAGCCCCCCGTCTCCTTCCCTCTCTCTCTCTCTTCCCCTCTCACACTCTCTCCCCTTCTCGCTCTCTGTGATTGTGATGAGGTGTAGACGATGGGGAAAGGCAGAGGAGGGGTGGGGAGAGAGACGAAAAGAGGGTGAGACGAGCGAGGGAGACGCGTGCCTCGTCTCCACTCGGCCCCCACCGCCCGCTCGCTCGTTGGGCCCCACCGGGCCCACTCTCTGTCCACCACCACCACCGCACTCGTCCGTCCACGGCGCGGCAGGCTCACGCGCTCCCCTCCAGCTCCACGCACACCGACACGTGGGCTCGGAAACGGCTTCGGCCCACGCGTCAGGGAGTCACGACTCGACGGGCCGTGGCCGCGAATGGTTTCGGTGGGGGAGTAGTTGGTGTGGGGGCACCACCGCTACCGCTAGCCTGCTAGGACACGGCGGTGCCGGCCTGCATCCAAGTACGTTTTGACCGCCCCGCCCACGTACCCGCGGACGTCGGCCCCACGTGGCGGCGGGTGCGGCGTGTGGGGTACGCGTACGCGAGCTGGGAGAGTTTGTGTGGTTCTTGGAGGTGGGGCCGGTGTGGCAGTGGGGGGCGGGTACAGCGAGGCCGCCGTGAGAGGGAATGATGAGGACGGGGTGGCGGCGTGGCGGGGAGCGCGTGGGGCGTCGCGACCGGCCGGCGTCGTCTCTCGGGGATAATAATGTCAGAGAATCTTGTATCTGCGCTGGTGGATGACAGGTGGGGGCATATGGGAGCGGGACTTTTCTGTCCCTGAGCCTAGCCGCGCTCTTGTGATCTTGTCGGGTTTGAAACTAGGGGTGATTCAGGCATTTCGTTGTGATGTTTAAGGCCGATCCTAATCCAAATATCTTCATTTGTGGATAAAATCCGAGGGGATTGGTCTAATAGGCTCTGGTGTGATGGTCATGTGAGAGCACAGTGTTCGTCTTTGTCTGGTCGTACCATAATTGGTCCACAATGATGCAATTTAGGTAAATTACTATCAATCACCTTAAATGGCCATATCTTTGTAGATAAATTTGTCTGCCATAATTTGGTTGTGCTATATACTCCCTCTATCCTGAAAAATAGTATATTTTAGTTTTTTTAAGACAAATTAAGAGAGAATATAAAAGTCGTATGTACTCTTGCTTTATTTTCTAATCATACGCTATCATTAACTTGATCAATTGTGATTGGCTGACAAATGGAAAGTATTTAATGTAAAATTGAGTTTTATCCTATATAATGCATTATATTTTAAGATAAATATTAAATGCTATAATTAATGAATTATATTACAGGACGGAGAAAATATGTCTTAGCTCCATATTACTTTATTCTAAATGATAAGACATTTTGACTTTTTTAGATACAATATACACTATGTCTACATACATAGTAAAGCAATATATCTATATAAAGAAATATTTTATAGTTTAAAATTGAAGGAGTAAATTAGATAGCGACACTTGTCCGTCTAAATAGGCTCATCTAGCGTTATTTCGTTTTGGCATTGCTTTGTACAAGCCAGAGCCGTAGATGCACAAAAATTGGCTTCACTATTATATCATGAAAATGGTTTTAGTTCCTCCATTATTGCTAGAAACATCCTTTTTCCTTGTTGGTTTAGTGCAGCTATAGTGTATCCGGTAGCTAAAACAGTGAAACCAGCGGCATCAAACAAGCTCTGAAGTCCTACTTCATGAGCACTAAATCATCCCACTAATACATTACCCCTCCATGCAAAGTGTTCACGTCATTATCTACTAAAAAAATGAACTAACACATATCATTTATCTTGCGTCTATGTTATTCACATGAGCAAACCAAATTATTTTCTAACATATATTTAGTTGTCCATGCTAGAATACTAAAAATCATCCACTAACATATATTATGATAGTATAATTTTGCCGGTAATTCCCGCAGCAAGGGGCATTTTCTTAGTTATATATTAAAGAGAAGTTATAGACCAAAATATGTTTTGAAGACTATAGAAAAGTCAAATTACGTTTTATATTCTAAGGTGGAGGGAGTATTAAATAGCTTTGTAGGCACTATAATATTGGTATGTTTGTTATTGCGACATCCTCGTTCCAGAAGTATCACTTGTTCGCTTGAGTTTATCTGCCGAATCTAGCAGCCATTCAACAGTGTCTTTCATAAGCACGACAACGATATATATACAAACATAAACAAATTAGGCACTCTGCCTTTGCTGTCATTTTCCCAAACTTTCCTAGATTTTATTATTTGAATTTTGAAAAGAAACCGGTTTGACGTGGTGCAGCCACAAAGCCCCCTAGGATAATCCGTTGAGACTTGAGAGAATTTTTGCACTATAAAAGTCCAGTGGACTGCCACCGTGGCCCACCACCACCACCAGCCTCCGGCCGGCCCCGTTCCTCATCCTCCACTCCACCGTCCTCCGCTTCGCCACTGGCTTCTAGGCTTCCCCTTCCCCGCCTTCGTCCCCTCCCGCCCGGGAATCCTCCGGCCTCCCTCCCCACCCAGATTCCCTCCACCACCGCCAAAGCCGCCGCCGCACGAGACGACACGACCTCCTCCCACTAAAACCCACACGCCCACGCTCCACTCCACTCGCTTCCACCGCCCGCGCACAATCCAAAACGCAACCGCCCCGTCCACCTTCGCCGCCTCCGCCATGCCGCCGCTCGCCGCGCGCGTCCACGCCCCGATTCTCCTCGCCCCCGTCGCACCTCACCCCGCCACGCGCCTCTGCGCATCAAGCGGGCCCCGCGGCGGCGTCGGCGGGTTCAGGAGGGGCGCGCTGGCCTCGGAGAAGCCGCAGGCGGTGGCGGTCGCGGAGAAAGCCGGCGGCGAGGTTGGTGGAGGAGAGGGCGAGGGCCCGTACGACGCGATTGTGATCGGGTCCGGGATCGGAGGCCTGGTGGCGGCCACGCAGCTCGCGGCCAAGGGCGCGCGGGTGCTGGTCCTCGAGAAGTACCTCATCCCCGGGGGAAGCTCCGGGTACTACCGCCGCGACGGGTTCACCTTCGACGTCGGCTCCTCCGTCATGTTCGGCTTCTCTGACAAGGTGAGTTCGCTAGTGTGGGGGCGTTTTTGGTTCTGCAGCACGTGCGCGTTTCTGGGAAGAGCGAATTCGTGTTCAGTTCAGGTGTGGTGACTGCTGACTGCTGAGGTTGCGATGCTCTAGAGAGCTTGGTGATTGCGATTGGTTTTTTGGCTGCTGCTCAGCTACAAACTGCGATATGTAGTCTGCAGTTTCCTCTGCTCTGCGGCTGCTCTGTGCCATCGGATAAACCTGATGGAAGTGAAGCCCACACTTATATTGCCTTGCGCCTCAAATGTGGTATTATGCAAGTCTAAGTGTCAGAGTGGCGTGCACTGCATGATGCACACTAGCGTGCATTGTTGGTTCAAGTGTCATGCACAGTTATCTCATCAGCGCTTCAGCGAATTGGCATGAGTAGGTGGGCTAATGGCTGCAGATGTGCATGTGTTACTGTCGGATGGTACTCGACTGGTTAGGACAGTAGTGTTGGTCGTATCGCTTCTTATATAACCGCTTATTACAACTTTTAATCAGTAGGACATATGCTTTTATCCAGGGTAACTTGAATTTGATCACACAAGCATTGGAAGCAGTTGGGCGTAAGATGGAAGTTCTACCTGACCCTTCTACAGTCCATTTCCACCTACCTGGTGATCTCTCTGTCCTTGTGCATAGAAAGTATGAAGACTTCATCAACGAACTGATCAGCAAATTCCCTCACGAGAAAGAAGGGATCCTTAAATTCTACGATACGTGCTGGAAGGTACTGTCTTCAGTTTCTTATCTGTATCTCATACTCTTGTGTTGTACTCCATTCCAAATTATAAGACGTTTTGACCTTTCTAGATACACAGCTTTTGCTATGCATTTAGATTACACTATGTCTAGATACATAGTAAAAGGCTAAAAGCAATGTATCCAGAAAAGCAACAATGTCTTATAATTTGGAATGAAGGGAGTAGTTGATAGTGCAATGTTACAAATTACAGTGATTGTCTAACAATCACATTTCAACAGATCTTCAATTCACTAAATTCGTTGGAGCTGAAGTCTCTAGAGGAACCTCTTTATCTTTTTGGGCAATTTTTTCAGAAGCCTCTGGAATGCTTAACTCTAGGTATGTAGACTGCAGCCCTGTATACAAATTGAAAATGTGCTATTTACACTCTATAAAGATTACACAAGGAATTAGCTAATATGAAGCAAATGCATTCTCACAAAAAAATGAAGAATTATTTGTTGTGTGTTGGACATTTTTTTTTCAATAGTACATCATATATTTACAGTAAAAGTCACAGGTCTATCTCCCTTTCAGCTTATTATTTGCCACAGAATGCTGGGGATATTGCTCGCAAGTTCATTAAAGATCAGGAGCTACTCTCCTTCATAGATGCCGAGGTGTGAGAGATTTGTGAGTTGACTCACTTTTCAAGTTTTCCTCTTTGGAGCATGTGACTTCAGTCAATACTAGTTTAGTCGAAGGCTCATGATTATTAATTGTTGTTGTAGTGTTTTATTGTGAGCACAGTCAATGCCTTACAAACACCCATGATAAATGCAAGCATGGTAAGTTCAATCTTAATCTTCTGGATCTTCATTTCAAATTCATTTGGACTTCTGTTATCTCAATGCCAATATAACAGGTCTTGTGCGATAGGCACTTTGGGGGGATTAATTATCCAGTTGGTGGTGTTGGTGGTATTGCAATATCCCTGGCAGATGGCCTTGTTGAAAAGGGCAGTGAAATCCGTTACAAGGCGAATGTAACCAATGTTATTCTTGAAAATGGAAAGGCTGTGAGTTATCTTACTGACTTAAATACCTGGACTTATTGGGTTTTGTATCTTAGCTGATAACTTCTGTACTCCAGGTTGGGGTGAGGTTATCAAATGGGAAGGAGTTCTTTGCTAAAACGGTTATATCAAATGCCACTAGATGGGACACGTTTGGTAATTCAAATATATCTTTGAGGAACTTTCAAAAGAGGAAAAGCTAGCTCTTTGAGTTTCAGTTATTGCAGTTTTTAATTTACTTTTTTTGAATGTACAGGAAAACTCTTGAAAGAAAAAGAACTTCCAGAAGAGGAGAAAAACTTTCAAAAGAATTACGTTAAAGCACCATCATTCCTTTCAATTCATATGGGTGTCAAAGCGTCAGTTCTGCCTGCTGGCACTGACTGCCACCATTTTGTACTTGAGGTATGCATTGTGTTCACTGGGAATGCCATATTGTTGAGAGTTTGACATCAGTGACATTTTCTTGACCTGTTTGAGTCTGTGTTAATTGAGTCTGTAATTGGCAGGATAATTGGAATAATTTGGAAAAGTCTTATGGAAGCATATTTTTAAGTATCCCTACAGTTCTTGATCCATCATTAGCTCCTGAAGGACATCATATACTTCATGTATTTACTACCGCAGGCATAGAAGACTGGGAGGTAAGGACAGTGTTCTAGCTGAAACACAAATTTCATTAATATTGAGATACCATGTATTTTAGCGTTGTTTGTTTTCATCATTGACAGGGTCTTTCTAGGAAGGAGTATGAAGAGAAAAAAGAGGAGGTAGCCAATGAGATTATAAGAAGGCTTGAAAAGAAGTTGTTTCCTGGTCTTCAAGATTCAATAGTCCTCAAAGAGGTACCCTTCTTGTTTTCCATGTGATTCTATTGATACATGTTCCACAGTTTGATTTTTATCAATTCTTATATAAACTTTAAAGTGCCTTCTAGCAACTGTTAAGTAGTTGATGGTGAAAGGAAGATTGTCATATGCTTGAATATGTATATGATTATGGATCAGAAAAGTCCATCCTGTTATATTTGTCAATTTTTGATGACTTTGCTCACAGAAATATCTTTCCAGTATGTGGATATCCCGAGGAGAGTAATGGCCACTGACACAAGTCTCTTGAACAAACTCTTTTAAATGATCCATATCAAGTAATTGTAGTGTGGTTTCCAGACCTTCCTTTAGGGTGCAGCTTCTTTATGGGCAATTGTCAAAGTGAGTTGAGTTGTGAGTTAAAAAATATTGACTTCTATGAATCACATGTCTAGCAACATATAATAACGCAGAAACTTTTGTAGCATAGTCACATGAGCTTTGGTTATATGCAGTAAACTTTAATGGAACTGTTCTGACTTTTGCTACCAGTAACTCTTCTAATGCAAAACTTGTTTTGTTTCATCAGGTAGGCTCACCAAAAACTCACCGAAGATTTCTTGCTCGAAATGATGGTACATATGGACCAATGCCACGGGGTAAACCGAAGGGCTTACTGGCTATGCCTTTCAATACTACTGTGAGTACCAGAAATCATCTTCCTTTGGCTGACTTACGTACCTGATGTCCTCACAATGATATAAAATCTGTTCAACTGAGTCTGGGATTCTCAATTTACAGTCAATAGACGGCCTTTACTGTGTTGGTGATAGCTGTTTTCCCGGGCAAGGTGTCATAGCTGTAGCATTCTCAGGGATCATGTGTGCTCACCGAGTTGCTGCAGATATTGGTAAGTTCAGTTTTTACTGTGTCTGTCCCTGAACAGGGATAGCTTAATGTTTCAGTAAGACAGAATTAATTACATGGTTGATGCTAGGTCTTATAGATTAGAGCTCTTGATGAACAATGCTACGAGAATGGTTTGTAACTCACAATTTCTTTCTACTGCTTTATCCTTCTTCCAGGACTAGAGCAAAAATCTCCGGTTCTAGATGCTGGTCTTCTTGGGCTACTCAGGTGGTTCAGAACACTTGCATAGAATGATATCAGACAAAGTTGAGAATGGAGTTCATCTTCTCTTCAGAAGGTTGATGTTTCACTAAGTTAGGATACTGCACAAGCTGATGATGATCTTGAGGACTGGAGCTGCAGCCTTTGTTATCTATACCATATCAGCAGCAATTTCCCAAAAATCCCAAAAGAAAAAAAAAAAGAAATAGGAATAGGTGTACAAGTTTCAGATTTCAAAATGACAAATTCTATAATTAGGAGGTGTCATGGCCAAACGAACAAGGCGAGCTGTACATTTGGGAGCAATTGTAAATCATGTTACCTAGGACTTTGAAAGTTCTGTTTTGGGACACCCTTCAACTTTCTGAATATACAAAAGCATCAAATGTGGTTTTGCCAGACAGATGCTTCTACCCGACTGATGCGTGCCCAGCAACCAAATTAATCACTTCTGAGTGGCTGGGTTCTGGCTAGGGTGCACTATGATCTATGTCCTTAGTTGGTCTATCAAGGCTGGGCTAGCAGCATGTGATAAACCGATAACACATCTTGAGCACCTGTAGTTAATTGTGCTGGGTTTATGTAGTAATTGGATATACATTTAAGTCAAGAACAAAATGTCAACCAAAATGTCTGAAGCTGCGTGTAGTTGACATGGTACAGTGCGCTTCAGCACTTCAGCACATATAGAAGGCAAATGCAACATTCCCTTTTCCTTTCCTTGAGGAAACCAGTTATCCAATTGCAACTTTGCAAGTTACATGGTATGCCAAACACTGCAATTGTTCTTGGCATGGTATTCTCAATTGTACCAGAATACAAGTTGCACGGCACAGCAATGCAATCGTTCTTGCGGTGAATTGTGTAAAAAATTTGGATGACACTAATGTAGCAGCTCATGGTACAAATTAAATCAGATAATCAGTTAGCTAGATTCCCGGTGAGCACCATGCCAATGGGAGGGCTCATGATCGTTGTCCACCAGGAAGGTACTGCTGACTGCTCAAGGAAAAATGGGCATACAAAATTGCTTAACTGTTACCAAGAAAACCAGATCCACTCAAACATGAAGATCAGAGACCTTGCCGTTGTGAAACTCAGAAGGAGAACTTGAATCCTCCACTCTTGGCATCGGCAGCCGAATCCCAGAATGACGCTTTCTTCTTACGAGCAGCGGCCTTCTGCTGAGCCTCAAGCTCAAGCTGCTTGATCATGCCAGGGTGGGCAGCCTCGATGGCACCACGGAACTTGTCGTGCAGATTCACTCTGTCCGTAGTCCCGGAGACAAGCTCACTTGCGTTGGGCTTCTTGAGGAAATCAAGAACATTCAACAAATTCCTCCTGGATGTTTTGCAGGAAAAGAAACAGGTAACACATCATACATAAGCTAAATATTTTGAGCAAATAGACCAAAATTTCTCGAATAAGTTGCATAGTACTGAAAAACATCCAAGCAATAGTTAAAAATTACTTGAGAATTCTCCGCTATAACCAAGCCAAAATTTAGAGAAAAACTCATATGCACTTCCAAAATAATCAGGATAGACAGCATCAGATGACCAGATAGCATCGAGTTCACAGAACAGATTATACTGCACACCAAGCAGCTAAAGTAAGATAAAATATAACTAACACGAAGCATACATGATCAAACACTGGTGTCGTTTGGATTTGTATCAAGTAATGGAATCCCTTCTAGTTCCGGCTGTTCAAGCATAGTTTGTGAAATGGCATGACAAAAAAGCATTCGAAAGAGCGCAACCATTTGTATACTGGATTAGGAAAGAGGAATTCTTTAAGGTGATTGCTTAAGTGAAAGGCAACATATATGACATGATTGCAGAAAAAGAATGGAAGGGTTTGCACTGTGAAATCTAACCTGCTCACATAATTCTGGGTAATGGCAATTGACTCTTCAAGATTGATGACCAAATGCCACCATCCATTAGGCACGAAAACCACCTCCCCAGCTCGGCACACGCATTCAATAGGCCTCTTCTCCCAGGTCTTACAAGCCCCATAGAAGTTCATGAACCACTCCATGATAGACACAGGGCTGGTGACCTCTGCTCCATCAGCACTTGGGTGGACACCAGGCGGCACAACCTCTGGTGGGAACATCACCCACTTCTTAGCCCCCTTGACGATAGCATTCCATGCCGACGTCGAGTTGGGATCGACATGGAACGATGAGCCCGACCCTGCTGGTCCAATGATAACCCACCTGTAATCCGGCCTCTCCTTCCCAAGAACACTAAACAGGTCCTCTCTGAAGTACTCCGGAACCTCATAGTCCCTCCCCATCTCCGGCACTTTCTCAGCAAACTTCGCATCAAACAGGTACAATGGCCTCTCCTCCTGGACATTGTCAGCATACCGGAAGTACCTATCCAATGGCATGCTCACTGGCCCGACAGCGAAATCCTTGCCCGCCGAGATCTCCAGCAGGTAGTCTCTGCTCCATTTCTGCAACGCTGGCCAGGTATCGATGCACCCTTCCAGCAGCACCGGCCTGTTGGGCTCCTCGACCTCGGCGATGAACTGCTCCACGGACATGCCGCGGCGGCGCTCGATGTTGTCCCGCGCGAGCCACTCGTGCCGCATCTCCATGTTGGCGCAGAGCCAGCTCTGGAAGAGGTAGTCGGAGTAGAATCCCTTGATCTTCAGAGCGCGCGGGGGGATGAGGTAGGCCTGGCCGCCGCGGGAGGCGGCGGCGATGTAGGTGGCGCGCCAGGACCCGGCGAAGTCGAACGCGCCGCCGAGCTCGTCGAGGACGAGCGCCCGCCAGAGCGGGTCGTGGGAGGCGACGACGTAGAGCGCCTTGGACGCGGCCGAGAGCGCCGCGAGGTCGCGCGCGGGGAGGAAGCCCAGGACGTCGAGGAGCAGGTCGTCCGGGAGCGGCCGGAGCGCGCCCAGCCCCGCGTCCCGGAGGTTGCCGCGCGGGGTGGCGGAGAGGAAGAGGTTTCCGAGCGGCTCGACGAGGCATCCGATGTCTCTCGAGGAGGCGGAGCTGGAGCTTCTCAGGTGGAACGAGTTGGGGTCGTTCTCCTTTGGGTGACTGCGTCTGCGGCCGCGCTTGGATTTGCGCTTCCGTTTGAGGGGGAGGAGGGAGTGGAAGGCGCCCGGCATGCTCGGCTCCGGGCGTCGGGGAGCGGCGGCGGCGGCGGCTGGAGAGGAAGGAGGACGAGAGGAGTTTTGGGGGTTTTGGGGAAGACTGGCGAAGCTGGCCTTTCGATCAGAGATGGACGGACGAGGGGAATATGTGTGCGGTAAATAAAAAACTGTCAAATTCCCGAGCGAAAACACTTGTTCGTTTTCCACTGCGGCCTTGTTGCCTTGTTAGTTTACACCGAAATCCAAAAAGTTTTCAAGATTCCTGTCACATCGAATCTTACGGTCCATGCATGAAGCATTAAATATAGATGAAAATAAAAACTAATCACACAGTTTGACTGTAAATCACGAGACGAATCTTTTGACTCTAGTTAGTCTATGATTGGATAATATTTACCACAAACAAACGAAAGTGCTACACAGTTTTCGGAACTAAACAAGGCCCATAACTTTTTCCGAAGTTTTTCTTAAAAAATCTCCCGGAATTGATAGGGTCCTCAAATGGGATAATAAGTTGAGTGAAATGCAGTGCAGCTAAATATTTTTTGAGTCCTTTAATTTTTATTAAGTCTTTCTAAATTACGGTCCAATTATCAACTTCAATTCACACTTCAAATGGACCATTTGAAAAGTTGTTTATGGACCCCACAAAATGAGTATACTAGAGAAATTTGAGGACCCATAAATTTTTGGCCCATTAACTCTTACATTAGGCCCTGTTTAGATCGAAGATAAAAAAATTTTGGGTGTCACATCGAATGTATCGTAGGACTGTCGGGAGAGGTTTTTAGAAACTAATAAAAAGCAAATTACATAGCTTCTCTCGAAACTGCAAGATAAATCTATTAAGCATAATTAATCTATCATTAGCACATGTGGGTTACTGTAGCACTTAAGACTAATCATGGACTAATTAGGTTTAAAAGATTCGTCTCGTGATTTTCAACCAAACTATGTAATTAGTTTATTTTTTTATCTACATTTATTGTTCCATGCATGTGTCCAAAGATTCGATGGGATGGATGAAAATTTTTTTGGTGGGAAACTAAACAGGTCCTAATTTTAACCTCCAAAAATTTTGACCCTAAAGCTGTCTTGAGTGGGTTTCAGGTGTTGCGCAAATCAATGTCGCCAAACGATTAAGCCGGTACAGTACAACTCGTCAACTTGGTCTGGACCAACTCAAACCAAAAATTAGTGAAACCACTACCAACCCTGTGCAAACTAAACCATGGCAGATCAATAATCGTTCAATGGTTTGGGTTACAAAACCAACCAAATCCACTCCATCCAACCCATTAAGGGCTAGGCTGAGTTGCATCTTGTTGATGGCATTCTGGAGCGTGTCAGAGCAATTAGCCCTCTACTTTTAATTTGGATGCTCCCCCTACTTCTTAGGGCTCAACTTTTTTTAGTTCAACTCCAACAGTAGCACCTAAATTTGGACCCCCAAACCTATTCCAGTGAAAATGACAGAAGTGACCTATTCGTCATTGTCTTTTTCTTCTTCTTCCTCCTCTTTCTTCTTCCTCTTTCTTCTTCCTTTGGACAGGGACACAATTAGAGCATCGAGCCGGTTACTGTAGGGTGTCATGCACATGCAAGGGAAAAGAGAGAGAGGGAGAGCGCGCTGGGCTAGGACACGCGATGGAGGATGGGGGCTGTCCTGTTGGGCCAACAGGAATGAGGTCTGGAGGAGAAATATGGGTGCCCAAACAAATATAGGGTCTGGAGTAGGGGGCCCTGCTGAAGTAATGTTTTTAGCCTGAGCACCCATATTTAGCTATTCGGGCTTGAGTAGGGACCCTACTGGAGTTGCTCTTAGTCCAAGCGAATCCATGGACCCCAAACTTTTAACGAAAATTGAAAAAAATATGATGACATCTCTATATCTAAGTTGATATAGATATATGTTACCTTCATTTGCATATGGATCATAAAAGGTACGGTGAAAGTGTATATAAAGTAGAAACCATTGCAGATGCATCACATGGTGCCTTATAGCTCATAGGCATTTATCTGTAGTTGCCACCAAACCAATCACGCCTACTGCTCCACATGTGGAAGATAATATAGACGTGGCTGTTTGTCGTGGCTTCCTCCTTCCATTCGTAGAAGATGCAACGAGCGTGCTGGTTTTAGTTCAGTTTTCAAAATTAACCGATAAAAGAGTTTTGTCTTGTTTTTCCAGGAAAACAAGGTCGTTGATGAGATATCAATATATATGCAGGTGGAAATTCAATCCTCTGGTAATAGTTCAAAAAATGTCTTTGTTTCACTACTAGAAGGGCATTAATATGTGATTTGGTTAATGTGTGATTGTATTGATAATATGCTAGTCTTTGGTGGTCAAAGATTGCATTGATTTGCTTAATATGAGAGAAAATTATCAAGAGGACATTTTGATTAACTTGCCAATTTTAAGTTTTGATGAACTGACTGAATTGTGATTCTTTTGCTACTCTCTTCACTTATATGCTTCTTTAGTTTCTGAACCTATCAATATGTTTGATACAACTCTAACTCTAAATTCCCATGCATCTCTATCTCGCTGCCACCTAGGACTTGCACGTGAGATCTTCATCTCCTCTTTGTATAGATTGGATCATAGCCAGGGCACGGGCACATGGCCGGAGTGCATGAAGCCACCGGAGCATAGCCGGGGACTGACACATGGCCGGAGCGCACAGAGCTCATGGCTGGGGCGCGCATGAAGCCCTTACCAGCGATACATATGGGGGCATATGTCCTTGAGTTTTGCTATGGTACTCCCAAACAATCGTGAGCCATTTGTTCATTTAATTAGATTGGATGGTTAGACTCATGTATTATTTTCTATGAAGTAAGTAATAGGTGAAATATATATTAATTTGATTTTTAGTTTTGTAAACTAAGATAAATAAGGGAAGTTTTAGATATAAAAATCTTTTTCTCTAGATCTAACTAATGCATGTGTGATCAATTAGATGTGGTAGATCTTTTTATTGCAACTTTAGATATAACATGATTTGATTAACATCTGCTTTTTGTATGCATGTTAATATATTCGTTCCAAAGTCACGTGATAGCATTTGTTCCCTCGTCTATTAATTCGTTGTTAAGTCACGTGATAGCTATGCATAGCCTTTGTTGGCAATACACATAGATAACACAAGTAGATAAACAAACTCATAAAAAACATAATCATTAGTAATATTTTAGTAATTCAATATACTAAGCATAAATAAAACTATACATAAACATGGTAAAATATAACTAAAAAGAAAGATGCCGCCGGCGTGCAGCGGTGCACGGCAACAGGGAAGCCCCGCTCACTTCTGTCCCGTGAGGATTTTTTTTCTTTTCCTAGCTTAATTACTAAATAAATAAATAAATAATTTAAAAATTCTAGTTATCTAGATTTGTTTGAAGTATTACCTCCTAATAAGTAAAGGAAGTACCATAACAATATCCTATTCCCTTAGCAATTTTTTTTGTATGCTGGTACACACATGGCCACATGGGGCATATGCCATTGGACGACGACGTCTCCTTCTTGGCTGGGCCGGGGCTAGGGTGGGCCTTGTCTCGGAGGCTGGCGCCATACTGGGCACCTTAGGTATGGACGTGTGGCAGGGGTGCAGGATGGTGCGATGGCAATGGAGGACGCGGGGTGGTGAGAGCGGAGCACGCGGGGGTGACTTTTGGCAATGGAGCACATTTTACTGGGCTGGAATTGTAATCACAAACCTTGAGAAGTAATTTTCACGCTAGCGTCCACGGTAGTTCATCCATCCTTTTCGTTTCCTGAAATTTGGCTTATGCTTCTCCTTTGTCTTTTTTGAAGTGTTGATCCACGCGATCAAGTCCGAGCCGACTTTGCATCCATTTGAAGTACTATTTCTTGTATGCTAGCAAACGCCGTTATTACAAATGGTCATGTTATTCATCGAACACTAGAATCATATAATGACCCATGCAAGGTGCCATTTTCCCAGTAGCCCCCAAAACAGGGCCTCTACTTTTTATTTGGGTGTCCAAAATTTTTGCTTCCACTCCAACAGTACCACCTAAATGAAGGCCCCCAAATTCAAATTGGCAGACAATGACATGTGGGACCCACTCGTCATTGGGTCAAACATTTCGCTACCGCATGGCCACAAGAAGGGGAGGCTCGACGCTCGCGATAACCATGGCTGGGGCTGCTCCCGCTCATCGAGGAGAGGCCACTCTCACCGGAAGGGATGGCGGCGAGGTCCAACGGTGGAGGTCGGAGGTGGAGGGAGGGAGCACGGTAGTGAAAATCAGCGTTGGAGGGAGATGGGCGAAGCTGTGTTTGTTCAGTGTGAGGAGGTAATTGCCACACCACGCAGGATGGGGGCTGGGCTGTTGGGCCAACAGGAATAGGGTCTGCAGGGAAGATTTGGGTGCCCACCCCAAATTGGGGGCTCTAGTAGGGGCCCTGCTGGAGTGCTGTTTTTTGTCTGGGCACCCATATTTAGCTATAGGGGCTCAAGTAGGGGCCCTGCTGGAGTTGCTCTTATGTACCCAAAATATCTCAAATCTCTGCTCTTATGTTCCTATAATATGAAGACATGAAGTCGTTTAGTGCAGTGTAATTAATATTTATTATTTGGTATATGACTCAGTGTAGATCTATGCTAACTTGATAATTGGTTTATTATTATTTGATATGAGCCATATAATCACTGTTATTTATTGTTTTAAAATGCTACTAGAATTCTGGGCCATTTGTTCTCTGAGAACCTAGAGTTGTGATCCATTCATCTAAGAAAGAATCCAAAGCAAAAGACATTGTCCTTAACCTTTGTAAGACTGGACAAAGTGGGATCCCCGCTAGCTAACACACAGGAAACTGAGCCGATTGAGTATTGACACAGAGCAATTCTTTTTTTTTTTTTTTTTTTTTTTGCGAAACAGAGCAATTCTTTTTCAGAGCACATATAGCAGTTTTTTTTTATTTTGTTGGGCACAAGTTTGAACCTTATAAGATTCGAAACTATGAGCAGTTAATACATCGATTAGTTTGAGCCCTGTTGTGAGCACTGGGCAAAAATTATTTACACTGATGTAATCTGCATGTTTATGTTGGCCCATACAAAATATGGCACAATATCTTGCAATTCTTCCTATGTTTCGGGCATCAACTCAGGGACTGGTTGGATTCATTAGCACTAACAATTAGCTAGTTAATAGTTGCTCTTTTTTAGCTAGCTAGGATTTTTTAGCCGGGGACTGTTTTGATCCACCTATCACCTATGGTTGGATAGTGAGTTGAAGGTACACATGAACTATTACCACTTATTAGCAACTCTAAACTTGCTAAATAATTATCAGATTTGTTAGTAGTTCTGTTTGGGTCCACTAGTACTAATTTTAACTGCTAACTTTTAGTATCCAAACATGCCAACGCACATTAGTACGTACAAAATCCCATTCTGTATTTTATGGTCATTTTTTATCTGTGCGATCCTGAAAATGGTACAATACTTGATCGCAGGTCATCATATCTGGCAACCAGCAGTTAATTATGACTAACAAAGGGACAAAAGAATCTTGATTCGTTACTAATACATAGGAGTATTGTCCTGGCTGTCTTCAGATTATTGCTGGTTTTCTATACGTTGCCACTTGCCAGCTTGTTTATAGTTATAAAACTTCGCGACAGTATGTCATCAGTATGGCGTGCACAATATCTTAATGGTCATGATTAAGCTCATGTATGGTCTTTATACTCTAAAAATGTCTCAGCTGTCTCTTTCTTGGAAAAAAAGAGAGTGTCAATCATCCATGGGTAGTGATCTAAAAATGTTTTTTTTCTTACTTTATTTATCCTTTTGAGAGAGGAATACGGCATCATAGAGGCAATCTCTAATCAGTGGCTCCATTAGCAGGGGAGCTTCACAGCTTGTAGCTCAAATGGTTCTCACAGTTGGTGTGCAACATGCATGTTCAGCAGTGAAATCTTATAAGTTAGAACATGATACTCGAATACATAGCAGTCGTCGGATCTAGCTAGACACATACTTCCACCGTGCAAAGAATAACATAGAAGATTGTATAGAACTTTAGATGATCCCCTTGAAGAAGCAACTACGCTGAGAGAAAAAGATTTTAACGAAACCTGATGCAAATTCTTTTTTTTTAAGTACAATTAACTGTCCATCTCTTATTGTTAAACTGAAATGCATAACAAGATTTATCTTAAACTAAGCATCATCACTAACTCAACTTACTTCAAACAAACTGAAGATAGTATAACAAGATTTATCTTAACCTAAGCATCATCACTAACTCAACTTACTTCAAACAGTAGATCTTAGGTACTAACCGGTTCAGATGCCATCTACGTCTACTTAATGTAGAAGTTGACATATATAGATGAAGCAAATCCTTAGTTTTCACCAAATTAGGGCTTGATCCTCCTGGTTGGTCAAGAACATAAAATAGATATATTTAGGAGCACCTAGGCATGGATATGTACACAAGAACATAAAGTAGATTCAGATGTGTATTTTATCATATATTATTGTCGTTGGCATTGGTAAAATAGCCCATATATACATATAAATCTTGGCTTCGCCTCTGCTTTTTTTGTTGATAAGAAAGATGTAAGGCGAGCCATATGCTCTCACGAGTCTTGCGTCACGAGCTCGGACTCAAGTGGCTGACGAGGACACATAACAAGTGTTGCATCCCCAACAAAAGTTTTGTACCTCCAAATTGTAACTGACGCAATGTATTAAGAAGTGTGCAAACATACTTCTCAATGTGACATATCTCAATGTAGATTCACATTGAAACGTGTGTTTGCACACTTCTCAATGTGAATCCAATGATGGAGAAAGTGAGAGCACATGTCCTCAAGGGCACATTTAACTTTATCGAAAAGCGGAGTGAGACAAATGGATGGATACAAAAATGCTTGACTATGAGGGGTGAGATGGAGAGACAAAAAAAAAGAGAAATACATCACTTTTTATTTTTATAAAGTATCTAGATATAGGAAGGCGGTTTTTTTGCCTTTAAGGGCACATGCCCTCACTCTCTCATCCATTGGATTCGCTTTGAGAAGTGTGCAAACACACATCTCAAAGCAGTTTCGCATTGAGATGTGTGTTTGCACACTTCTCAAAGCGAATCTAATGGGTGGAAGAGTGAGGGCACATGCTCTTAAGGGCAAATTAAACTTTACCATAGATTCTTGCCTTTCTCAGTGTTACTGTTTCCACCCAAGTTATAAAATTGTGAATAAATTTTCAAAAAAAAAATGTGAATAGAGAGGTACAGTAGAGGCTGCCTTCTCCCCTACATTTTTTTAATTCCCACGAGGATAAAATGGTGGATAATTGCTATTCCAGACATCGTGGTTGCCAGATAAGTATGCCAAGCAGCTACCATAATAAGCTCTTATAAAATCTTTTATTTAAGTTCCAAAAGCCGCCTCATTTCATGGCACAAGTCATCAACTCCAAGTCTGAGATTCTCCCACTGCACACTGATCAGCTGACAGCAAACGACTCCACCCATGGCGGCGCCGCAGCCTCGAGCCCTCACTACCCACCACCACCACCTTCTCCTCCTCCTCCTCATCGTCGTCTTCACCATGGCTAGTGCGCACACGACAGCGGCACCCGCACCGAGGGCGGCGGCGGCGGCGGCCGAGAGTCCATCGCCAGCGGCGATGTCCTTCCTCCGTGCCCGCTGCGCCACCACGCTGTACCCGGCGCTCTGCTACGACTCCCTCCTCCCGTACGCCTCCGAGGTCCAGGACAACCCCGCCCGTCTCGCGCGCGTCGCCGCCGACGTCGCGGCGGCGCGCCTCCGCGCCCTCTCTGCCCGCGTCAAGGACATCCTCCGGCACGTCGGCGGCGATCCAGCAGAGGGAGCCGCCGCGCTGCGCGACTGCGCGAGCACGGTCTCCGCCGCGGCGAGCCTGGCGAGGCAGTCGTCGGCCGAGCTCACCAAGCTGGAGCCGGACGCCGGTCGCGTCGTCACGACTTCGGCAGGCGACGGGATGAGCAGCAGCAGGCAGGCCAGGTGGGAGGTGTCCAACGCCAAGACGTGGCTCAGCGCCGCGATGGCCAACGAGGGGACGTGCGCCGACGGGCTGGTGGAAGCTGGCGCCGCGGCAGCCGCGGGGAAGGAGGTCACCGCCGGCGTGGCGGCCGTGAAGCAGTACACCAGCAACGCCCTCGCGCTTGTCAATGGCATTCCACTGTGAAAGTGTGCAGTGAATTAGCGTGGACCAATTACTACTTACTAGTGCCTGTGATAGTGTTTAATATTATGAACTTGTCAAGCTGTACAGTGGCCAGTGGGGAACGTGGAGTGGATTGAAAATTTCGAAAAAAAGTCAAAAATTATTGCCTAGTTGTACTGTACAGAGGGAAGGTGGAGTTGATCAGAATTTTTAAAGAACCGTAAAAAAAGTTCTTGCTTAATAATTACACGTTTCCTGTATCTCTTGTTTGTGATTGAGGCAGCGGTTGGAGAAGACGACCCGAGAAAGAAGACAAATAGGCGTGGGGTTAGCTACCAAGCTTATTATGTAAAACACGCTAAAGAATTCTAGTCTAGTGTAATAACATTTAAATAAGAGATGTACTTCAGTCTTCTTCATGCTAAAATATATCTGGGGTTACAAAAAAATCCTTCATCACGGGTACTCTTTTGGTTGGGCTCCAACGCAATCCAAGGACGTTAAACAACACAGTAAATCGATTAATGTTGTCCCAAAAAAAACTGCAAATTTTGTTGTGAAAACTGCCCGAGAAATTAAAAAAGAAACCGATACCGAATTCAGTGTAGACATGCACGCATGATTTACAGTTTCCAACGGAATCGAGTACGAAACGGCGTGTAAGACCCTGTAACTCACACATGCATGGGTTTCTTCTTGTAAGATGTAAAATGTTTGTTTGATGCTGTGTTGTAGATTTGGGAATGCAGCAGCCACCCTCTTGTCCAACGGTAGTTTTGTCTCGTAACGCAGAGATCGATCGCAGAGCTCACCTGAGCTCCTAAAAAGTAGGAAAAGGGCCATATAGGTGTTATACAGAGTGTCAGACCCCCGCTCGCTGCGGCAAGGATCCGGCGAACTCTCCTACTTAACGGGGAAGAGAGGAAGAGGGAGTCCGCCGCCGGCAACCAGCCGCACGGGGATGAGTGCTTAGGGTTTAGAGTTTGGGTACAATGTATTTTGTTACAGAAATACCCTCCCTTCTTACTACTTATACTCCTGTCCTTCACAACTTGTTGAGCAGGACTTGCAGCTCCATTCCGGTCCAGAAACCTTAGCGCTTGGGCGTTTGGGCCGGCTTCCCCTTCTGGGCCTTGCAGGGCTCCCAGGATGGGGGATGCTGACAACCCCCCTGTGGGGGTATAAACCCCTATACCCTTACGGCTAGACTTGGGCCAGGAGGCTTGGCCCATTACGAGACGAGTTCAAGGCTTGATCCGACAACCTGGAGTTTCGTGCAAGAAAACAAGATGTGGAGATCGAGCAGGATTCTAGTCGGTTAGAATAGGAATTGATATCGAATTATCTATGGCAATCGTAACCGACTAGGATTAGTTTCCAGATCTGTAACCCTGCCCTCCAGACTATATAAGGAGGGGCAAGGGACCCCCCTAGGACGGATCATCATATCATATTCTCTCAACACAAATCAATACAACCAGACGCAGGACGTAGGTATTACGCCAACTCGGCGGCCGAACCTGGATAAAAAGCTTGTCCGTGTCTTGCGTCACCATCTAGTTCGTAGTTTGCGCACCGTCTACCGATAAACTACTACCGTGGGTATACCCCAAGGTAGACTGCCGACCAGCTTTCGTCGACAGTGGCGCGCCAGGTAGGGGGTGTGCGTGCAACTTTCCCGGCGAACAAGATGGTCACGATCCCAGCTTCCGCGACCGTGCCCGAAGGCCTCACGTTCACCGTCGGCCAGGTTACGTGGACGACGTGCAGTGGCGACTTCGCGACCACGGTTCCGAAAGAGATCCAGATCCAATCTGAGATCACGCCGTCTCCGACCACGCGCATGACGGCACCAAGCTCCCGACCACCGTTCCCGCTCTACAAGGGAAAGGAGATCGACTGCTCGGACCTCCTCCAAGCGCTCGATCGCGCTGACTCCAAGCTATTCGAAGTCTCCCAACTAATAGACGGAGTCCTGCGCCGGACCGACCAAGCTGCTCGAGCGGATTTTTCGAAATTCCGCCGGCCAACTCGTGTCGCCACACACGAACGGCTGGGAACGTCCCTGACGATAACCTCAACTCCTTCAGGACGATCCGTCGAGCTCAAAAAGGAAGACTATCCCTGCGGCCTGAACAACTCGGCCTCTGTTTACTCACAGCATGTCCAATCCGTTTTCAGCAAAGCGGGTTGGTCGCCGACAAGGAACAATCGTCACTATGTCAACATGGTGACCATCCGAGAGCTACGGGACGGCCAGGCTTCCAGCACCAACTCAAGCACCGGCTCCGTCCCCACCGAGGTTGTGAACACCGAAGACGAGGACTACGACCTGGATTTTCCTTCACACCCTCCGGGTTTCGACCGATTCCCGATATTCCCCCCCCGGCGAGGGGATATTGTATTCAATGTCAGCGCCGACGAACTGGCTGTTGACGGAGAAACAGACGACCAGAGGCAACTCCGCGAACAGCGTAACGCCGAGCGCGCCCGACGGCGTGCGGACGAGCAACAACAGACGCCACCAGGTAACCTCAACGATGCCTTCGACATGGTCGGGGACCAGCCGGTCTACAAAACACCGAGCGCCAACGTGGCTGTCGCCATGGCCAACCTGGATCGACTTCCTGACACCCCCGAATGCCAGGGAGTCCGGACCAGTATCCGAGCACACCTGATCGCCGCAATGGGACAGACAGCTACCCTGCTCAAGAGAGTCCAAGACGTCTCTTATACCGAAGCCGCCTCCGACCAGACTCATCGTAGCCGCGCCTCACCCAGCAGGCGTCGCCGCAGCCGCTCCCCCGACAACCGTCGAGGGGACTCACGGCGCAATGATGGTGGTCGGGACGCCGATGGCCGCCGCCGGCAGGACCGCGTACGCGGCTAAGAAGAAGATGATCAACACAGGGATCTCCGCCACAACATCCCTCCCAAAGATGCCCGGGACCGCATCAACAGGCGCGCCGCAGAGAGAGCAGTCCACGAAAACCTGCGCCGCATCGAGTACGACGCGACCCACGGTCCTCCGGGCCTAAGGCAGTTCTCTTCACACCTCCGCCAGGTCGTGTGGCCCCGCAATTTCAAGCTCGAAAAACTCAAAAAATACGACGGCAAGGAAAATCCAGAAAACTGGATCACTCTTTATGAAATCGCCGTCCGATCAGCGGCAGGAGATGAGCACGTCATGGCAAATTACTTCCCCGTAGTCCTCGACCAGGCTGGTCATCAGTGGCTTCTCGGCTTGCCCGAGGACTCCTTCGACTCTTGGGAAGAGCTGCGACAGGCTTTCATCGACAACTTCATTGCCACATGCGAGCAGCCAGGAAACAAGTATGACCTTGAAAGGATAAGAGACAGGAAGAATGAACCTCTGCGCGATTACATCCGACGATTCTCGGATATGCGTCTCAAAATCCCGAAGATTTCTCATGACGAGGCCATATCAGCCTTTATCAAGGGTTTGCGTTTCCACGAGGCGCTGAGGAACAAGCTATTGCGTAAGCGCCCATCAACGGTAGCAGAACTCCTCGCCACGGCTAAAAATTACGCCGATGCTGATGACGCAGAAAAACTAATCCGAGATGATGCGAGAGGCCCCGACCAGTCCTCCCGGCGAGATGACAGTCGTGGCCGCTACGACAACAGAAATCACCGCCGCTCCGACAACCGCGATCACCGAGAGGGTTGGGATCGGCGGCGCGACAGCCGCGACGACTTCAGAGGAAAGCGCCCTCGCGAATACGACCACGAAGTAAACACGGTCAAACGTCCCAACGGACGACGGGACTACCAAGACGACTACAATAAAACGTTGAAGGGACCGTGCCAGCTACACCCAAAGTCTAACCACACCATGGAAGAATGCCGCGTCCTCAAAAGTATCTATACACGGCGGGCTGCCCAAGAAGACACCGCCAAGAAGAGTAGCAAACGCGACGGGCACGACCACGAAGACGAGGATGAGGACCAAGACAGGGACCCCCGACACCAATACGTCAGCCCCACCGACGTGGTTCACTTCATTTTCGGGGGCAAGGTCTCCACCGAGTCCAGGCGAGAAAGAAAGCTGTTAAAAAGAGCCTGCCTCAACATAGACAGCACGGACGGGCTGATCGCAGATCCGAAATTTCCCGCCTGGTCCCACAGGGAGATCGCTTTCAGCAGGAAGGACCAGTGGGCTGCTATCCCAGAGCCGGGTCGTTTCCCACTGATTCTCGACCCCTGCATCAATAGCATCAGATTCGAGCGCGTGCTCGTGGACGGGGGAAGCTCCATCGACATCCTCTTCCGCAACAGCCTGCCCTCCCTCAAGATATCACCAGCGCAACTAAAACCTTACGACGCCCAATTCTGGGGGGTTTTGCCAGGTCAAAGTTCGGTGCCCCTCGGACAGATAACATTGCCTGTCCAATTCGGCACACCCGATCACTTCCGGACGGAGTTCATCAACTTCGTAGTCGCGGACTTCGACGGGACTTACCACGCCATACTAGGCCGCCCATCGCTGACAAAGTTCATGGCAGTCCCGCACTACTCATACCTGGTGCTTAAAATGCCCACGGAGAAGGGTGTCCTGACCGTCAGAGGCAACGTTTACACTGCGTACACCTGCGAAGAAGAAAGTTTCAAGATCACCGAGGCAATTGACCTCTCAATCCGCATGACGGAAACAGCAAACCAAGCCGCACAGCTCCCCCCCGACCAGCTCCGATTACCTGAGCAGGAGACAGCCAGAAAGAATTCGAAATCCAAGGAGTACAAAGAAGTGCAGCTGGTCGAAGGCAACCCCGAGAAGACAGCCCTCATCGGGGTTAACCTGGATCCAAAATAGGAAGACGCGCTCGTCAGGTTTCTAAGGGACAACGTGAGCGTTTTCGCATGGAAACCCGCAGACATGCCCGGTGTCCCACGAAACCTGATCGAGCACTCCTTAAACGTCTCGAAGACCGCAAGACCAATCAAGCAAAAACTGCGACGGTTCGCTCGTGACAAAAAGGAGGCTATTAGGACAGAAATAACACGGCTTCTAGCAGCCGGATTCATAAAAGAGGTGTATCATCCCGATTGGCTCGCCAATCCGGTTCTTGTACGCAAAAAGAATAATGAATGGAGAATGTGCGTTGATTACACCGATCTCAACAAACACTGTCCTAAAGATCCTTTTGGTCTTCCTCGCATCGACGAGGTGGTCGACTCAACGGCAGGATGCGAACTCCTCTCCTTTCTAGACTGCTACTCTGGTTATCACCAGATCTCGTTAAAGGAAGAAGATCAGATCAAAACATCCTTCATCACACCCTTCGGCGCATACTGCTACACTACCATGTCTTTCGGACTTAAAAACGCTGGGGCCACTTATCAAAGGGCCATCCAACAATGCCTCCACGACGAGATTCGCGATGACCTTGTCGAGGCCTATGTGGACGACGTGGTCGTAAAAACAAGGGACGCGAGCACCTTAATCAACAACTTAGACCGAACCTTCAAGGCACTCAATAGGTACAAGTGGAAGCTTAACCCCAAGAAATGCATTTTCGGCGTTCCCTCCGGTCTGCTGCTCGGCAACGTCGTCAGTTGCGACGGCATACGACCAAACCCTTCAAAAGTCAAAGCCGTACTCGACATGCGACCACCGAAGAACGTCAAGGATATTCAGAAGCTAACCGGATGCATGGCCGCCCTCAGTCGTTTCATCTCAAGGCTGGGAGAAAAAGGCCTCCCTTTCTTCAAACTATTAAAGGCGTCAGAAAAGTTCTCCTGGACCGAAGAAGCCGACGCTGCGTTCACTCAGCTCAAGACCTTCCTCACTTCACCGCCTGTCCTCACAGCGCCTCAGCCCAATGAAGACCTGCTCCTTTACATTGCTGCAACCGACAGGGTTGTTTCCACGGCAATAGTGGTCGAGCGAGATGAACCAGGTCACGTCTTCAAAGTCCAGAGACCCGTTTACTTCATAAGCGAAGTTTTAAACGAATCCAAGGCCAGGTACCCACAAATACAAAAGCTTATATACGCCATCCTGATAACGTCAAGAAAACTGAAGCACTACTTCGACGGCCATCGAGTCCTGGTGACAACCAGCTTCCCTCTCGGGGACATCCTGCGCAATAAAGACGCCAATGGCAGAATCGTGAAATGGGCAATGGAATTATGTCCATTTTCCCTGGAGTTCCAGAGTCGCACCACTGTCAAGTCCCAAGCCCTGGTCGATTTCATTGCCGAATGGACGGATCTCAACGAGCCTTCCGTTCCCGATGTCTCAGACCACTGGTCAATGTTCTTTGATGGGTCCTTGAACATCAACGGTGCAGGCGCTGGGATACTGTTCGTATCACCCAACAAGGACAAACTCCGCTACGTCCTTAGGATCCTTTTCCCGGCGTCAAACAACATCGCCGAATACGAAGCATGCTTACACGGCATACGACTAGCCGTTGAACTGGGGGTCAAGCGCCTCTATGTCCACGGCGACTCCGCTTTGGTCATCAACCAGCTCAACAAGGAGTGGGACGTAACCCACGAAAAGATGGATCTTTACTGCAAGGAAATCCGCAAATGGGAAACTAACTTCTATGGCATAGAGTACATCCACGTGGTCCGGGATAAGAACCAAGCAGCAGATGCGTTGTCAAAGTTAGGCTCATCTCGGGCCCAGATCCCGCGGGGTATTTTTGTCCAGGACATCCATGAGCCAAGCGTAAGCCCTCCCCTGGTCGACAAGCAACCCACCGAGGCCATGCTCATAGATGACGCCACTCCGACAACCGGTGGGCATGACTGGCGTACCCCGTTCATCAAATACATATCAGACGGGACAGGCTATCAGGACAAAACAGAGAACGAGCGCCTCATCCGACGATCAAAGAACTACATCCTGGTCGACGGAAAACTCATGCGGAAAAACGCAAGCTCCGAAGTACTGCTCAAGTGCATACCCCAAGATGATGGTATCAGGCTCTTGGAAGACATACACGCTGGATCCTGCGGCAATCACGCCGCATCTAGAACGCTGGTCGGAAAGGCTTTCCGAGCAGGTTTTTATTGGCCAACCGCGGTCGGCGACGCAGAAAAACTGGTTCGCCATTGCGAAGGATGTCCCTGGCTACCTGGGAACAGGCTTGTCCCCAAGCCGGCGCGCATGGGAAGCGTTGCTTGAGCGCTTCCTCGTCTTCCCAGGTAGCCAGGGACTCATCGAAACTTGACCATTTGATGAGCACCTGTTGCACAGTACCGTTGCCGCGAGGGTGAAGACGACGCTGCAGGACCTTCTCAGGGACTTGCAGAGCGTCTTCCATGTCTGGCAACTGAGAACAAACAGGAGTAGCAGAAGGAGGAGCTGGCTTGAGAAGGGAGACATGGAATACCGGGTGAATTGAGGAGGACGGAGGCAGTTCCAATTTGTACGCCACTGTCCCAATCTTTGCAATGACTTTGAAGGGCCCGAAGTATTTGAAACACAGCTTGTTGTGGGCACGGGGGGGGGGGGGGCAGAGAAGACTGCACATAAGGTTGGAGACGGAGGTAGACATGATCTCCAACGTTGAACTTGCGGTCCGAACGTTTCTTGTCAGCCTGGTGTTTCATGCGTTGTTGTGCGCGAAGAAGGTGTTGACGCACAACCGCAACCATTGTCGCACGCTCCGCCAGCATGGACTCAACATCGGGAACAGAAGAGACAACAGCATCAGAAAGACCGAAATGCTTAGGGGGATGCCCATAGAGTACCTCAAAGGGAGAACGACCCAGTGCCGAATGTTGACTTGTATTATACCAATATTCTGCCAAAGATAGCCACTTGAGCCACAGCTTGGGACATGAGTGAATGAAGCAGCGAAGATATGTTTCCAAGCACTGGTTTACTCGCTCGGTTTGACCGTCAGATTGAGGATGGTAAGCGGAACTTAAGCAAAGCTGAACCTTAGCCAGCCTGAACAATTCGTTCCAGAAGGCACTGGTGAAAACCGGGTCTCTGTCGGAGATGATGTGTGTGGGCAGTCCGTGCAGCTTGAACACAGAGTCTAGAAAAGCCTGAGCCACCTTGCCAGCAGTGTATGGGTGATGTAAAGGAACAAAATGCGCATATTTGCTGAACTTATCGACAATCACCAAGATACAATTGGCAGTGCCAGAGGTGGGCAGACCATCAATAAAGTCCATGCTGATTACCTGCCAAGAAGAGGATGGCATAGGAAGAGGGGACAGTAAGCCTGGATATCGGGACCGGTCAGGTTTAGCCTGAGCACAGACTGAACATGTAGTGACAAAGTTGCGGATATCTGCCTTCATGCCCCGCCATGCAAAGTGTTGTTTGATCCGGGCATAGGTCACTGGGAAACCAGAGTGCCCTCCCAGAGCGCTGTTGTGGAGAGCGGACATGACCCTGTGGTGGAGAGGAACATTGCTGCCCAACCAAATGCGCCCTTTATATCGAATGATCCCACCAGTGAGACTGTAAGGGGGCGAGCTGTCAGGATTCACAGACAGTTGTTGCAACAGTTTAGAAGCGTAGGGATCGGAGGAATAACCAGTCACCACATCAGCTAACCATGTAGGCGTCACTGAGGATATAGCCTGCAGCTGAGAAGGCGCCTCAGGATGGCGGGAAAGAGCATCTGCAGCCTTGTTGGTGGTACCAGGTTTATAAATGACCCTATACTGCAGACCGGCTAGTCGGGTATACATCTTAAGTTGCCAAGGAGTGTGAAGGCGCTGATCGGACACATGTATGAGGCTGCGCTGGTCTGTAAATATGGTGAACTCATTGTGTTGCAAGTAAGAGCGCCACTGATCAACTGCAACTAATATGGCCAGGTACTCTTTATCATAGGTAGATAAGCCCCGAGTGCGCGGTCCCAGAGATTTGCTGACAAATGCCAAGGGATGCCCATCTTGCATCAGCACTGCTCCTACACCGGTATCGCTAGCATCGGTCTGGATTTGAAAGGGCTTGTTGAAGTCCGGAAGAGCCAATACAGGAGCGGACATAAGAGCGGACTGCAGAGCCGAAAATGCAGTGGAGTGAGTGCTGGTCCAGCAGAAAACAACACCTTTCTTGAGCAAATCATACAGTGGGCGAGCAATAACTGCGAAATGCTGGACAAACTTTCTGTAATAACCAGCGAGGCCGAGGAAACTGCGTAAATCTTTGACATCCTTGGGTACAGGCCAGGAACGAATGGACTCCAGCTTAGAGGGATCGGTGCTCACTCCGTCGGCACTGATCACATGGCCTAAATAGGCAATAGATTCTTGTGCAAACCGGCATTTGCTCAACTTAACCAGCCACTGATCTTGTTGGAGTAATTCAAACACTTGCCGCAGATGCACCAAATGTTGTTCCCAAGATGGACTATATACTAGGATGTCATCAAAGAACACTATGACACAAACGCGAAGCAGAGGCTTAAGGGTAACATTCATGGCGCCCTGGAATGTATTAGGGGCACCAGTAAGGCCGAAGGACATCACATTGTACTCGAAGTGGCCCCGGTGGGTTTGAAAGGCAGTTTTGTACTCCTCGCCAGGTGCCATTCGGATCTGATTAAAGCCAGCGCGTAAGTCCAGACAGGAAAACCAACGAGCCTGAGCTAGCTCATCCAGCAGTTCATCAATGACCGGGATTGGAAACTTGCTCTTAACAGTGAGTGCATTCAACATTCGGTAATCAACACACATACGCCACGACTGATCTTTCTTTTTGACCAGAAGGACGGGAGAGGAGAAGGGACTGCGACTGGGCCGAATCATACCAGTGCGAAGAAGCTCAGACACTTGTGACTCAATTTCAGACTTGAGCTTTGGCGAGTATCGATACTGCCTGATGCAGACTGGTTGGGCTCCAGGAACCAAAGGAATGGAGTGGTCACAGTCACGACGCGGTGGCAATGTTGAAGGTTCTGCGAAGAGCTGACTGAACTCATCCAGGATAGACTGAACTTGGGGATGGACTGTGTGTGTGGGTTGATCAACGGCATCAGATGAAATACTGAACACCATAACCGACGAACAATTCTCTGAAACATCGCCTAGACCGTGAAGCAGCACAGAACCAGAACCATAAGAGATTGACATCCACTTGTTGCGCCAGTTAACTTTCATCGGCGAGAAGGCTTCAAGCCAATCCATACCCAAGATGATATCATAGGATCCCAAGGGAAGGACACGGAAAGTGGAGTGAAAGGTGTAGCTCTGGACTGACCATTCAACATCTGGAATTACGGTCTCGCATAAGATAGTGTCCCCATTAGCAACTTTGACCGACACTGGGTGAGGCAGAGGTTGGTGTCCTGACAGCAGAGAAGCAGTGGCTGTGCTGATGAAGGAGTGAGAACTTCCAGAATCAACCAGAATAGAAACCTGATGACCCAATAGCTTGCCACTGAATTGCATTGTATGAAGTGAGGACTGGCCCTGAACTGCCGCCGCTGAGCAAGTGAAGAACAGATGTGAAGGTGCGTCAACTGCAGGTTCCTGATCATCAGAATGAGGATCCTCCTCCTCATCTTGGAAAGAATCCTGGAACAATTCCCAGACCTCCTGGAGAGCGTGAAGTTGTGGCTGGGAAGAACATTTGTGTCCGGGAGCCCATTTTTCGCCGCAACGTATGCACAAGCCACGGGCGCGATGGAAGTTCTTGAGAGAGGAAAGCTTGTCCTCGGGAGAAGAGAATTTTGAACCCGACGGCTTATCATCCGCCATACGACCCTGGGGCATTGGGGACCCCAGACCGCCGCGGCCAGCACTGAACTTGGAGAAATCCGTTCTGCGGTCCCTCGTCCGCACAGGACCACCAGCTTCTTCCTGCAAAGACGCCAAAGTATACGCAGCATCGAGAGAAGCAGGACGAGCAACAAGAATAACAGCACGAATGTCCTCGCGTAAACCATCGATGAACCGAGTTGTATAGGCTAGTGTGTCTGGGTTGGGGTTGTAGGATTTAAGCTGGTCAATGAGTTCGGTGAATTTGTCGATATACTCGGACACCGACCCAGTCTGACGAATGTTAAAGAGTTGGCGAAGTAACAGCTCGTGCTGGTCGCGACTGAAGCGTTCGTGCAGGAGGGAACAAAAAGACTTCCAATTAAGGGAGGCTAAGATATGTTCAATGGACTGGAGCCAGCGTTTAGCTGCGCCTGTGAAATGCATTGTGGCCACTCGTATCCACATTGATGGTTCCACAGCATACATCTCAAAGTAATTGACCGCACAAGTGATCCAAAACTGAGCGTGATCACCATCGAATTTGGGAAAGTCTAGTTTAGGCAGTCGCCCCAGCTGGGCAGAATGGAAAGTAGGGGAGGACACAGGCGCGGAAAGAGCGGCAGTGGGGTGAACGATGCTAGTGGGGTTGTGCTGCTGGGGAAGGAATTGGGCAGTGGGTTGGGTGGGGGCAAAATTTTGGTGGAAGGCAAAGGCGTGGGGGTCGGGAGGAAGAGTAGGGTGGTGAACTCGGTAGGGATGAAATTGGGTAGGAGATGGAATCGGTGCAGATGGGATAGGGTTCATCTTAGGAAATGCAGGAGGATGATCACACGTACCGTGAACTGCAGGGTGGGCGAGGGTCGTCACCGACCCATAGCCCTGCTCGCGGTGCCCGTTGGGCCAGTCGGCCTTCTCTCCGGCAGGTGGGCGCGCGGAGGCCGACTCGGTGAAGGGGGCGACGCCGAGGCGACCGCTGCTCGTGCGCGTCGCAGGAGACCGTTCCACCCCCTTTAGGCGCTTGATCTCCAGGCAGATGTCGTGGACGGAGGCCTCCACCCACGGGCGCCATTCGTCGAACACCACGGCCGCGTCCTCCAGAGCCGCCACGCGGTCGTCGCGTTCGTCCCGCATCTCAGAGAACCGGATCAGCTCCAGGTCATCCATCTTCTCCTCGAGCTCTCCGACGCGGTTGGAGAAGCCCCGGTTCCATTCTTCGGCAGCAACAGCCGCCTCCGAATTCGCCGAGCAGTAATCCTCGAGGGCGGAATGCCGGGCGGCCGGCCCTGGAACGGAGCTGGTGAAGGCTTCCACCGCCGCCAGACGCCGCTCCGTCTCGTCGTCATGATCCCGTCGCGCGGACTCCGCATCCGCGAATCGGGCTTCCCACTTGGCGTCGAAGGAATCGAATCGGCGGATGAGCTCCTCGAATGCCGACTTGACGGCGGGATCCATAGCTCCACGAGATCGCTGCAGCCGGGTAAAGTGGGTGTGCCCGGCAGCGAGCTCCAGCGCGAGGCTCCGGTCGACGGCTTTGATACCAATGTCAGACCCCCGCTCGCTACGGCAAGGATCCGGCGAACTCTCCTACTTAACGGGGAAGAGAGGAAGAGGGAGTCCGCCGCCGGCAACCAGCCGCACGGGGATGAGTGCTTAGGGTTTAGAGTTTGGGTACAATGTATTTTGTTACAGAAATACCCTCCCTTCTTACTACTTATACTCCTGTCCTTCACACCTTGTTGAGCAGGACTTGCAGCTCCATTCCGGTCCAGAAACCTTAGCGCTTGGGCGTTTGGGCCGGCTTCCCCTTCTGGGCCTTGCAGGGCTCCCAGGATGGGGGATGCTGACACAGAGGTACTACAAATAAAGAATAGGTAATACCAGGTCAGTGTCGTATCATCATTTGTTCTGTCCATGTGCCCAATCCTGACAATTATATACTATCAGATCATATTCTTCTGGTTGCTGGCAACAAGCAATTGATTAGGATTAGGCAAAAGGACAAATTATCATATAGTTTGTAACTTACACACCCCTCCTCTATATAAGTCTTTAAATCAATATCTATATCTATACTTAATATTAAAGAGTAAAAATTTCTCTATATTTTTCCATGGTCTACCCTCTCTCACTACTTGTGTGTCCCTCCACTCCACTCTCTAAAGCATAGTCATAGCTGGCTTTACTAAGGCCATGTTGGTTCTTCTTGCTAAATTTTAGCCAACTAAAAATATTTTAACTACTCTTAGATGATTAATAAGACTAAACTATTTTAGCTTCTTGTAGCCAGTGTGTTTGGAAGTTTAGCTACTAAAGTGACTACCAAACAAGCCCTAAGAGTAATACACTAGTACTAGGTTACCCATCGCAATAGGTTCCAAAACAACTCATCATCACCGTTGGTTTTGGCCCCTCGGTAGTGAAAGTCATTGATGATATGAACGGTTATCACCGTTGGTTCGTGTTACCAACCGGTGAGAAACTCCAAAAATAAAGTTTCCAAAAAATTAAAAACCAGACAAAAAAAATTTAATCCTAAGAGGTAGTATTTGAACCCAAGACTTGTACCCTCGTACATAGCTCCCTTGACCACACCCCAAAGTGACTAGTGCTTAAAGTGCATATATATTCCCCTTGTAGGATTTTGAAATGAATAATAGATTCAAATCTTAAAAAAGCAATCAACTATAAAGTTGTAATTCTCATCCAGGTCTAACTTTTGTTTTGGTTATTTCGCCAGCTGAGGTTGTTTCACAAATTTGAATTTGAAATTGTGAGAACTTAACATATAATTTTAGCACTGCAAATGATTTAAAATAAAAAATTCATCAATTATAAAGTTATAATTCTTATCTAGATCTATAACTTTGGTTTTGGTCATTTTTCTATCTGAGACCGTTTGAAAATTAAATTGTTAGAACTTTGAAAGCATCTATCTAGGCCCATAATTTGGTTTTTGCTATTAACAATGACAAAATTATTGTGACTAACGTGTGTTTTGCAGCGACATTACTTTAGTGAGGTCAATGATGGTTTTCATGCCTCTATTTGATGGCATTTTTTATTTGGTTTTCAAAGGATGAACATGAATATTAAGGATCAATGAATTCTAAGTGTATGTCAATGGTGCTGAGGAACACTTAGAGTAGTGATAGGACCTTTGTTTTTCTTTGGTGGTACTATAAAGGGGGATTATGAATGTGTAATTTGACCTAGTTGAGTCTATTGAGTGGATGGTGCACATTTATAAAAACTAGCACTTGGTAGCCTAGATGAAGCCCAAGAATGATTGGAATCAAAACAAACTCAAAGGCGTTTGAATTGTTGGACGAGTTTGGTGGTGCTCTGCATGCACCGTACCTGTCTTGTAGGCACTAGACGTCCAACAATGTTTTTAGATGGAGAACAAGGGATGACACAATGGTGTCTGGTGTGCATTGGACATGTGGATCAGAGAAGGATCATGGCTTGGTGTTGCACTATGTACGGTGTTGCACTAGGTGCCACCGTCGCACCATTCTACCAGAGAGGTATGCAAATGGAACTTGGCGACTCAAGACTCACCAGAGATGTCTAGTGTGCACTGGACGGGTGCACTGGATGCGTTGTATAGTAAACGACTAGTTTTCAAATTAAACTAGCCAATGGAGCCTCACCAGACTTGTTTGGTGCCAAAACCAGGACTACACCAAACACGTCGGGTACACATGTTTTTAGCAAGTGGAGGGTTAATGACTAGTTCACTGCCTTGGATACCCCTCCATCTCAAGCTAGAGACCTCTTTTGGCATTCTGAAGTTGCACCATCCATCCATTTGTGTCGAAAAGAGAGGTGTGGCCTATTGGAGTGATTTGGATTTGCTAATTCAAGATTAAGGACTCTATTAGTGCTTAGAGAGTACCAAGTGTGCATCCACTCTTCTCATTAGACTTGGTTAGGTCAAATGAGAGTTTGTGCTTGTTATTCTGAGTGATCGACATCACCTAGAGGACTTGGTGCTAATTGGAAGCTTGGTGATCTCTTGGTGGTGATTGTGGGAGACCCAACTCAATACTATGAGCGATTGTGGGCAATTAACTATGCCTAGAGAAGCGGAGAATTAGCACATAGAGAGCACTTGATCCTTGCACTGATCAAGAGGGAGCTATACCCTTGCGTGGGTGCTCCAACGAGGACTAGTGGAGTGCCGACTCTCCGATACCTCAAGAAAACATCACCGTGTTCCTAATCCTCTCTTTACTTTTAGCATTTACATTTGCACAATTACTTACATGTTTCTACTTTCCTAGAATCACCATGGTAGCTTAGGGTTGGAACTAGGTTCCTAAACTTTTTTTTGCAGACATTAGAAACTCTTTTAGGCCGCATAAGGGGTGAAATGGGCTAAGTAATAGGTTTTAATTTTATGAGAATTTTAGATTAGCCCCATTCACACCTTATTGGGCATCTTGATTTTTTTAAACTTGAAACATGATATATGGACTGCAAACTATTTTAAACGAAAACTCATCAATTACAAAGTTATAGTTCTCATCGAGATCTACAACTTTGGTTTTGGTCATTTGGACAATTAAAAAATGGAATTTAAAAAGATGAGAACTTTAAGTAGAATTTTAAGATTTTAAACGACTTCAAATGAAAAGATCATCAATTACAAAGTTATAGATCTCATCGAGGCCGACAAGTTTTATGTAGAATTTGTCTTCATCCAACTTGATTTAAAGAAGTTACTAGTTTTACAACGCTGTAACATGGTAATTACCACTGGCTTATAAGGGCACTCACAATGCAAGACTCTATCACAGAGTCTAAGACAATTAATTACATATTATTTATGTTATTTTGCTGATGTGGCAGCATATTTATTGAAGAAACAGGTAGAAACAATAAGACTCCAAGTCTTATTTAGACTCTAGGTCCACATTGTTCGAGGTAATAAATAACTTTAAACTCTACTCCCTCCATACTAGAAATACATGACATTTAGGACATGATTGTGCTTACCAAGGAGTCATTAATTAGAGGATAATCTTTCAATTTTACCCTTATTAAATAGAGGCGTAGGTAGCATGCTTGGGAGCCGACATCCGTTCGTGTCCCTTAGTATGCATGCATTGGAGCCGGCGTCCGTTCGCGTCCGTTAGCATGCATGCATGGGAGACGCCCGAGAAGACTAGGAGACGCCCGGCCTTTCGCGTCCGTTAGCATGGGAGACACCCGTCCATTCGTGTGGGAGATGCAGGCGGAAGACTGAAAGGCAGGAGCAGTCCAGTCCATCAGACCCCTTCGGAGGCTAGGACGTCATTCTTTGCGAAAGCACAGAAGAAACCCAGACCGTCATCTAATCTAGGTACTAAAAGCCCAAGTTTGGTTTTGGTAATTAATGACACCAAGTTGCTAATGCCTTTTGTTTAAGTGATTTGAGTTAGGCATAGCAACACATGTGATGAAGGTGCATGGTGGCATGGAAAGGTGGCCACATGATCACAAAGGGATGAAGCATAAAGTGAAGATCATGGTGATAAACAAGGAGCAAAGTTATCAAGGCAAAGGTATAAACATAGGGTTTTACTTTTGCCGGTCTAAGATGAGTAGAGAAGTGATTGACCGGGTTTAGGATAGATAGCCGACTATCAAGAGGGGAAATCACGGTCATCTCTCGAATCAAGTGCTACTAGGTCTACATCTTGAGCATATGCATTAGGATCTAGTAAAGTGCTAACTTAACTCCTTTGGTGAAAATGTTTGTGAAAAGCTAACACACATGCACTTTGGTGGTGGACACTTGTTGGTGTTAGCACATTTGCAAAGGAGGTGGAGTTCCTAGGGTTGAGAGGGGTGTGGGTTCCTCTCTCCCTCCCGCCGAGCTTGCGAGGCGGGATTCGGCGCTTTTTGAGAAAAATAAGAGTATATTTTCTATTGCGCCGGTGGGAAATTTGGAGAAGTCGCGGGAGTGTTTTCTCACTGAGAAACACTCACCGGACGCTGAGTGCGGAGGCACCGGACGCTGGCCTTAGCGTCCGGTGTGCTTGACCCTGCTAGGGTTGAGCACCGGACGCACTCTGGTAGCGTCCGGTGGTTAGCGTCCGGTGTGAGGGGTTTTTGCAACCCTCTCTGCGCACGAGTCCGGTGAGCACCGGACCGTCCGGTGCCTAGCGTCCGGTGAGGTCGCGAGTTTGACAAACTCTCTGCGCATGAGTCCGGTGTGCACCGGACCGTCCGGTGTGGACTTGCAGAGCGTCCGGTGTGTTGCTGGTAGCCGTTAGGATCTGACACGCGAGATTCAAAGAGGACACGTGGCCAACTCCAGTGCACCGGACGCAGGGAGTCGAGCGTCCGGTGCTCACTTAGTAGCGTCCGGTGCCCCCGATTTCAGCCCAGTGAAAACAGCCAACGGCTAGTTTCTTTGAGGGGCTTATAAATTGAAGGTGGCTGGCTTTGGGAGGTTCTCTCTTGCACATTTGATTACTTGAGGCATACTTTGAGCTAGAGAACACTCCCTCCACTCATCTCCTTGCTTGTTTGCTAATCCTAGTGAGATTGAGTGAGATTCAAGTGCATTGCTTTGATAGTTGCATTCAGTGGCACTTGATTCTTGAGTTTGCTGCGGATTTCTTGTTACTCTTGGGTGTTTCCCGACGCCCTAGACGGCTTGGAGCAGCGGTGGTGTTGAGCTCGTGATTGGAGATTGTTTCGAGCCTCACCAAGTGATTTGTGAGGGGTTCTTGAGCCTTCCCCGCGGGAGATCGCAATTGGCTACTCTAGTGGATTGCTCGTGGCTTAGAGGATCCCCATCTTGTGAGTGGATGTGCGGCACCCGCTGAGGGTTTGGCTTTGGATTGCCAATTAGCTCGTGATCCATCAAGTGGGTGTATCGCCACAACGAGGACTAGCTTGCCGGGAAGCAAGTGAACCTCGGTAAAAAATCTTGTGTCATCTCTTGCCGAGGATTCTCTTGTGATTGTGAGTGATTGATTGGATATATCTCTACTCTACAACGTTGGTATAAAAATCACTCTCCACTCCTTTACTTTCTTGTATATCTTGCTAGTTGCTTAGCTTGTTTAGGAGTGTAGCAAGTTTGTAGTTGTGCTTTCTTGTTGTAACTTGTGTTTAGCTTTCTTGCTAGACTTGTGTAGGTGGCTTGCATAGCTTAGTCGTGCTAGTGCTAGAATAGCTTCGCCTTTTGTTTTACTAATCAACTTGTCTAGTTGAAGTTTGTAGAATTTTAAATAGGCTATTCACCCCCCCCCCCCTCTAGCCTTTTGGACCTTTCAGGTACGGAGGGAGTATGATAGAGTCTGCATTGTGAGTGCCCTAAGTCAAATGAAAACTATGTTTGTACTGTTTACACCCTCATAAATGATGCAAACACTCGGTCTTAATCTCTCCCTCCAGTTTGCACTCTCACCCCGAAGCTGCTGTTGTCTATTTTGTGAATTTCATAGGGCTTGTGAAGTTTCAAGTAGATCTGGCTCTAGGAGAAGTTTAGCAAACAAAGATAATTATGTTTTTTTCTGAGAGACGTTACCAGGACATCACTCAGTTATGATCTGATGTCTGGCTCCCTTGCTCGAGCAGCCGATTTGCAAAATTGTCAGAATTAACTGCTTTGGGTTCGCCTTTGCACTTGTCAGGAGGAGGTGATGACACGGCTGCAAGTATGCCAATCTGCAGCAAATGAAAGATTGAGAGGCCATCATCCTTCTTTGTTTTGATCAAATTCAAAGCAAAGAAGCAGAGCATCTTAATCAGAGTGAATTTCATAGGGCTGCTGCTTGTCGAGAGTATTGTGTGCAGAACCATACATTGTCTGAGTTAAAATATCTTAATCAGAGTGTCTATAATCAAAATAACATGTTGTGTAAATGATTAAAATAATGTTGCATTAAAGTATTTAAAATCATGTATATAGTGTAGAAGTATATTGGCAAAAACTTTTGGCAATATGCTTATATTAACATGTGAATTGAAGAAGGATCTAGCTGAGTGTTTCGCTAGTCTCATGAAAGACATAACAACATTGTCGAAAGAAATTATCTACTAGGCCATGTTTGGTTTTCAAAGAATTGAGAGGGATTGCAAAATAATCTAATAATAAAATGAGAAGCACTTTTTGTAGTATTGGTTTTAATTCATGGGATCCAAACAGGCCAGAGTTGAGATGGACTAGAGGAGATAATGTAACTTTTATGGAAAGATAAAATATGAAGTTTGATCAAAATACCTATAACCTTATTATATATTAACATATGAAGCAGCCAATGCAAGCAAGATGTAGCCAAAGGGGTGTCTGGGCGGTCTCATGAAAGACTTAACAATAATGTAGAACAAATTATCTATTAAATTTGAGAATTGAGATTAAATATGAAGTACGATCAAAATACCTAGAACCTTGTCTTACTGTTACTAATTAAAGGATCCTAATAACATAACCTAAACGTTACTCGTCACCAGACACAACACAAATGATAAATCTTAGTGAAGTATCACAACGTAAAGCTGTGGCATCTGGCTTGTTTGCCTTGCTGAGAGGCGAACGTCTTGGAAGCAAAAAAGTCACTAAGTGACTAACATTTGGGGGCCATATTGACTGCATATATGGGAAGATTTGTGCTTCCATTTTGATCGGTTTGAGGCCCAATGCAGCTTTTCCTGCACCAATTGAGGCCCAATTGAATCGTTTTTCATTTTTTTTTGGTTTGCCTACCTTATTTATACATGCCATATTTGTTTTCGCCTATAGATACCATCTTATTGGAAGCCTAAATATCATCCTCTCTCTCTCTCTCTCTCTCTCTCTCTCTCTCTCTCTCTCTCTCTCTCTCTCTCTCTCTCCTAGGCTTTGCCCATTCGAACAATTACATTACAACAATTTCAAACCAATTTCAAGGACTTACACATATATCAATAAGCACATGCAAATTAATAAGGTTCACATCAAGGTTGTTAGCACAGAATATTAACAGTACTGTTCAAAGGAGCCCTTTTTTCCTGCCAAAATGAGTGTGGAGTCAGTAGAAGGCTCGATTTGTGCTTCCTCTGTCTTTGGCTCCTCCGGTACTGTAGAATAGAGCCGAGTACGAAAGTATGAAAAAGCCTAGCCAAACGAGACCTTAAAATATGTGAGATGCAATAACAAACTTTATTGTTCCACAAAGTACTTCTAACACACCCCCAGCTAAAGAGCATGAAAGTTATCGGTCATCGTCCATATAACCTATCAGTGAGCATCTACATTATTTAATACTACTTGAGACCAATATGCTTATGAGTGTCACAAGTAAACAAGTACATATAAAGAATTACTAGGTGAAACATTTTATGCATTTTATAATGATGTATTGTGGCCCCAACCAAATCTCAGAATTTTTTGTACAAGATTCAAGTTTTATAAGTTCATAAGAAAATATTAATTAAGGGGGTGTTTGGTTCTCCATAGAATCCAAAATGCAAAAACTAACTACTTTGGAGTGATGAAATGCAAAATACCAAAATTTTCAGAGTCATGTTGAGTTCCATCCAAAATGCAGAATTTATTGTCCTCATGAAGCCTCTTGTTGCTCATTTTGGGTTTTTTTCCCCTCTTGAGGCCAAAATCCAAAATGTAGAATAACTACCTTTTTGCCAAAAATTTTGCATGGTGTGTTAGTTCCATTTTGCAAAATGATGAACCAAAACCAAAAATTTTTTGGAAAAAAATGAGAACTAAACACCCCCCTAAGTAACTAACTAAAAAGTTTGTAGTACAAAGTAATACAAATACTTTATTTTCTCCTTCAAATTTGTGTATGATCTTGAAATGCCTGCATGCACTCATACAAATATTTCTTTATAGCTTAAAACTATTTTCCTCGCACATCTAGCATTTCAAATTTTGTGTAGTTCCAGTTAAAATGATAGAAGTACACTTAAATTCTAAACAGCATATGTTATTGGAAAAACTATAGTTAAATTCTTCACGTGAACATACATATGAAACAAAGATATTTGTCCATTTTTTATGTATAAAACGGAAATCCGGCATGTGCATGTCGATCCGAACGCGCTCCAGCAATGGGCCAATCCCAACGCTCTCCGTTTGAGCCATGCAGCAGCGCGGTCAGCAGCCCAGCACTGGCACTCAATGGGGGGTTTCCATCGACAGGGCCTGGAGGCGCCAGTAGCCCAACTCAGCCCGTAAACGTGTACGAATATATTTTTCTTGCATGCATGCACTTTAACGAATTTAATTTGTAGTGTCCAACATAGACCATCTTTAAGAGATTCTAAAATTTTTGGATTCTAAAACCTGAGTTTGGAGGCTCTCCAAAAAAGTGTTTCTCTAAGAGCATCTGCAAGAGCCTTTGAAAATCTACTCTCTAAATCAACGTTTAGAGAGGCATTTGAGTAAAAATTATTTTTTGTATTTTTATACTCTTCAACAACTTTTCTATAACTTGTACGCAGTTAATTAGAGTCATCCTCATTCTTTATCTTTGACTACTGAGAAATCTAGAATAGAGGATATCTATTTTATTGAATATCCAATTGAAGAGGTTGTTGGAGGATGTTTTTTCATCAAAGTCTCTATTCTTGTAAAGTAGGAAAGATATAAAGAGCCTCTTGGAATATGTGGGTAGTCCTTAAGGTTCTTTCTATAATTTACTCTCTAAATGATCATTTGTAGGTAGTCATTTAAGTAGAAATCATTTTCTCTATTTCTTTGTACCTCCAAAAGATTTTTTATATCTTATGCATACTCTAGAGAATCATCATCATTCTCCATCTTTAGCTAACGAGAAATCAGGAACAAGGGATATATCTATATATATTTGAGGATGCATTTAAAGAGACTTTTGAAAGGCACCCCCTCCCTAAATCTCCATTCAACCGTCTTTCTAAAACTCACTCTCTAAATCATATGTCATTTGAATAAAAATCATTTTTTATATCTTTCCAATTTTCAACAGCTTTTCTATATCTTGTGAGCACTCTAGCCAGAGAGTTAGGCAAGCAAGAATTCTGTAATAGAGGATGACTATTATTTGATAACTAATTTTATAGAACATGTTACAAGGTATTTTTAACCAAATTCTATATTCCTAACAACTAGGAAGGGTACAGAGGATGTCTTAAAGTTACTCTAAAATGTATGCATTCTTTATTAGAGGACTTCATTAGTGGATATGGAGTAGCAAATATGCATCCACCTTCCTAATTAGACTTGTTTAGGTGTAGTGAGAGTTTACGCTAGTTACTCTTGGTGATCGTCATTACTTAGACGGTTTGGTGGCGATTAGGAGCTTGGTGAGAGACCCAGCTCATGGTGTAAACAATTTTGGTGATTCACCGTGCTGGAGTGGCAAAGAATCAATCTGTAGAAAGCAATTGGTCCTTGCATGGATCAAGAGGGAGCTATACCCTTGCACGGGTGCTCTAACAAAGATTGTTGGGGAATGCTGACTCTCTGATACCCCAAGGAACATTGTCATATGTTCCTAATCCTTCTACTTTATATTTGAGCAACTTACCTTGATTTACATTACTAGAATTTTCCTTGTAGCTAGTATAACGTTGGAACTAAAAAGATTTGTACGGTAGATTATATAGAAAACACTATTAGGCACATGGAGTGAAACAGACTGTGATTGATTTTAGTTTCGTGAGAATTTTATATTAGTCCAATTCAACTCTCCTCTTCGATATCTAGATCCTTACGGCCACATAGAAAGGTCACTAAGGGGCAAGTTTGGATGTCTAGCCAGGTCTTGCCTCACCACATCAAGCAAGAAGTTGGAACAGGTGATATGTTTAGATTTGTTACCCATTTGTCCATGCAGGCAAGGATTTCCCTTGCTAGCTTGGATGAGCCTATTTGGCTCACATGTGCTTGCAAGGTTTACCTTGCCGAGCGAGGCTAGGATAGAAATGCTAGCAAGGGTGGCTGCTCCTATTGTCGACACTTGCGGCTTGTTGAATTGAACATGGAATCTTGTCATCCGTCGACAAGAGTATGGGCAATGGATAGGCGCTAGTAATGGGGGTTCCCTATGGGCGAATGGCCGAATCAAGAGGGTGTGGTATCAATGATATCAAATGCGGGAATATGGGGCAAGGAGAGGCATGCATGAGACAGAGGATGAGCGGCACACATGAGGAGAGGAAGGAGCATGCGGGAGAGGGGATATACTCGCGAGAAACTCTTTGTGGGGCTGAGGATAGTGAGCAGCATCTACTCGAGAAATCTTCTAGCGTAAATGCGGGGATAGTGAATGGGGGAAAATAGAGAACGAGAAAGAGATGTTGGGAGGAGGTTTTGTCGCTAGATTGATGAAATCAGGGTTCGTAGCAGGCAATATCGACTCTATTGGAGTTGCTCTTAGACAATACTATCTCCTTCCAAAAAAAGATGTATTTCTAGTCATGCATGAAGACAAATGCTTGTTTTATATTTATATATATATATATATATATATATATAGGACAAAGAGAATACGTCACTTTGAGTTCACCAAAAACTCAAATGCAACTGCATGGGTGTAGCAAGCAAATTATATACTATAATTCATAAATTAGTTTAGAAATTAATATTTTCTTTCATGAAACTCATTGCTATTTAACTAGATTAATCAGGACTTCCATTATTTGAGAGAACATAATGCATTTTTGTGTGTGTTTGTATTCACATAAAAAATTTAAATATTTCAGAGGGGGTGACACGTCATCAAACATGGTGAGATTTTTTTATATTTAAAAAAAATGCAAAAACCATTAATTAATACTAATATAGTAATAATCTCTTGGTTAGGAAAACAGAATGCAGACCATGACAACAAAATGACTGTTATGTTCACAATAGCAAAGTATAGCATAGCACCTTTGGCAGCTCTCTCATTGAGCCATGTTATGTTAGTTTAAGGCCTTGTTTAGTTTACTCCAAAAACCTAAAATTTTTCAAGATTCCTTGTCACATCGAATCTTGTGGCACATGAATAGAGCATTAAATATAGGTGAAAATAAAAACTAATTACATAGTTTATCTGTAAATCGCGAGACGAATATTTTAAGCCTAGTTACTTTATAATTGGACAATGTTTGTTAAATAAAAACAAAAGTGCTACAATGTCGTTTTTCTAAAATTAAGCCAAAACCATGGCCACCAATTTTGATGACGTCCCAAAATTTGGCCAGACACGCACGCCCAAGATCATATATATATATATATATATATAGGCCGAGCGTTCTTTCATTTCGAATTGAAAGAAAAGAAGACGACCCTAGCTAGTGGACGGCCGCGGCGCCCAGCCCAGCCCACCCGGTCCGTTCCGGTTCGCCTCAATCATCCACTCTCGACGGGGGCCCACACGGCAGCGTTTGAATTTGAACGAGCACATGTTGTGACTCGTCCCACGCGACTCGACGGATTCTTTCTGGATCCGCCACGAGTACGTAGACCGAGCCAGGTATACGGCTGTAGCCACACATTCCTTAGCCAGCGGTGTGGCCCACTTGGGCGCACGACCCCGTCCCCCCTTTCCCTTGCATCGGCCGGCGCCGGCGCCCGTACGCAGAAGTTGCCAACCCACCACGGTCCCGTGTCCGTTTGCGCGGATCCGGGAAGCGCGGGACAACCTCTCTTTTTCTCCTGGTTTGTAATGCCAGGCTTGATCATGATTTTAGGTTTGGCGAAATTTTAAAACACTTTTCTTTATATTCGGTAATTATTATTCCATTACGGACTA
The DNA here is from genome assembly GCF_000003195.3 of Sorghum bicolor. Lineage (NCBI taxonomy): Eukaryota > Viridiplantae > Streptophyta > Magnoliopsida > Poales > Poaceae > Sorghum > Sorghum bicolor. Next base: position 63,458,457 of record NC_012874.2, read on the forward strand.
ATTAGGCTCAAAAATTTATCTTGTAAATTGCAGACAAACTATGCAATTGGTTATTTCTTAATCTATATTTAGTGCTACATGCATATGTCGTAAAATTTGATGTGACGAGAAATCTAAATTTTTTTACATATTAAATAAATAGGATATTATATTAGTAAAAAAAATAACTTGTACATAAGACTTGGGAGGAGAAAGAAGGGAAAGGTTTTATGGGAATGATCAGCATCATTTTTCAATGCCTTGGAAATGGCATGAAACCCGCACATCATGAGTGCTGCTACTGCCGCTGGCCGCGGTAAAGCTTCGTCAGGTGCTAGGGAGACCTTCGTCGGGCACCAGCGGCCACGGGCGACCTCCGCTGGGCGCCAACGAGGTCCCACCGCCAAGTGTGGGCAGAGAAAATTGTTATTATAGGACTCTAAAGAAGTGGCTTCGCTAAAATAGGAATCCTAACATTGACTTCTCTAAAATAGGACTTCAAACATTTGCTTCTTGTTATACATGACATTTTATTTCTTTTAATCTCTTTTATCACTCTTGTGACCATCTTACCCTCTCTTCTTGCTGGCTGTTCACCGTCCTTGCCTTGTCTGGCTTATACGTTGCCTTTTCCTGGCCGTGGCTGGCTGGCGCAGCTGGCATGGCTGGCAGGCCGTGGCCACAGGAGCCGCGGCCAGGCCACCAACAGCCGTGGCCACACCTCCATGCACGTCAGGAAGGCCACCAGCGGCCATGGCCACACGCCCACACCTCCATCAGCTGATCCGGCCTGGTTTTCAGGCGCCACGGGATGGCCAGCAGGTGGAGCCGCGGCCAGCCCTCCATGCGCAGCGGGGTGGCGAACAGCAGCCATGCCTAGGGCACCAGGGGCTGCCGTGGCCAAGGCACCAGGCGCAGCCACGACCAGGGCACCGTGCGTCTGCGTCTAGAGCAATGGCGGCACTGTGTAATGCCCAAGGCACCAGGCGCAGCCACGAACAAGACACATGGCAGAGGCTCGTCTAGGGCACGGGAGGAGGCTCCATCCATGGAGAGGAGAAAGTGGCGTTGAGAAGGGAGGAGTAGGGGCGGCGGCCGGCGGGTGGCGAGCAGGCGGCGGAGTTTAGGGTTTACGGCAGCGGCGTTGCGTCGGGAAGAACGAACGTCGGGTACGGGAGAAGAAACGTCGATGAATGACGATAGATTAGACAGAAGGGCAATCTTGTCATTGAAGAAAAATACATGTATTTGTGGACATAAACAGTGGCGGACCCAGGATTTGGTTAGGACTAGGGCCAAATCCTAGTAGCGAAAAGCCAAAAACTACACCGTCGTCTATATAATCTATATATAAAAATTGTTATTACAAAGAAAATTTTTTAGATCAGAAGTTCGTGACAGAACTTGATGAAGCGTTGGTTGATCTTCTCCCGCCCCTTCCTCTCAGTGATGATGTTGTCTCGCCTACTCGCCCGACTATGGTGCGGCGAAGCACTGGCAGGCAACGAGCACCAGTTACGAGTGGCGGCGCGAGCAAGCAAAGCATCTAAGCGAGAGGGCGAGATAACTAGAGAATAGGCGTCGATTCCTAATCTCCCTGGGCTGGTTGGCATTAAAGCTATTGGGCTAATGCCTTGTTTAGTTGGAGAAATTTTTTTGGCTTTGGCTACTGTAGCACTTTCGTTTGTATTTAATAATTATTATCCAATTTTATAGACTAATCAGGCTCAAAAGATTTATCTTGCAAATTATAGGCAAACGGTGTAATTAGTTATTTTTTATATCCATATTTAATGCTTTATGCATGTGTCTAAAGATTCGATATAACAAGAAATCTTAAATTTTTTTGAAATTAAACAAGACATAAACTCTGATAAATTAATAAGACAATGGTCCAGAAATTAAAGAGCTGTACCTAGAATACCTAGTCTACGACTAGGGCCAAGGCCCTAGTGGCCCTAGGTCTGAGTCCGCCAATGGACATAAACAATATTAAAAGAAATAAAATGTCATGGAAAATAAGAAACAAATATTTGGAGTCCTATTTTAGAGAAGCCAATGTTAGAATTCCTATTTTAGCGAAGCCACTTCTTTAGAATCCCATAATAGCAATTATCTCGTGTGGGCATGGATGGTCTGCCAGTCCGGCGGCAAGCTCCGCCGGGCGACGTTGTCGCGAGCTGCCCACGTCGCGGGGTCACAGTCGCGTGCGCGCGAGGCCATCCACGAGGCCGCTACGGGCACTAGGGCACCGCCGCTCACGGGCACGAGCGCCGGTTGTGCTGCTCAGCCTCTAGACGGGGGTCGAAGGAGGATGCGGAGAAGAGAGGGAAGATATAGACAGGTAAGGCTCACGGAAATAGTAAAATAATAAAAACCGTGCCATATAACTTTATACCAGGAGAAAACGTCTCGTTTCATGTCAAAGTTTTATGTGTTGTAAATTGTGAGGTGAAAATTTTCCATTGAGATCGGTCTAATATATATATATATATATATATTGCTACTAGGCTGCCTGGGCAGGCGGCCGGCGTGCCGCTCGTCATTCGCCAGCGACCGGGCTGCTTCGGGGTTCGGGCGCTTGCAAATATCGCCCAGAACTAGCCGATTCGGCCGTGGTCCGTCCGTCCCCCACCCTGCCAGGACCAGGAGCAGGAGCAGGAGCAGGAGCAGGGCCAACTCCCAGCGCTCGTGTCCTCCCGCCTCCAACTCCAACTCCCTCCCGCCCACACCACACCCACGCAATCCACGCCCACGACGCTGCTCTGCTGACCCACCACGCCGCCGAGCCCGAGCCCGACCCGCTCCGCTTCCCACCTGCTCGGGGACGCGACGGAGAGCCCCCACCCAACCCAATGCACTCTTGTCCCAGAACCAGAAGAGAAGAAACTCCCTCCTCGTCACGACTTTTATCCTGACAGACAGCAGCAGAGCCCCGTTCCCCCCTGCCGCCGCCGCCTTTCACGCCGCGCCTCTCCCCACGCCTTGACCGCGGCCACCTCGCCTCCCTCCACCACCACCCCCCCCGCGCGCGCTCCTCTGCTCCCCCAGCGGATGCGCGCGTGCCCGCGCCGCCGCCGCCGGCGTCGTCACCCCCCTATCCCGCCTCGATGGCAGGGGAGGACCCCTACAGCGGTGTTGGCCCCGTCGACGCGTGCCCGCTCTGCGGCGGGACCGGCGCGGGCCCCCCGTCGCGCGTCGCCCTCGCCAAGCGTGCCCCGCCCGCCGACGCCGCGGTGGCGGTAGCCGCCGCGCCCGGCGGCGGCGACGAGGCGTCCGCGCTCCGCGAGCAGCTGGCGCGGCAGCGGCGCGGGGTGGCGGACCTGCAGGCGGAGCTGGAGGCGGAGCGCGGGGCCGCCGAGGGCGCCGCCAGCGAGGCCATGTCCATGATCCTGCGCCTGCAGCGGGACAAGTCGGAGGCCATGATGGAGGCCCGCCAGTACCGGCGGTACGCCGAGGAGCGGTTCGCGCACGACGCCGCCGAGGTGGCCGCGCTCCACGACGCGCTCGACCGCCGCGACCACGCCGTCGGGGCACTCGCCGCCAGGCTCAGGGCGTGCCAGGCGCGACTCCTCCACCTCGGCTTCCCTGCTTCCCCGACCGCCGCGGCCGACCGCCCCTGCTCCGGCTCCGGCTCCGACGACGAATACCGCTCCGTCCGGTGCCTCGACCACCCCGCCGCCGACGTGGGCACCCCGCGCACCCACCACCTGCTCAACGAAATTCCCAGCCCGGAGGACTCGGACAAGGCGGTCGTCATGTTCGGCTCGCCGCGCCGCCGCTCCTCCTCGCGCCGCCACGCGCGCACGCTCTCCGGCGGCGACCCGTACGACTGCCGGGTCGCGTTGGCCGACGAGTTCCCTCTCTTCACTGCGGACCGGGACGCGCCGGACCAGGACAACGACGACGAGGAGGCTGACCGGGTGTACACGGTCGACGCGGTGCACGGCGTGCCCGTGATGGCGCCCGAGGACTGCTGCTACTTCGGGACGACGACGAGGGAGGGCGCGCCTCGTGCTGGAGCTGGGGGCTGGGCGGAGGAGGACGAGATACAGAAGCTCAAGGCCAGGTTGCAGGCGTTGGAGGCAGATCGGGAGTCCATGCGCCATGCCATCTTGTCCATGGGAGATGAGAAGGCGCAGGTTGTTCTGCTCAGGGAGATCGCTCAGCAACTCTGCAGGGACACGGCACCTTTCCCTGCTGTTCCGCTCAAGGTGCAGCCAAGGCTACAACCAGTTGTGACGGCACAGAGGAAGGTGGTGAAGAGGCAGTCATCCTTCGCTAGGATCTTCATTGTGACAGTGATCAAGGTAAGTATGTGTGGGTATTGTGTTTCTCTGTTTGATTGCTTCGTCATAGTTCTATATTGAGTTGACAAGTTATTGTGTTCCCAGTGTAATGTTTGCTTGGAGGAATATGTGACGTAATTTAGACATGCATTACAAAGGATAACGCAATATGCTGGACTATAATCAATGAGTTATCCGGAGCACATATGCTTGATAACATGTGAAATCATAATGAGTGCTCTAATCAATGAATTATCCGGAACACACTATTGCTTGATAACTTGTGAGATAATAATGGGTGCTCTTTTGTATTCCCTGAATTTTGGCAGTCACTTGTCCTTATTTGAGTTTTTGGTAAGTAATAATTGTCTCATTTAATGGATTTGTCACTGTTAGAATTGGAACGGACGTGCTTTTTTTAAAATTGAAATGCAGAAATATGTACCATACCCTTTTTTCCTCCTCTGAAAGCAATATACCTAATACCTTGTTTTATGTGGAGATTAAACTGAAAAAAGGACTTTTAGTAAAAGAAATTCTCCAGTTACATGGGCATTGCCATTCTGCAACTTTGAATAAATCTAAACATTTATAATGCTCATTTTTATTACTACGGTAACTGTGGGGACTTAACAATTACTTAAGGTCTTTGTTTATTCCTTAAAGATGTGATGTGCTGCAGTAGAAAGATTGTGCAATGGTCAATGGATGTTTCATCATCCTTTCACTTAGTTCTCTTGCGAAATACTTCTTCCTTTTGTATCTCTTAACAAAATAACAAGGAATCTTCCTGATCTTTTTATTACAAGTCTTCCTGAAATATTCGAGATAATGCTCCTCAACTGCGTGCGCGCGCACACACACACATTATATATTGAAATAACTTGTGCTGTCGACTTTACGAGATTACTAATTATTGTTATTTTACTATATCTGTTGCACACTGTCCCAAGTGTTCATGCTTTGTTGTGCACTCACTCAGCAAGGCAGCATCGTATAGTGCATCGTACCTTAACTAGAGGTCTTGGGCATGTGTGTTTTCCTGTTACACTCTAGAGCCAGAAGAAAGGGCAACCTGGATTGGTTGAGAACAGGGAATCAATTCTAAACTTGGTTCTACAATTATTTTAATGCGCCAGCTGCCAAGTCTGCTACCTGATGTGTTGATAACAAAGGAAAACATGTGATCTTACGATGTCCACATGGTAGTCATCCACCAGGATTGGGTTATAATTTATAACTGATGGCTGACTAAAAAAGTATGACTTTTGACCACATTGCGCTTAATTTATGTGTAACGGTCCCAGCGTGTTGTCTTGTTCTGCTATGTAAATTGTGTTATGGATATTTACTTTAGTTAAATTATTACACGCTTCCATTTTTCCTAGAGACATTAGATGTAATTCATATTACACCATTTGTTTGTTAGCATCTAGGAAAGATTATTGTTGTACAGGATTTGTTTCATTGGCACCAACTTATTAATTGCTGCTTTGCTTGTTTTATGTGCCATCCAGTGGGTCATGTCTATCTTTTGCCGGCGAAGGAAATCAAATCGCATCAGGTAAGTTGCCAAATCTTGCTCCATTGTCTGATCTTTGGGTGTTATTTTTTCTGCATTTCACCAATTCTTGGTATAATGGCAGGTACCCCATTGGGATGTGTGGGAGCAATGTTGGACTGATGCTGGTACTGGATAGGTTCCCCAAACAGAGACAAAAGAAGATTCCTAAAAGGAAGCTAAGTGCCTCCACTCTCTGATAATCTGATTACATGCGACCTAGGGAAAGCTGAGTCATGCCTCTGCGCTTATCTGACCTGAATGAGCAGTTCTCTGAACATAAAAGCTGGTTTTGTGAAGAAGCAATTGTTGTTGCACATCGTTCCAACCATTTTTTCTATGCATTCATTGGTTGATTTGTTTTTTGGCAGTCTAGCTAAAATGTTAATATCCATTGTGTTTTCTTCCTCTGCCTGCTTTTTTCTTCATATGTTGTTGATATTCCTTTTTTGTGCAGTAGTGTTGAAAAGTGCATTGTAAATAAAACATGGACCATTTTAATCTTAGCGGTAGAAAGTTTTGACACATCAGCAGAGTTCTTTTTTTCTTTTCTCCATGTCACGTTTTTCTCCCCTTTTGTGGAACAAAATGACATTGTGTTGTAAGCAAATTTCAAACTGAATAGATTGTTTTGTGGGAAGTCCTTTTTTTAGTGCAACAGGACCAAGCTGGTGTAAACTTGAGATCCTATTTTAAAGAGATTTTGGGGAACCAATTTGAAATGTCTTGGATGTATTTAAGAGTCAATGTCTATGAACCATTCAGAGTAGCCTCTTGTATATAGACACTAAATTAATGATCCAAGTTGGTACTAGATATTGACATAAGCTATAACTCATCTGAAATTGCTCTACATAGATATCGACATAAGTTTAAACTCATCTGAAATTGCTGTATGTAATATTCATATAAATTGTTATAAAGCACACCCAATTATCTATCTATTTTGAAATATATGCCATAGGTTTAATGGTGGCAGTAAGTTAGATATATATATGCATATATGGTATTGTTGGCTATCCAGAAAAAAAATGGAACTGGCATTCAGCATGCAGTTTTATATGAATTTGGAACAGTATGGTTTAAGATTCACTACTAAAATCTTTGTGCCCCCAAAATGAGGATTTGTCACTTTAACAGCCTTGCTAACATGAGCTGAGCAGATCTCTTTGATGCCAGAATTTTTATTTTATTATTGCTTTTCTTTTGCGGGCAAGGCTTGATGCTGCTTTTGGTCAACTAAAAATATTGAAGCATGTTTTATTAGTTTTCTTAGCCGCTGCTGTTTATGTGGCGACACAGATGGTGTTAATTTAGTTTTGCTTTGAATTTTATTAGTTTAATATATATTGAGTTTTGTGCTGGCCTGATGTGCCAGGAATAAAGATGTCAATGGGGCCCACGACCCGCGACCCGATAGGTATTTACTCTATTAGGGTACCAATATGGAGTGAAACCAGTACCCATGGGTACATAAACGGAGCAAACCCTTCACCCATTGGGTACGCGGGTATGGGGACGTTCTAGTAGTCCCCATACCCATTTACCCATGGGTGAAAAATACCCAGCCCAAAACTAAAGAAGCCCACCAGCCACCAATCCATCGGCAGCCCCCTATGTAGTGCTAGCAAAGTACTACTCTCTACTACGTGATTTGTATGGACAATGAACTATTATGGTGTTGTGACTAGTGGTTGCAGCAGAAATTATTATGTTGCTATTTGCTAGGTATATGATGAGGTGGCTATGTGACGATGCTTGTGAATGGCTATGTGACGATGCTTGTGAATTGCTACTATGTGACTGGTGCTTGTGAATTGTTGATGTTTGGCGGGTATGGGTGACCCGCCGGGTCTAATTTACCCATCCGGGTATGGGTCTGGGGGAATTCTCCCACCCATCACTGTATATGGGGATACCCGTGGTGTCATATTGTTGTCACGGGGATGGGTCTGGAGACTTCATACCCGATGGGGATTTACCCATTGCCAACACTAGCCAGGAAAGCTAAAGCAAAACTAAGTTGTACTGTCAACATTCCAAATCATACAGATTGTCCTGTCTAGAGTTTCTTTCTGAATCCTCGGACAAAAGTAAAAGAATTGACATCAATGGGGAAAACATTGAAACATTTGCACCTGTTAGATAACGCGTGACCCAGATGGACATATCACTTATATCCTGCACTGAATGTAACTTGTACAAGCAAAACCAACGCACCTTGTAGCTTTTTATTTGATTCATTTACAGATCAAGATTAGTGGCAGAAGCAGGATTAGCCACACCAAACGACGACACTTAGCACACACATGACACATCCTCCAAAAACAAACCGACTGAGGAAACGAAAATTCGTGCAGAAATCAAGGGCAATCAGAAACACGAGGACGATGCAGATCTCCACGGCTCATCACCATGGGTTTGCCCCTGCCCCCAGTCAAACAATGTCATCACCGACGGGCACCACCGCTGTAGCCGATATCGCTGGCAGCGGCGTCGCCACCAGACGCTGCTGCTGTGGTGCCGTTTGAGCAACAGATGCTGCGCCTGCGCCTGCCTGTGGCTGTGGCGTTGCACTTGGGGCGGCGTGTATTGCCCGTCGTCGCCTTGGGGCGGCGGTTGTTCCCTGTGCCGGCTCGTCGTCGTCGTCCATCTCCTCATCCGTGGGTGTCTTTACCAGATCTCCTGTGTCCCCAACCGTGGGCAGCTCCAGCCTCTGCATCCTCTCCGGCATGGTCTCCATCCCCATGTAGTACAGGAGGAGCCAGACGTAGGAGAGGTACTCGCCGCCATTGCCTAGGCTCTTGGCGTGCAGGTATCCGCGGCACCGGCCCGCGGAGAAGCAGAGCATCTCCACCCACACGCCCTGGATCACCGCCCACATCTTGTCATCCGCGTGCTCCCTGCTCCGGATCATGAGCAGCTCCTTCTCGTTGGTTATGAGACTCCTTTCCACGAGGTCCGTCAGCTGCTGCTGCTTCTTCACCTCCTCTTTCAACTGATCGTCGATCTCCTTGATGACCGCCTGTGCACTGTTAGAGAAATCCTTCACCATTTGCTTCTTCTTCTCCTCTTCCTTAGCTACGTCCGCCGCCGTCTTTTCGTCGTTCTTGATCAACTCCTCTGCCTTGTTCTTGGCCTTCTCCAAGAGCTGAGTGAGCCTCTCCTCATCCTCATTTTGCTTCTTCTTTTTTTCCACGTTGATGAACTCCTCTGCATTCTCCTTGGCAGTTTCCATTTTTTCCTTCATCTTGCAATTGCAAATTTCCTTACACTCCATGTGCTCCACTGCCTTATTCTTGGCTGAATCCATGGCCACCTTCAGAGTCTCCATCTTCTCCTTCCTTGCACTCTCATCTTTGATGAACTCCTGTCTCTTCTCCTCGGCAAATTCCATGAGCTCGTTGGCAACCGCCCACGCCTTGTGAACAAGATCTTCCGAGCCGAGACCGATACTACTCTTCACCTGCTGGATCACCTTCCGCACCATCTCGTTCTTGGCCCTTGGCGGAGGCGCCTTCTTCTCCGTCGCCTCGAGCTCCACCACTTCCTCCTCCTCCGGCGGTGGCTTGAGCATTTTCCTGAGCTTGTGGTAGGTTGCCCTGAAGAGCCTGCTCCTGGCGCCGGCGATCAGCATCTCCGGCTCCACGACCAGCAGGTACGCCATGTAGTTGGACACCATCCTGCTATGCCGGGTGGCGTCATGGCCGGTGTCCACATGGTCGAAGTAGCACAGCTCCGTGGCGAGGTGCCACAGCAGGACGCTCTCGTCGAAGGGCATCCGCAGGCTCTCCTCGACGGCGCTCCGGCCGCTGCATCCCTCCCTCTCCAGCGTCCGCTGGCCGCGGCTGTCGTTGAACTGCCGGTAGGCTCGCACACCGTCGTCGGTTGGAGTTGGCTTCCGCTTCCATCCGCCGGTGGCGACGACGTCGTGCTCGTACAAAGATTCCCATATGTAATCCTTCCACCCGGCGGCGACGTGGTCGTAGACGAGCCTGGTGATGCCGAGCGACGGCACCGGCGGCGCCGTGCACCAGAGCCGGTCCAGCTGGAGCCGAGCCCCCAGCAGGCGCGCCACCGCCGACAACCACGGGTGTTTCTCGCCGCGGGCGAGGTAGCCGACGAGGTTGTACTGCGCGAGCTGGTCGTCGGGCTTGGGCAGTCCCGACCCCAGGACCAGGCACGCCGAGACGAACTCCAGCGCGGCGGTGCAGCAGAGCAGGACGTAGGTGACGACGACGTCGGCGCGGTCGTACACGCCGCGGCGGTGGCGGCTCCTCTGGAACAGCCCGATGTCGACGAACGTCAGAAGCACGACGGCGGCGCGCAGCAGGCCGCCGAAGCTCGCCTTGTGCTTGGTGTAGACGCGGTCGAACGCCCTGGAGAGCGACGAGCGGACAAGGCCGTGCACGTCGGCGCGCGCGGCGCGCGGCGCCACGAGCTGCAGGTTGCGGAGCCGGATGGAGTAGGGGTGGCCGAGGTCGACGAGGAGGTGGTACGGCTGGTCGGCCACCTCCTCGTCGTCGAAGAGCTCCAGATCAGCCTTGGGCTCGAAGTCGGCGAAGGTGTCGGCTGCGGCCTGCACGTAGTCCTCCTGCGAGTAGATGTGCTTCTGGACGCCGCCGTCGTCGTCTTCGTCGAGGGTTCGTTCCAGCCGTGGGTCGGAGGAGTTCATGATGCTCGTCACCGTCGCGTTCTTGAGCGCCCATGGCTTCTCCAGGCACTTGAGGATGCCGGGGACGAAGAGCAGGATCGCTGCTCGTAGCAGGAGCTGGTCGCCTGACCACCATGACTTGCGGAAAACGTAGATGGCCACGGTGATCTGGGACATGCATGCATTTTGGCAGATACTGTGAGACATCTATCTATATACTTCCTCCGATTATCTCCTTAATTTCTTTTCCATTTTTTCTAATAATATAATAAAGCGCCCACTAGTTTAAGATTGAAACTTGATCTTTAGTCAACACTGGTATATTCTAACACTTCGTGCAGACTAGTTTATAAGGCGCACACATGTATCAAGGGTCGAACTCTTATGAGATATTTAACTATTTGTTTAGTTAACAATTTTTAACTGTTGTAAATTTGTAATATAAACTTGATACATTTAGATTTGTAATCAAATTTATTATCCATAAAATATGATATAAAGTAAATAAATGGTTAGAGCATAATTTGAAAAACCATGCCATATTAAACTATATCTGATAAACTGAACCGGATAGAGTACCATATATATAAATGTGGTATTCCAAGGTTCTTATTGGATGTGATCTGAGACATGGGCAAATGTGAGTATAATACACACTCCTCCGGTTACGATATATGCATCTTTCTTTTATTTTTATTTTTTTAATAATGCATTCATGTAATTTAAGATTCAAACTATATGTGATCAACAGTTATATATTCTCTAAAATCTTTTCGACCATACCTTATAAATTTGGTATTTATTGATTCGTACTGGAAAATGAAATTCCATGATATCAATTTTATGGTCAAGAGAACATCTATCTATTATCTTAGTATTTAACAAAAAAGTTATCACCACTTGACTCTCAAGACCCAGAAATTACCACATTAATCAAACAATAAAAAGAAACCACCATTGTCAACATAAAAAAGTTATTCCGTGATACCACTAGAACTATTGTATATTACCCTTCAATTTTCTTAAAAAAATATTAACCCAAAGTACCCATATACCTAACATATAAATTGCCTATATCACCACAATTATAAAAGGTTAATATGTATAAAATAGTATTATAGAATAAGCAAAAAACAAAAACTCCAATATGTGATTCTCTTAACATCCACTTGCATGGTCACTATTTTGTGTACATAACCTCAAAGTTTTAACACGTGTTACAACTACTTAATTTCTTGGAATTATAAGTTATTTTTAGCTTTTCTAAATACATAATTTTGTTATGCACCAAGATATATGCTGTTTGGATAGATAACAAAAGCTATATACCTAGAAAATTCAAAACAACTTATAATTTGAAACCGTGGTAGTAATATTTAAGATTTATCTATTTGTATATGCACACCTACACACTTACCTGTGAAAAAAATGAATTCTAACAAATGACAAATAAACAACAAAATGATGCACAAAACTAAAAGGACACGTCTTACAAAGGACAGAAGTGTTTGAGCTCATGATATCTCTGTCCATATGTTTCCAAAATGACGAGGCTTGTCTTAAAAGTATTTTTTTTTGGATATTATTCTATTGGAGCAAAGCACATATAATAGAACTTAACTAAATTGTTAGAAAAAAAATGTAAAATTTAATTTTATCATAGCAAATACACCTTACATTAATGGATGGACAAATATGGTGCAAAATACCTTTATTTAGCCACTAGATATTTAGAGTGGAATATTACTAATAAGTAACTTTTCAATTTTGAAAACACTGCACTAACCTGACAGCCGGCAAGCAGAAGGTAGCGTCTCCAGTTGTCGTTGTCCTCGATGCTGTAGGCTGTAATGCCGTCCTGGCCGCCGAGGTGCAGCAGCAGGACGGGCGCCCACAGCGTGTCCAGGTGGGCGGTCGCCGCCGGGTTCCTGGCCAGCGCCTCCTCCTTGTGGCTGTTGAAGAGCGTGGCCAGGGCGTAGATCGCCACCACGTCGCCGGCCTGGTAGGCCAGCCAGATGAGCGCCCTGAACCAGTGCGGGACGCGGAGCTTCCGGACGACGGCGGCGGCGAAGAGGAAGTACTGGAAGAAGAGGCTGGCCAGGACCAACAGCCGCAGCTGCCAGTCCTCCCACCATTGCACCGCTGCTGCGAAGCTCATCAATGGCCGCTCTCGATCAACTCTCAGCTGATCTATCTAGAGCTAGCTAGCTAGCTGCTGCTTGCAGTTTCCTGACATTGATGATGACACACCTATTTAGCTGCTCCATTCCTCCCCTCTGTCTATATATAAGGTGTCGGATGACGGCTTCTCTAACACGTGCTCCGAGCTAGCTAGCTGTGTGCCTGCCGTGTTGTGCAGCTACTTGTTCTTGGGTGCATGCCGCTCTTTTGTAAGACGTACATGTCTCTTTTTTGTTTTACAAGACTTGTTTGTTGTGACTCAAGGCATCAGCCGAGCTTTTAACAAAGAAGCAGAGCTTAATAACAAGGCTCCCATACAGTAGAGAAATTTTCAGACACAGCAAGGGGTTTGATTTGTTAACTAATACCCGATCACCCCGTGCATCTCTAATTGTATATATATATATATATGCTTGCGCCAAGTCACATTATTGGAATCGAGAGGTTCATTCTGTACTATAGAAGCTTTTAGTTAAGTAGCTAGGATTCTAAGTAAATGATGATGATGATTATAATGGCAAATTTAACAACCATTTAGCACGCCAGACATGCACTAGAACAACAAACTGGAGGGTTTACTAATACAAAAAGAACTCTAATTTCCATGTTCATAGCTTTCGCACAAAGGGCTTGCCACACTACACAAGTAATTCTAACCCCAGCTAGCTGGCGGAATGGAATATATTCTTAAAAGAAATGCTTTACATAACAAGAATGTCGAAATGTTTGTCCTGACAGTGGATCAGATGCATCATCTACATACATCATTGAATGTTAAGCCACATCATAATTTATTTATTTTTACGAACATGCATGCAATAGAGCCATCGATCATATTATTATATTTAAAAAGGAGTTGAAACCTAGACAGGGCATAACACTCTAGAGGATTGAGCAACGATAATAAGAAACAAAAAAAGGGTCAATAATGACAGAAAAACATCTAAGGGCGTTCACAACGGTTTGTCCACCTCGCTAGCGAAGAGGAGTATCTACCTAATCAGGAAGCTGAAAAAGAAACAAAAAACTCACCGCACTAGCGAGGTAACAAGCTTAGCTCACATGTTTCTAAAAACTTTTCAAGTCTCTGACATACTTGCTGCTATCTAACTTTTTATTTTTTAATTGTTTTTACAGGCTTCACGTGAGGTATTGATTTGTAAAAGCTGTTGGGACGTAGGTTGGATGGCTGTCCATGGGCCATGGTAGCCCTGTCAAAACACGGTTGCTCACTGCGGGCTAGCCAGACTTGGGTTTACCTTGGCACTAGTGCTCACAGGCTAGTTAATTTGTGCCCGTTCCTCAAAAAAAAAGTTAATTTTGTGCCAAAAAAAAGTGCGCTCCAAACTTGGGTAGGGGAAGCAAATTAAAATCGTTTACCTACGTGGACAGGTTTTAAAACTTCCGGTGGGCTTTCAATTCTGGTTGTCATCCAAAGGTGCTTTATATACATTAGCCAGGATAAATTTTGGTCATCAAATTGGTGGCCATGGTTTTGGCTAACTTTAATTAGCTGCCACAATAAACTAACATGGCTCAATGAGAGAGATGCCAAAGGTGCTATACTTTGGTATTGTGAACATAACATTTGTTGTCATGGTCTATATTCTGTTTTTCAAACCAAGAAATCGTTATATTAATAATGATGAATTTTTTTTTTCTAAAAAAATCTCACCACGTTTTTGATGATATGTGTGACCCTCTGAAATATTTAAGTTTTTGATGCAAATACAAACAGAAGTAAAGCATTATGTTTTCTCAATATTTATTATGTTTTCTCGAATATTTCAAATCCTGATCATTCTACTTAAATAGCAATGAATTTCATTAAATAAAATATTATTTTCTAAAGTGATTTATGAATTATAGCATTTGATTTGCTTGCTACACTCATGTAGTTGCATTTGAGTTTTTGTTGAATTGGAAGTGATATACTCCCTTCATCTAAAAAATTATTTATTTTTGGCTATGTATCTAGACAAGGATTTATCTTGATGCATAGCTAGAAATACATCTATTTTGGGACGGAGGTAGTATTGCTTAAGGGCAACTCGAACAAAGTCAATATTGCCTGATGCTAACTCAAAATTGATGATTCTAGCGACAAAACCTCCTCCTCCAACATCTCTTCTTGGTTCTCTATTTCCTCCCAACCACTATCCCGTCATTTGCGCTCGGAAGATTTCCCGAGCAGACACTGCTCGCTTATCTTCGGCCCCACAAAGAGTTTCCCATGAGTGTATCCCCTCTTCCATGTGCTCCTTCGTCTTCCCATGTGTGCCACTCACCCTCTCTCCCATGCTTGCCTCTCCTTACCCCATATTTCCCGCATTCGAGCTCATGGATATAGCACACCCTTCTGATCGGAACCGCCCACGGGGGACCCCAACTACTAGCGCCTATTTGTTGCCCATACTCCGTCGGCGGATGACAAAATTCCATGTTCAATTCAGCAAGCCGCAGGTGGCAGCAACCATCCCTTGGCAGCTTTTCTAGCCTACCCTTGCTTGGCATGGTAAAACTTGCTAGCGTAGGTGAGCCAAATCAGGTCATCTAAGCTAGCAAGGGAAATTCTTGCTTGCATGGATAATGAGGCAGGTGGGCACCGAATCTACATATATTACCTATTCCAGCTTCTTGCTTGACAAGGTGAGGCAAGTCCTAGCTAGACATCCAAACACACCCTTAGTGACCTTTCTATGCAGCTAAAAGGATCTAGATGTCCAAAAGGAGGGTTGAATTGGGCTAATCTAAAATCCTTATTAAACTAAAACCTATCACTTAGTCCGGTTCACCCCCTTTTGTGCCTAATAGTGTTTTGTATTCTATATTGCACAAAGTTTCAGAGAGTGAGTCACTACTACAAAAAATCTTTTGTGAGGCATTTTCATTTTGTTTTCTAAGGCGGGCAGGATTCTCAACCGCCTTGGTTAATGCCTGGATTAACTAAGGCAATTATTTTTTATTAACTGATAAGGTTATAAACAACTGCCTCACAAAATAGATTTACAGAGGCGGTTATAAAATAACTGTCTCCTAAAATCTATTAACCGAGGTGAGCCTTATAAGGGGCCCGCCTCCAAAAATAACGTCATTTTCAGAAACGGACCTCTTATAAGGTTCGCCTCGATTAATATGGTCAAGCCCACACAAAACCCATCCTGGCCCATCTTGGCTCGACATGGCATCACAACATATATGTTTCAGAGAATGAAACCCTAAGCCCTCATGAAAGGACCTTGATGTCGCCGAGGAGGCCTAGAGGGGGGGTGAATAGGTCTGCAAAAATTCTGCTCAAACAAAAACTAAAACTCAGGGCGGCACTGCCTCCCTTTGAGGGCGGCACTGCCATCCTGCAACCGTGAGTCCAACGGAGCCCAAACTTGGTGAAGATGTACTTGATATATCCAGTAACAAATCTGCAAAGTTTCAACTCAAAACTCTATCAGAATAGAGGGCGGCACTGCCGCTCTTGGAGGGCGGCACTGCCACCCTTGGGCAGGGAACTTAGCACAATTCAAAATATAACCAAGAAAATTTAGATCAGATAAATTTCCTAGCTTCCTGCAAGCTTGTTAGTCACTGAATAACAGTTATAAGAAATAGCACGAGTACCACCAAGTAGATCGGCCACAAAACCTGCAAACACCTCAACAACAATAACAATACAAGAATGTAAATTAGCACACGATATTTATCCCGTGGTTCGGCGTCGCCACAAAGGCTGGCCTAAGTCCACGTTGTTGAGGTGCCCACACAAGGACCGGCTTGCCACCAATGGCTTGCCCTTCCCTCGTTCTCCAAACAAGAGTGTTACCTCTTGAAGGAGGGGTGATTTCACTAGCTGCAAGAGATGATTACAAACTATTCCCGCTGCTCACCACAAGCACGGGAGCTCGCTGGGCGACGCCTAGCCGTCTAGGAGGCTTCACCTCCAAGAGTAACAAATGCACAACGAAGATTGACGAAGCTCAGCAAGTGCTCAAGGTTAGGATTGCTCTAATCTGCTCGCTAACACTTAATCACACAGCCCCAACACTTAATTATGCACTAAGCACAATACTCTCACAAAGAGAGGGTTGGGGAGAGGCTTTTGAAAGGTTGGGAAGGTCTGGAGCATCAGTAGCACGACCAGAAGCAGTGGGATAGGTATATATACTCATCCCACTCAAACTAGCCGTTAGGATTCGAAAACTAGCCGTTGTAACTGTACAGGGCGGCACTGCCGCCCATCATAGGCGGCACTGCCGCCCTTGTAAAAACAGCACAGGTCACCTTACGGAAAAAGCCATAACTTTTTACTCCGAACTCCGTTTGCAGTGATCTTGGACTTTTTGGAAAGCTTGTTTCAAGGGCTATCCAACCCTGCAGAGAACAAGCTCCAAGATCAACTTGTGCAGATGCAGTGCTAAGTGTTTTCTCTCATGTTAGCACTTGGGTTCGGTTAGTTTGAGCACTTGAGACTTCTCTATCATTTGTATTGCATCCCCCTTGATAGCACGGCATACCTATACTCAAGAACAAAAGAATATAACCAATTTAACCACTTGAGTCTTCAATGTCTTCATATGCCATTTCTTCTCAATATTACTCCATAAAGGGTTGCAGTCAACTTTGTCTCCTTTTCTTGAGCAAACACACCTTGAGCATGTGACTTGACCCATTTCAACACATATGAGTTCACCTCCATGGCTTCGAGTCACTTCTACTAAAGATTTGATCCTCAACACAATATGACTCCTCATAGCTTGATTAGTTCCTCGACTCAATGCAAGTACTCTCTTCTTCACCTTAGCCATGGTACCTCGGTCCTTAAGCCTTCGCTTATCCCTTCACCTCCGCTTAGTCCCTCGAAGCCCTTTCCTTGCTATCTTCACCTTATCAAGCCATACTCAAGTCATATCATATTAAGCATCCATTGAATAACCATTTCTTTAATATTGTGATCCTTGCTTGAATATCTTCTAGATATAAATATTGAGATCAATCAAGCTTCAGTTTGACTCACATAGAGACATATATGGATCAACATCAATATGGTCAAGCCAATTCACAGTTCCTTATATCCTCTCTATTTTGGCTTGACACTCAATACTTACTTCAATCTTTATCTTCATACTTATAGCTTGATCAAACCTAGTTCACTATCAAGCTCTTCTTGTTCATGAAAAGCAAGCCATTGTAGAGACCAATCCAAGAACATTAACTCATGTCTCTTTTGCCATTTGTCAAATATGCTTGCTTTCTCATGATGTTATGATATCCCACAGCATATAAGCCATTCCATAGATTTTATTTGCATTGTTGTCTTTTGCTTGACCTAGATTGTTTCCATAATCCTCTAATACAACAATACACAATTTGGCCTTCATTTCAACACTATGTGGCATATCATCAAGTTTGCCTGCTTGTTGAGCTTTGAACATACTTGTTAATACACAATCCACAAGTATGTGCAATAGACTCAATATCCTGTTCAACACTTAGCAAACTTATTAGACCTTTAATCATGTTGTCATTCAATTCACCAAAACCCACAAAGGCCTAGATGCACTTTCCATCTCCCCCTTTTTGGTGATTGATGACAACACAATTAAAGCTTACAAGAGATTGATAAACATTAAGATTTTGAATCCTATGATATAGTGAGCTCCCCTTAAATATGTGCATAGAATAGAATTTCAAGTTTTGGCCTCAAATGCCAAATGCACATATTCAAGATGAAGTGTGGGAACTCTTCTATATCTTAACATCCGTGGGGTGCAAGGTGTCAACATGATAAACGTGATGCTCATGGCAGGTCATGCACTCAAAGTTTGCTGGCTAGCTAAGGGCGGCACTACCGCACCAGGAGGGCGGCACTGCCGCACTTGCCAGAACAGCCCAGAAGTAAAGGCAACCACCAATCAAGGCATGAACATTTCACACTAACATAAATAGGTCTTATCAAGAGCATAAACTATCCTTGCACACACCACACAAAAATTTGAAAAATCTTATATGCCTCTTCTTTACCCCTTTCAATCCACATATCAATCTCTCCTCCCTTACACTCTCTCCCAATATTTCTCCCCCTTTGGCATTAATCTCCAAAAAGGATCTCTCAACCGAAAGAAAGAAATAATGATAGACAAATGAGGGCAAGAGGTAGGTAAAAGTTTAGCATATAGGATTTCTCTCCTAAGTTTTCTACCAAACCAAGTATGCAACACCTTAAGTCAAGATTCTTGAGAAGTTAGCATATTTAGCTCATACCTCACTTAGATGATAGTTTTAACATGAGACAAACTCACTTTATCACCACAGAGGTATCAACCAAATATCTAAATCAATAATCGTCACCATAAGAACAAACTCATGGTGTGGCTCAAATATTGCATACACATACACACATTAGCATGTAAGGGCCTAGATGCACAAAGGTAATACAAGAGTTCATGGAGTAATATACCTTTGTTCTAAACCTCATAATCTCCACTGTGATCATGATATTATGAATTTAGTGCTTTGATGGGCTTGGCAAAATGTAAAAATACTTCATTTATGCCCATCTCTCTTGATCATAGGAGATATCATAAACTTGTGCTTGATTTGAGTTGACAGTCCATTGCCAGCTCTTGTTGTTATTTTGAGATACCAATTGAAGACATATTTCTTGATATGCCAGATCGAAAGATTATCCACCAATACCAATTGAAATATGATCTTCACAATTTGGACACTAATTGAAGGAATCTTCAAAAGTTGATGCCAATTGGCATGGATGCTTGTATCTCATATTGTCACCTAGGTAATGCTCACAAGACAAGAGATAGCATCAAATTGCACAAGCTGGAGTTTCACAACTAGTGACCTTTTGTATGTGGAAGGCATGTAAGTCACTAATTGCAAAACCTCATAACATAGACTAAATTCCCCCTTATTTTGATAGTGCATACATATATGTGTGTGGAAGGAAAGAACATATGCACTTTTGGTCAATTAAGTCCAAATAAGGGAATTTAAGCTATATTATGGAGAGTAGCTAATTAGGAGGTAAAATTGCAATCCAAGTAAATATGAGAGATAACTTTACCCATTTGGATTGAGTTAATGTAGCATACCCATGAGAAACTCATTCTCACCAAGAGACTACACAAATTCACTCGAAGAAAAGGTTAGTCTCAAAGACACAAGACATAGAAGACTCCCCCTTAATATATGCAGCAAGTACTTCAATTACTTGTAAAGTGCATTTGAGTCGGTTTAAGAGTCAAGAGGAGTTCATCCTATATCTTGGTCAAGGCATCATAAATTTGCAATAATTCAAATTATGCCAAGGAAACATACCACCACCGAGGTAGATAGATCACCACACAGATTTTCATTGATATGACCATCATAAGTGAGACTCCAATGATTTGGATGGACATATATTTCTCAATTGATGACATGTGGTGAATTAGAGCTCTTATGATCATCCAAGATACAAATTATGTTCCTAGTTCTTTCTTTACCTAAGGCAACAAACATAGAGAGCAAAAGGTAAAATTCATGAAATTTGCAAATTATGAACTAGGAGTTACCACTCTTTGTTGACAAGATCCTGGGTAATCAATGAGATGAGTCGTGAACACTTGAGAGCTCTAGAGAGGAGAAATAGCCATGAAAGCTCATTCTTCTATTATTTTCTCCAACTCATTCAAATTCAGTTCCACTAAGGATTGGGGCATTCGACATTAAACTGGGAGCACCTGGTTTATAAAAACCAAGATCCTAGAATAATTGTGAAGCACTAAGAGAGTCCATTGGAATCATCCATCTTCCTTTTTCCATTGTGTGGGACTGCACAACATACACTTGAAAGAAACCAATAGTCTCATAAGATATAGTCTAAACTCCCCCTTAATATGTGCATGCAAGAGTACACAGAGTACACTCATGCATATCAATACCATGAGGTCAAGGGAGAAGTTTACACTGCATTCCAACTGGTTTCAAACTCCTTCAAGCTGTTGTAATCCAATTAGTTTCAGCTAGTTTCAGTTGCTTCCAATTGATTTCAGCTAGTACCTGTAACACCCAAAAATTTACAACTTTTGAAATAGGAGAAAAATGATTTAATTTTGTATTTTGTGCTCATGAAAATATAGGAAAAATAATATTCAATTAAAATTAATCATAGAGTGTAGCAACATTTTGTGCACTCATGCTTATGCATTTTGATTTATTGTGATGAGTGGTTTTACTAAAGTTTAAAAGTATTTCAAAGTGATTTTTAAAATGGATTTGAAAATGGATTTAGAATAAAGGAAAAGAAAAAAAAAGAGAAAACCTCTTTGGGATACATGTTTGTTCTCTTGCAAGCTCTTTGGGATGTCATAAGTTCTCAATGTTAGTTAACTTGTGTGGAAAACATGCTAGCTACCTTTTTTGTGTCCCCTAGATGACCTTTATTAAGGGGGGTATCCTAAATAAAGGGGTTACATGGAGAAGAATTGGATAATGTTGGAACAAGAGACTCGGTACCACGAATGTAAAAGACTATGATGTGTGGCGTCCAAAAAGGATAGGAGAACTAGTCCCTAGTGTCCCCCAATCAATCTAATTTTAAGGGGGGTAGTACCTTGATATCACGAGTGATGCATTTTAAGACTAGCTTGGAGTGATAATTGTCTTCTAAGATATTCTATAGTTATGATCATCTATCCTTGCCGTGTTACTGACGTTGTCACTTGATGACAGGGAGTGTAGTGTCCCATGAATCCGGAGCACAATATGACACCTCTCATGGATAGGTGGGAAGAATATGATCATCTTGATTTTGAAGAAAGATGCTATGAGTATGACAAAGCTGAGTGTTATCAAAATAATAATATGGAAGAGCAAGTTGACAACGAATCAAATCAAAATCCACAACGACGGAAGCGTAAAAGGAAAGCTCGTAAGAAGCCCGCTCCTGGAAATAAAGTACAGCCAAATTATATCAATGGAAGACTGAACAATGTGGATAGGCATAACATTCAAGGAGCCACCAAAGTGGTGGGAGGCTATATTCAAGTGGACTCAGTACTAGTTTTTGCTCTGTTTGACCGAAGTGCTTCGCATTCTTTTATTTCCGCTGACTTGGTAAAGACAATCGAACGGGTGAAGTGTCCGACGAGAAAGCCTTTGTTAGTTCAAACCCCAATGGGAGAAATACAGGCAGATCAGGTTTGCTCAAATATCAATCTTGTCATAAAGAAGGAAAACTTCACTGTAAACCTCATTGTGCTAGAGTCACTCAATATTCCTTTGGTTCTTGGCAATGGATGGTTATGTGCACACAAGGCAGTAATCTATGCTACCCAGTGGAAAATATTCTTAACTGCACCATCAGGGAAAAGAATTGAGTATCAAGGTGGTCCACTCCTACCTGAGGAGGCATATCCATGCCGAGATATCATGTCTTCGAGTTGTATAAGTTGAAAAGTTGGTAGTCAAGATGGACAGTGAGCAATTACGAATAATAGACATCTTATGGAAGTTTTGTTCACAAGTTGTAATCCCGAAACATAAGTGCTTGCATCTGGGATACAAGTTGTCAAGTTGAAATAATGATCAAGATCTTTTCCTGTTTCTCTTTTGGAATCTGTGTCTCTTTCGAATCTCGAGGACGAGATTCATTTTAAGGGGGGTAGATTTGTAACACCCAAAAATCTACAACTTTTGAAATAGGAGGAAAATGATTTAATTTTGTATTTTGTGCTCATGAAAATATAGGAAAAATAATATTCAATTAAAATTAATCATAGAGTGTAGCAACATTTTGTGCACTCATGCTTATGCATTTTGATTTATTGTGCTGAGTGGTTTTACTAAAGTTTAAAAGTATTTCAAAGTGATTTTTAAAATGGATTTGAAAATGGATTTAGAATAAAGGAAAAGAAAAAAAGAGAAAACCTCCCCATCTCTCTGTTTCGGCCTGAAAGGCCCAGCAGTCCGCGCCCCGGCCCACTTCCTCCCACTCGGCCCAGCAGCGCGCGCCTCCCCCTCTCTTCTCTGGCTGACAGATCGGCCCCGCGCGTCAGCCAGCCGGGTCCAACTTCTCCCTTTTCCCTCTCTCGCTGCCACCTTGGGCCCACCTGTCACCCTTCTCCTTCCTCCCAACCGTGACCGAGCCGGCCTCGATCTTCCACATTAGGAAATCCCGATTCCTTCGGGATTTGATCGCCCCAACTCTTCTAAAGCCCTGCGGTTTCCTCTCTACTCCGTTTTTCCTTTTCCAAGCCACGGAAGGAGCCCTAGCCGACGCCGTAAGCCTCAGTCAGATCTCACCGGGAGCTAAGCTCGCCGCCGCCGTGTTCCGAGTGTTCGGCCGAAATTGTTTTGCTGCCGAGCTCCGAAATTGGGTAACGAAGTCAACCAGCTTTCCCCCGTGTTTCCTAATGCTCTCCTGGATGTTCACGGTCTCGCCGAAACTTGCAGGAGCTTCCTGTCCGCCGAATCACGACGCCGGCCGTCCCCGAGCCTTGCGCGCCCCTCGTTTCCCCCTAGGTGAGTTTCCCTTGTTTCCCTCTTGCTCCCCATGTTCTCAGATTCGTGTTTGGTGCTCTATATCGCCGATTCGTTAACTCCGGCGAGGTGCCCCAATGGCGCCACCGCGCTGGTGCTCTGCTCCGGTGAGCCGGTCGGCCGGAATGCGCCCGGATCCCTCTTAGCCGTTCAAACCACGATCTACGGCTCAGATTAGAAGATACCCCTTCGGGGGGTATTTTTGTTAAAGAGTCCCTGCTCTGTTTAAGAATAAACCCGCAGTCCAAAGTGGATTTCAGAAATACGCTTTCTCTTTTAGAAAACGGAAACCAACCAGATTGACTCCGAAAATACGTTTTCAGTATTTACAGTTTTGCCATCGAGATTGTTTTAACCATAAAATACTCGTTTTAATTCCGTTTTGATCCATTCAAATTGCGTTGGATTCGTAATAATGAGCTCTACATGTTAGTAAAATTATTTACTCAGTTTGGAACTTTTAAATTTCGTGACTTTAATTAATTAATTACTTTTCTATTTAAAATCTTAGAAAATCCATATCTTTTCCGTTTCAACTCCGATTTTCGTGATCTTTACGTCTGTGAGATCGTAGCGATGCGTAGACTCGTTTTACAAACTTTTCATACTGTTTTCATATGATTGGTGTACTGTTCTAATTGTAGCCTTGTTTGTTTCATGTATGTTTTCTTCGACTGTTTGTGTGATCGATGATCGTGATTAGACGGTGAATAATCTGTGGTTGTCAAGAGTGCTACAACAAGCAAGATCAGTATTTGGACATTTAGCAAGATCAGCAGGGGCAATTGGATCAAGGCAAGTATAGCATTTGGATTTTATTTCTGTGACCATGATCCTGTGACTAGATTAATGTTAAGTAATATACAATAAATATGGCTTTTTAGCAACTTGATGATTTGTCTGTACGTGATCACCCGGGATAACAGTGCAACCATGAGGGCTATAATGGCTCTGGCTTTAGTTAAGTATGAGTAACTTTTCTAGCTCGTTAGCGGTTACCCGTTGTGGCGCAATTGGGGAATAGCAGACCGTGGATTCCTGCAGGTGAATCACACGGACTGACTAATGAAACCAAGCGGCCCTAACTTGTTAGACGAACCTTTGAAAGACTTCATAGTGATCCCTGCCGACCTCCCTAGGAAGGGGGTTAAGAGACTAGCTACCTCGGGCGAAAGGGTAAATCATGACTCATGGGTAAAGATGTGCAACCTCTGCAGAGGGTTAAAAACTAGTATACTAGCCGAGCTCACGGTCAGGAGCGGCCTTGGGGACATCTACATTAAGGGTGATGATTCTTGTGTGTTAAATATGCTCATTGTTTATTGTTTAATGCTTTACATTATTTATGTCACATTGATCATGAGATTGTGGGAGCTATACAATCTAGTTGCTATACTTGTGGAGTTCGACATGGACTCACTCTTGCTATTCCCCCAAACCTCAGGAGAAGTTTAGGCTTGTGATCAACCAGTCAGTTGGATCCTGTAGAGTGGAGTTAATACCCGAAGTTTGGAGTTGTCTGTCCGCTGTTTGCTAATAAAGGTTATCTCTTTTATACTAAGTACGTTATATATTTATGCATTGTCTTTTGATATTACCCCTTATTTGTAGCTATATGTGAGATTTGACTTCTAAAACTCACATATGGTGCATATCTGGTTTTGTCCTTAAAATCGGGTATTACATCTGATTGTAACTCATTTTTGCTACTTGTCACTGCTGAAGCCAACTAGTTTCATCAAGTTTCAACTGATCTTAGCTGCTGTTTCTGAAAGACTGCATTTGAATTCTTCTAACAACTAATTGCAATTATTTGCTACTGCTTGTATTCTGATTGCAACTTGTTTGGATCCTTGTATGAGTTATCTTCTTCCAATGAAACTCCTTTATCCAAACTGATGCTGCTCATTTTTAATAAATCTTTCATGACCAACTTGAGAGCCAACAGAATCTTGTTGTTACACTGCAATCCAATTCCAAACTGCTAGTTTTCAGATTCTGTCATCCTCAGAGAAAAATTCATATCTCTCAGACTACTAGCCCACTATGCATGAAATTTGGTAGAGGTCTTCATCTATGAGTCCTTTACCTAGTGTATAAATTTCAGCTCATTTGGATCCCATTTGATCAGTCAATGTATTTTTCTACCAAAACTGCTGTGGTCTGAATCTGCAATGCTGAAGCTGACAGAATTCAACTTAAAACTGATTTTCTTATTAACCAATCTTCATGCAAACTGTACAGCAACAAGTATTAGATATGTGTCTCATGCTCACAAAGTTTTAGGTCAATTCATCAGTGTTTAGACTTCCAAATCCATGCTTGAAGGCAGCCAATTCAGATTTTCAAATTTCTGGACAGATTTGATATTTCACAATTCTTCTTTGCTTCTTGTCCAATCTTGAGGTGGATTTGTTGAGAATACTCACAAGATGCAATTTCCATTCAGTCCTCTTATCAGTACTTGTCATCTTGTGAATTCTTCTAATATAGCTCATCCAATTCAACCTCGAACTTGATTTCATTCAAATTCAGATTTTTGATCAATATGACCTTTAGCAGCAACATCTTACTTTAGGTGAAGAGTAACCATAAAGCTTGTGAATTCTTCAATTAAGACAATCAAAACCTCTTATTGATTTCCTATGCAAGCTCAACACAAGAGGCATTAGAAACACAAGCACTAGTTTCTCACTTAGTAACCCTTTTATATGTGGATGGCAAGTGGGTCACTAAATAGAGAAACCTCACAATATGGACTAAATCTCCCTTGATGTCTCATGCACACTCTTTGAGTGGAAATAAAAGTGTGAATGTGCATGGTTGGTCAATTAAGTCCAAAGGGCAGATTTAAGCCATATTATGGTGAGTGGCTAAAGTAGATGAATCAATTCCAAATTAGCTACAGAGAATTCATCACATGGTTTTGGAATGATGATCTTCATATAATAGCACACTTCATTTGAGAAACACATTCTCATTTAGTGAGACTACATAAATCACTTAGAGAAATGGTTAGTCTCACAACTCTAGTCATAGAGTAAATTCCCTTTTGATAAGTGCTCTAAGCATTTGAATTTCTCATATAACACTTTTATTCATTCAAGAACTTGGGATTTTCACTCTATGTCTAGGTCATGGCAACAATAGTGTAATCAAATTGAAATATGCCAAGTGATACTTACAAACCATTGCAGCATGTAGATGCCCTTAAGATGAAAATGAGAATTTTGGCAATCTACCATATGACTAGATTCCATCAAGTAGAGAGTTCTTGAATAGTGAATAATAAGTGCCTCTACTTGAGCTTTCTTGAAATTCTTCGTTTGAGGTCCACAGAGGAAACTCCTTAAAGTCATCTATGTTGCTTGGTGTGGATGATCTATTCAATTCCAATCATACTTTTTTTTCATGACCAGCAACCAATGAATATCTCCAAGTGTTTCATTTATCCTAAGTCATTACACAAGACACAAAGGAGTTTAGTTTTAAAATAATTGCACTTGAGATATTGTTGTTACTGTTGGGTATTCTTAACATCATTACCAAAAGTAGACTAAGTTCTCTAAATCTAGTAACGGTGCCAAAAATGCCAAACCTATCCCTTACACCACTTAAGCCAAGTTGTCATCCCCAGCATGATATAAGAGACGCGATATTGAAATATGCAATTGCTCTTCTAAATAAATAATGAATGGGATCTGCAAGCGCACAGATTAATACCGATGTATCATTTTAACCGGGAAGTATTCCAGGTATCGTTATTTATATTTTTACCACTGGGAAGGGATTAGCAATCATCACTATTGATTACAGAATAGGATATGAGATTGAGCATCTATCATTGCATGTATAATTGAGAACATTTATCTAACTCTTCATACAGGGATAAGTGTCACATAAAAGATATATGAAATAATAATAGTGACAAGGATAACTAATCTGATCTAGCCACATAATAAATATGATAAGCACCTCAATTAGATACTCTAGAAAGTCATTAGCATGGTATTAGAACGAACTACAAGAATATTCCCTAAGTTATTCTTAACTATATAGTCTAGCATATCATAGTTAGTGCAAGCATACTTAGCAATCATTGCGAGACAAGACTACGCCCATGCATAGTGATATGAGCAAGGAATATGAGAAACATAGCAATCACTCCCCTGTAATAATGTTGTTCTGCCAGCCCAATACACGAGAGGGGGACTATATAAGAATCAATGAAGCTGTCACTATCACGAACCACCCCACGATCTGGCATATTGGGTACAATCGCAGATAAATACGGTATAAGCACCACGCCTACACAATATCTATTATTTACCCATGGATCCGATGGATAAACGCTATACTATCCTAAGCATGTATATAGATCCAATCTAACTAAGCCAAGTACATAACTATGATAAACTAAGAACAATATAATCTTGAATATAAGCAAGTAGAGCAAAGTCATAAGCAATATATTGAAGTAGAACAAAGTCATATTCATAATATTGAAGAACAAAGATAATTAGAAAGCAATTAGAAGCACAATTAGAGAATTACCAAGAATCCTCCTGACAGATCCGGAAACCAATCGAAGATTGACTCCTTCTAGTTCTAATCCTATGTAGCTATGCTAATCTAGATATCTAATTGATGTGGTGGCTCTAATCTTGATCAGAGGCTTCTTCTCCCTTGATGGAACAATGAATTAGAGTTGAGAGGCTCTCTCCTCCAGGGGCCAGGGGGTCTGGTTTTATAGTCCCTTCAAGTGAATATGGGCCATTGGATCAAACCGACATAGATTGTATGGTTTAGATTCATCCTTTAGGTCGGTAGAGATCTCCCGCAAAGCAGAGTCCTGATTGGACTTGGGGGTAGGGCGGGCGCCCTGTCTCTGGCCCCGTTTCGCCTCCGCTTCGGTCTCGTGGCTTCTGGAGTCTTCTAGATGTAAGATAATTGCGCAGCACGTTAATATCTTTACGTAATCCCGACATATGGGCCTTTCTTCCTTATTTTCTGATAACCCCCTGCAGAATTAGACAAACACCAAAACTCGTGGAATTCTGTCAGATAAAACCCTAAGTCTAGATCTTGATTTCATTTGGATCCTTTTCTTTATTTATTTGATAATTAAATTTGATACTTAAGGACCGTCAACAAACTCCCCCAAGCTTACCTCTTGCTCGTCCCTGAGCAAGGATAGACTCAGCTATGGATCATAAGTAATTGCAATATCTTTTAAAAATTTGACGGTACACATGCTTTTAAATAAGATCTCATCTCTGAGTTAGAGTAAACTGTCAAGACTTAAAACTTACTTACTTTACCTTCACCATGGGACTTGTAACTGTCACTTCTGTCTTGAGTGGTTAAAAGATAGAACAGTCTAGCCAAGTGCCATGTCTCTTATTCTTGATCAGCTATAGCTCTGGGGTTTTTTCAGATTTTTCAAATAAAACTCAGAGATTCCTTGTATGACTCTCTCAGGTCTCTCTTTTGTGGTATTTTTGGATCCTTACCAAGGCAGTGATGGTATATGCCTTCTCTCAAGATATGTAGTATTTGTGGTATGAGGCATAATGATATTGCCTTCTCTCTCACCCTACTCTAATAAGGCTTTAATATCTAGAGCTCATAGGTGGGAGATAAAGTATACATACTTACAAGACATTTATTGCATAGTCAAACCATGGATCCAAAGAAACAAATCAATAAGCCAAATCAAGATGTGCATGTGTGGCGAATGAATGGTGTATGGCGATAACGGTGATAACAATGGTGGAAACAATGATGGTGGAAGTCTAATTCTACTTTGCTTTTTGAGGGGATACATACCTTCCTTGCTTTTGAAACTTTATGAGGAGAATGAGATGCTCTATCTTTTTCTTGTCTCTCAGGTGGGTATATTGTACCCCTAATTCTACTGTCGGACACTTGTCCATTTTTACCTCTCGTCTCACTCTTTCTTTTCTTTCGAGGTTCCGAGCACTTGCTCCTTTTTATTTCCTCGTATATTTTTTTTCATTTTTTTCAGAGCATTCATCTCTTGAGATAATATAGCAAGTGGTAGTAACAAGATAACTTGAGCATTTATTTCACAAGGGAAAAACAGAAATATTTTTGGTTATTCTCTCCCGGATTAGGAGTAGAATATTTTTGGGTGATTCTGGAGATGGAATGGGTGGATATATGTGGATGGTACTTCCGGAGTAGAAGTAGCATATATGAGTGAACGTGCAAGTGAAATCTTGATTTAACCACATGACAAGCTTCTAAGGGTCAACACAGCTTGACCACACTCAATGCTCATAAGCAGTAAATAATAAATGTATGGCTCAAAGTCTAGCAAGCATGCATATATGGCTGTGGTAGGAATTTAAACTCTCATCATACAGGAACTCATCATGCAACATTTTAAAGATTTTCAAAGATAAAATTCTCCAGAATTCTAGCATCTATAGGAACAGATAAACAGCAGCTCAACCTTCCCATATCGTATCCGTTAACAACTTAGACTTCAGATCAAGTTTTCATCCCACAAGTTTAGGTCTAGAGCAAGCTTTAAATTATCACAGTTATATCTAAACTTGAGAGAGAACTTAAAATTTGCAAATTAGGCAGAGCAACTATTTATCATATCCATGCTTAAGTTTTATTTAGATACAGATTAGCATAGCCACTTTATTTATTTATTAAACACACTAAGCAAAAGACATATATAAATAAGCACAAACTCTTTATTTGGTTTTCCATAGTTATGTATATTTATATTCTAAAATAATATAAGTATAAAGATAGATAGATAGAAAGAAATACTTATCGAGATAAATGGGGGT
Organism: Sorghum bicolor; assembly: GCF_000003195.3. Taxonomy (NCBI): domain Eukaryota; kingdom Viridiplantae; phylum Streptophyta; class Magnoliopsida; order Poales; family Poaceae; genus Sorghum; species Sorghum bicolor. Next base: position 63,488,484 of record NC_012874.2, read on the forward strand.
GCTCTCCCCCAAGCTGAATTTTGACGTAATTTCTCTTGACGTAGCTAGCAGGTGGCAGAGGTGTATTTGAAAGTCAGCAGCATTCTGACAGCGATTAGAATGTCCTCCGTCTGCTAGTCTTCCTTGATTCCTAAATTCTGTGGAACTCAAATAGACAACAAAGCTTGTGGAACTGATTAAGTGTTAGCATAAATATCTAGCCTTTATCATGTTGAGACTCCTTAATAATTATTACTCCCTGTTTTTATATTTTCATTTTATAAAGCAGAAAAATATTTATTTTATTTTTATGCCACCATAGTGAATGTACTTATGGGTTTTATGCCACTCGTATACTCACATGGGGCTTACTGTTTTTCACATTTTTATTTTCTTTTTAGAATAGCACGAACATGATTAACTTAGTAAACTAGTTGGAATAATTGAAAGGGAAAGGATAACTACCAAGTTTACCTCTTGGCAAGGCGTTCGGTGTTTTTAAATCCTCCGAACGGGACTCTCCAATTTCTTAATCGTCCTGAGGTTCGTTGGGTGGCGAAGTCGGTACTTCCGGCAGCGCCTCCTCTTCTTGTATAGTTATCTTCATTTTCCATACCTGACTCGGTGCTTCAATCTCCTCTGGATAATTCTGTTTAAACTCAACGTCTTCTGATCTTACAACTTCTCCTTCATAGTCTGCCCATCCGTCCTTGATGATCTGTCTCCTCTGGTTGCGGTTGCGTCTCTTTCTGACCTGCTTAGATTCTTCAACGATATAGTTAGGGTCAGTAAAGTAATGGTGTACCTTCTCTGAGGGGAAGTGCATATGGACTTCTCCGGTTCCAATGTAGATAATTGCTTTAACGGTGCTGAGGAACGGTCTTCCAAGGATGATGGGTGGATCATACTCGTCTTCTCCCATGTCAATAACTTGAAAGTCTGTGTAGACAAAGTGACCGTCTATTTTGACTGGGACATCAGATACTATTCCTTTAACTTCTCGAAATGTCTGATCTGCCATCTGGAGCTGAATGTATGTTGGTCTTAGGGGCATGGTTCCGAATAAGAGCCGATAGGTGACTGCGGCCATTATGTTGACGCCCGATCCGGTGTCACAAAATGTCTTGTAGAAGTTGTATCCATTTATGGAGCAGTAAATGCTTGGCATTCCTGGGTCGTCCTTCTTGGTCAAACACGGTGACTTAAGTTGGTGATCTTGGCCTCCATGAACTACAGTGACCATCTTAGCAGACTCGGTCCACACTTGCTTGTTCCGGTTCCTCCTGTTGGTCCTTTTCCTTGACTCACGTCTGGATTGATCTTGAATTTGTGTAGTCTTGTTCTTGAAGAAAAATGTCTCCTTCTTCCCTTTGACGTAGAAACTGATCTTGGCAGCACTAGTGTAGATGATAGCTCCCGTGGTGTTCAAGAATGGCCCCCCTAAGATGATAGGTGCTCTCTCATCATTTCCGGTCTCTACCACTACGAAGTCTGCTGGGGCATACAAGGTACCAACTCGGACACAAAGGTTCTTCAATATTCTTTTTGGAAAAGTTATCATCTGATCTGCAAACTGCAAACACATGGTTGTCTCTAATAAAGGATATGTAAAGAATTTTTCATAGAGTACCCTGGGTATAATGTTGACACTAGAGCCAAAGTCGCAGAGTGCTTCTGGAACGTCCACCATGCCGATGGAGATCGGGATGACGGGGCATCCTGGATCGTCTCTCTTGACCGGCAGAAGGTCAGTAGAGAATTCATTGACGGGGTCACTCCAATTACCTGCATCAAACATGTCTACAAGATTTGCAGATTCTAATCCTTCCGGTTGTGATGGTATACCGGGGTTAGTAGTAGGAACAGCAGCAGCTATTTGATTTAACTGAGATTCAATCATTTTATTAAAGCTAATTTGATTCTTGATGGCAGTAGAAAAATTATCCATTCTATTATTTATATTTTCTAGCATTTTATCATTAGATGCCAATTTCTTAGATAGGTTATCCATTAGCTTTCCTTGATTAGACACTAACTCTCTCAAAGGTGGAAAATTACTATTGTTGTTGTAAGAATTGTTACCTTGATAATTACCTGAGTAGTTAGGCCTCTGTTGATTCCAACCTTGATTTTGTTGAGGACGGTTGTAGTAGTAGTTGTTGATGTAGTTCACATCCTCAAGCATCTCAGGGCAGTGGTTGCCTGAGTGTCCAGTGTCTCCACACTCCTCACAAGTCATGTGAGAGTCGTAGATGTGCATAACTTCTTTCTTGTCTCCAGCTCTATCATCGAGCTTCTTCATGAGCAGGTCTAGCTTTGCAGACAGCATGTCTACCTCCTTTAGCTGATGCATATCTCCACCTCTCTTGCGTGTCTGGGTCCTCTCTTCATTCCAGCTTTGATTGGACGCCATCTTCTCCACAAGAGCTGTGGCTTGTGGTATAGTAAGTGATAAGAATGCTCCTCCAGCTGCAGCATCCATGGTCTCTCGGGCACTGTTGCTGAGCCCATGATAGAATGTCTGCATCAATAGCCAACTCTCCATTCCATGATGGGGACATTCTAGGATGTAGTCTTGAAAGCGCTCCCATGCTTCTGGAACAGATTCATCATTTTGTTGCTGAAAACTTGTAATCTTCCCACGGAGAGCATTGGTCTTGCCCATGGGAAAGAACTTTGCCAGGAAGTTTGTTGAGCAGAGTGCCCACGTAGTATTCTTCTCCTTTGTAGCGTAGAACCACTGCTTCGCTCTTCCTAACAGTGAGAATGGGAAGAGGCGAAGTAGTATAGCGTCTTTGGAAACTCCTGCTATGGTGAATGTGTTGCAAATCTCTAGGAAGTGTTGTAAATGAGCACTAGCATCTTCGTGTGCCTTCCCACAGAACTGGTTGGATTGCACCATGTTGATAAGTCCAGGCTTGAGCTCAAAGTTGCCATCGATCTCTGCAGCAGGTCCAGTGCGGATGTTGTCCGTAGTGGGAGCTGAGAACTCGCGGATCGATTTGTTCGCCATGGCCTCGAACTCTGAAGACAAGTTCCGGTGATCTTCTTGATTGGATGAAACTTCTTGCTGAAGTGTTGATGATCTCTTCTTGAGCTTTGCTCTCGTCTTCTTGAATAATGCTTCGGGATTGTCAACAAAATTTCCTGGAAGATGTCTTCTATTCGTACATTCCCCTGCATAAGATGAAATAGAAAAATATCGGGGTAAAACTGTATGAGAGAATAGATAAGCTCAATCATATTAGTGATGCGAATGATAACTCAAAATCTTTTATTCCATTCCTGATTGGTAATCAACCTTCCCCGACAACGGCGCCAAAAATGCTTGTTGGGTATTCTTAACATCATTACCAAAAGTAGACTAAGTTCTCTAAATCTAGTAACGGTGCCAAAAATGCCAAACCTATCCCTTACACCACTTAAGCCAAGTTTTCATCCCCAGCATGATATAAGAGACGCGGTATTGAAATATGCAATTGCTCTTCTAAATAAATAATGAATGGGATCTGCAAGCGCACAGATTAATACCGATGTATCATTTTAACCGGGAAGTATTCCAGGTATCGTTATTTATATTTTTACCACTGGGAAGGGATTAGCAATCATCACTATTGATTACAGAATAGGATATGAGATTGAGCATCTATCATTGCATGTATAATTGAGAACATTTATCTAACTCTTCATACAGGGATAAGTGTCACATAAAAGATATATGAAATAATAATAGTGACAAGGATAACTAATCTGATCTAGCCACATAATAAATATGATAAGCACCTCAATTAGATACTCTAGAAAGTCATTAGCATGGTATTAGAACGAACTACAAGAATATTCCCTAAGTTATTCTTAACTATATAGTCTAGCATATCATAGTTAGTGCAAGCATACTTAGCAATCATTGCGAGACAAGACTACGCCCATGCATAGTGATATTAGCAAGGAATATGAGAAACATAGCAATCACTCCCCTGTAATAATGTTGTTCTGCCAGCCCAATACACGAGAGGGGGACTATATAAGAATCAATGAAGCTGTCACTATCACGAACCACCCCACGATCTGGCATATTGGGTACAATCGCAGATAAATACGGTATAAGCGCCACGCCTACACAATATCTATCATTTACCCATGGATCCGATGGATAAACGCTATACGATCCTAAGCATGTATATAGATCCAATCTAACTAAGCCAAGTACATAACTATGATAAACTAAGAACAATATAATCTTGAATATAAGCAAGTAGAGCAAAGTCATAAGCAATATATTGAAGTAGAACAAAGTCATATTCATAATATTGAAGAACAAAGATAATTAGAAAGCAATTAGAAGCACAATTAGAGAATTACCAAGAATCCTCCTGACAGATCCGGAAACCAATCGAAGATTGACTCCTTCTAGTTCTAATCCTATGTAGCTATGCTAATCTAGATATCTAATTGATGTGGTGGCTCTAATCTTGATCAGAGGCTTCTTCTCCCTTGATGGAACAATGAATTAGGGTTGAGAGGCTCTCTCCTCCAGGGGCCAGGGGGTCTGGTTTTATAGTCCCTTCAAGTGAATATGGGCCATTGGATCAAACCGACATAGATTGTATGGTTTAGGTCGGTGGAGATCTCCCGCAAAGCAGAGTCCTGATTGGACTTGGGGGCAGGGCGGGCGCCCAGTAGGACAGGGCGGGCGCCCTGTCTCTGGCCCTGTTTCGCCTCCGCTTCGGTCTCGTGGCTTCTGGAGTCTTCTAGATGTAAGATAATTGCGCAGCACGTTAATATCTTTACGTAATCCCGACATGTGGGCCTTTCTTCCTTATTTCCTGATAACCCCCTGCAGAATTAGACAAACACCAAAACTCGTGGAATTCTGTCAGATAAAACCTAAGTCTAGATCTTGATTTCATTTGGATCCTTTTCTTTATTTATTTGATAATTAAATTTGATACTTAAGGACCGTCAACAGTTACCACCCTTCTTGAGATATAATGGATGAGGTGGTCTCTTCATCTTCACTTTGCTTATCATCATGTTGTAGGCTTCATCCATGTCTGCCGCTATCTACATAGGGGCGGCACTACCGCTCTAAGGGGCGGCACTGCCGCATCAGAGGTGTCAGCGGAATTGGTGTAGCAGCAACTTGAGGATAGCCTTATCTATGCAACTTGGACTTCTTTGGTCTCATTCACCAGTGGTCATTTTTCTGATTTCCTCATAAGGTGATTCCTCATTACCTACAACATAAATAAGATCTTGCTCTACTAGAGAGCCATTAAAAGCATCATATGACAAATGATTCATTTAAGCTTAAGGTACTCTAGCCACTGTCTATAATTCACAAATACACACATACTTGTGAACTATTAGAGACTACACAAATCAAATCTCTAGCTAGCAAGGATTAGGTACTAGTTACCAAGGTGAATATGAAGTTTGAAATAATTCCATTAATTTATCTTTGGGTCAACCATATAAGAAGAAACAATATGAATTGGTTGATAGCTTGAGTGAATATTTTCAGTTAACTTGCTCAAGCACCCCGAAGCATCATATCACCTTCAAGTACCTACAACACTCATCAAGCACAATTTGGTACCCAAACTATGTTGGGTCCGTCATGGTTAGTCACAAGAGACTTAGGCACCCAAATGGCCTTTGTGCTAGCACTTGGTGAACCAATCACCTTTCTAGCACAAGTGTCATTTTTGGGCCTCCTAAGCATATTTGAATCAATTGATGAGCTGGAGTGTTACCCATGGGACAATCCATGCTTAGGTGTCCCTTTCCTCTACAAGTGTAGCATAGGCAGCTCTTGTTCTTGTTAGCCTTCTTTTCTTTCATTTTGCTTGCTACCTTGCTAAAGAGCCTCTTTGTTGACGATGACAAACCTTTACTTTTCTTGCTGGGACTTGAGTCAATTTCATGTCCCTTCTCTTTGCATTCATAACACTTCCTCTTGCTTCTTCTTGTCTTGTTCTCGTATATGTTCAGAGAATGAAACACTAAGCCCTCATGAAAGGACCTTGATGTCGCCGAGGAGGCCTAGAGGGGGGGGTGAATGGGCCTGCAAAAATTCTGCTCAAACAAAAACTAAAACTCAGGGCGGCACTGCCTCCCTTTGAGGGCGGCACTGCCTTCCTACAACCGTGAGTCCAACGGAGCCCAAACTTGGTGAAGATGTACTTGATATATCCAGTGACAAATCTGTAAAGTTTCAACTCAAAAATCTATCAGATTAGAGGGCGGCACTGCCGCCCTTGTGCAGGGAACTTAGCACAATTCAAAATGTAACCAAGGAAATTAAGATCAGATAAATTTCTTAGCTTCCTGCAAGCATGTTAGTCACTGAATAACAGATATAAGTAGCAACACGAGTACCACCAAGTAGATCAGCCACAAACCCTGCAAACACCTCAACAACAATAGCAATACAAGAATGTAAATCAGCACACGATATTTATCCCGTAGTTCGGCGTCGCCACAAAGGCTAGCCTAAGTCCACGTTGTTGAGGTGCCCACACAAGGACCGGCTTGCCACCAATGGCTTGCCCTTCCCTCGTTCTCCAAACAAGAGTGTTACCTCTTGAAGGAGGGGTGATTTCACTAGCTGCAAGAGATGATTACAAACTGTTCCCGCTGCTCACCACAAGCACAGGAGCTCGCTGGGCGACGCCTAGCCGTCTAGGAGGCTTCACCTCCAAGAGTAACAAATGCACAACGAAGATTGACGAAGCTCAGCAAGTGCTCAAGGTTATGATTGCTCTAATCTGCTCTCTAACACTTAATCACACAGCCCCAACACTTAATTATGCACTAAGCACAATACTCTCACAAAGAGAGGGTTGGGGAGAGGCTTTTGAAAGGTTGGGAAGGTCTGGAGCATCAGTAGCACGACCAGAAGCAGTGGGATAGGTATATATACTCATCCCACTCAAACTAGCCGTTAGGATTCGAAAACTAGCCGTTGTAACTGTACAGGGCGGCACTGCCGCCCTTGTAAAAATAGCACAGGTCACCTTACGGAAAAAGCCATAACTTTTTACTCCGAACTCCGTTTGTAGTGATCTTGGACTTTTTAGAAAGCTTGTTTCAAGGGCTATCCAACCCTGCAGAGAACAAGCTCCAAGATCAACTTGTGCAGGTGCAGTGCTAAGTGTTTTCTCTCATGTTAGCACTTGGGTTCAGTTAGTTTGAGCACTTGAGACTTGTATATCATTCGTATTGCATCCCCCTTGATAGTACGGCATACCTATACTCAAGAACAAAAGAATATAACCAATTTAACCACTTGAGTCTTCAATGTCTTCATATGCCATTTCTTCTCAATATTACTCCATAAAGGGTTGCAATCAACTTTGTCTCCTTTTCTTGAGCAAACACACCTTGAGCATGTGACTTGACCCATTTCAACACATATGAGTTCACCTCCATGGCTTCAAGTCACTTCTACTAAAGATTTGATCCTCAACACAATATGACTCCTCATAGCTTGATTAGTTCCTCGACTCAATGCAAGTACTCTCTTCTTCACCTTAGCCATGGTACCTCGGTCCTTAAGCCGTCGCTTAGCCCTTCACCTCCGCTTAGTCCCTCGAAGCCCTTTCCTTGCTATGTTCACCTTATCAAGACATACTCAAGTCATATCATATTAAGCATCCATTGAATAACCATTTCTTTAATATTGTGATCCTTGCTTGAATATCTTCTAGATATAAATATTGAGATCAATCAAGCTTCAGATTGACTCACATAGAGACATATATGGATCAACATCAATATGGTCAAGACAATTCACAGTTCCTTATATCCTCTTTATTTTGGCTTGACACTCAATACTTACTTCAATCTTTATCTTCATACTTCTAGCTTGATCAAACCTAGTTCACTATCAAGCTCTTCTTGTTCATGAAAAGCAAGCCATTGTAGAGACCAATCCAAGAACATCAACTCATGTCTCTTTTGCCATTTGTCAAATATGCTTGCTTTCTCATGATGTTATGATATCCCACAGCATATAAGCCATTCCATAGATTTTATTTGCATTGTTGTCTTTTGCTTGACCTAGATTGTTTCCATAATCCTCTAATACAACAATACACAATTTGGCCTTCATTTCAACACTATGTGGCATATCATCAAGTTTGCCTGCTTGTTGAGCTTTGAACATACTTGTTAATACACAATCCACAAGTATGTGCAATAGACTCAATATCCTGTTCAACACTTAGCAAACTTATTAGACCTTTAATCATGTTGTCATTCAATTCACCAAAACCCACAAAGGCCTAGATGCACTTTCACCTCATTCTCTCCCTCATCCGGCCCGCACACGCCCCATGTGAGTCGCGAGCGTCAGTCTCCGCCCAGACCCTTTATCCTCCCCCCTTGACCGCTACCTCTCCCACTCCCTCTCCCTCCTTAGCTCTCTCGCCCTCTCTCTGAGGTGGCTATGAGCTCCAGTGACTGGCTCCACATGCCCCAGCGACGGGTTGGCGAGGTCCGACGGTGCGCCTTCCCTACCTCCTACACCGCCACGGCGACAGCTCTTCTCTCCCTTGGAGCAAGGAGCACGGCGGCAACCTCATCTGCCTCCACCTTGGCGAGCTCGTCTGCCTCCACCTCGGCGAGCGTCACCTCCACCGGGGCTTCAGCGAGGTGGGTCTAGTGGAGGGTAAGGCCGATGACGCGGGCAAGGTGGATCTGGTGGAGGCTGGCAGCGTCGGCCATTCCTCTCTCTCTCTCTCACGAAGCAAGAAGGCATGGTGGCGAGCTCCTCCACCTCCACATCAGTGGGCGACACCTCCACAGTGGCGAGGAGGTCGGATCTGGTGTCCAGGAGGGTGGATCTAGGTGCGGCGGTGAGGGGAGGAGCAGTGGTGAGCACGGTTTGCTCCCGGCAGCGGCAGTGGCGGTGCACAGGGTGGCAGATCCAGGCCTAAATAGGTTTGGATATGGGTTTTTTTTTATTTTTTATTTTTATTAACCAAGGCAGGCATCAAACCGCCTCGGTAAATCATTGATTTACCATGACCTTAGATCCGAGGTGGTTGTGATGCCTGCCTCGGAAAATTGCTTTTGCCCGCCTCAAAAAAATTTTATGTAGTAGCGAGTTTTAGAAAGACTGATGAAAATACTCTTAGAGAAAGTCAAATAGACTCTTTATATTGTTCCTAAGTTATAGAAAAAGTGATTTTTGAAAAAGAAAACATTCAACAGTCTCTTTAAATGGATCTTCAAATATAAGCATATCCTCTATTCTGGATTTTGCTTTAGGTAAAGACGGAGAACGAGTATGATTCTCTAGAGTGTGCATATAGAATATAGGAAAGCTTTTGGAGGATAAAAAAATACAGAAAATGATTTTTACTTAAATGACTCTTCAAATAATGATTTAGATAGTAAAATTTAGAAAGGCTCTCGGAAATGCTCTTAGAGAAATACTTTTTAGAGAGCGTCGAAATCTAAGATTTTGGATCTAAATTTCAGAGTCTCTACTCTGAATTGTAACATATATAGTAGAACGACACTACAAAATTCGTTAAAGAAAATATTTTCGTACATGGTTCACGGGCTGAGTGGGGATACTTGGTGCCTCGAGGCCTGGTCGAGGGCACCCGTGCAAGGCCTATTGAGTGCCAGTGCCAGTGCTGGGCTGCTGGCCGCGAAATAAAGATCAAAACCTCTTCCCTTGTATTTAGTGAAAACTAGACCTTCAAATAGCCTCCAAATAGCCTTCTATGGAAGATGGCTGCGAGAAACACCTTTGCTCGAGGAGAAAGGAGTATTTATAACAGAGATTTCACTGGCGGTTGACTTAACTGAACTGCTAGTGTAAATGCCTGATTTCCACTTGCGATTTAGTTAAGTCGACACGCCAGTGTAGATCAATTTCTACAGGCGGTTTACTTAATTGAACCGCTTCCACTAGCGGTTTCGTTAAGTGAACCTTATGTAGAAAGTGGTTTACACAGACGGTTTATTGGTCGGGTCGGTCATTTTCTTTACACTGACGCGTGATAACAGAAACGTCTATACAAATTAGATACAACTGCTGCCGTTGAGCTTTTTTGTACTAGTAAAATCGAGCCTTCCACTGTCTCCACATTCATTTTGGCAAGGAAAAAAAAGGGCTCCTTCGAGCAGTACTATTAATATTCTGTGCTAACAACCTTGATTGATGTGAACATTATTAATTTGCATGTGCTTATATTGATATATGTGTACGTCCTTGAAATTGGTTTGAAATTATATTGTTGTAAGAAATGGTAGTGTATCAAACATTGTGGCCACTGATGGACGACCGTGCTGGCGTGGGGCCGTCGTACAGCTCCGTCCTCTGCATCTTCTCCGCCAAGGTCTCCATCCCCATGTACAAGAGCAGGAGCCAGACGTAGGACAGGTACTCCCCGCCGGTTCCCAAGCTCTTCGCGTGCAGGTAGCCCTTGCACCGGCTGGCCGAGAAGCAGAGCATCTCCACCCACACGCCCTGCATCACCGTCCACATCTTCTCCTCGTTGCCCTTGTGCGAATCCATGAGCTCCTCGGCGACACTCCAAGCCTGTCGAACGACACTACCGCCGCCGCCGCCGCCGCCGCCGTCGCCGTCCCTCTTGAGCAGCTGGATGACCTTGTGCGCGAGGCCCCTCTTCCCCCGGCCCCTCGGCGTTCTCGGAGGAGGATCCTTCTCGAGCATGTCCGCGATCTCGCCGCACGCGTCTCGGAACAGGTTTCGCCGGGCACCGGGCATCAGCATCTCCGGCTTCACGAAGAGGAGGTACGCCATGTAGTTGGACATCTCCCTGCAGCGGCGAGCGGCGGCGCTGGAAGGTGACGGGTCCTCCCGGAGTATGTGGAAGCAGAAGTCGGTGGCGAGGTGCCACACCAGGACGCTCTCGTCGAACGGCGGCCTCGACACGCTCATGATCAATACCATGGATGGTACGCTGCGCCCGACGCCGACGCCGGCGACCTCCCTGCTGAGCGTCCACTGGCCCCTGTAGTCGTTGAACGCCCGGAACGAGTCGGCGCCGGCTATGTGACCCTCCGTCCAAGCTCCGGCGACATGGCCGTGGACGAGGCCGGTGATGATCGCCGCGCCGCCCTTGCATGGCTTCATGGTCCAGAGCTGGTCGACCAGGTCCCTGCAGCCCAGGAACGCCGCCACCTTCATGAGCCAGGGGTGCTTCCTGCTGCAGCGGGCGACGTACCCCATGAGGTTGTACTGCGCCACCTGCTCCGGCCATGTCCGGTGCCCGGTGCACAGTCGCTGTATCCTGCCAGACGTGTGGTGGATCACGGTGGGCAAGACGTACTCCATCACGACAGCAGACCATAGCAGGGCATACGTGATGGTGACGTCAATCGGTTTGGACTTTTCAGTGTCGTCGCCGCCGCCGTAGTGGAACACGGCGATCGCCCCCAGCAGGACGGCCGCGGCCACCGTCCGTACGCCGCGAGCCGAGGTGAGCATCGTCAAGCGGTTCTCGGCGGCGTTGCTGGTGAACACCAGGTGCGAGACGTCGTGCAGCTTGAGCGATTCCTTGGTGTAGAGCTGGTGGAACGTCGCGGAGAGGCTGGATTTCACCAGCCGATGAGCTCCGTCTGCCGGGAGGCGCACCACCAGGTGTTTCAGGCAGCTCAGCCGGCCGGAGTAGGGTGGCGCGAGGTCTACGCATAGGTTGTAGGGCTTCCAGATTTCCTCTACTTTACAAGTGTTGTCGTCGCCGTCGCCGCCGCCGTCGCCGCTGCCACCCCGGGCCTCGAAATGCTGCGTTGCAGCTGCAACGTACTCGTGAAGCGAATTGATCTCGGTCTCGGTCTCGGTCTCGCCCTTGCCTGCTTCTGCTTCTGAGCTGCCTGCTGGTGAAGAGTCCACAAGGCTGTTGACGCTGACTCTCTTGAGGTCCCAGGGCTTGCATACGCATTTGGTGATCCCACAGAAGAACAGCAGGAGTGCTGGCGTGAAGATTCTCTTGTAAGCCTCCATCTCTTCGTTGTGAGCCTTGATGGCCTTTATCTGGTCAATATTGGGTACTCCTACATGACTGGTAGTCACGTTGGAATTTGGCCACGACTTGACGAACACATAAATAGCGGCCGCCACCTGTCATATATAACACGCCACACAAGAGTGAGCATATATGTGGATGAACTCTTCTTAGTTATAGTGGGTAAAGAGCTTGTGTAGTCCATTAATTGATGAAATATTTCAACATTTAGTAAAAACTAGCAAAATATGCCCGTGCGTTGCAACAGGAGAAAAATAAAACTTTCAAACCTTAATGGGAAGGTACCATGGTAATGATATATTTCTATTTATAGTTTATCCTTTGTATAAAACTTGAAATATATAATTTATTTTACCATAACTATGATATCCATAATATTTTGTGACTTTTTAGGACCCATAAAATGTTTAATGATAGTCTGCAAGTTATTTGTTGACGTGTCAAGAATTAGTTTGTGCTATGAGAGAGACCTCTCTTGATTTTTTACATGGCAGTTATCATCTATGATTCCGGAAAATACATTTATTTAGATTGGATTAGACAACGTAGGTTGAATGCAAACATAGGAGATTGCTTTTGCTTTATCTAGATTTTTTACATGGCAGTCATCATCTATGATTCTAGAAAATATATTTATTTAGACTGGATTAGACAACGTAGGTTGAATGCAAACATAGGAGATTGCTTTTGCTTTATCTAGATAAATCGTATGTTGCTCCCATACCGCACAGGCTGTAGTAGTGCCGCGACGTCACCTGCCTTTCACGGAGTGCGCACTGCACAACTGCACGGAGGAGAATACTAAGAGCAAGGCTAGTGGATACGCCCGCTCGCCGGCTGCAGGAAGCTCTAGGTCACCCGAGCTGCCGAGTAATAATGACGGACCCTGACAATTTTTAATGCTTAACTGCGACGTGGAAGAACCGGAGTGGAAGAGCAACAGCCACAGTGCATTTCGCCCGCTTTTTGCCGCGTCTAGCGCGTCGCCCACTTTCTTCTCTCTCCTACTTTCTCTCTCTCCCACGTCAGATTTCGCCAGCTCTTCGCCACTTTTAATACTTACTCTAATGGGTGGAAGTCTGACACAAATACGCGACACGAGTCTCTTGCCAATCGAGAAGCCCAAGCAACGTGAATCCTCGGCTTTCGTGGAGCCGAGCGCAAGGTGGTCCGCGGCCCACAACGACTATGTTGTAGCTCCACCCGTGTATATACGGATTTCTACAGGAACACTGTAATAATTAGGTTAATAAATAGACCAGACTAAAAAAATCCAGACCAAAAAGAGGTTGAAATTTACCTCTTTAGTAGTAGATATACATATAAATATATTGATGAAAATAAGCTGTTGTTGATTTGATAGACCATGGGCCGGCACGACATGGAAAAAACACGTGCTTGATGGGTCAGCACGTCACGAAAACAAACCCATAGGCCATGCCTTGGGCTGAAGGCAAGACACAAAGCCCGTAGAGGCATAACATTTTTTTCCACGATGGCTCGTAATGGCCCGACAACCTACAGCATGACATGGCACGGCATCGGGCCATGCCGGCCCAGCACCAGGCCGTTGGACATATATACTTGTCATGATCTGTGTGCCCCTGACAGGAGACGCACAAAGCACTTGCTCAAAAAAAAAAAAAGAGACGCACAAAGCAAAACTACTGAGAGAGGTAGGCGTGAACGAGTGCACCTGGATGAGTTGGAGAGATATGGGCTTGGCCTAGTAGTGAGTAGGGGCTGGGGTCAGCCCAGGTAAGCATGGGATGGGACGGCTTGCTGGTATGGTATGCAAAAACTGGCTTAAGGCAGTGCTTGTCATCAGTGGAGCAAACTCAAGAAAAGCAGCCGGCATTTCTGCCTACTTGCCCAAACTGAATCTGCTCATGTTTTTCATGCTACAAAAAAGATGACTACTAGTACTACATTCTACTGTAAAGAGCTGAGGAGAGCTAGTAATGCAAAGCTAGCAGTACAACTTTTTGGGCCTTCTAGGTGCTATGCATGCATTTGTTTTTGAGGTATCCATTTTGTGAACCACCCACCCTACCAGTTATACAGTAGCTGGTTATAGCCTATCTATACCGAAACAAATATCCCAAAGCTTAAGCAAACATAAGCAAGCGTCTTAGGCCTTGTTTAGATCCAAAAACTTTTTGGATTTTGACACTGTAGCACTTTCGTTTTTATTTGACAAACATTATTCAATTATAGAGCAATTAGGCTTAAAAGATTCGTCTCGTGATTTACAGATAAACTGTGCAATTAGTTATCTTTTTCATCTATATTTAATATTCCATGCATGTGCCGCAAGATTCGATGTGATGTGGAATCTTGTAAAGTTTTGAGTTTTTTGGTGTATCTAAACAAGGCCTTAATCCTAAGAATGCCGCAGTCTTTATTTTCTATGCAGAAGTTTATAATTAGGACCTTTATTTGATCCGGGCATGCATCATGCACTGACCTGAGACACCGCTGTAAGGACATGGCGTCTCCACAGCTCGTTGTCTTCGATGTTATAGGCCGTTATGCTGTCCTGGCCGCCCAGGTGCACCAGCAGGATTGGCGCCCACAGCAGCTCCACGCCGCCGGTGCCGGTGCCGGTGTCGTCGCACCTGTGGGAGTTGAAGAGGGTGGCGAGGGCGTAGATGGCCACGGCGTCGCTGCCCAGGTACGCCAGCCAGATGGAGAGCCTCAGCAAACCTGGGATCCGTCGCTGACGAAAGGGCGCCAAGACGAAGAGGAACCACTGGATCACCAGGCTCGCCACGACGAGGATCCGCAGCTGGTTTTCTTGCCAGAAATCCAGGGCGTCCGCGAAACCCGCCGTATTCTTCTTCTCACCCATCTCTCAAGGCTAGCTAGCTGATGAACGGCGTGAAAATGGTTGGATTGGATAGGGAAGGGATAGATGTCCAAGCCCCCGTCCTGCCTGTTGCTCCAGTGTTAAATACTGGCTAGTACGTGCTATACTCCCTAGCTAGTTGCATGGCTACTTGCATTTGTTCTTTGCGCAACTTGCTTTTCTTGCTGACCCCACAGTTGACTAGCGTAGACTCCTATCATACGTTGGACCGGACTGAAAAACGCAATGACTTCATGCATGTCGGCAAAATTTCTACTACTACTTTGCACGTTTTGAATTTGTTATTATAACTCTGAGCCTTTTCAGCTAGAGACCGGACGGAAAGATAAAATCGCATCTTAGGGAGGGTAATTGTTGTGAGAGAAAAATGTTGTTGAAAAGCCATAGTTAACAGTATTGTTCACTGATTTATTGTGAGAGAAAATATTGCTGAATAACTAGCAGATAATTTTTTTATCAAATTAAACTTTCTTTATTTGATCTTTATACTTTGTAGTTTTTATTTATTTGTTGTTTTCTCTAGTTACATTATGATTAATGATGATGTGCCACCATTATCTTTTGGTATCAGCAGCAGTGCAATTTCCATGTGCTATCCACTATGCTGCCAGTCTAGTACCAAGTGGGCCTCTTTCTGCACCCGCTACGGCGTTTTCCAGCCCAAGTGGCGTAGGGCCGACATCAAGTGAGCCAGCGGACAAAGGAACCATGAGAAATGGCGCTAACACTGTCGGCAACATGTCCAGTCATCCTTTTTTGGCGCCAACTTAATTAGTCCACATCAAAGTCAAGAACGTCTCCTCCACCAGTTTCATTTGCGCGCGCGCGCTCTCTCTCTCTCTCTCTATATATATATATATATATATATATATATATATATATATATATATATATATATATATATATATATATTCCTTTTTACTCCCGCGAGTACATACTCTGCCATCTGCCATCTGGATGCACACGTAAAATGTGTTTGATCACACACGAATCTACCCGCGGAGCCTCCTAGATTGGTTAGCGGGTTAAAAAAACAGACCCGCTAATCCAAAGAAACGTCTACATCCATCTCAAACCGGAGCCTGCCTGGTCCATTCTCGCAGTCGCCGCCGCCACCTCCTCCCGACCTTCCTCCTCCCCAACCTGAAGTCGCCGCCGCCACGTCCTCTTCTCTTCCTCCTCCTGACCCTGTGGCATGCGTGTGGCCGCCCCACCGCACCACGAGGTGTCTGTCGAGGGATGCTGCTGCCCACGAGGTGGACATGGAAGGGGACATTGACGATCTTAGTTCCCGTCAGTGTTGTCCATTGACACTACCACAACCCCGAATTGGCTTGAGTGCCAAAAACTGCCAAGAATAGAGGTTAAATCGCCACCACAAACCGTCAAGCAAACACACTCAAAGATAGAAGCTAAGGGAAATTAGTTTCCTTGATGGTTCTGACACTCAAGGATGATTTCCTTGAATGTTGGCTGCTAAGGAAACTATGGCTAGACTTAATTTACTAAAGCGCTGAGGAAATGTTGAAACCATCAAAGAAAGTAGTTTGCTTGAGGGCCAACAACTTCCAAGGAAAGTAGTTTTCTTGAGGGTAGATAACCTCCAAGGAACCACTCTAGACCGCCAAGGTAAATTTTGTTTTCTTGACTGCCCTTCACCTCTAAGGAAATTACGGTTTTCCTTGACTGTCATCGACTGCCAAGTTAATTCTGATTTTCTGAAGAGCCCCCCAAGGAAGTCTATACTAACAATAAAAAAACTAATTGCAGTAATCAGTAAATTTTACTATTCTAGTTACTATATTCAATTGAAACATTATTTGCATATAGACATTTTGTTATGGTGCCCAACCATTATATTGATATCAACATATCCATAAGAATATTACAAGTGAAATTATCATTTATCCTTGAAGTCAATACATCATAATACACAATTCACTAATAGTTTCCAAAGTGATAGGTGCATTACTAACTCCTATGTCAAGCCCTCCCACCACACTATCTTTTGGCCCAAGTCGTACAGTTGCTGGTTGCATACCTACATGAGAAAATAAAAAAAGAATTGATCACTAAGCATGTATGAAATCAGCGTGGCTCACATAAAAATACAAGCCGCATGGTTGTAACCATGTAAAAATAAATTAATATAGAAATCCCAAGAACATATGGGTGTAGCAAACTTCTTTTATGGTTAACAATGAATCACAATGTTCATGGAAATGTAAATTACCAAGTATCGATGTAAAGCAACAAGTCTGTAGCCATATAAAAATGCAATTGGCAAGGTTGTAAAATTGTAAACACAATCTAGTATTAAATATTTGCTTGCTACACAAACATATTATTTAACTCATATTTGTTGAGCATATGTTTCATTTTAAATCTGCATAGATGTACTGACATCCTTCATATTCTAGACAATCCATGCACATAACTGGTTCATGATGAAGAGTCTAAAAATGCAATCCAACATTATTGCTTCAACCATACCGAAACCACTCAAAGTCGTCAATAGATGCAGGAAGCACAACCACAAGGTGCAACTCACTTGTGGAAACCAGCTGCGACTTTGGTGTTGATCTGCAGCATGATGAACTTGTTGCTAAATTCTGACTCCCTCTACAAGTAACCCATGGTGATACCTCTAGTGATCACAAAGACACCACCACGTAAGCTCAGCTCAGAATTGGCATGGACTTGTGCAGCAGGTCCTTATCTCCTTTAACTACACAGTGAAAGAGATAAAATGAGACTAGAGAAATTAAATATGTTTTTTTGATAACTTCCCAAATCAAATACTAAATGCAAACTGTGTGTGAGCTTGTTAAGTTACAGCCATGAAGCTAAATTGGTAGCAAACAAGACCTTCGACAAGGCATATAAAACGAATAGCTCTCAAGCACAACAATCCTGTAAAATTAAGAAACTACTGCTACTCATATACTGAACCAATAACCCACAAATTCATCCAAATTTGTATAGTAATTTGCAAGCTGAAAAAAATGGATAACCATAAACACTACAAGAATGAAAAGCTAAACTAATGTCACTTGGACATTTTACCAAAGTGCTAATTACAGGAGATGAGATTTTTTTTTTCTACATGGTATTTGATGCCTCAAGCTTGGTTGCTTGCTTCTTTCCTGTTAGTCAGAACATCGACACCTGCACAGGAACACGACAGCTGCCTGCTGTGTCCCAATTCCCTTTGGTTTTTCCCCAAATAAATTTCTTTATCCCTTTTGGTTTTTTGGCCAAGTTTGTTTTCACTCTTGTGGCCTGCAGTAGCAAAGGCAACAATAAGCACCATGTTTGGACATATAATGATGTCATATACATACATAAATAGCTACACGAGGTAGTTTGAATAACTGAAAGAATCTTTTGTTCCAACATTATTATTATCTATAACCAGGTAAAAAAACTGTGATATAATAATGATATATTGCATCACAGGAGCATAGGAAAATACAGAATAGTATAAAGAAATTTATTTGGGGAAGGACAATCTTAGCCTCTAGGATTGATTCAAAATGAGAAGAGGGAGCTGGATTTGTTTTCTGGTTGGCTACAACTGGTATTGACGATAGGGACAATCAGAGCCAGCAAGGGAGTTTGATTTGGTTGCTGGCTGGTCTGTACTGGACCCCGAGTCGCTAGTATATATATACTCCCTCCGTCTCAAAATAAATATCGTTTGCGCTTTCTGATAAATAACTTTAACTAAATATATAGTAAAAAATATTAATATTTATAGTAAATAATTAGTATCATTGAAAAGATACTTAAGTCTAGTTCTTTAACAAATTTATTTAGAGATATAAATATTGTACATATTTTCTACAAATTGAGTTAAAGTTGTGGCACGAAAACCTAAAAGGACATTTTTTTTTGGAACGGAGGGAGTACTCTAGTACCAAATATCAAAGCATTGAATTTGGTTTGTTTAGTGCTGGGTGACTAATACGACACGGAAGGAATTTAACTAAAAACCAGAGAGAATCTTTTACTCTCCGAACATAATATAGAACTTGAAAAAGGAGCAGAACCTTGATTGCCGGTCGATACTGGCCATTTGACAAAAAGACTAGCACGGAGTATTGACTAAAAAAATCATGTGGGATTAACAAATGCCAGTAGGGACTATAATAATCCCACCGGCCACCGAGAGCGTCGTGACTAAAGATGACAATTTTTACTTTTTTGTACGATAATCTCTACCTCTAAAAAGCCAGAACAGAGACTTTAGGGTTTCAGGGTTTTAGGGTAATCTCTCCTCCTGCAGCAGCACTCCAGCGAGCAGCAGCAGCAGCAGCCGGGTACGTTGAAAGCAAAAGCCAGCACGCTGAGGCAGGCAGAGGGCCGGAGGTAGCACATGCAGGCAGGCGACAGGCTTTGAGCCAGCGGGGAAGTGGGAGCAGCTGCAACAGTGAGTTTTTTCTTAGGCCTTGTTTAGTTCGCAAAAATTTTCAAGATTCTCCATCACATCGAATCTTTGGTCGCATGCATAGAGCATTAAATATAGACAAAAATAAAAACTAACTGCACAGTTTACCTGTAATTTGTGAGATGAATCTTTTGAGCCTAGTTACTCCGTGATTGGACAATGTTTGTCAAATAAAAACGAAATGTTACAGTAGGCAAAAACAAAAAAATTTGCGAACTAAACAAGGCATATTCTTCTCATGTACGTAAGTTTTCTTATTTTTTTTCAACTTTATTCTTCTTTTTTTTTCATATTTTCTTATTTCCTTCTTTTTTTTCTTTCTCTTTTTCTTTCTTTTCCTATCTCTTTTTTCTTTCTGTGCTTCATTTTTTTCCTTTTGTTTTATTTGATTTTTTATTATTATTTTTATATTGTGTAGAGATTTCTTTTATTTCCTTTTATTAATTTATTTTATTTTTTTTTGTTTCATGTGGTTTTTTTATTTTTCTTTCCAACTTTTATATCTTTATTTATATTATTTTATTTTTGCCCGTACTTTAATTATTTATTTGTATTTGTATTTTTTGTTTATTTTTTATTTTACATTATTCCCTTCATTTTTTATATCTTTTTTGATTTTACTATAATTAATTAATTGTTTGTATTTTTTAATTTTTTATATTTTATTATTTTTTCTTTTCTTTCTTTACCCTTTTTATCTTTTTCTTTATCTATTTTATAGTTATTTTTATTTTATATTTTATATTACTTAATTATTTATTTATTAAATGTTTATTTTTAAATTTTTGTATTTTATGAGATGTTATGTTCATATACTATACATGATGATGTTTTATGGTGTTTTTTTGCGATGTTTGTGTAATATACAGATGATGTTCTATGATGTATTTAGTGATGTTCGCGTAATATATACAATGTTCTCTAATTTATTTAGCGATGTTACAACATCACTGACTGACAATGTGAAACTCACAATTATTGACTCATCAATGATAGTATTGCATCACCCACTTTCTTCACCCAAACATGTTGAACCATTTCACACAATTCCAATTCGTTTCAGAAGGTTTCTATAAGTTTCAGCAAACGGCACTTAACACACAGCCTAGCTAGAAAATAACACGCAAAGCAAATGTTACAGACCTTCTCGATAGTGGAGATGGTAGCGTCTGCCTGTAGCAGCGTGACAGTGAGCGAGCAGGTGCCCGGGCCAAACTCGAGCACGACGTCTCTAGCGCAGTGGGCGTTGGCGAGACGCAGTGAATCACCGGGGTGGGCCAGGGCAGGTGGCGACCATAAAAAAATAAAAAAAAGTACATATGGATAATACATATGGCGATTTGTTGATTTTTTTAGAAATTGTGCTTTTTTATTTGCAACTAGATCAGAATAGTATGTTAGTCTATATATTTTGACTCGGCATAGTTTTTTATATTATTGTGCATTGAATTTTTACTTCCATAGCAACGCACGGACATATGCTAGTAGAAAAAAAGCTTTACCTAGCGGGTAAAGTGGGTAAGGGTATGAAACTGTATTTCCCGTACCCGTTAATCCATGGGTAAATTGAACCTAATAAATTATACTAGAATCATGGAACTTGTGACTTTTACGACTTGTTATCTAGTAATGATGGATTTATCTATTAAATCATTTGATTGTGTGTTCATGCAACTTGTATATTTGAAGAGTTTATTAATGATTTATGATATTTTGGCTAAATTTGGAAGCCTAATATATTAAAACATGTAATTTTTTCATAGCAAATATTCTTAAAATCATGGGTGAAGATAACCCTTGGGTTACCCGTTACCCGCATAGGTAAGGATATGAGAAAAAACTCTTACCCGTGAACAGATATGGGTAAATTAGCGAGTAAAATATTTTCTCGTGGATAAAAATATGAGTAACACATACCAGCGGGTAATTACCCGTTGTCATCCCTAGTCGTGACTTGCTTTTCTTTGCGGCTCGCGCTGGGCCTAAGCGCTGCCGCTGCAACAGGCCCCACCTTCCAGTACCGCTGGTCTTCTCCCTTCCCCTCCTGCATCTCGCCGGAGACTAGGGGAAGTGGATATCTATTGTTTTTTAACAATCTTTTTTTAGTAGATTGAATCCTTAGGCTTAGGATCTCTCCATAATAAGTTTTTTGGAGTTGGGGATTTATCTCCTCCTACTCTCCGGCGACGGTAAGACGGCAGGGTAGAATCATTTTCTCCATGACGACGACTCTATGTTGAAAATTAGGGCAACAACTATAGCGTCAGTAACTTTAACGGCATAATGATATGAAGACTTTGTTTCTAGATGGCAACGTCAAGGCGAAGATAATATCACTGTCATAGAATATTTTTTTCCAATCTTTTCTCTGTTTTGCTGTGGTTAGAATTGAACAAGATGAAGGACTATGGAGAACAAGTTTTAGATCAGTCTTTGTGATTCTTTGGTGAGAGAGAGAAAAAAGAGAGCATAAGAAAGAAGTTTCTTTAACTCTGCCTGTAGAGGAAGTTGGCCATCGTTAGTTGGGCAACTGTTTTCATGCCGTCAGATCCAATCAATGCTTTGGTCAGCAACCAAAAGTAAGCGTTGAGTTTGATTTGTTTAGTGCTGGGTGACTAGTACTTTTAGATATAACACGGAGCAGGAGCTAAAAATCAGAGAGAATCTTATAATTAGAACTTGAAAAAGGAGTAGGAGCTTGATTGCCGGTCAGTACCGGCCATTTGACAACATAGCTAGTACGGTGTATTGACTAAAAAAGTCATGTGGTATTAACAAGTGCCAATAGGGAACGATAATCTCACTAGCCGCCGGGGCCATCGTGATTTACTATAGAACTGGGAGTTTGATTTGTACTAGCCATTGCCAATTAAGGATAATCCTACTCCAAGCCGCCATAATTTTGATTAAGAATCTCTCGATATAATACAATTCCGCCTAGAGAGCTAAAGCCACCGGGATCGAGTAAAAAATCAGAATCGAAAGCCTGATCTGGATACTAGCCTGTTGGAAATTATATATTCGGATTTACTAAAAAAACCATTAGAAATTGGATATGGATTCAGAAAATTAGTTTTTACGTGGCTTTCACTAGTACAAAAGTGCTCAAAGCCAGCGGTAGAACATAATTTTTACAGGCGGTTTTAATTAAAAAACGCCTGTAAAAAAAAATTGGCTTACCCGACTACAAAACCGCTTGTGAAAATCAATTTTTACAGGCGATTTTTCTAACAAAACCGCCTGTAGAAATCATGTATTTCTACAGGCGGATTTCTTAAGAAACCGCCTGTAGAAATATGCTTTCTACAGGCGGTTTCAAATAATTTGAACTTGAATTTTTTGAGTTTTTCAAATGACCTCGTTTGAGAAAACCATCAAAATGAAAGTTGCAGATCTTGAAAAGTTATGAAACTTTATAGTTGATAATTTTTTCATTTGAAATCATCTTGTCATCGAAAACTACGTTTGAATTTCTTAAATTTGAAATTCAAATTTTGTAAATGACCTCGGATGAGGAAACTACCAATATAAAAGTTGTAGGTCTTAAAAAGTTGTAAAACTTTGTAGTTGACGACTTTTCTATTTGAATCCGTTTAGGACCTCAAATAATCAATTATGCTTGGTTTATGATAGTATGTGGGGAACTAAACTCTATTTCAAACAACAAGTGAGTGATAGGTGGAGTGGTAGAGGAGGGTACACCTGAGGGTGAGGTCTCAGGTTTGAAAAGACGGAGACGGGCGGGCGAATAGCCAATGAGCCTTCCCTGTAATAAAATGTGTTTTTTCCTATTTTTAAAAACCAATTTCATATTTTCTGGAAAAAGATTTCTACAGGCGGTTGGCATAACTGAACCGCTTGTAGAAATACATTTCCACAGGCGGTTCTCAGTTACCCGCCTGTGGAAAAATTTATTTCCACAGGCCACCAATCACAGGCGGTTCGCCAAACCGCCTGTAAAAAAAGGTTTAGAACCGCCTGTATAGTACCTCTATGTACTAGTGTTTTAGAAAACAAGCTTATCTTACTATTATTAATTAGAGGCCCCAACAGAGGCACTATATTAGTTCTCACTAGATGCTTACTGTTACTAATTAGATGCCCCAATGGAGGCACCACATTAGTTCTCACTAGATGCACAAGGAAAAAAAGATAAAATCCTATAATTTTCACAATAATCACAAACAACTAGCCTTTGATTTCTAAACTCTATTTTTCACCGATAATAGCCATTAGATCTATTATAGTTTATTCAAAAATTACCCACCACGGCCATTATGAATAATACATAAAACAACGCCCTAATTTTGCATCTAAATTACCCAGCTGTGCCGCCACTACAAACGATAATTCAAAATAATCCCCTATTTTTATATAAATTACCCACATCTGTCATAAAAAAAATTAAAAACAATCCTCTAAATTTGCATCTAAATTACCCACCTCTTCTGTTATAAAGATAATTTAAATTAACCCCCTTACATTGCGTCTGAACTACGGAGCTTTGTTATTCAAAGACAATTTAAAACAATCCTCAAACTGCATATCTAAATTATCCACATCTAACATCATGAAATATGATTTAAAATACCTCTTAATGGTTTTATAAATTATCCATCTTTATCATATGAAAGATAATGCAATCTTGTTGTGAAACATATTATTGTATATTACCTTTACATTTGTGTGTATGTACCTTAGTCATTATATTATAAAAATAATCAAAAAATCTCTAAAATCTACATGTAGATAATAATACATATTGTTGTAAAAAATAAATCAATATCCATAAAGTACGATATATTTATATTTGTAAATTACAAACTTCTATAGTCGTGAAATAAAATAACTGCTATTCCACCATGGACATCAAATAAACATTTATACATTCAGATAAATATTTAATTTAACAACTTAAGAAACATGGAAAAATATTCACTTATCAAACCATGTAGCAACAACACTTTATCTTAATACATTTTAATGAATCATTATGTCATATCAATATTATTAATTTAATATACACTCTATGTTATATAAAATAATACTACTCACATACAAATATTTTATATAATAAATTCAATATGTTTGTGTCGGAGTGCAAGCCATGTTTGAACTTTTTTGGAAAACAATATTTAGGACCACGACTCTTTTCTAACAAAGAAACAATTTTCAAATAA
Source organism: Sorghum bicolor (assembly GCF_000003195.3). Taxonomy (NCBI): domain Eukaryota; kingdom Viridiplantae; phylum Streptophyta; class Magnoliopsida; order Poales; family Poaceae; genus Sorghum; species Sorghum bicolor. The sequence goes on from NC_012874.2 coordinate 63,512,973, forward strand.
ATGATAAAGGATACTAGAATTTTTATTTAACTTGTGAAAAATTGCAACAACTTGATTAAAATTTAAAAGATAAACTATATATTTTTACAAAGTCAAAAAGGGTTGTATCAAGAATTTACATAGACTATATTTCAACTAAATACATATCACACTAGAAAAAAGATAAATAATAGAAATTCTAACAAGACGCCGTCACTAGAACCTGCATGTTAATCCTCACAAGACTTGATGGAAAAGCAATAGATAGATCGTAAAAACTCTCATAAAATTATAAACATCTTACCATCAATGAGAGCATTGATAATAATAATTATAGAAGTTATATCTATTCTATTTTCTAAATAATTATCCACTTATGCTATTGTGTAAAACCATAAAACTAGCTCATGACTCTAATTTATATTACTCACATATGTTATTAAGAAACATGATCTAAAGTAGACCTAAATTTACATTTAATTATCGACATCCTCTTATTATGATCGATAATTTACGTAACTCAATTTTCATCTCATTATTAGAAAAAAATAACCCTAAAGTCTACAACTATTTTATCAACATATCCTATTACAAGCAATGTTTAGATAAAGAATAGACCATATATATGTTTCTATATTACTTCTATTATCAATATTAATATAGATAATAAGAGTTGATTAAAGTAAAAATACGCTTTGTGCCAACAATCTAGAACAATAAAATACACATTGTAACGTCCTGCCTCTACGAGGTCGAGTCTGCTTACATCTGGTAGCTTTTATAGGACATATATTGCCCTCACAGAGCAACACTAGTTTTTTTTACGCACTTTGTCCTCACTCATACGCACCCAGGAAGACTTTTCGGTCGAAACCCATCCGTAAATTTCTCCAGGCCAAACACACTTAACTTTAGAGTTATTTGGAGATGGACTTTCGAAAAAAAGTTGCAATTTATTGGTATGAGTATCCTATTAATCCTATTAATCCCTGGGCTGGGATGTTACATCCTCACCCCCTTAAGAGACCGATGTCCTCATCGATCAACTGCAAGCCAGGAACGTCCCCTCTTGGCCATGTCCGTGTGTCCAGTGCCAGCACAAGTGCCATGCTGTGTGACCACTCTGGATCTACAGTAGCCATGCACACCATGCCTGCGTAACTGCGACACACACACCCGTGAAACTACGAGAGTTGGCTCTAATGCCATTCTGTAACGTCCCGCCTCCACGATGTTGGACCCGCTTACATCTAGCAGCTTTTGTAGGATATAGATTGCCCTCACATTTAGCTCTAATACCATTATGTAATGTCCCGCCTCCACGAGGTCGGACCCACTTACATCTAGTAGCTTTTGTAGGATGTTGTTGACACCATTTTTGGGCACGTGTCTAGGATGGCAGGATAGGGTGGCGGTACGATGCGGGTTGCTGATGAGGATGGTTGCCGATGAGGGAGAGGTTGAATGTGACTAAGTCCACAGGCAGTAATATGGTGCCGATAGCTGGATAAAAAGGTCTGCCAATGACTATGGCAAGGGGATTGCCGATGATGCGAGGGAGGAGTCCGGAAGCTGCCAGTTGTCATGTGGAGGAGTTTCGGTTTGTCACGAAGGATAGTTTTATTATTTCCTTAATTATTTGCATCGTTTTGTATACAGATTCCGTGTAATTTGGAATTCGAATTCTAATCGTGTCTGGTTGTAGCTCTTTGAGCAGGGTATAAATATCAACCCTAGGACCTTGTAATAATCAATCAAGAAATCAATCAAACACACGTTTTTACTCATATTCCAGCATCTACTTTTCGACGACTTCGTCATACTTTTTTCTTTTTATTACGAGTTCTTAGGAATTCGTCGACTTAAGCTCGGCGTGTTCTCGAGTTCCGCGTGAGTACCTCTTAGCCGTGACATCCGGGCGCATCGCTGTTGTCAGGACTAAAGTATTCGAGTTATCACCTTTGCCGATAGCAAGGTCAAATCGGCTGGCACGCCTTAACGTTTGAATCGGGTATTAGCCCTTTGTGTTTGCAGATCAGTTTTGCATCAACACATCTTTTGGCACGCCCAGTGGGACAGATTCAAGATCAAGATCAACATGTCGATCTCTGACCTCGATCAAGAGAACGTCATCCCCGTGACGGAGGCCAACCTCAAGGATGAGCAAAAGCAAGCTATTGCCCAAGCCATGGAAGAGTTCAAGCAGCAATGCCTGAGGTCTTTCAGCATAAACAGGAGCGGCGAAGTGGTCCAGAAAGATGCACTGCCGGCACCACGGCAGGTCACCTTTGACGCCAATCCTGGCAAGCTTCAAGATATGGTTGACAATGCCATCAATCGAGCGTTGATTAACCAAGCTGGTGTACTGTCTAATACTGTTTTCAACGCCGTGGCAAGAACTTTCAAGGAAGGACAAATCCTGCCAGATTATGTGGGGCCCTCCCATCATCAGCCAACGGCACCAGAGGTCACGACTCCATCGGCTGCCTTGACGAATGCAAGTGCACAGTCTGCCGTCCCTCCAAGTACATTGGGGACTACTGGTGCACTATCTATGCCGATGGCAACCAACCCACAAATTTCAGTTGGGCAGCATAAACTGACAACAGATATGTTGGCATCGGCAATGTCAGGGTTGACTCTTCCTCCCAACTGGTGGGGTTATGGTATGCCTCCAGAGTTGACGCTGGGAACATCACAAATAACTGACATGAGGGGCAAAACTCCTATGACATCGGCACCTCCCAATGCACCGGTGAACCAGAGTCCTCGGTATACCACAACTACTACTGCAAGGCCTCACACTGGGAATCCTCAAGATTCAATGTTTCAGATGCCCAACGCATCGGCAGAGTCAATGCTGATGCAACAGAGGCCTATGGCCCAGTCGGGGTATGTCAATTCAACGACGGTACCCAATTACCAATCGTCGGCAGCACCTATGCCGATGAACGCTAATAATGGATGGCTTGGACAGCAAGCCTTTCCACAATCGCCCCAGCAGGGTTATCAGACTACAGGGTTCCAGCAAGGGCAGGTCTATCCCGGATTCCCAGGTCAGGGGATTCCCAACCAGCCAATAAATTTTGGACAGCAACTCGGAGGACAGCCAATCGGTGGACAGCAGTTTGGTGGTCCGCAGATTGGAGGACAGGTGACCAATACAATGTTCCATGCAGGTCACGTCCCGAACAGACACGTGGAGGTTCGCCACCAAGTGCCAGATCCGCAGCCGCCTCATCGGCAAGATGCCGATGCGTATTGGGCCGATAAGATTGCTGAAGTAATGAGGGAACAATTTGGGATAAAACCCAAAGTCAACACTTATTCTTATCGGACACCGTATCCTCCAGCGTATGATTTGATCCCGCTTCCACATCGGTACAAGGTACCGGATTTTACAAAGTTTTCCGGACAGGACGACACGTCAACCATGGAGCATGTCAACAGGTTCATTATTCAATGTGGAGAGGCTGGTAACAGGGACGAATTGAGGGTTCGTCTATTTTCATCATCATTGTCTGGATCGGCCTTTACTTGGTTCATATCATTACCTCCCAACTCAGTAATTACTTGGGCCGATCTAGAGAAGCAATTCCACAAATACTTCTTCTCGGGGGTTCATGAGAAGAAGATCACCGACTTGGTCAAGTTGAGGCAACGTAATGATGAGTCGGTTGAGGGATTCGTGCAGAGGATACGAGAGGTCAAGAATAAATGCTATAGCCTGGTTCTGGATGATCGGCAGCTAGCCGATTTGGCGTTCTAGGGTTTGTTGCCACATATCAGGGATAAGTATGCCTCTCAGGAGTTCGAAAGTTTAAGTCATTTGGTGCAGAGGATATCTGATCAAGACATCAAGCCTTTCGAGCCTAAGAGGGCATGGAATAAGAAAGTGTCATTTGTTGATGAAGCAACAAGCTCAGATTCCGATGAGGAACCAGTAATCGGTTTGGCAGAGTGGGTAAAAAACAAGAAGCCGATGTCTTGTCCTTTTGGGCAGAAGGAACCAGAAAAGTTTGCCTTTGACACCGCCAAGGCCGATAGGATATTTGACTTTCTACTTCAGGAAGGTCAAATCAAACTGTCACCTAACCATGTGATCCCATCGGCAGAAGAGTTGAGGAGGATGAGATATTGCAAGTGGCATAATGCAACTTCACATGACACCAACGAGTGCAAAGTATTCAGACAGCAGCTGCAATCGGCTATAGAGTCCGGGAGAATCAAGTTTGACAGCTCCAAAGCCCAGAAGCCGATGAAGATAGACCAACATCCTTTCCCGACAAACATGTTGGATGCTAAGGGGAAGGCTAAGGTCTTAACGTCGGAGACAGCTGAGAAGAGTGCATCGGTAGATCCTCAGCATCAAGTTACTACGGCCGATGCAAGAAGTAAGGGCTTGGTCCAGGAAGGAACTAGCTCAGGAAGGCTTCCTCGATCTGGTATCGTCATAACTCATAGGAGGCCTCGAGAAAAATGGCAACAACGGGAAGATCGGTATCGGCGCCAGCAGGAAGATTATCAACGGGAAGAAGAAAGACGCCGACAGGAGTGGAATCGGCACAGGGATCATTGGAATTGCCCATTCTTCATCCATTGTTGGGAGGAAAATATCAAGCTTCCTACTGTCAGAGACTGCCCTGAATGCAACGGTTATGATCGGTACGATAGGAACGATCGACGTTATCATGATGATGAACGGCGAGCTAATGGGCCGATCAGAGGAAGGGTGTCAGTTCATGACCGGCTGGGGGGCAGATTCAGTGGGCACAACAAACTTAGTGACCGTGTCCAGTATTTTCCCAGGAACCAAGAGGAGCTCGAAGGAATGGCTGATGCGCGGGTTCCCGATGAATTCATATTTTGCAGGGATGCTAACACGCATCGTATGGAGTCAAGGGAGAACCGACGCCCGACGGCAAGGCAAAGGCCACTTCCTCCATGGTGCCCTCGAGGATTAACCAAGACACAAAAAAGGAGATTGCAACGAGAAAGGCAAGAGGAGCTAAACAAGGGAGAGAACTCTGGAAGTCGGCAGCCGTCAGACACTAAGAGGGAAGGTCCATCGGCAGGCGTCAACATGGTCTTCATGTTGCCGATGGAGTTTCTTGCACCAGCCAGTGACGATGAGTTGGAATTTTCTGATCAGATAGCTCAGTTGGCTCTGGATCCGATGACGGCTATCTTTGAGAAACCTGCCGATGACGAGAGGCAGCATCTTAAAGCTTTGTTCCTCAAAGGAAGGGTTGATGGGCAGCCAATGACCAAGATCCTAGTTGATGGTGGAGCTGCTATTAATATTATGCCGTATGCAGTATATCGGAAGCTTGGGAAAGGGGATCAAGATTTGACCAAAACCGATATGATGCTCAAAGACTTTGAAGGAAACGTGTCTCCAGTCAAGGGGGCGATATGTGCAGAGTTGACCATTGGCAGCAAAACCTTGCCGACAACTTTTTTCGTGATCAGCGGAAAAGGTGCCTACAATTTATTATTGGGGAGAGATTGGATTCATGCCAATTGTTGTGTCCCATCTACCATGCATCAGTGCTTGGTTCAGTGGGTAGGTGACAAGATTGAGATCGTCCCAGGAGATTCTTCTTATGTTGTCTCATCGGCAGAAGCGGATACTTACGAAAGGACCAGGTGCATTTCAGGAGAAGTTTGGGATAAAGATTTTCTCAAAGTTGCCGATTATGAGATTCCACCGATCCAAGCAGTCGGTTCTGACGACGATTTTTAATGGATAGATTCGCCGATGATGGAAAATTAGGCCAGGGATTCACATCGGCCGATGATTTGGTAGAAGTAGATATAGGTAAATTAGATCCTGAGTGTAGGCGACAATTGACTAGTTTGTTAAAGGAATATAAAGATTGCTTTGCTTGGGATTATACAGAGATGCCTGGTTTAGACCGATCAATTGTTGAACATCGGTTACCCATCAAGTCTGGATTTCGGCCACATCAGCAACCAGCCCGCCGATGTAATCCTAACATTCTACCTGATATTAAGGCCGAAATCACTAAACTTATTGAAGCTAAGTTTATTCGGCAGTGTCGGTATGCCGAATGGATTTCCAATGTTGTTCCGGTTTACAAGAAGAATGGGAAGCTTCGGGTGTGCATTGATTTCAGGAATCTCAATAAAGCTACGCCGATGGATGGATACCCAATGCCTGTCGCCGATCTACTGGTTGATGCTGCGGCTGGCCATCGGGTCATCAGCTTCATGGATGGTCATGCAGGTTACAATCAAATATTCATGGCAGAGGAGGATATTCCAAAAACCGCATTCAGGTGTCCTGGTCATGTTGGACTATTTGAATGGATAGTCATGACTTTTGGGTTAAAGAATGCTGGTGCTACTTATCAAAGGGCTATGAATTTTATATTTCATGAGTTCATCGGCAAGCTCGTAGAGATTTATATTGATGATGTGGTGGTTAAGTCTGGAGATTTCTCAAAGCATCTTGCCGATTTACGAAAAGTGTTGGAGTGCACAAGGAAGCATGGATTGAAGATGAATCCCAACAAGTGTGCATTTGGCGTATCGGCAGGGCAGTTTCTTGGTTTCATGGTACATCAGAGGGGTATTGAAATTAGTCGAAGATCTATTGATGCCATCAATAAAATAGTGGCCCCTACCAATAAAACCGAGCTCCAATCCTTGATCGGCAAGGTGAATTTTATCAAAATATTTATATCGAATTTATCTGGGAGGATTCGTGCCTTCAGTCCTCTTCTTAAATTGAAAGCCGATCAAGAGTTTGTTTGGGGAGAAGAACAGCAGTTGGCTCTGGATGAAATCAAGAAGTATCTAGTAAATCCTCCAGTTTTAGTTCCACCTCAACAAGGGAAGCCCTTCAAATTGTATTTATCTACCGATGGATCGGTTATCGGTTCAGCTTTAGTTCAAGAATTTGAAGGGAAAGAGAGGGTATTTTATTATTTGAGTAGGAGGTTGATTGATGCTGAAACCAGGTATTCGGCCATTGAGAAACTATGCTTATGCCTATATTTTTCATGTATCAAGCTGAGACATTACCTGTTGTCGGCCGAATGTGCTGTTGTTTGCAAAGATGACGTGGTCCGATACATGCTATCTATGCCGATTATGAGTGGTAGGATCGGTAAATGGATTTTAGCGCTGTCGGAGTTCGATTTGCGTTACGAATCGGCTAAGGCAGTCAAAGGGCAGGTTATGGCCGATTTTGTGACTCAGCATTGCGGTCTAGTGGAAACCTTGGAAATTGCACCCTGGACGCTCTTCTTTGATGGATCTACCTGTGACCGGGGGGCAGGAATCGGCATTGTATTAGTTTCTCCTAAGGGGAGGAAGTATGAGTTTTCCTTGCCGATTGTTGCTACATCAACAAATAATCAGGCTGAGTATCAAGCTCTGATCAAGGGATTGGAGTTGTTAAGAGAAGTTCGTGTTGATGCTGTTGAAATATTCGGGGATTCTATGTTGGTTATAAATCAATTGGCCGGAAGCTATGAATGCCGAAGTGAAGTTCTCATAACCTATTTCGAGAGAAGTATGCAACTGTTAAAGGAATTCAAGGACTTCCGATTGGAGCATGTTCCCCGGTTGTATAATGAAGACGCTAATCGGTTAGCTCAGCATGCCTCGGGATATCAGCCAATGATTAATGCGACATCGGCAGTCGGTGCCGGTGATTGGAGGAAAGAAATTGTTGATTATCTAAAAGATCCATCCAAAAAAGTTGAAAGACGGGTTCGATTTCAGGCAACCAAGTATGTGCTCCTTGAAAATGAATTGTATTATCGAACTGTCGACGGAATTCTTCTTCGATGCTTGGGTGATGATGAAGCCAGAAGTTTGATGGGGGAAATCCATGAAGGAGTGTGTGGAGCGCATCAGTCAGCTTTTAAGATGAAGTGGATGATTCGAAGGAATGGATATTTTTGGCCAACCATACTTGAAGATTGTTTTAAATATTTCAAGGGATGTCAAGGTTGTCAAAAGTTCGGTAATATCCAGAGAGCACCCGCATCGGCTATGAATCCTATAATAAAACCTTGGCCGTTCCGGGGATGGGCCATCGATCTGATCGGCCAGATTTATCCACCATCTAGCAAAGGGCATAAGTTCATTCTAGTTGCCACTGACTATTTCACTAAGTGGGTCGAAGCTATTCCTTTGAAGAAAGTCACATCGGCCAATATGATTGATTTTGTGAAGGAGCATATTATTTACTGATTTGGGATTCCCCAAACGATTACTACCGATCAGGGCACCATGTTCACGTCAGGGGAGTTCGATGAATTCGCAATCGGTATGGGAATTAAAGTGTTGAATTCTTCTCCTTACTATGCTCAAGCCAATGGGCAGGCCGAAGCGTCTAACAAAGGAATTATCAAGCTTATTAAACGAAAGATTGAAGAAAATCCTAGGCGGTGGCATACATTGTTAAATGAAGCACTATGGTCTTATCGGATGGCTTGTCATGGATCAACCAAGGTGTCACCCTATCAATTGGTGTATGGACATGATGCAGTGTTGCCTTGGGAGATTAAGGCTGGATCTAGGCGATTATCTTTTCAAGATCAATTGGCTGCCGATGATTATGCCACTTTGATGACCGATGAGTTAGATGATTTAGCAGGGCATCGGTTAAAGGCTTTAATGAGTATAGAAGAAAATAAGAAGAGAGTTGCTAGATGGTATGATAAGAAAGTAAAGGCTAAGGAGTTTGCCGATGGGGATTTGGTATGGAAGTTGATTTTGCCAGTCGGGACTAAAAGTTCGAAGTTTGGGAAGTGGTCTCCTAATTGGGAAGGTCCTTATCGGATAAGACACTCGGCTCCTGGTAATGCCTATATTCTAGAAACTCTCGAAGGAGTTGAATTTCCCAGAGCATTAAATGGCAAATATTTAAAGAAGTACTACCCCAGCATATGGGTCGATGCATAAAAGTTTAAGTGCCGATAACACTCCTATCGGCTGGATTTAAATGTCTGGGGGCAGACTTAATGTTTCAAAAGATGCCGATAACAGTCTTATCGGCTAGACTAAAAGCTAAAAGCGGGAAAACAAAGGTGTGTTGCCGATGAAAGCTTCAGATGTTCAGCAGCGCTTGGATTGCCGATATGGCGCGCAGCCGGATCTGATTGGCTGTCTCTATCTCTTTGATATCATCATCGGCAGAACCTTCTATCGGCTTCAGCTTCCTCTTCAACTGCAGCGCTTTGTGACCGTGGACGTTTCGTTCTTGTTCAAGGTGCTTGATGGTCTCCGGCAGTTGACTCTCTTCTTGCTGGGCTTGGGACAGAGCATCCTCTACTTGCTTGAGTTCGGCCAGTAGAGCTTCTCTTTTTGCCGATAGATCAGATACTTTCTGCTTCAGTGCATCACCTGAGGACTTTAAGGTGCCGATGTTCTTATGTTTCTCATCGGCTAAGAGTTTTTCTTTCATCATCTCCTCAGAAAGCTGGATTTGAGCGGCTCTATCGGCAAGGCGTCGAGTGGCTCTCTGGTATTGTAGCTGGCGGCTTTCTAGGTGTGCAGCATGGAAGAGGGTTTCTTCAGCATCGGCAGGAATTTGGCCTCTAAGGGTTTTGAACAGGGCCTTGGTTGGGTCAGAATCGTTGACCAGTTGAGCTGTGTCTTGATGAAGTATGGCCGATAGCTCCTCCAGCTTAGCCCTGGTTTCTGCCGATACAGTCCCAATTGCCCGAGAGGAGCTTGCTTCCTCACCTTCTTCTTCGAAGATATCAATGGCGAAGGAGAATAAGCTATCGGGAGAATCTTGTTCCTGAAAATGAGAATGAAATAAGTCATTTTTATGGTCAAAGCTTCGGCAGACGATACTGGTGGAAAAATTGGATGACTTACTTGTTTCAAGGCAATTTCTTGCCTTTGACTCAGAGATACCGATGGAGCTACAGGTTGATCAGCAAATGTTGCCGATGGAACGATATCGACTGAAAGAAGACAGGAAGGGTTATGAGACTAAATGAGAATAAGTTTATCGGCGGAAGTATTGTTGAAATATGTTACCCGGAGGAGGAACAACAGTTGTCTGAATCGGGGAAACCGCCGATGATATAACTGGACCTGCCGGGCCAGTTGTTTGTTCACCCACGTCAGCTGATGTACCTTCTGTTTGAGGTTCTTCCTGCTGGGGTTCTTCCATCTGTGGTGCTTCCTGCATTGGTTGGGGAGATGGTGCTTGCTGTGTCTGGACTTCTGGAGAAGAACGGGAAGATTCCACCGGGATTGGAGACACCGGAGGAGGAGGGGGAGTTGCCACTTTCTGGCGCTTTGTTCCAGCCTTAGCACCTTGGGTGCCCTTCCTCTTTGGCTGGCTAGACTGGGGGGCATCAGTACCTTGGCGTTTGGCTTTTGCCGATGCACCAGTTTGCTGCAACAACAAAAAGGAGTTTATGAGCACAGATAGCCGATACAAAGATAGTTAGCATAAATGAAAAGGGTTTGACAAATTGCCTTGAAAGCTTGCGCCAGAGTGGAAGCAGCTACCGTTGGCGATGTTTGAGTTTTCCTGGTAGTAACTTTCTTGAGGCGCGCACCCCGATACACGATGGAAGCCAGAGTGGGAGCATTGTGGCCGATTGAGGAGATCGGGCCTGATGGGAACAAGTCGATCGGCTTGCCACTCCTGCTAACCGATGGGGGGGTGTTGTCAACCTGCAAAAGGAATACAGGGGTAAGTTACCGATGGAAATAGTATTGGAAAATGAGACATCGGTTTAAAATACTTATAGTGTCATCAGGGACTTCGTATTCGGGGTCGATCATGCCGCGGTATGAGAGGGCCGATCTGCAGAATAGATTCTCTTTCCATTCTGCCCACCATAGCTTGTATGCCTGAGTGATAAAGGCAGCTGGAACCCATTCTGACAGATCTACATCTGTATCGTCATTTGGTGGTAGCTGGGCTACTCGAGTCCACTCGAGAAGGTTGGTGATGGGTTCTCTGGGCTTTATCACATCGGCATAAGGAAGTGCAATCGGCAACTGGCCGAAAGCTAGCTGGCGAGCTAATGCCGATGGATTGTAAAATTCATAGGTTTGGGGAGAGGTTTTTGTGCTACCGAAGAAATTCACTGGTATGGCTCTGGGAGTCACAATTGCCATCATCACTTCATTATCCCTGTCAAGAGCTTCATCAAATGGATTGAAGGTTAGAGGGAGCATGCTGTCTGGGTCATCATAGGCCAACCATGGTCGTTCATCTCTGGCCAATCCCTCATACAGAGTCTGGAAGAATCGGCCGATTTGGTCCGGATTACTCCCTAAACCAGGTAGAACTATAGCAGCTTCGCCAAAATTCAGGGGTGCACGTGTTGCCGATTCCTCTTCGCCCAACACATGATTTTCGGCTATATCTCTTGGGAAATGCTGTGTGAACAAGTTGAAGTCAAGACGCTTATGCAAGTGCAGATTGAGCCACATGTTAATAAACCACCAGGGACCTCCCAAGTTGCCGATAGACTGACCAAGCAGGAGTTTTTGGGCTACCTGATGGAGAAGATGGTAAGCGGCGCCAAGCAAGTATCGGCCGAGAGGAAATTGGCCACCGTTAGCTAGTCTCTCTGCTGCCGATAGATAGACAGAAGTCGGTCCTGCCGATCGACCACAGAATACGAACTTGTCCAGCCACATATTCAGAAAGGTGGTTTGTTCCTTTGTGGTGACAGGCCCCTTCCCACGGTACTTCTGAATATACCCCGACCAACCGCCGATAGCGCGAGTCTCCACTTTGGCACTAGGGGCGGTATCGAAGAAATGGGTGCTATCGGCAGAAGAAACGTCTAAACCAGTGAGCATAGCTACATCGGCAAGAGTGGGAGAAACAGGACCGTGGCCAAAGACGAAAGCATTAAGGGTATCTGACCAAAAATAAGACGCAGCTATCAACAGCGACTCGTTCTTGTGCATATCGGCAATGGATAGCCTGATGCATTGGGCTAGCTTCCTTTCACCCCACTGGACTTCATTCGAATTACTGACTCTCAAGAACCAGTCTTTCCACCCTACAGTAGGGCTGGGCCAAGAGCGAAAGGTGTCTTTCCACAGATCTAAAGAAAAGTTTTCGGCTCTAAAGGGAATCCTATTGGTTTCTGCATTGATAAGGTCGGTTGGATCTGGATTCCCTAGAGGGCCGAGGCACTGAAGGTGTGGTTGATCGGTAGGGATGACAATTTTGTTGGACAACTCCTAGTGTTTTGGGGGAATAAAAATACAAAGAAAAAGGAAAAGGGGAATATTCAGTAAGATGAATCGCGGATGAATAGGAATATACACAGAAGGTGAGATGGAAATCTAACCTCAGGGACGACGAAGCCAATGGCCATCTTGTCGTGAAGAGGACGTTGGAGGGCACCGGAGTTGATGAAGAGGAGTGCTTGTCGGAGATCTTGAAGGTTGTGAATGGCGCCGCCGCTGGAAAAGCAAAGTTGGATAGTAGAATGGTGTGATGGGGGAGGAGTACCCAAGAAGGAACTATTTATAGGACAAGATGGGCAAGGGCAAATCCGACTTATCTCTTTGCCGCATCCGAGAAGCCCGAGGGTACTCAGGTGGATATGGTAACTGTTCGCACGGTAATCCAGGGATTGTGCAGGTGATTTGACAGGAAGCGGTCATTATCTGAAGATATTTTACTGTGCGAGATCTCCTGCTCGGTCCATCGGCGATATTCTATAACGGTCATCTTGCCGATGGGCGGATAGAGGGGAGGTAACCGTTTTTGCGAATATACTGGTCAGAGCATCGGCAGATCTTTGTAACGGTATTGTTGCCGATGTACGACCAAGAAAGATGCCCGTTTAGGAAGTTGGGGATTTCGAGGAATCTGCGGAGGATTAGGATCAGAGTTGTCCAGATTGAGGTTGTCGGTTACCAGATTAGGAGCATTAATTGCAGAGAAGGCATCATTACTGCAGAGAATTTCGGAGCATTAATAGTTTTATACTCCGAAACTGGGGGGCATGTGTTGACACCATTTTTGGGCACGTGTCTAGGATGGCAGGATAGGGTGGCGGTACGATGCGGGTTGCTGATGAGGATGGTTGCCGATGAGGGAGAGGTTGAATGTGACTAAGTCCACAGGCAGTAATATGGTGCCGATAGCTGGATAAAAAGGTCTGCCAATGACTATGGCAAGGGGATTGCCGATGATGCGAGGGAGGAGTCCGGAAGCTGCCAGTTGTCATGTGGAGGAGTTTCGGTTTGTCACGAAGGATAGTTTTATTATTTCCTTAATTATTTGCATCGTTTTGTATACGGATTCCGTGTAATTTGGAATTCGAATTCTAATCGTGTCTGGTTGTAGCTCTTTGAGCAGGGTATAAATATCAACCCTAGGACCTTGTAATAATCAATCAAGAAATCAATCAAACACACGTTTTTACTCATATTCCAGCATCTACTTTTCGACGACTTCGTCATACTTTTTTCTTTTTATTACGAGTTCTTAGGAATTCGTCGACTTAAGCTCGGCGTGTTCTCGAGTTCCGCGTGAGTACCTCTTAGCCGTGATATCCGGGCGCATCGCTGTTGTCAGGACTAAAGTATTCGAGTTATCACCTTTGCCGATAGCAAGGTCAAATCGGCTGGCACGCCTTAACGTTTGAATCGGGTATTAGCCCTTTGTGTTTGCAGATCAGTTTTGCATCAACAGATGTAGATTGCCCTCACAGTGAGTTCTAATACTGTTCTATAATATCCCGCCTTCATGAGGTTGCACCCGCTTACATCTGGCAGCTTTTGTAGGATATAGATTGCCCTCACAGACCAACACCAGTCTTTTCTACGTATTTTTTCCTTAGACGAACGCACCCAAGAAGAAGAACTTTTCTCGGTCAATCACCTATCCCTAAATTTCTCCAGGGCCAATCACACTTAACTTTAGAGTTCTTTGGAGATAAGCTTCCAGAAAAAAAAGTTATAACTTATTTGTATGAGTATCCTATCAATCCTATAAAGCCCTAGACTAGGATGTTACACACATGTCACTAGTACATAGAGGTACTATACAGGTGGTTCGCCACCCATTTTCACAGGCGGATTGGCGTACCGCCTATAAAAATCCATTTCTATAGGCGGTTCAGTTATGCCATCCGCATGTAGAAATCTGTTTATACAAAATACAAAATCGACTTTTAAAACTAGAAAAAAAAGATTTTAATTATAGGAAAGTTGCAAGTCGCGCATTATTTCATGCAAAATCATGCGCTTCGTAGCCAGTGGGATTCGAACCTCAGACCTCGCCCTCGCACGTAACCTCTTCTACTACTCCACCTATCGCTCAGTTTTGTCTATACTAGAGTTTAGTTCCCCACATATTATCCTAAACCGAGCATATATTGATTATTTGAGACCCTAAACGGATTCCAATGGAAAAGTTGTCAACTACAAAGTTTCATAACTTTTCAACGACTTTTGTATTGGTAGTTTCTCCATCTGAGATCTTTTACAAAATTTGAATTTTAAATTTGAGAAATTCAATTGTAGTTTTCGATGATAAGAATATTTCAAATGAAAAACTTATTAACTACAAAGTTTCATAACTTTTCAAGATCTACAACTTTTATTTTGACGGTTTTTTAAACGAGGTCATTTGAAAAGCTCAAAAAATTTAATTTCAAATTATTTCTACAGACGGTTTTCTTAAGAAACCGAAATATGATTTTCACTAGCGGTTTCTTAGAAGAACCACCTATAGAAATACATGATTTCTACAGACGGTTTTGTTAGGAAAACCACCTGTGAAAATTGATTTTCACAGGCATATTCGCTAGTTTGTTTAAATAAATGAAGTTTAGAGTTCTCTCTGTTTAGTTGTCTCGTCAGGTCGTGTGTTAGCCAGACTATTAAATAATTATAGCTATATATGTCGGTTTTTGGAGTCGGACTATACCTGTGCCACAGTCTTATTTCATTCCGGCTGCTATTTTGCTGTGGGTAATGAATTACGGACAATTTGATTCGTGGCTGAAGCACGAAAAGTCAGACTATGAGTACCGGAGTACACATAGCAGCCTGTACTTATAAAAAGGTTGGCGCCTATTCAGGATCTCACCACGAGTTTTCTAGCGAGAGCTATCGCGCGCGCGAGAGAGTGAGAGAGTAATGCAGGCCTTGGCAGCAGCAGCCGCGAGTCCTCCGTTCGTAGCGCTGCTCAGCAGCAGACGATGGGTGGCGCGGAAACGGCATCAGCCCCTGGCGGCTGCAGGACGTGCTCCACGGCAGCAACATGGTAATCAATTACTATGTAAGTATTACTCAAACCTTAATTAGTGCAACAATTTATGTACCTGAACTAATTATTTGTGCAACTGGTGATGAATTTTGGTATGGTTGGAGAAATTTCGAACGTTGGTGAGGGCTAGAAAACCAGTGAACAAGCACCCGCCACCGGGACGCACCGCGTGTCTACTAAATTTTTGTGGGACTAGTATCAGAAAAATAGATTCTTAGTAAGAATAGATAGGTTGATGCCATGACCTGTTGGTCTAGAAAGAAAGAACTCAACCAATAGGCCATGTGTTCAAGTGGTATATTTAAGTTTTTTTTGTGCCGCACTAAGCCGGTGATTTACTGGTTTGAAGTTTTGAACCAATCAATCCATGAACCAAGAGATTATTAACTGGTTTGATCTCTAATCCGGTCCTAATAACTATGATTAGAACAATACTGTGATTAGATGTTCCGATGTCTGTTCTTCCTTCCGACCAGACCAGACCAACTCCAGCGACTACTACCTCTTATTCCTTTCACCCCCACCCCAGCAACTCCGCTCGATACATGCTCCCTAGTCCCTAGTCTCTGCTCATTCTAATTTTTTCTTTTGATTTCTGCAGCTGCCCCAACACCGCCCAACCAAGCGATCAAAACACAAGAAACTGTTCAAACGACCTCTAAAAATTATGAAATTTCGTAGAGATGCTTAAAACATTGTGAGAAACATCTCCACCAAAGATCAGTTCAATTGGAGAAGGTTGAAAAACTGGCCTAGGCCAATTTTCAAACTGTCTCAGATTACCCAACAAGGAGAAAAAGTCAAAAACCAATTAAGGCCTCGTTCGTTTACTGTCGTTCCAGGCCAGGAATGGCCAGGAATAAATCCAGAGGTAGGTGGCCTATACAAAATATAATTGTGTTTTCGGCTGGAATATTTCCTGTTCTCCATTCCCCTTGAAACGAACGACACCTAAACAAATTCAAACAGACACGAAATTTGGTTGAAGAGTTTGACACACCAAGGAGAAGATTTCCACCAAAAACTAGCTCAGGGCAACTTGAAAAACCACTATGGGTTGGGCCATTTTATGCAGAATTTAGTGGAATTGTCTCTTAGAAAAAATTGAAATAAATTAAAAGACCTCTGAAAATCAGAAATTTTGCAAGGGGTTCCCTAGGATGCTTATGAGCTATCCCAAAGATATCATCACCCTGATCTAAACCACTTAGATATGAAAAACAATGAAGAAAACGGGTTTGCTCATGTTTTCCTTCAAGTTATGGATCTTCGTGCTCGTGAGGTCGTAGCACATATCCAATCAGTCAAACCATGCTGAAAATTGCCTAAGAATGAAATCCACCAAAAAAGCAAAGAGGGGACTGGGAAGGGACAATACAAGTGATTCAAAAACACAAGATCTTGGCACTTGATTCAGAGGAGAGATTGCTTTATTCCAAGATCAACAAGGTCTGGTCTTATCATAGAGGAACGATTACACAGACGGTGGAATCAATCACACTTGACTATGGATCTCAAAAGTACAAACTTAGGAAACTGGATCTAAAAAATAAGCCTAACACTGAAAACACTAAGCACTGGAGAGATAGGCTAGTTAGGAACAGGAATTCTCTTATTTATAGATCTATTACATATACTACCAACAATGCCCTTAGATATTTTGGATGAACTAGTTAGCCAAGGAGTAAAATGGTCCAACTCAAGATCTGTGAATCCAATGAGCATAGGCTCTTCACCACTTTGTTTTGCCTCAAAGGAAGCTTCACGATGACACCACAAGCCTCCTATCGTTCCCACCGAAATTCCAACCAGGTTTTGAGGCCCAAACCAAAAACCGTCCATCAGTGGTTTTGAGGCCAAAACCACCAAAACCTCTTTGGAGAATCTTATCTGCTACACCTCCATGTTCTCGACACATGTCACCATCATCTTCGACTCCCCGATCAACAAGTCCTCTAGCATCTCCACTTGACTCGGTCAACCACTATCTTGACTTGGTCAATGTGATATACGTCCGCATGTACACTTGTTGATGCCCCCAAGTGTCAGCCACTATGGTTAGTATTCCGACGATATCAGTCCCTCGGTCCATGTCTCATGTCTGCCTTCACCACTCCTAGTCCATCAACACAGCATGCTTTGATCTACATGACCTTCTCCATGTCACTAGCATTGTGCTCCACACCTCCACACCACACACAATCAAGACACAATTTGCACACGCACTCAGACAATGGTTAATCTCCAATCTCATACAAAGCCAATCATCTCTCACTACTATAGAAAAGCTTATGCGAGGCATTTGGGAATAGGCCCTAGAGGCAGGCACAAATTTTAACTACCTTAGTTAATGTCTAGGATTAACCGAGACGGGCATTTTTATTAACCAAGGTGGTCACAATCAACTACCACACCAAATCGATTTATAGAGGTAGTTAAAGAATAACCACATCCTAAAATCTATTATCCGAGGCCCACCTCCAAAAATACCTCCATTTTTAGAGACAGACCTCTTATAAGGCCTGCTTCAATTAATATTCCTAGGCCTAGGCCAGATAGCCATTTCAAGTATAAATACATGACTAAGGGTCTTTTCACTCACTTCCCATCCCTCCCCTCTCCTACTCCACTCAGCCACTGAGCGGACCGTGCTCCCTTCCTCCTTTGGCCCCATGCCCTTTCCACCATGGTGGCCCTTCTTATCCCTTCCCTCCACCACTGGCCCGGTGCAGCCAAGGCCGAGGAGGCGGCACGGGTGAGTCGAGGCAGGTCACGACACGGGTGCGGCAACACGAGTGGCCATGTCGTGGTTGAGGCTGAGGCAGCGGTGCACTCCTCCCCCGCGTTTCTTTCTCTCCTAGCGGCGGCGCGCTCCTTCCCCGAGCTCCCCCACCAGCGACGACGCAGGTTTTTTTTGTTTTCTTATTTGATTAACCGAGGCTGGCAACAAACAGCCTCGGTAAAGATCCTATTAACCATGACCTTTGGACCGAGGTGGTTGTGATGCATGCCTTGGTTAATCCTTTGTGTCGGCCTCGGTACAGTTTTATGTAGTATTGTCTTAACAATCACTCATCATAACTTGACGCAGAAGGGTAACAATCACTCATCACAACTCGACACACAACGGTAGATATCAACCTTGTGTTCGCAGCCCAAATCCGACAACACCAGGGTCCCAAGGCTTGAGTACTTTCCCCCATCCGCCATGCTATGGGAAGTCAACCAACAGTCTCATGTCTTGTTTGAGTAGACTAATAGCCACCACACTAAAGTAGGTCAACCGATACTCTGATGTCTCATCTGAGTCGACTAATAGCAGCCATGCTTTAGGAAGTCAATCGATACTTTTACCTATCGTATGAGTGGACTAATGCCCACTAAAATCAGGTGGTTAAGATCAGGAGTCTTATTTACCGACACCGAAATCTGAGTGTGGACTAGCTAGTGTAGATACTAGTCGAAGAAATGTTGTTGGATGGCCTTTGGCGTATCCATGTGTGCCTATGTGCCACCGAGAGCAATGGAGAATTTCTTTAGGGTATCCCACGACCCTATATATATAAATACCTTTAAACTTCTACTCAATCAGACGTCTTTCTCTAGCTTAGTGATAGTTCTTCCAACTACATGGGTTTGACCTCCACCCCTATTCAGTTTTTACTGTTTTTTTAGTTTTTTCAATGGATTTTTTGTATGCATACCGTGTTAACTCTAATTTACGCTTGTCACACGTCCAATTCGAACACTCACGTCAGGCCAAGGGCCAGGAGAGGCCGGCCGGAGACCCAGCCCTGTCCACCAACAAGGCCTCTCTGCGCACAGTGTGGAGCGACCAGGTGATGGGCCACCACCGCCCCACAATTTCTCCATATCCGTGGAGATCCGGAATAAAAGGGAAGGGTAGAATAAAAATAGGAAAATAAATCAACAATTGTCTAGAAGATTGGATTGAGATTAACTAGGAAATAAAATAGTTTTGCTTGGAAAGGAAGAGTGTCCAAATCTAGAATGACACTTCTTAATTGTTTTCTGCAATTACTATGAGGACTATAAGTATAGGGTCATCGTAACTATTTGGACTAATAAGTAATAAGGCCTTGTTTAGTTTCCAAATTTTTTTGCAAAATTTTTCAGATTCTTCGTCACATGGAATCTTTATACGTATGTATGGAATATTAAATATAGACGAAAATAAAAATTAATTGCACAGTTTGGTCGAAATTGACGAGACGAATCTTTTGATCCTAGTTAATCCATGATTGAATAATATTTGTCAAATACAAACGAAAGTGCTACAACGTCGATTTCCTAAAATTTTTTGGAACTAAACAAGGCCTAAGAAATGGCAACGTATTATATGCAACCCAACTTCGTATGCAACCTATGCAACCACTAATTAAGGCCATAGGATCTAGATCCAACGTCTAAGGTTTTTTTCATTTAAACCTCTCCACCTATGGGTTTAAATTTAACCCGTGTGTATCCAGATGGGAGGGTTTAAGTGAAAAAATCTCAGACGTTAGATATAGATCATGTGGCCTTAATTGGTGGTTGCATAGGTTGCACACGAAACTATGTTGCACAGCATACGTTCCCCTAAGAAATAAAGCTTTGCTCTTAAAACCCCACACATCTCTCTCTCTCTTCCAAGCTTCACCACCTCAGACCCCGCGCCCGTAACCCTAGGCACCGCCCCAGCCGTTGTCGTCCGCTTTGGCTGGCCCAGCCAGCTGCCACCGTGGCCGCTGCCGCCGTCCATTCCCAGCCCTAGGCACGAGGCTGCTAGCTTGTATTTTTAGGCGTATCAATAGGATTTTATCAAAATTTTATGGACATTAAATATGTTGATATGGTACCGTATTAATAAAGAGATAGATGATAAGAGTTTTATAAGGCCAGTCTCAATGGCCCATTTCAATGCACTGTTTCCAAAACAAATCTGCTGACAAAGCATCAATGAAACGAACAATGAAACAACCTCCACAATGCATGAGTTTCACCTTGATATTTCCTAGGTTGGGCAAAGTATTTAATTACTGCAAAATGATTGGATCACATGCAAGATGGTGAAACGATTTAGTCCTCAATGGGGATTTCATTTTGTTTCATCGCGTGGGAAACAACGCCAGCGGAGTTTCACCATGGTGAAACTACTTTCTTCTCTCTCCTCTTCGTTTCATGCAAAAAGTGCAGTTTTGCTGACATGGCGCTCTAATAAATGTGCATGACATCCTGATGAAACCCCCACTGAGGCTAGTCTAAATGCATAGTTTCATGGCACAGTTACCAAGACTATAAACTAGGTAACCGAGCCATAGGAGTTTCATGGGGATGAAACTCCTCTCTCATCTGATAAAACTCCTTCATTTAATGACCCTGCCAAGTCAGCAGTTTTTCTTATGTGGCACCCTATTTAATGTGCATGACACTCTCATGAAACATGCATTGAGACTGGCCTAAGAGCAGAGGGAGTTTTATGGAGATGAAACTCTTCTGCACTGTTTCCAAAATAAAATGTTTTGAAAACTGGGATATGAAATCCTCCATTAAAATTGGTCTTATCGTGCTTTTGAAATTGGTCTTATCGTGCTTTGTTTATCAACAGAAGTAGTCTGTGTCTAATTTCACATGCATGAATGAACAGATAATGAACAGAACGCACGACACTATACTGATGCATCTTCACACGACGTACGAGGAGGACGACAGAAGGTGCGTACGTACACATAATGATGCTAATATAACAAGTGAACTAACCAAAAGTCTGCAAAAAGTCTGTGATGAAGTCTGAATTTTGAACAATGCAATAATATATATAATCTACCTCAAGGATGAACCAAGAGATCTACCAGGCATGATAGATGCCATCAAGGGAACTTTGAAGATCATTGATGAAGTCAAGGTCAGCGTTTCAGCTTATGACACGGCATGGGTCGCCCTTGTGAAGAACCAAGCAGAGGGAGGCGATGGCCCCCAATTCCCCTCATCCATCGATTGGATTGCTCAGAATCAGCTGGCAGACGGATCATGGGGTGACAAAACATTCTTCTTGATCCATGATCGGATCATCAACACCCTAGCATGCATCATTGCACTTAAATCATGGAACGTTCATGACGACAAGTACAATAAAGGTAGGTACATGTCATTATATTTTTTAATATAAAAAACCTCGCTCCTCTAGCATGCTCCAGCACGACCTAGACTCTATATATGTTAGTTACATAAGTATTATAGACATTTAATAATACATATATACGACTAATCAAAATCGTTTATATTTACTCTCTTTGTACTAATTTCCAAACGTAATATCCATTTAGATACTCTACACTCTATAATATATGTATTTTCATCTTTGGGTTGCACCTCGATGGATTTTTATACGTATTTAGTTGAAACTTTACCTTAAATTATATTGACTC
The DNA here is from genome assembly GCF_000003195.3 of Sorghum bicolor. Taxonomy (NCBI): domain Eukaryota; kingdom Viridiplantae; phylum Streptophyta; class Magnoliopsida; order Poales; family Poaceae; genus Sorghum; species Sorghum bicolor. The sequence continues at coordinate 63,534,636 of NC_012874.2, forward strand.
TTTTAGCATCTTTGTATTTGAATCTATGTTTTAGCTTTCAAATGTTAATGCTGTAATTTTTCATCCATATATTAAATTTACACTCTAGTAGTTATTGCATCTTTTTATTTAAAAATTACCTTCTATATGTTATTAGAAAATGGATTTTAGGTCGTAGACTCCACATTTAATTACTATATATAATAACATAAATAGCCATTTCATTCTACACCATGGCACTTAAAATGTTGAACTTCATCTATGAACGAATTATATGTATAGTAGGCTGCATTGTGAAAAAAATAGAGTATATCTAGGATTAAACTACCAATACAGGTATGCCATAATGTTTCAGACAAAATGTATTAACTTATCTACAGTAATAAATTATGAAATTTATTTTCAGAGACTTTAATATAATTTACAACGAATCTTCGGCATCCTTTCTTTTTTTGAAAAAACATCTTTTTTGCGGTCAATAAACTATAAAATTAACTGCATTTATTAATAATGTATGCATGTGCTATACATGCATGGTGAGAGATACCATCAATGTTTACTCTGAATTTAATAGTTGTAGAACTTATTAGTAGTTTAGACATAGTTTTGAGGGATATTTTAGTATATGTTTTTAACAACATATGTGTGTAATTAAGATGCAAACTAAAGGAGTTACTTGGTGGATAATTTAAAAGATGTTTTAGGTGTTACCTTAAATTATCTTAATTTCATATATAGTGACAAGATTGGTACTTTAGATGTAGATTTAAGGGTTATTTATGTTTTCTCATAATGGCTCGGTGGGTATTTTTGGGAAAACAAATCCTATGGCTATTATTCTATATGATGATTAGAGTTGGCCAGTTATTTTTGTTTCTTATGAATTTCTATGATTCATATTTTCTTAACATATACTTTGAGGATTTCTAAAGCTGCATTGCGGGTTCCGGTTAGTAATGTTAAGGTTTGTGTTTTCATCCTTTGTATTGGACCAGCAGATGTTCAATATATATTTAGTTGAAACCAAAGCTTAAACTAGATCACCTTTTGTTTAACCACTTTATATGATATTTTAACTATATTTTAGTTTTAAACTTTTGATCTTTTTAGTGGGGTTTGCATTTAGTTGAATGTTTAGTGCATGTTGCTTTTATTCAAAATTTACCTTTTTTATTATATTAAGAAACATATTCTACATCAAAGACCATAGTCTTAGTTACTACAATATGGCATAAACAGTTGTCTCAGCCTTCACGTACTCAAGATGTTGAATTTGTTACAACAAAGAATTATATCTGCACTAGTTTTGTTTTATAAAACATATTGTGATTAAAACTAAGCTGGTAGTAATAATACTTCATATGTTTCGATCAAAATATATAGACTTATCTGAACTACTAACTTAAACAATTATTGTAATGGAGAGTATTAACATAATTTAAAGTGAATTTATTGCCATTGATACATGATTTGTTAAGGGAACTTTTTCCACATCTACTAAAATAAATATTCATCCTAATATATGTAGGTTTACTTGATCTACTTAGTGGCACATGTCATTTATGATTACTTTTTAAATTTGACAGCTGTAGAAGTGTGTTATGCAAAAACATATGGCTAAGACTTCTTGTATTATTGATAGACTATATAATCCTTTGCACTATTCCTCTTTTTTCTCTCTTAATCATAAAATAATGCACAATTTTTGTATGTGTTTGTGAAAAAATAGCCTAATCTACCTAAAGGGGATGATTTGGTTTGCCGTAGGTCGATCATTCATCTGTGAAAATCTATGGAGGTTAAACGAGGATGACGAGGACTGGATGCTAGTTGGCTTCGAGATAACCCTCCTCACATTGCTAGAGAAGGCCAAGGACTTGGGCCATGACTTGCCATATGACGAGCCCGCCTTGCAAGCGATATATGCCAAAAGAGATCTAAAGCTTGCCAAGTACGCATATCACTATATATTCTTTCATATTTAGGCGTTTCTTTTTTTTTTTTGCATGCATGGATCTCAATTGAATATTCAATGCTAGAATATATAATAACGGATTATTTACAAAATACCTGGGACCTCCTAGATGATTATAGTTAATTTTCAAAGTCTTGCTAATAATATTTGTCATGACAAAGAAAAAAATCAAGTATTATGATGCCTCTAGCACCCAAACTTTTATGAAGCCGTCACTACTTATAAATTGCTGTAAAAACGATTCTAAAACTTATCAACCAACTATAACACCGGTCTAAACTAATAAGAATCAAGATATAAAAAAATCTTGGTGTCAAGTTGCCTTAAAATAAAGTAATTTCTCAGCTCATATAATCACTGCTTTATTAAAAAATTGAAAGAGTGTCACATGTTTTTATAAGCATAATCAACACCTTGCACATTACATTTTGAGCACAAAAATTCTAATGTTATACTTGTTCACAAAATTCATGTCTTAGGACTTGTTTGGACCCTAAACTAGCCACTAAAAATTAGCTCTGGCCCATCCAAACAGGAGGGCCAATGAGTGGGCTAATTTTTATCTAAGCCCTTGGCTAGATGTAGTAGAGTTAAGTAAACAAAGGAAAATAGTTCGTTGCTAGTGATATATGTGCCTTTTCATTTGGGATTCAAACATGCATAGGTTAGTAGTTACACCTAATTTTTAGATATAGATAATTCTTAAACATGGTTAAAAATTACTCTTAGCTGATCTAAACAAACCCCAGAAACCCTCAACTAAATAGGGGTACATATTTCGCAAACTCTTGCACCACCAAACCTCACCCAAACATACTACTAAGTCTCCTCATTTGCACCACCTATATGGGAATTTCAGAACAGGAAGCACACCCATCCTTACACAAGATGTTGTATTACCAATGAAACTCACGTTTTGGATACTTGATGTGATGTTCTCTTATTTTGTATAGGATCCCTAAAGATATACTGTATGCCGTCCCGACGACATTACTTCTTAGTATTGAAGGAATGCCGAGCTTGGACTGGAAAAGGCTACTTAGGCTGCAGTGTGCAGATGGTTCATTTATGTCATCCCCTGCTCCCACAGCGTATGCTCTCATGGAAACTGGTGACGAGAAGTGCCTTGAATTCCTTGATAGAGTTGTCAAAAAGTTCAATGGAGGAGGTAATTAAAGTTAATTATGAACAGGAGCTGAGGAGCATCATTCTTTGTCGATCAATTTCATTATATGTTTGTCTTTAGTGCACCGTGCGCACTAACATGAATTTCAGAAGATGAAAAAAGTCAATGGCTCCAGGAAAAAGTCTATGTGAAATGACCACATCCATATTCTTATTACATACTCCACTCTGAACTATAAGCCGTTGAATTTTCTAGTTACATAGATTTTTCTATGCACGTGGATATAAATAAATTATGGCTAGATAAATAGTAGACCTATGTACCATGAACTAAACTTTGAGTGATAAAGTGAATACATATTTACAATAGTTTTGTTGCAATAACACATGGAGATATTTACTGGAACATTATATAGTAGATCACTTAGTAATTAGCATAGTAAGTATAGTAACTTAAAGTGGCCACAAAATAAGTTATTCTACAGCCACCGATAGAATAACTTATTCTATAGCCACTTTGAGTTACGATAACTACTATGCTAAGTTATAAAATTATACTAACTGCTTAATAAGTGATTTACTACAACGTTATGAAAAATATCCCCATATGTTGTAGTAACACATTATCCTAATTATGTGTTTACTTTATTGTAATAAGCACAAACCTGTGGACTAAAAGTGAAGTGTTTTTTCTTTTTATTTTGAACCTAACTATCAATCAATTATCTAGCTGGCAAATGGGAAGTAATATGGACTTGAAAGTGCACATGATGAGTACGTCTTTGTACAGGAAACCTAATTGATGTTTGTCCATATATCTAGACACAACACTGGTCTAAACTTCAGCCATTGAAACTTGAGTTCAACTAAACCTTAGTTCTTGATGATCCAAACAAACCTTGTTCTAGGCGATCCAAAGAAACCCTTAAAATTTGGAACGGAAGGAGTAATAACTGATATAACCACTGTTATTCTTTGAAAGCATTTAATTTGTGAAATGCATGCATGGACCAAAAATATTGCAATAATAGCTATCTAGACAGTATTTAGTGTCCTCAATGAGTATGCATACACTTTATGCACTGTATTTTCTATGCTTTTCTTGATTTCAGTACCCTTTACCTATCCCCTCGATATCTTTGAGCGGTTATGGGTAGTTGATCGGTTGGAGCGCCTAGGCATTTCAAGGTACTTTACAGGTGAAATCCAGGAGTGCTTAGATTATGTCCATAGGTATGTATGACCAAATCAGCCTCCACGTAGCAGCAATTTATACAAGCAAAATAGCCCATATATATACACTTTAAACGTACAGGCAATGGACTCGAGAGGGCTTAGGTTCGACCCGGGACTTCGTGCTCAGTGACATCGATGACACAGCCATGGGTCTTCGTCTCCTCCGGTTGCATGGCTACCATGTCAATCCATGTACGTAAAAGCTAAGTGCATTTGTTTATCCTTAGCTTGGAAAGTATAATTTCAGTTTTCGAGGCAAATGAAATGAATTTTTTTTTATCAATGGAAAAAAAGTGAGTAGTATATACGACATTTGTTTTCTTCAATTTGCCATAGAAATTTTCCGTTGACAAAAGTAAACAAAAAGAAAATCCTTGATATATACCATGTATAGGTGTATTGGAGCATTTCAAGAAGGACGGCGAGTTCGTGTGCTATCCAATGCAGTCGAAGCAGTCTGTGACGGCAATGTACAACCTGTACCGTGCCTCTCAGGTAGCCTTTCCCGGGGAAAAAATCCTCGAGCAGGCCAGCGCCTACTGCCGATCCTTCTTGGATGAGAGGCGAGCCTCTGGCAGGCTCGACCAAGACAAATGGGTGATTGCCAAGGACCTGCCTGGCGAGGTCGGCTACAGCCTCGACTTCCCCTGGACAGCAAGCCTGCCACGCGTCGAAACAAGGACGTATCTAGAGCAATACGGTGGCAGTCACGACGTGTGGATTGGGAAGGTTCTCTACAGGATGCCACTGTTCAGCAACGACGTCTTCCTCGAGGCAGCAAAACAAGATTTCCGGAATTTTCAGAGGCTATGCAAACTGGAGTGGCATGCCCTTGCCAAGTGATGATCCTACCTAATAATATATACTATTTTGATTTCCTCCCTCTCACTCTCATTTTCGTGTATATATATATATATATATATATATATATATATATATATATATATATATATATATATATATATATATATATATATATATATATATATATATTGCAGCGACTGAAGAACAACGACGAACGAATTGAATTGTGCAGGTGGTATCACAGCAGCAACTTGGAATCGTACGGTGTGGCTCGAGGCAGCGCGCTGAGGGCCTACTTCTTAGCTGCAGCCAACGTGTTCGAGCCCAGCCAGGCCGACGAGCGCCTCGCGTGGGCGCGCACGGCGATGCTTGCCGATGCTGTCTCAGGGTACCTCCTGCAATGCGACGCTTGTACTGCTACTGAAAGCAGGAGGGAAGGGCTCATCAGTAGACTGGAGCGCAATGGGTATTTCCTTCTTATTTATCTCGTTTCTCTTGTCAGTTTTTTCAGTTACCACCGTCAGTGTGTTTACATGTGCTGGGCATGTGGGCGCAGGGACCAAGTGGAGGGTCCGATGACAGAGACAGACAAGGTCCTCTTGCGTGCGATTCGTGAGCTCATCGATCTCGATGCTTCTCATGGTCTTCGTGAAGTTGTATGATCCATGTTCCATGCAACACAGATAGATATATATATATATATATACTGCCTCACTGTTGTTGATTGTTGTTGGTATACTAGATTGATCTATTCCGCAACCGGATGATCGATGTATGATATCGACATTGGCTTTGCCATTGCAGTGGGTGCAGTGGCTCAGGTCATGGAGCCATGACCCGGTGGCAGTCGGAGGAAACACTGCGTTGCTGTTAGTTCGTGCCATGGAGTGTTGTTCAGGAAGGTACATCAGTGTGGCCGACAGGAACGTGAACCATCTGGATGAGTACTCCCAGCTCGAGCAGCTCACCCATTCCATCTGCTGCAAACTGACGTCTAGGGTTCTTGCTCAGGTATGTACATGCATGCATGCGACGTCATTCCAAAATTACACAACACACAATGTCCTCATTCAACTGCATGCGTACGTCATTTTGGAAAACTACACAATCCTCTTTCAAATGTATGCCGCTAGCTATTCACCAAGCCAAAACGATTCTGATCGATATGACATATAAAAAATCAGAATGGAGAAGACAATAACAAGGAAGCTGCTGATAGTAGCTTGGATCAGCAGGCCGTGGAGCTGGAGATGCAGGAGCTGGCTCGGTGTGTTCTTCAGAGCTGCAAATCCATCGACAGAGCCGCCAGGCAGGCATTTCTCCATGTGGCCAAGACCTACTACTACGTCGCTCATTGCTCAAATGAAACAATTGACACTCACATCTCCAAGGTTATATTTGAGGATGTCGTCTAGCAAAAGCCACCCTGTCGTCGTCGTTTCTGCTAATCAGGAGGCCTTACTTATCATGAATCACCCCTGCAAATTTCTTATTCATCTCAGCTGATGAAGACAACAGAGTATATTCCTGTTATCCTTCGGTTACTTGTACTGATGATACAGTCATTGCTGGATATGAAATGTAAGCAAAGGGTGGGTGTGTACGTACTTGCGAAATAATGGAATAATTCTGTTGCAAGAAGAATCAATATATGTGTCCCCTAACAATGATCTGCCATCTTTTTCTCATAATGAAATAATTCTTAATGTGGGTGTTAAGATAAACATATATGCGTGGTTTGTGTTCTGTTGTACCGATCCAATCTTGTAGCTCAAGTGTAGGATATGATAAAAATCTTCTTCAGCGTATCTGTTCTAGTCCTTGCTTTGTGTACAAGCCACGTGGGGGCATTTCCTGTGCTATATTAACTTTCAGGCGAGTCCTAAGGGGTTCAACCCATCTTCACATGGTATCTAGAGCTTACTTCCTCACGGATTTGATCCATGGCACTCGCATCTTCTTCCGCTGCGTCTGCTCCCATCTGCGAGAAGCTAGCCAGGAACAACTTCCCAATGTGGCACACCCAAGTCCTCTCTATGCTACGTGGTGCCCAAGTCGCTGGGTACATCCATCCGGCGGTGTAGTACCTCCCACCGACAATGGGCGACAACTATAAGAAGCCATCCACGATCAACCCTGAGTATGAGGCATGGGTTGGCAAGGACAAACAGATGCTCTCAATTACCTGTTGTCTTCCCTCTCTCTTGAGATTCTCTCCTAGGTGGTGACCACACCAGAGACGATGGTAGTAGTGTGCACCGCCATAGAGGTTATGTTCGTGGCCCAATATAGAGTGTGTGTCATAAGTACTCAGATGGCCCTTGCTATGGCATCTACAGGGGCATCGACCATCTTCGAGTACTTCTCAAAGATGAAAGTCCTCGCTGACAAGATGGCATCGGGGGTCGGGGGGAAAGCTTGAAGATGAGTAGCTTGTCTCCTATATCTTGGTAGGGCTAGATGTGGATTTCATCCCAGTGGTAGATGAAGTTGCATCGTCCCGACATTCAACGTAGCAACTCTTGCATTATTGCCCACGCGGAAATCAACTTCTCCCTTTTCAACGCTTCTACTTCTTATCATTCCCTACATCGTATTACAAATATGAGCAACCGATCCAGTATCAAATACCCAAGAATTAATATAAGAGTTAGCGAGGAAAATATTTGTAACGGGAGTGTATGAGCAGCGGGAGTACCTTTACCACCGCCATCCTTCTTCAAGGACGCCAAGTACAACTTGCAGTTTCTCTTCCAGTGACCTTTCCCATTACAGAGAAAGCACTCAGCGTCAGCATCTGGGCCAGCCTTGGGCGCAGGTGGGTTTGGCTTATGGATCTCATCCTTAGCCTTGCCCTTTTTCTTCTTCCAAGCGTTGCCCTTCTTTCTCTTAAAGTTAGGCTTGTTTTGGAAAACCAACACTTGGCTATTGCCTGCACTTTTCTTGATGTTAGCTTTTGCTGTTTTTAGCATGCCACACAACTCATTCAAGCCCTTCTCCGCCCCATGCATATGGTAGTTCGAGATGAAGTTTCCATAACTAGGCGGAAGAGACGAGAGAATGAAATCAGTAGCCAACTCTTGGCCAATTGGAAAGCCTAGCTTCTCCAACCTCTGAGTGTAACCAACCATCTTGATTACATGTGGCCAACTACTGTGCCCTCTGCTAGCTTGCAATCAACAAAAGCTTTTGAGACTTGGAACATTTCAGTCCTATCCTAAGCCTGGAACATATCATTAAGCGCTATGCTAATATCATATGCTGCATGATTATTTTCTAACTGCATCTGCAGCTCACGTTCCAAACAAGCAAGCTTGAGGCAACTCACTTCAAGATCAGCATCACATGCTCTCTTGTAAGCGTTCTTCTCTGCAGTAGATGCATTATCCTCAGGTGCTTCTAGCAATGGGGTGTCTAGAATCTCTTCCTTTTACTTAGCCTTGAGAACAATTCTCAGGTTGCGGATCCAATCCACATAGTTTACTCCATTCAACTTATCTTTCTCAAGAATTGAGCGCAAAGTAAATGTTTGATTGGTGGACGTCATTAATCTACAACAAAAGTAATGCAAAATACTAAGACAACTTATCTAAGATAGAGTAAATAATATTAAATAAAATCTACTCCCACTAAAATCAATATCCCTCAATTGATACTTAGTGATTCAAGACCCACAACTAACAAGTATACTAGTGAGCTTTAGCATCACCGCTAGTAGACATGGTAGATCGGTAAGCAACTCCTTGCTAATCATATCACATATGACTCTTGTTGTTGGGGTGACATCTCTATGCTTGTGTTGCCCAACTACTTATGCTCCAAGGTCCCTAACCATTATGATGACCTTGTTCAAGAAACCAACCCTTCTGCAGTAAGTATCCGATATGAACCTGCCTAGTCAAGGAAAACCAGTGGCACCCTAATTTCATAGACCTACCACCGATTATACAAGACACATCACAGTGCAAGGTTTGGGGGAGCATGTAACTTAAACATTGCTGAGGGATCGTTCTATTTCACTACCACGCGCATGTAGACAAAACATCATCGCGTATGAAAGTAGAACATAGTAAGAATGGCATTAACACAGATATGACTTGGTATAGCTCATTATCACTTTGGGTATCTCCATCTCCATTTATCTGTTCATCATGGTGATCTCCATCTCCATGATCCATGTACGCCATCCTCCATTAATGATTCCACCAAGACTAGCTATCACTAACGCAAGGCAGTGAATGAAAATTACATAGTCGCGGGTAGGATCATCATAGATTGGCATGCATGCCATTACATCAGGTGGACAATATCTATGTGGCTCTACCCATATTGTCATTATCATGACATGCAAGCCATGAGTTTATTACATACATGCATCACATACACATAAGGGCTATACCAGTCATGAATTCCTGCAAAACAGAGTTAACCGATTCAGACGTCTAAATTTGTAGGGCCAAAAACTCAATTTTCCCAACCTTTTTTTCACAATTCTAATTTTGCCATGGTTTAACGGTGGAGAATCAGATGTAAAAATTTTTCTCTATGATTTTTGTTTAGAGATCATCTCAATCCGAGTTACGGATCAAAAGTTACGGCTATTTTACCGAACAACACTTTGCCCGACAATCTGTCGCCCGATAGTAGATCCCATCTACTACCGCCACGCATCACATGCACCCGGCACTTGACCTAGGGTTCAATTAGATCAATCTGATTGATCTCTATCTCACCATGACTGGGTTTACATGTGTCACTTAACTCAGATGACGGAATTTCGACCGGTACGAGTAGATGATTACAATACCAGCACGACAAAACCATGAACCAAGATCATGAGACTCATCTAAAACTGCATATATCTCTATATGTACCCAATTGAATCTATAACAATGCAGTAATGGCTCTGATACCACTAATGGATTATGAGGACGCTACGCTAGCTAGGAAACATAAATTTTGACCTCATAAAATAGGATCAAGTGCAAGTTATAGATTACAAAATTACCACTAGACGCGCAGGTGTAGCGAAAGTGACTCGGTATAGTCGTGCACGTAGTAGCAGTGTTGTGCAGTTGCGTGGTCATCCACCATTGTTGACACTTGCTAACACCACTTGAATACTAGGTTTTCATCCCCAGCATGGCACTAGAGTGTACTATGGTATTTATATGCACACAGATAAATCCGCAAGCGCACGGATACCGTTGTAGCTTTTACCTGGTTAAAGGTTTTATCGTATCCATAGGGAAACGGGAGAACCAACTATGCTCTAACTTAACCAAGATAGATAGATAGGTGTAAGTAGGAAAGATGGTAGAATTGAATAAAAACAATATTAAAGGTAAAATGATAATGGGAGAATCTAGAGTAGAGCAATCTAATATATGGGCGATAATAGGAGAATAGAGAGGATAACTAGGGTTTCTCTACTTTAAAGGGGTATGTCTATGTCTGGGACGAACCATGTGATAAGAATACACCACAAAGGATGCTTATCCATAGGCCGATAAACCCTACCAGTCCTGCTAATGGGAGGTGGACTACAGAAGACCAACATAGCTGTCACCTACGTGGCCTACCACACGATCCGGCTAGACAGGGGATATCCACAAGTAATCTAGGTCTAAGCACCACGCTTACACCTATACCACAACTCTAACCTATAGGGTCCTATAGATTAAAGTACTCGAAAGAGTTGCAAACTAGATCATACATGGATAGTAACTGCATAATGAAATAGAAGTAGATTACCAAAGTCATCCCATGAGCAAGCTTGATTAGAGCTTGATCATGGCGAAGTAGAACCGGAGGAAGAACCGACAGGCCGGCCTCTCCTTCAATCCTCCCTCGCTCTCCATCTCGCTACTATCTAGATCTACTCTAGTTTAGAGAAGAGAGGAGAGCTCTCATCTCCAAACACTAGCTTTTATAGCCCCATAGGAGCCAGGGGCCCTGCTTATATAGCCCCCTCAAATGAACGTGGGCCGTCGGATCAAACCGACCTTAATCGCACGGTTTTCCTTGATCCTCAAAGGCGATGGAGCATAATCCGCGAGACTCACCCTGATTGGCTGCTGAGCCAGGGCGGGCCCCCTAGGGGGAGGGCGGGCGCCCTGCCTCCGGGCCCGCTCGGCCTCCCGTTCATTCCCGTGGCTTCTGGACTCTTCTAGATGATAGAAAATTGGTGCACACGTTAATATCTCTATGTAAACCTGACATGTGGCCCTTTTCTCCATATTTCCTGATAACCCCTTGCAGAAATAGAGAAACACCAAAACTTGTGGAATTCTGTCAGATAAAACCTTAAGTCTGGGTGTTGGTTGCATTTGGATCCTTTTCTTTGTTTATTTGATAATTAAATTTGGTACTTAAGGACCGTCAACAACTCCCCCAAGCTTACCTCTTGCTCATCCCTGAGTAAGGATGGACTCAAGAGTTTTTGTAGTGGTTTCATGCCTTAAAGGTACACATGCGTTCAAACAAGATCTCATCTCTAGGTTAGGGTAAATTGTTATGATTTAAACTTACTCATATTACCTTCCACCATGGGGCTTGCAATCATCACTTGTGTCTTGAGCAGTTAAAAGATAGAACGGTCAAGTCAAGCGCCATGTCTCTTGTTCTTGATCAACTATAGCTCTGGAGTTTTTGTAGATTTTCAAATAAAACTCAGAGATTCCTTTGTATGACTCTCTCAAATCTCTCTTTTGTGTTATTTCTGGATCCTTACCAAGGCAGTGATGGTATATGCCTTCTCTCAAAGCATGTGACATTTTTGGTATGAGGCATAGTGAGATTGCCTTCTCTCTCACCCTACTCTAATAAGGTTTTTGATATCTGGAGCTCATAGGTGGGAGACAGCTAATACATACTTACAAGACATTTATTGCATAGTCAAACCATAGATCCAAAGAAACAAGTCAATAAGTCAAATCAAGATGTGCATGTGTGGCGAATGAATGGTGTATGGTGATGATGGTGAAAGTCTAATTCTACTTTTGCTCTTTTGAGGGGATACATAGCTTTCTTGCACTTTGAAGCTTTTTGAGGGGAATGAGATGCTCTATATTTTATTTTTCTTTTCTCTCAGGTGGGTATCTTGTACCCCTAATTCTACTATCGGACACTTGTCCATTTTTACCTCTCGTCTCACTTTTTCTTTTTTTCGAGGTTCTGGGCACTTGCCCCTTTTTATTTCCTCGTATTCATTTTTTTAGAGCACTCACCCTCCTGGAATAATGTAGCAAGTGGTAGTAACCAAAATATCTCGAGCATTTATTTCACAGGGAAAAACACGAATGGGATAATGTTTTTGGCTATTCTTCCCGGATGGGAGTATAATAATTTTGGGAGAGTCTAGAGATGGAATTGAGTGGATGTATGTGGATGCGTACTTCCTGAGTAGAAGTAGCATGTATGAGTGAACGTGCATGACAAGCTCCTAAGGGTCTACACAGCTTGACCACACTCAATGCTCATAAGCAGTAAATAGTAAATGTATGGTTCATAGTCTAATAAACATGTATATATGGCTGTGGTAGGATTTTAAACTCTCATCATACAGGAACTCATCATGTAACATTTTAAACATTTTCAAACATAAAATTCTCCAGAATTCTAGCATCTCTAGGAACAGATAAACAACAGCTCAACCTTTCCATATCATATATGTTAACGACTTAGACTTTAGATCAAGTACTCTTCCCACAAGTTCAGGTTTAAAGCAAATCTTAATTCATAACAGTCTTGCCTAAACTTGAGAGAGAATTCAATTTTGAGAACTAGTCATGGCAGAGCGACTATTCATCATTTCCATGTGAGAGCTTATCATGAGGGTTCATAGCAAACTTTATTTATTTATTTATTTAGCAAACTGAGCAAAGATATATATATATATATATATATATATATATATATATATATATATATATATATATATATATATATATATATACACACACATATAAGCATAAACTCTTTATTTGGGTTTTTATGATTATGCATCTTTTTAGTAGAAACACTTAGCTAGATAAATGGGGGTGCTCTCCCCCAAGCTGGATTTTGATGTAATTTTTTCTGATGTAGCTAGCAGGTGGTGGAGGTATATTTGAATGTCGGCAGCACCCTGACAGCGATTAGAATGTCCTCCGTCTGCTAGTCTTCTTTGATCTTTGAATTCTGTGGAGCTCAAATAGACAACAAAGCTTTGTGGAACTAGTTAAGTGTTAGCATAAATATCTAGCCTTTGTCATGTTGAGCCTCCTCAATAAATGTTACTCTCTTTGGTAGGATCATAAATTTATTTTTATATTTTCATTTTTATAGGACTGGAATATTTTTATTTTTACGCCACCACAGTGAATGTACTTATGGGTTTTATACCACGAGCATACTCACATGGGGCTTACTGTTTTAACATTTTTAATTTCTTTTCAAGATAGCATGATTAACTGACAAGCTATTAAGGAAAGTCAATAATTTAAGGGAAAAAGGAATGCATAAAGGATAAATATGGATAACTACCGATTTTACCTTTCGGCGAGGGTTCAATATTTTAAGTCTTCTGAACAAGACTTCTCATCGTGTTCATTCTTTAGGTGCGTCATTTGATTCAGGTGTGGACCTTGACGTCTGCACCTCTTCATACGGTGTCACCCATGTTCTTCGTTTGCCTAGCAGTTCGAAGTGCGACGTTGGCAGTATCTTGCTCACTGTGTTTGTGCTCATAGATCTAGGTCCTTCACATGGTAGAGTCTGAGAGTTGAAAAATCCTCCATGTTTCTCAAAATGTGTCCTGCTCATAGAGACAAAGCAGAGATCAAGTGCATGGATCCTGTTGGTGGAAAACACCAACAGAACCAAAAGTATATTTATTCTTCTCTATCCTTAAGCATAGGGAGCAAGACAAAGTTGATGGGTGATAAGTCCATGAGTGTAGCATTTAAAACATTTGTCAGATCAGATCGCTCAACCTTATGGAAAGATAATCTATCTATGTATATGTCTTTTTCTTTATATCTTCCCAAAGATTGAATGTGCAACGTTTTAGCTCATATGATTAGGAGTGTGGATCATGGAGGTAGACTAGGAACAAAGATTAAAGGACTAAACATGCTGAATTAGTTGGTTAATTTGGAGTTATAAATCATACATGTTTGTCTCTTTATTTATGTGAACGCCAGAACCAAGGAGAAGCTTATAAAAGTGATAGTCACATATCTTAAGATGTTACCTTAATTGAAGAGTGATGGTACCATCTCATCTTGTGGAAGCTTCCCATTCGTAGTGGCTGTGTATCTTGTTTATGTACTTTGTCTCCTTCCATGGATCATCTCTCTATGATGAATGAGCTATGTCCTTCTTGTGCAAATTGTTAAACTTCATGTGTCTCTCTCTTCATCTCCGATGTGAGTTTATCTCAGGACTTCCCAAATCGATATTGAAAGTTTTTCTGCAGGGGTTAGTCCGACAAAATATACCAATGTCTACACAAACAGTTTTTAGTTCAATAACCGAACTAGACTCCATGTCTAATCAGATTAAGGAAGGCTGTTTAACCTAAGCACCATGCTTAATTTAAAAGCCAATAGAAGTATGTGCAGTACTTCCAAACTAACACTTACTAGGATAAACAAAGGTAGCGTGATGACATTTACAGAGATCTACTCAAGTGGAGATGAAGTAGTGTGATTAGTATTTAACAAATTGAGCATGTCTCAAAGATAGGGACAACCAACATAGCAACATGACAAAGGATGTTTTTATGTAAGGTACTCCCCCAAGCTTGAATTTTGCAAAATTCAAGTTTGGATGAATTTAATTCAGTGTTGCATGATGATTGGTTGGACATACCTTGTACTTGCTTGTCGTTCATCCGATCTTCTTGCTCCAATCCTGGAAAGGTTAGTGACAAGAATACCCAAAGGAATATTTTTATAATTATCCTTATATGCTCAATACACCAGGTAATGTTGCAAATAATTAAAAGTTCATGTTACGATCTGATTAGTGCTTATTTTAGGACACTAAGCTTGTCCTTGGGAAACCATTAATTTACGTTGGCAAAGTGGTTTCCCCTCCGACGCCAACCTTTGTATATCAAGATTAGCTCAACGAGATCTATAATATTTATTATAGACATATACATCGACAATCGCCCTTTTAAAGTTTTTGTAAATAGAAAGGAAGAGGGGGTTGGAGATCTCAAATGTGGTGATGTTGGAGAGACCAATAGATTGGGAAGATGTTTCATATGAGCATAGAGTAAACGAAGTGGCTATGAAATAAATTCCATGCTCATTAATGTTATCTTCGTCTCTAATCTGAATGTTCAGAGTTTCTATTGGATTGGTCCCGTCTATGTCCTCTTCTATAGATGGATGAATCTCATATTCAAGGAGAGTTAAAGACTCAACATCTGAAATTGAGCCAAGGTCAAAATCCATTAAGGCTTCTTCCTTGTCCTTACATTCTACACATTCCAGCCAGTAAGAACTTGTGATCAAGACAGGGGAGCTGATAGAATCTTCTATATGGCTTAGCTCTCCTTCTATGGCATTACTTGTCATGCCATCCTTATGGTCTTCATGACTCCTCTGGTTTGGTCATCTTGATGGATTGCTAGGATCATCATGAGACTGAAAAGGAGAGGGATAAGAGGGGTCTCTAAGGTCAAGGATGGATTTAGAATTTGTGAATATGGAAGGGGAGCAGATAGAATCTTCTATATGGTTTAGCTCTCCTTCACTTGATATGTCATCCTTGACTTCTTCATAACAGGAACCAGGGCATTCTCTAAGAGAACCATTATTTCAAGGATTTGAATTATCCCTGCTTGAAGGTCTCTTATGGAACTAGAAGTCTAAACCATCAGTATCTGAAAGATTTAAGGTCGGAATTCCTTCCTCCGTTGGAGAATTTTGGGGTATTGATGGTTTAGGATCAATAGCTAAAGTTTGGGATTGAAGTGGTTGTAATTTGGCTATTGAAACTTCCTCTTCTTGTCTAGGAACTGATTCTTTCTCTTTCTCAGTGATATAAATGTTAGGAGACTTTCCGCTCATTAAATCAATCAAATTCCAAACTTCACTAGCGGACAGGTGGTGGAAAGATCCTCCAGAGGCCGCATTAAGGGTTTGCTTATTTTCCCTACTAAGGCCCTTAAAAAAGTGAATTAGAAGAACTTCTGGAATAGAAAGATTTGGGCCCATGAGAGTAAGGTCAATAAAGCGGTTCCATGATTCGCCAAGAGATTCTTCTTCTAGTTGTCTAAAAGAAAGAATCTCGATCCGAAGATCCGCCACTTTGGAGATCGGAAAATATTTAGAGAGAAAACTATTGTATAGCTCCTTCCAATCTCCATGAGCACTTCCTATGTTGAGTTTATACCAATGTCTAGCTTTTCTCGTTAAAGAGAACGGAAAGAGCTTCCATTTAAGGGTCTCAACGGACATGCCTTCAATGCGAAGGAGGTCACAGACTCGATAAAACTCTCTTAGGTGTGTGTATGGGTTTTCCTCACCTTCTCCTGAGAAAGGTTGTTTTTGAAGAATTTCTATGTTTCTGGGCTTATCTGAAAACTAGATGTCACGATAGGCTTTGAAGATTTTGGTGGTTCGAGATGTGTGCCCGTAGGTCTATTAAACTGATAGATAGACATGTTTGCCTTCATGATAGACCAGAGATCAAGGATTAGATAAGAAGAAAGAATAGCAAAGATAAGGCAAAGGATAAAAGGAAAATATTTTTTTTTATTTTTTAGAAAATGATTAAGCTAGTTCGTAGTCAACTCAACAACCGTCTCCCCGGCAACAGCGCCAAAAAGCTTGTTGACACTTGCTAACACCACTTGAATACTAGGTTGTCATCCCCAGCATGGCACTAGAGTGTACTATGATATTTATACGCATAGAGATAAATCCACAAGCGCACGGATACCGTTATAGCATTTACCCGGTTAAAGGTTTTATCGTATCCACAGGGAAACGGGAGAACCAACTACGCTCTAACTTAACCAAGATAGATAGATAGGTGTAAATAGGAAATATGGTAGAATTGAATAAGAACAATGTTAAAGGTAAAATGATAAGGGGGGAATATAGAGTAGAGCAATCTAATATATGGGCGATAATAGGAGAATAGAGAGGATAACTAGGGTTTCTCTACTTCAAAGGGGTATGTCTATGTCTCGGATGAACCATGTGATAAGAATACACCACAAAGGATACTTATCCATAGGCCGATAAACCCTACCAGTCTTGCTAACGGGAGGTGGACTATAGAGGACCAATGTAGCTGTCACCTACGTGGCCTACCACACGATCCGGCTAGACAGGGGATATCCACAAGTAATCTAGGTCTAAGCACCACGCTTACACCTATACTACAACTCTAACCTATAGGGTCCTATAGATTAATGTACTCGAAAGAGTTGCAAACTAGATCATACATGGATATTAACCGCATAATGAAATAGAAGTAGATTACCAGAGTCATCCCATGAGCAAGCTTGATTAGAGCTTGGTCATGGCGAAGTATAACCGGAGGAAGAACTGACAGGCCGGCCTCTCCTCTTGTCCTCCCTCGCTCTCCATCTCGCTACTATCTAGATCTACTCTAGTTTAGCGAAGAGAGGAGAGCTCTCATCTCCAAACCCTAGCTTTTGCTCTGTCTATGAATATTGAATAGGGATGCCTCCTCCAAGGGCCAGGGGCTGCTTATATAGCCCCCTCAAATGAACATGGATCGTCGGATCAAACCAACCTTAATCGCACGGTTTTCCTTGATCCTCAAAGGTGGTGGAGCATAATCCGCGAGACTCACCCTGATTGGCTGCTGAGCTAGGGCGGGCGCCCTGCCCCCGGGCCCGCTCGGCCTCCCGTTCGTTCCCGTGGCTTCTGGACTCTTCTAGATGATAGAAAATTGGCGCACACGTTAATATCTCTATGTAAACCTGACATGTGGGCCTTTCCTCCATATTTCCTGATAACCCCCCTGCAGAAATAGACAAACACCAAAACTTGTGGAGTTCTGTCACATAAAACCCTACGTCTGGGTGTTGGTTGCATTTGGATCCTTTTCTTTGTTTATTTGATAATTAAATTTGGTAGTTAAGGACCATCAACAACCATGCCAATCCCACTCCTGTGGTTCGTCCTTGTGCTCCAGGTGTAGCACCTCTGAGGTATCCCACATGTGCAGGGAAGAAGCGATGCGAATCCGGACTGCTAGGTCCGCGAGGAGAAAAAGCGCGAGCATGGGTGAGCGGTGGCGGCTACCTAATGGCGTAGTTGTAACCCTGGCCGCGCCCCCTCCCTCTCTTATATAGCCATCGCCAATCAGCCCCGAGTTGGGGGCCCAATTAGAAACCCTAAGCCTTGTCTAATATGGGTCTAACCCGAATTAGGTTTCTAGCCCCTTAAGCGTGCGACCCTATGGGTTCACGTGCATATAGACATGGCCCGAGTACTCCTACTCGCCCAATAGTTGACAATGGCCTCTAGCAAGGCGTGACAACTCCTATACGTACGCAAAGATCATATCAGACGAACCAGTACATACATATACATGTTATTCCCTTGCCACATGATATTTGGTCTAACTCATGGGTTAACACTTAACCCAAGCACGGCTATGTATTTGTTGATCCAATCACTTGAGTGATCCAGTGATATCTCTCTCACATAGAGAGGGGCAAGTTCCATCTTGATCATCTATGTCTCATAGCATATTCCCCGACAAACCCGAAGACCACCTTTATAACTACCCTGTAACGGAGTAGCGTTTAATAGTCCCTAAGTAGGTTGTTTCACATCTTAGAACATACGACAATCTCAGGTCTATGGACATAACATACATGATGTATAAAGAGATAATATGAACATCTCAAGTTGGGTCAGTCTAGCCCCATGTCATACATATGCCCACATTATTAGTTTGACATCTCTATGTCTATGACTTGTGAAACAAAGTCATCAACTAATACATGTGCTAATCTAATGTTCATGTGTATCCTCACACGAACTCTGATCATGAACAACTTTAGAATAACCATACAAGTAAAAGAGTTTCACAAACAATTCACATAATTGTTAATCAATACAAGTTTGTCTATATTGGATATTCACTGAACTCATAATATATGTCATGAATACAATCATAATCATCTCTATGATTACCTCTAGGGCATATTCCCAACACCCGACACGTAAGTGTGCCTCCGTAGGTACAATATATATCTAGACACCACATCTAGATAATATGCACTATCTAACTCACTCGAGTACTGAATTAGGCGCTTTACAGTCAAATAACAATAATCATCATGAATTATAGGTATATCAAAGATGCAACTAGAATGAACTAAGTGCTGAATAAATAGCAATATATTGAAATAGAGCAAAGTTATATCACTACAAGAGATCTGGGTTTCTGGGACGATTACCGGATGACAGAACACCTATCTGTCATAAACAGAGGCTGTTTATGACGACTGTTTAGTGGATGACAACTGTTTATGACCAAACTGTGTCTTCGTCATAAACAACGTCATAGCATCTAGCTGCATGTGATTTATGACGATAGATTGTGACAATAGTTAATTGTCGTCAAATATAAATCTATTATAATTATTATTAAAATATCTTGTTATCCCACATGGCCATTGGTGCACACTATCATATGTCCTAGGTAAATTATTTCCGTCCTAGTTAACTCCTAGTCCCACGTAGGATTGGAGGAAGAAAATTTCAAAAGAACACACCAAAATGTTGGTATTTGTGATGATAGATTGTAACAATAATTGATCATTATAAATATAAATCTATTATAATTATTTTAAAAATATTATCTTATCCTATTTAGTCGTTGGTGCACACTACCATATGCCATAGTTATAGCCCCATGTATGATTAGATGAAAAAATTCAAAAAAACACCCTAGCTATAGCCTCATGTAGGATTGAATAAAAAAATTCAAAAAACACCAAAATGTCGCCTACCATAGTAGGGTTGGAACCTGAGACCTATGACCATCAAGTCTTCAGCCAACTGCGCTAACCACTAGAGACCAGTCCTATTTGTTACTAGTAGTGAGTGTCCGACGTTTTTTTGTACTCTGGAGTTTTGATGCTGGGAAAAAGAGATCCAAAATTTGGCATCTCAGTCTGTTGACCACATTCGCACGCATCAGGGTTGCAGGTCCACTGCTGGCTGCAGATCCACGCCCTTCTCCAGGACTCTGCGCCGGCCAAAATCGCATCCCTTTCTCCACGATGGACGTCGTCGGCTGGAGATCCATACCCCCAACTTTCTTTTGAGTTTTGGCTTTAGTTTTGTTTATTCATCTAATAGGTTTTCAATATGTATTCTTTGTTTATTCATGACTTATGTAGCTGGGACCATCTAGGGTCTAGTCAAAATGTTTTTTCTAAAAAATCCAATGTTTGACTTGGTCAAACTAGATCAAACTAGCCAATAAAAGACCTCAAATGAAAAACTTTTGAATACAAAGGAGTTAGACCTCACCAAGGTCTACCTTTGATATATAGTATATTTTTGTATTTGGAAAAGTTCTAGTAAACTCTAGTCACATTTTTCAAAAATCCAAAGCGTGACTTGGTCAAACCTGGTCAAACAAGGCACTAAATGACCTCAAATGAAAATCTTTTGAATACAAGGTAGTTAGAGCTCATTAAGATACACGTTCCATACATAGGACTTGCATTTGAGAAAGTGTTTGTAAACTCTAGCCACAGTCTTGAATCACACATAGACTTTATGAAACTATATGCGGGACTTGTGGATTTAGAACTGCACTTTCGTAATGCTTAGTCAAATGAGAAAATGTCCAATGTATCAAATGTGGATCTTGATGAGTTGAATAAATTTGCTATTCATGACTTTTCGAGTTGGGGCCGTCTAGGGTCCCGAAAACGTGCGTATAGCCATAAAAAATTGAAATTTTAAAATTTGAGTGGTCCAAATCCTCTGAGATGAAAAGTTGACCATTACACCAAATGTGTATCTTGATGATCTAAACAAACTTTGCATTCATAACTTTTGTAGCTGGGACCATCTAGGGTCCGGTCAAAGTGTTTTTTCTAAAAAAATCCAATGTTTGACTTGGTCAAACTAGGTCAAACTAGCCAATAAAAGACCTCAAATGAAAATTTTTTTAATACAAAGGAGTTGGACCTCACCAAGGTCTACCTTAGATACATAGTACATTTTTGCATTTGGAAAAGTTCCAGTAAACTCTAGTCATATTTTTTGAAAACCCAAGGCGTGACTTGGTCAAACCTGGTCAAACAAGGTACTAAATGACCTCAAATGAAAATCTTTTGAATACAAGATAGCTGGAGCTCATCAAGATACACATTCCATATATAGGACATTTTTGCATTTGAGAAAGCGTTTGTAAACTCTAGCCACAGTCTTGAATCACACATAGATTTTATAAAACTATATGCGGGACCTGTGGATTTAGAACTGCACTTTCATAACGCTTTGTCAAATGCAAAAATGTCCTTTGTATCAATTGTAGATCTTGATGATTGGAACAAACTTGCTATTCATGACTTTTCGAGTTGGGCCGTCTAGGGTCCCGAAAACGTGCGTATAGCCGTGAAAAATTGACATGGCTTTAGACATTGCAGTGTACAACTGACCATGAGAAACGACCACGAGAGATATATGTATTTTAAGATAAAATATTAATTTTTCCTAGTAAACAATTTGACATTTAAATAAAAAGTATATAAAATTTCTTGAAATATAATATGTGACTAAGTGAGAGATACTTTTATTTATAAAGGATGTTTAGTCTTAATTTGTTAAAATTGCTTGAAATTTCTATGGAATGCGTAAGGTCTCAAAATATATTGTTATGTCGATTTCAAGAATTTTCTGACTAAATTTAGTTATTATTATAATTATTTGTTGAATTACCATATAATAAATGTGATAATATCTAAAATTGTTTCAAAAAATATACATACTTGCATGTCAACGTGATTTTAGTGTTTAATAATCCCATAAAAAATTCAAATGATTTTAACAAAAGGGGTAAATTCATGTAAAAACTGTGATTTGTATAAGGATCATATATTATATTTTGTATTTTAGAACTAATTAAATCTATTTCTACAAAAAAATTTAAAAACAAACAACCCAACAATATAATGAGAGGTCGGCCCAATTGCGTTTGGCCCATGATCTTATGGCCGTTGATTTGCAATCGGACGGCAAGCAATACTCTCACGCTGTATAAAAATAGCATCCCTCCTGTTGACGGTCCTTAATGCTCATATTTAAACATCAACTAATCATGGAAAAGGATCCAAATGCAACGAACACCCAGACTTAGGGTTTTATCTGACAGAATTCCACGAGTTTTGGTGTTTGTCTATTTCTGCAGGGGGTTATCAGGAAATATGGAAGAAAGGCCCACACGTCGGGTTTACATAGAGATATTAACGTGCCGCGCAATTTTCTACCATCTAGAAGACTCCAGAAGCCACAGAAAGGAAGCGGAGGCCGAACGGGGCCACGCACTAGGCGCCCGCCCAGTTGACCTGGGCGCCCGCCTAGTTGACCTGGGCGCCCGCCCCCTCCTAGAGTCCAAAGAGGACTCTCTTTAGGGATCAATCTCCACCGACCTAAAGGATCAAGGATAACCGTTCAATCAATGTCGGTTTGATCCAACGGCCCATATTCACTTGAAGGGACTATAAAACCAGACCCCCCTGGCCCCTGGAGATCATACCTCTTCTACAGAATCAACGTTAGGGTTTCAATTCTTCATCCAAGTAGAGAGGATCCCTCTAGTTCTTCTAGTTCTACCCCTAGTTCATCTAGATCTAGTTCTAGTTCATCTAGTTCTAGTTCTAGTTCCTCTAGTTCTAGTTCTAGTTAGTTCTAGTTGTAATCTAGAAAATAGGGAGAGAGAAGAGGAGAGCGGAGGAGGAGCCGGATCTGTCGGATCTTCCTCAACATTGTACTTTTGCAGCAACTGGTTCGTTCTTCATCGTTCTCCAGGTTCTTCAACTCATAATTCCTGAGTTCTTTAATTACTTTTATTTACATTCAAGTTATTTATTGGATTCCCGCTTGCATCAAGTGCTCTAATCTTTGAAACATTAGAGTAGTAATTAATAGATTAGACGTGGTGTTTAGTCTTGCAATTACCTGGAATTGCACCCAATCCTGCGGATTGTTGTGGTAGCCCTAGGGTAGTGACAGCCCTAACGGTCGACGTATTCCACCTCGTTCGGATCGGTGTTTGTAGGACCGTAGTCAGACCTTCCTAGCCCCCTTCTCATTTTTTTCTGTGGTTAGTGCTCCGATGTCCCGATATAAATAATCTTTGAAGTAATTCTTGATTCTTAGATCAACTAGAGAACTCTCAGGAAACTTCCTCTCTTCCCACCAAAAAAATAATTATATAGTTATCCTTGGGCGATCTTGGATCTTAATTAGTACACTCACGTTCTCTGTGGAAAATCAATACTCTAGAATACTCCCGGGTGAAGGCTACATCGGTATCCGTGCGCTTGCGGATTTTTCTGTTTGCGTTTAAAATACCCAACAAGCTTTGGCGCCGTTGCCGGAGAACAGTAGCTGTGCTAGTTTCGAACCAAGTCGTCCGTGTATCCTTTTTCTTTTCCTTTTTTTACCACACTCACCTTATCATTTTCACCATACCACATGGATTTCACTCTAAGCATTAATGAGCATGGAATTTATTTCATAGCCACTTCATTTACTCCATGCTCATATGCAACATCTTTCCAATCCATTGGTTTTTCCAACATCACCACATTCGAGATCTCCAACCCCCTCATCCTTTCTATTTATAAAAACTTTAAAAGGGTGGTTGTCGATGCATATGTCTATATTAAATATTGCAGATCTCGTTGAGTTGATCTTGATATAGGTCAGCGTTGGAGGGGAAGCCACTTCGCCGACATAAATTGATGGTTTCCCAAGGACAAGCTTAGTGTCCTAAAATAAGTACTGATCAGATCATAACATGAGCTTTAAATTATTTGCAACATTACCTTGTGTATTGAGCATATAAGGATAATTGTAAAAAATTCCTTCGGGTATTCTTGTCACTAACCTTTCCAGGATGGGAACAAGAAGATCAGATGAATGACAAGCACAAGGTATGTCCAACCAATCATCATACAACATTGAATTAAATTCATCCAAACTTGAATTTTGCAAAATTCAAGTTTGGGGGAGTACTTTACATAAAAACATCCTTTGCCATGTTGCTATGTTGGTTGTCCCTACCTTTGAGACATGCTCAATTTGTTAAATACTAATCACACTACTTCATCCCCACTTGAGTAGATCTCTTTAAATGCTCTCGTGCTACCTTTATTTGCTTTAGTATATGTCTAGGTTTGGAGTAGTTTCATTTATCTCTTAATTAAGCACGGTGCTTTGTTTAGGGCTGATGATCTTACTTCCAAGGGAGTTTAAATTAAGCATAATGCTTAGGTTAAAATGCCCTCCTAAATCAAATTAGACATGGTGTCTAGGTTGATTTTTTGAGCCGATAGTACGCTATAACAGATATGGGATATTTTGTTGGACTAATCCCTGCAGGAAAACTTTCAATATCGACCTGGGAAGTCCCGAGATAAACTCACATTGGAGACAGAGAGAGACACATGAAGGTTAACAATTTACACAAGGAAGACATAGCTCACAAGAGATGATCCATGGAGGGTGCCACAAACACGATGCACAACCACTAAGAAAGGAAAGCTTCCACAAGGTGATACTGTACCATCACTCTTCAAGTAAGGTAACATCTTAAGGTACTTGACTATCACTTCTATAAGCTTCTCCTTGGTTCTGGCGTTCACATGAATAAAAGAGACAAACATGTATGATTTACATCTCTAGATTAACCAACCCAGTCGATTCAATATGTTTAGTCCTTCCACCTTTGTGATGCTACACTCCTAATCATATGAACTAAAGTGTTGCACACTCAATCTTTGGAAGATATATATAAAAAAAGAGAAAACACATAAGTATAGATAGATTATCTTTCCATTAGGTTGAGCGATCTGATCTGACAAATGTTTTAAAATGCTACACTCATGATCTTATTATCCATCACCTTTGTCTTGCTCACTATGCTTAAGGTTAGAGAAGAACAAATACACTTTTGGCTCTGTTGGTGTTTTCCACCAACAGAGCCCATGCACTTGATCTCTGCCTTGTCTCTATGAGCAGGTACACTTCGAGCAAAATATGAAGGACTTTTACAACTCCTACACTCCACCAAGTGAAGAACCTAGATCTACGAGCACAAACACACTGGAGTAACCCCGTTGTAGAAGTAATTGCTGACCTTCTGCGGGTCAAGAGAGGCGATCCAGGACGCCCCGTCATCCTGATCTCCATCGGCATGGTGGACTTCCCAGAAGCACTCTACGACTTTGGCTCCAACGTCAACATTATGCCCAGGGTACTCTATGAAAAATTCTTTACACATCCTTTATTAGAAACAACCATGTGTTTGCAGCTTGCAGATCGTACGCTAAGTTTTCCAAAGGGAATATTGAAGAACCTCTGCGTCCGAGTTGGTACCTTGTACGCCCCAGCAGACTTCTTGGTAATAGAGACTGGTACTGATGAGAGGGCACCCATCATCCTAGGGAGGCCATTCCTAAACACCTCGGGAGCTGTCATCTACGCTAGTGCTGCCAAGATCAGTTTCTACATCAAGGGGAGGAAGGAGACGTTTTTCTTCAAGAACAAGACTACACAAGTCTCAGAGCAATCTCGACATGAACCAAGAAAGAGGATCAACAGGAGGAACAGGAACAAGCAAATGTGGACCAAGTCAGCTAAGATGGTCACTGCAGTTCAAGGAGGTCAAGACCGTCGACTTAAGTCACCGTTCCTAACCAAAAAAGATGACCCCGCTCCAGATGACAGATCAGACATTCTGAAAGGTTATTGACAAGGGAGAAGACAAGTACGATTCACCCATCATCCTTGGGAGACTGTTCCTCAACATCGTTAAAGCAATAATCTACATTGGAACCAGAGAAGTCCACATACACTTCCCCTCTGACGAGGTACGCCGCTATTTTACTGTACCTAACTATATAGTTGAAGACTTTAAGCAGGTCAGGACAAGAAGAAGACGACGCAACCGCAACCAGAGGAGGCAAATTATCAAGGACGGATGGGCGGACTATGAAGGAGAAGTGGTAAGGTCTGAAGACATACAACTTGAACAGAACTATCCTGAGGAGACCGTAGCACCGAGTCAGGTGTGGAGAGAGAAGATAGTTATACATGAAGAGGAGGCGCCGCCGGAACCACCGACTACGCCATCCAGCGAATCCCAGGACGAATGAGAAAACGGAGAGTCCCGTTCGGAGGACGTAAAAACACCGAACGCCTTGCCAAGAGGTAAACTTGGTTGTTATCTTTTTCCTTTCAATTATTTAAAATAGTTTGCTTAGTTAATCAGGTTCATATCATCTCGAAAAGAAAATAAAAATGTTAAAAATAGTAAGCCCCATGTGAGTATGCTCAT
Organism: Sorghum bicolor; assembly: GCF_000003195.3. Classification (NCBI taxonomy): domain Eukaryota; kingdom Viridiplantae; phylum Streptophyta; class Magnoliopsida; order Poales; family Poaceae; genus Sorghum; species Sorghum bicolor. The sequence continues at coordinate 63,561,328 of NC_012874.2, forward strand.
GGCATAAAACCCATAAGTACATTCACTGTGGTGGCATAAAAATAAAATAAATATATTCCTGTCCTATAAAATAAAATTATAAAAATAAATCTATGATCCTACTAAAGAGTGTTACATTTATTGAGGAGGCTCAACATGATAAATGCTAGATATTTATGCTAACTCTTAACTAGTTCCACAAAGCTTTGTTGTCTATTTGAGCTCCACAGTGTTGGGTATTCTTAACATCATTACCAAAAGTAGACTAAGTTCTCTAAATCTAGTAACGGTGCCAAAAATGCCAAACCTATCCCTCACACCACTTAAGCCAAGTTGTCATCCCCAGCATGATATAAGAGACGCGGTATTGAAATATGCAATTGCTCTTCTAAATAAATAATGAATGGGATCTGCAAGCGCACAGATTAATACCGATGCAGCATTTTAACCGGGAAGTATTCCAGGTATCGTTATTTATATTTTTACCACTGGGAAGGGATTAGCAATCATCACTATTGATTACAGAATAGAATATGAGATTGAGCATCTATCATTGCTTGTATAATTGAGAACATTATATCTAACTCTTCATACAGGGATAAGTGTCACATAAAAGATATATGAGATAATGAATAGTGACAAAGATAATTAGTCTGATCTAGCCACATAATAAATATGATAAGCACCTCAATTAGATACTCTAGAAAGTCATTAGCATGGTATTAGAACGAACCACAAGAATATTCCCTAAGTTATTCTCAACTATATAGCCTAGCATTATCATAGTTAGTGCAAGCATACTTAGCAATCATTGCGAGACAAGACTACGCCCATGCATAGTGATATTAGCAAGGTAAATGAGAAACATAGCAATCACTCCCCTGTAATAATATTGCTCTACCAGCCCAATACACGAGAGGGGGACTATATAAGAATCAATGAAGCTGTCACTATCATGAACCACCCCATGATTTGGCATATTGGGTACAATCGCAGATAAATACGGTATAAGCACCACGCCTACACAATATCTATCATTTACCCATGGATCCGATGGATAAACGCTATACGATCCTAAGCATGTATATAGATCCAATCTAACTAAGCCAAGTACATAACTATGATAAACTAAGAACAATATAATCTTGAATATAAGCAAGTAGAGCAAAGTCATAAGCAATATATTGAAGTAGAACAAAGTCATATTCATAATATTGAAGAACAAAGATAATTAGAAAACAATTAGAAGCACAATTAGAGAATTACCAAGAATCCTCTTGACAGATCCGGAAACCAATCGAAGATTGACTCCTTCTAGTTCTAATCCTATGTAGCTATGCTAATCTAGATATCTAATTGATGTGGTGGCTCTAATCTTGATCAGAGGCTTCTTCTCCCTTGAGGAACAATGAATTAGGGTTGAGAGGCTCTCTCCTCCAGGGGCCAGGGGGTCTGGTTTTATAGTCCCTTCAAGTGAATATGGGCCGTTGGATCAAACCGACATAGATTGTATGGTTTAGATTCATCCTTTAGGTCGCTGGAGATCTCCCACGAAGCAGAGTCCTGATTGGACTCAGGAGGTGGGCGGGCGCCCAGGGGAACAGGGCGGGCGCCCTGCCTCTGGCCCCATTTCGCCTCCGCTTCGGTCTCGTGGCTTCTGGAGTCTTCTAGATGTAAGATAATTGCGCGGCACGTTAATATCTCTATGTAATCCCGACGTGTGGGCCTTTTTTCCGTATTTCCTGATAACCCCCTGCAGAAATAGACAAACACCAAAACTCGTGGAATTCTGTCAGATAAAACCCTAAGTCTAGATGTTGATTTCATTTGGATCCTTTTCTTTGTTTATTTGATAATTAAATTTGATACTTAAGGACCGTCAACAAACTCCCCCAAGCTTACCTCTTGCTCGTTCCTGAGCAAGGATAGACTCAGCTATGGATCATAAGTTGTTGCAATATCTTTAAAAATTGACGGTACACATGCTTTTTAAATAAGATCTCATCTCTGAGTTAGAGTAAACTGTCAAGACTTAAAACTTACTTACTTTACCTTCACCATGGGACTTGTAACCGTCACTTCTGTCTTGAGTAGTTAAAAGATAGAACAGTCTAGCCAAGTGCCATGCCTCTTATTCTTGATTAGGTATAGCTCTGGGGTTTTTGCCGATTTTCAAATAAAACTCAGAGATTCCTTGTATGACTCTCTCAAATCTCTCTTTTGTGGTATTTCTGGATCCTTACCAAGGCAGTGATGGTATATGCCTTCTCTCAAAGATATGTAGTATTTGTAGTATAAGGCATAGTGACATTGCCTTCTCTCTTACCCTACTCTAATAAGGCTTTAATATCTGGAGCTCATAGGTGGGAGATAAAGTATACATACTTACAAGGCATGTATTGTATAGTCAAACCATGGATCCAAAGAAACAAATCAATAAGTCAAATCAAGATGTGCATGTGTGGCGAATGAATGGTGTATGATGATGATGATGATAACAATGGTGAAAGTCTAATTCTACTTTTGCTCTTTGAGGGTATACATACCTTCCTTGCTTTTTTGAAATTTTATAAGGAGAATAAAATTCTCTTCTTTTTCTTTTCTCTCAGGTGGGTATCTTGTACCCCTAATTCTACTGTCGGACACTTGTCCATTTTTACCTCTCGTCTCACTTTTTCTTTTCTTTCGAGGTTCCGAGCACTTGCTCCTTTTTATTTCCTCATATATATATATATATATATATATATATATATATATATATATATATATTAGAGCACTCATCTCTTGAGATAATATAGCAAGTGGTGGTAACAAGATAACTGGAGCATTTATTTCACAAGGGAAAACAGAAATATTTTTGGCTATTCTCTCCCGGATTAGGAGTAGAATATTTTTGGGTGATTCTGGAGATGGAAATGGATGGATATATGTGGATGGTACTTCCGGAGTAGAAGTAGCATATATGAGTGAACGTGCAAGTGAAATCTTGATTTAACCACATGACAAGCTCCTAAGGGTCTACACAGCTTGACCACACTCAATGCTCATAAGCAGTAAATAGTAAATGTGTGGCTCAAAATCTAGCAAGCATGTATATATGGCTGTGGTAGGAATTTAAACTCTCATCATACAGGAACTCATCATGCAACATTTTAATGATTTTTCAAAGATAAAATTCTACAGAATTCTAGCATCTCTAGGAACAGATAAACAGCGGCTCAACCTTCCCATATCGTATCCGTTAACAACTTAGACTTCAGATCAAGTTTTCATCCCACAAGTTTAGGTCTAGAGCAAGCTTTAAATTATAACAGTTATGTCTAAACTTGAGAGAGAACTTAAAATGTGCAAATTAGGCAGAGCAACTGTTCATCATATCCATGCTTAAGTTTTATTTAGATACAGATTAGCATAGCTACTTTATTTATTTATTAAACACACTAAGCAAAAGATATATATAAGCATAAAATCTTTATCTGGTTTTCCATAGTTATGTATAATTAAATTCTAATATAATATAAGTATAAAGATAGATAGAAATACTTATCGAGATAAATGGGGGTGCTCTCCCCCAAGCTGAATTTTGACGTAATTTCTCTTGATGTAGCTAGCACGTAGCAGAGGTGTTTTTGAAAGTCAGCAGTATTCTGACAGCGATTAGAATGTCCTCCGTCTGCTAGTCTTCTTGATTCTTAAATCCTGTGGAGCTCAAATAGACAACAAAGCTTGTGGAACTGATTAAGTGTTAGCATAAATATCTAGCCTTTATCATGTTGAGACTCCTTAATAATTATTACTCCCTGTTTTTATATTTTCATTTTTATAAAGCAGAAAAGAAATATTTATTTTATTTTTATGCCACCACAGTGAATGTACTTATGGGTTTTATGCCACTCGCATACTCACATGGGGCTTACTGTTTTTCACATTTTTATTTTCTTTTTAGGATAGTATGAATATGATTAACTAAATAAACTATTTAAAATAATTGAAAGGGAAAGGATAACTACCAAGTTTACCTCTTGGCAAGGCGTTCAGTGTCTTTAAGTCCTCCGAACGGGACTCCGTTTTCTCAATTGTCGTGAGGTTCGTTGGGTGGCGTAGTCGGTACTTCCGGTAATGCCTCCTCTTCATGTATAGTTATCTTCATTTTCCATACCTGACTCGGTGCTTCAATTTCCTCAGGATAATTCTGTTTAAACTCTACGTCTTCTGACCTTATCACTTCTCCTTCGTAGTCTGCCCATCCGTCCTTGATGATCTGCCTCCTCTGGTTGCGGTTGCGTCGTTTTCTTACCTGCTTGGATTCTTCAATGATATAGTTAGGGTCAACAAAATAACGGCGTACCTTCTCTGAGGGGAAGTGCATATGGACTTCTCCGGTTCCAATGTAGATAATTGCTTTAACGGTACTGAGGAACGGTCTTCCAAGGATGATGGGTGGATCGTACTCGTCTTCTCCCATGTCAATAACTTGAAAGTCTGTGTAGACAAAGTGATCGTCTATTTTGACTGGGACATCAGTTACTGTTCCTTTAACTTCTCGAAATGTCTGATCTGCCATTTGGAGCTGAATGTATATTGGTCTTAAGGGCATGGTTCCGAACAAGAGCCGATAGGTGACTGCGGCCATTATGTTGACGCCCGATCCAGTGTCACAAGTCGTCTTGTAGAAGTTGTATCCATTTATGGAGCAGTAAATGCTTGGCATTCCTGGGTCGTCCTTCTTGGTCAAAAGCGGTGACTTAAGTTGGTGATCTTGGCCTCCATGAACTACAGTGACCATCTTAGCTGACTCGGTCCACACTTGCTTGTTCCTGTTCCTCCTGTTGGTCCTCTTCCTTGATTCACGTCTGGATTGATCTGGAATTTGTGTAGTCTTGTTCTTAAAGAAAAATGTCTCCTTCCTCCCTTTGACGTAGAAACTGATCTTGGCAGCACTAGCGTAGATGATAGCTCCCGTGGTGTTCAAGAATGGCCTCCCTAAGATGATGGGTGCTCTCTCAACATTTCCGGTCTCTACCACTACGAAGTCTGCTGGGGCATACAAGGTACCAACTCGGACGCAAAGGTTCCTCAATATTCCTTTTGGAAAAGTTATCGTCTGATCTGCAAACTGCAAACACATGGTTGTCTCTAATAAAGGATATGTAAAGAATTTCTCATAGAGTACCCTGGGTATAATGTTGACGCTAGAGCCAAAGTCACAGAGTGCTTCTGGAACGTCCACCATGCCGATGGAGATCGGGATGACGGGGCGTCCTGGATCGCCTCTCTTGACAGGCAGAAGGTCAGTAGAGAATTCAGTGACGGGGTTACTCCAATTACCTGCATCAAACATGTCTACAAGATTTGCAGATTCTAATCCTTCCGGTTGTGATGGTATACCGAGGTTAGTAGTAGGAACAGCAGCAGCTATTTGATTTAACTGAGATTCAATCATTTTATTAAAGCTAATTTGATTCTTGATGGCAGTAGAGAAATTATCCATTCTATTATTTATATTTTCTAACATTTTATCATTAGATGCCAATTTCTTAGATAGATTATCCATTAGCTTTCCTTGATTAGACACTAACTCTCTCAGAGGTGGAAAATTATTATTATTGTTGTAAGAACTGTTACCTTGATAATTACCTGAGTAGTTAGGCCTCTGTTGATTCCAACCTTGATTTTGTTGAGGACGGTTGTAATAGTTGTTGTTGTTGTTGATGTAGTTCACATCCTCAAGCATCTCAGGGCAGTGGTTGCCTGAGTGTCCAGTGTCTCCACACTCCTCAGAAGTCATGTGAGAGTCGTAGATGTGCATAACTTCTTTCTTGTCTCCAGCTCTATCGTCGAGCTTCTTCATGAGCAGGTCTAGCTTTGCAGACAGCATGTCTACCTCCTTCAGCTGATGCATACCTCCACCTCTCTTACGTGTCTGGGTCCTCTCTTCATTCCAGCTTTGGTTGGACACCATCTTTTCCACAAGAGCTGTGGCTTGTGGTATAGTAAGTGATAAGAATGCTCCTCCAGCTGCAGCATCCATGGTTTCTCGAGCACTGTTGCCGAGCCCGTGATAAAATGTCTGCATCAATAGCCGACTTTGCATTCCATGATGGGGACATTCTCGGATGTAGTCTTGAAAGCGCTCCCATGCTTCTGGAACAGATTCATCATTTTGTTGCTGAAAACTTATAATCTTCCCACGGAGAGCATTGGTCTTGCCCATGGGAAATAACTTAGCCAGGAAGTTTGTTGAGCAGAGTGCCCACGTAATATTCTTCTCCTTTGTAGCGTAGAACCACTGCTTCGCTCTTTCTAATAGTGAGAATGGGAAGAGGCGAAGTAGTATAGCATCTTTGGAAACTCCTAATATGGTGAATGTGTTGCAAATCTCCAGGAAGTGTTGTAAATGAGCACTAGCATCTTCGTGTGCCTTCCCACAGAACTGGTTGGATTGCACCATGTTGATAAGTCCGGGCTTGAGCTCAAAGTTGCCATCGATCTCTGCAGCAGGTCCAGTGCGGATGTTGTCCGTAGTGGGAGCTGAGAACTCGCGGATTGATTTGTTCGCCATGGCCTCGAACTCTGAAGACAAGTTCCGGTGATCTTCTTGATTGGATGAAGCTTCTTGCTGAAGTGTTGATGATCTCTTCTTGACCTTGGCTCTTGTCTTCTTGAATAACGCTTCGGGATTGTCAACAAAATTTCCTGGAAGATGTCTTCTATTCATACATTCCCCTGCATAAGATAAAATAGAAAAATATCGGGGTAAAACTGTATGAGAGAATAGATAAGCTCAATCATATTAGTGATGCGAATGATAACTCAAAATCTTTTATTCCATTCCTGATTAGTAATTGTTGATGCAAAACTGATCTGCAAACACAAAGGGCTAATACCCGATTCAAACGTTAAGGCGTGCCAGCCGATTTGACCTTACTATCGGCAAATGTGATAACTCGAATACTTTAGTCCTGACAACAGCGATGCGCCCGGATGTCACGGCTAAGAGGTACTCACGCGGAACTCGAGAACACGCCGAGCTTAAGTCGACGAATTCCTAAGAACTCGTAATAAAAAAGAAAAGGTATGACGAAGTCGTCGAAAAGTAGATGCTGGAATATGAGTAAAAACGTGTGTTTGATTGATTTTCTGGTTTTTATTACAAGGTCCTAGGGTTTATATTTATACCCTGCTCAAAGAGCTACAACTAGACACGATTAGAATTCGAATTCCAAACTACACGGAATCCGTATACAAAACGATGCAAATAATTAAGGAAATAATAAAACTATCCTTCGTGACAAACCGAAACTCCTCCATATGACAACTGGCAGCTTCCGGACTCCTCCCTCGCATCATCGGCAATCCCCTTGCCATAGTCATCGGCAGACCTTTTTATCCAGCTATCGGCACCATATTACTGCCCGTGGACTTAGTCACATTCAACCTCTCCCTCATCGGCAACCATCCTCATCAGCAACCCGCATCGTACCGCCACCATATCCTGCCATCCTAGACACGTGCCCAAAAATGGTGTCAACACATGCCCCCCAGTTTCGGAGTATAAAACTATTAATGCTCCGAAATTCTCTACAGTAATGATGCCTTCTCCGCAATTAATGCTCCTAGTCTGGTAACCGACAACCTCAATTTGGACAACTCTGATCCTAATCCTCCGCAGATTCCTCGAAATCCCCAACTTCCTAAACGGGCATCTTTCTTGGTCGTACATCGGCAACAATACCGTTACAAAGATCCGCCGATGCTCTGACCAGGACATTCGCAAAAACGGTTACCTCCCCTCTATCCGCCCATCGGCAAGATGACCGTTATAGAATATCGCCGATGGACCGACCAGGAGATCTCGCACAGTAAAATATCTTCAGATAATGACCGCTTCCTGTCAAATCACCTGCACAATCCCTGGATTACCGTGCGAACAGTCACCATATCCACCTGAGTACCCTCGGGCTTCTCGGATGCGGCAAAGAGATAAGTCGGATTTGCCCTTGCCCATCTTGTCCTATAAATAGTTCCTTCTTGGGTACTCCTCCCCCATCACACCATTCTACTATCCAACTTTGCTTTTCCAGCGGCGGCGCCATTTACAACCTTCAAGATCTCCGACAAGCACTCCTCTTCATCAACTCCGGTGCCCTCCAACGTCCTCTTCACGACAAGATGGCCATTGGCTTCGTCGTCCCTGAGGTCAGATTTCCATCTCATCTTCTGTGTATATTCCTATTCATCCGCGATTCATCTTACTGAATATTCCCCTTTTCCTTTTTCTTTGTATTTTTATTCCCCCAAAACACTAGGAGTTGTCCAACAAAATTGTCATCCCTACCGATCAACCACACCTTCAGTGCCTCGGCCCTCTAGGGAATCCAGATCCAACCGACCTTATCAATGCAGAAACCAACAGGATTCCCTTTAGAGCCGAAAACTTTTCTTTAGATCTGTGGAAAGACACCTTTCGCTCTTGGCCCAGCCCTACTGTAGGGTGGAAAGACTGGTTCTTGAGAGTCAGTAATTCGAATGAAGTCCAGTGGGGTGAAAGGAAGCTAGCCCAATGCATCAGGCTATCCATTGCCGATATGCACAAGAACGAGTCGCTGTTGATAGCTGCGTCTTATTTTTGGTCAGATACCCTTAATGCTTTCGTCTTCGGCCACGGTCCTGTTTCTCCCACTCTTGCCGATGTAGCTATGCTCACTGGTTTAGACGTTTCTTCTGCCGATAGCACCCATTTCTTCGATACCGCCCCTAGTGCCAAAGTGGAGACTCGCGCCATCGGCGGTTGGTCGGGGTATATTCAGAAGTACCGTGGGAAGGGGCTTGTCACCACAAAGGAACAAACCACCTTTCTGAATATGTGGCTGGACAAGTTCGTATTCTGTGGTCGATCGGCAGGACCGACTTCTGTCTATCTATCGGCAGCAGAGAGACTGGCTAACGGTGGCCAATTTCCTCTCGGCCGATACTTGCTTGGCGCCGCTTACCATCTTCTTCATCAGGTAGCCCAAAAACTCCTGCTTGGTCAGTCTATCGGCAACTTGGGAGGTCCCTGGTGGTTTATTAACATGTGGCTCAATCTGCACTTGCATAAGCGCCTTGATTTCAACTTATTCACACAGCATTTCCCAAGAGATATAGCCGAAAATCATGTGTTGGGCGAAGAGGAATCGGCAACACGTGCACCCCTGAATTTTGGCGAAGCTGCTATAGTTCTACCTGGTTTAGGGAGTAATCCGGACCAAATCGGCCGATTCTTCCAGACTCTGTATGAGGGATTGGCCAGAGATGAACGACCATGGTTGGCCTATGATGACCCAGACAGCATGCTCCCTCTAACCTTCAATCCATTTGATGAAGCTCTTGACAGGGATAATGAGGTGATGATGGCAATTGTGACTCCCAGAGCCATACCAGTGAATTTCTTCGGTAGCACAAAAACCTCTCCCCAAACCTATGAATTTTACAATCCATCGGCATTAGCTCGCCAGCTAGCTTTCGGCCAGTTGCCGGCTGCACTTCCTTATGCCGATGTGATAAAGCCCAGAGAACCCATCACCAACCTTCTCGAGTGGAATCGAGTAGCCCAGCTACCACCAAATGCCGACACAGATGTAGATCTGTCAGAATGGGTTCCAGCTGCCTTTATCACTCAGGCATACAAGCTATGGTGGGCAGAATGGAAAGAGAGTCTATTCTGCAGATCGGCCCTCTCATATCGCGGCATGATCGACCCCGAATACGAAGTCCCTGATGACACTGTAAGTATTTTAAACCGATGTCTCATTTTCCAATACTATTTCCATCGGTAACTTACCCCTGTATTCCTTTTGCAGGTTGACAACACCCCCCCATCGGTTAGCAGGAGTGGCAAGCCGATCGACTTGTTCCCATCAGGCCCGATCTCCTCAATCGGCCACAATGCTCCCACTCTGGCTTCCATCGTGCATCGGGGTGCGCGCCTCAAGAAAGTTACCACCAGGAAAACTCAGACATCACCAACGGTAGCTGCTTCCACTCTGGCGCAAGCTTTCAAGGCAATTTGTCAAACCCTTTTCATTTATGCTGACTATCTTTGTATCGGCTATCTGTGCTCATAAACTCCTTTTTGTCGTGGCAGCAAACTGGTGCATCGGCAAAAGCCAAACGCCAAGGTACCGATGCCCCCCAGTCTAGCCATTCAAAGAGGAAGGGCACCCAAGGTGCTAAGGCTGGAACAAAGCGCCAGAAAGTGGCAACTCCCCCTCCTCCTCCGGTGTCTCCAATCCCGGTGGAATCTTCCCCTTCTTCTCCAGAAGTCCAGACACAGCAAGCACCATCTCCCCAATCAACGCAGGAAGCGCCACAGATGGAAGAACCCCAGCAGGAAGAACCTCAAACAGAAGGTACATCAGCTGACGTGGGTGAACAAACAACTGGCCCGGCAGGTCCAGTTATATCATCGGCGGTTTCCCCGATTCAGACAACTGTTGTTCCTCCTCCGGGTAACATATTTCAACAATACTTCCGCCGATAAACTTATTCTCACTTAGTCTCATAACCCTTCCTGTCTTCTTTCAGTCGATATCGTTCCATCGGCAACATTTGCCGATCAACCTGTAGCTCTATCGGTATCTTTGAGTCAAAGGCAAGAAATTGCCTTGAAACAAGTAAGTCATCCAATTTTTCCACCAGTATCGTCTACCGAAGCTTTGACCATCAAAATAACTTATTTCATTCTCATTTTCAGGAACAAGATTCTCCCGATAGCTTATTCTCCTTCGCCATTGATATCTTCGAGGAAGAAGGTGAGGAAGCAAGCTCCTCTCGGGCAATTGGGACTGTATTGGCAGAAACCAGGTCTAAGCTGGAGGAGCTATCGGCCATACTTCATCAAGACACAACTCAACTGGTCAACGATTCTGACCCAGCCAAGGCCCTGTTCAAAACCCTTAGAGGCCAAATTCCTGCTGATGCTGAAGAAACCCTCTTCCATGCTGCACACCTAGAAAGCCGCCAGCTACAGTACCAGAGAGCCACTCGACGCCTTGCCGATAGAGCCGCTCAAATCCAGCTTTCTGAGGAGATGATGAAAGAAAAACTCTTAGCCGATGAGAAACATAAGAACATCGGCACCTTAAAGTCCTCAGGTGATGCACTGAAACAGAAAGTATCTGATCTATCGGCAAAAAGAGAAGCTCTACTGGCCGAACTCAAGCAAGTAGAGGATGCTCTGTCCCAAGCCCAGCAAGAAGAGAGTCAACTGCCGGAGACCATAAAGCACCTTGAACAAGAACGAAACGTCCACGGTCGCAAAGCGCTGCAGTTGAAGAGGAAGCTGAAGCCGATAGAAGGTTCTGCCGATGATGATATCAAAGAGATAGAGACAGCCAATCAGATCCGGCTGCGCGCCATATCGGCAGTCCAAGCGCTGCTGAACATCTGAAGCTTCCATCGGCAACACACCTTTGTTTTCCCGCTTTTAGCTTTTAGTCTAGCCGATAAGACTGTTATCGGCATCTTTTGAAACATTAAGTCTACCCCCAAACATTTAAATCCAGCCGATAGGAGTGTTATCGGCACTTAAACTTCTATGCATCGACCCATATGCTGGGGTAGTACTTCTTTAAATATTTGCCATTTAATGCTCTGGGAAATTCAACTCCTTCGAGAGTTTCTAGAATATAGGCATTACCAGGAGCCGAGTGTCTTATCCGATAAGGACCTTCCCAATTAGGAGACCACTTTCCAAACTTCGAGCTTTTGTTCCCAACTGGTAAAATTAATTTCCATACCAAATCCCCATCGGCAAACTCCTTAGCCTTTACTTTCTTATCATACCATCTAGCAACTCTCTTCTTATTTTCTTCTATACTCATTAAAGCCTTTAACCGATGCCCTGCTAAATCATCTAACTCATCGGTCATCAAAGTGGCATAATCATCGGCAGCCAATCGATCTTGAAAAGATAATCGCCTAGATCCAGCCTTAATCTCCCAAGGCAACACTGCATCATGTCCATACACCAATTGATAGGGTGACACCTTGGTTGATCCATGACAAGCCATCCGATAAGACCATAGTGCTTCATTTAACAAAGTATGCCACCGCCTAGGATTCTCTTCAATCTTTCGTTTAATAAGCTTGATAATTCCTTTGTTAGACGCTTCGGCCTGCCCATTGGCTTGAGCATAGTAAGGAGAAGAATTCAACACCTTAATTCCCATACCGATTGCGAATTCATCGAACTCCCCTGACGTGAACATGGTGCCCTGATCGGTAGTAATCGTTTGGGGAATCCCAAATCGGTAAATAATATGCTCCTTCACAAAATCAATCATATTGGCCGATGTGACTTTCTTCAAAGGAATAGCTTCGACCCACTTAGTGAAATAGTCAGTGGCAACTAGAATGAACTTATGCCCTTTGCTAGATGGTGGATAAATCTGGCCGATCAGATCGATGGCCCATCCCCGGAACGGCCAAGGTTTTATTATAGGATTCATAGCCGATGCGGGTGCTCTCTGGATATTACCGAACTTTTGACGACCTTGACATCCCTTGAAATATTTAAAACAATCTTCAAGTATGGTTGGCCAAAAATATCCATTCCTTCGAATCATCCACTTCATCTTAAAAGCTGACTGATGCGCTCCACACACTCCTTCATGGATTTCTCCCATCAAACTTCTGGCTTCATCTTCACCCAAGCATCGGAGAAGAATTCCGTCGACAGTTCGATAATACAATTCATTTTCAAGGAGCACATACTTGGTTGCTTGAAATCGAACCCGTCTTTCAACTTTTTTGGATGGATCTTTTAGATAATCAACAATTTCTTTCCTCCAATCACCGGCACCGACTACCGACGTCGCATTAATCATTGGCTGATACCCCGAGGCATGCTGAGCTAACCGATTAGCGTCTTCATTATACAATCGGGGAACATGCTCCAATCGGAAGTCCTTGAATTCCTTTAACAGTTGCATACTTCTCTCGAAACAGGTTATGAGAACTTCGCTTCGGCATTCATAGCTTCCGGCCAATTGATTTATAACCAACATAGAATCCCCGAATATTTCAACAGCATCAGCACGAACTTCTCTTAACAACTCCAATCCCTTGATCAGAGCTTGATACTCAGCCTGATTATTTGTTGATGCAGCAACAATCGGCAAGGAAAACTCATACTTCCTCCCCTTAGGAGAAACTAATACAATGCTGATTCCTGCCCCCCGGTCACAGGTAGATCCATCAAAGAAGAGCGTCCAGGGTGCAATTTCCAAGGTTTCCACTAGACCGCAATGCTGAGTCACAAAATCGGCCATAACCTGCCCTTTGACTGCCTTAGCCGATTCGTAACGCAAATCGAACTCCGACAGCGCTAAAATCCATTTACCGATCCTACCACTCATAATCGGCATAGATAGCATGTATCGGACCACGTCATCTTTGCAAACAACAGCACATTCGGCCGACAACAGGTAATGTCTCAGCTTGATACATGAAAAATATAGGCATAAGCACAGTTTCTCAATGGCCGAATACCTGGTTTCAGCATCAATCAACCTCCTACTCAAATAATAAATTACCCTCTCTTTCCATTCAAATTCTTGAACTAAAGCTGAACTGATAACCGATCCATCGGTAGATAAATACAATTTGAAGGGCTTCCCTTGTTGAGGCGGAACTAAAACTGGAGGATTTACTAGATTCTTCTTGATTTCATCCAGAGCCAACTGCTGTTCTTCTCCCCAAACAAACTCTTGATCGGCTTTCAATTTAAGAAGAGGACTGAAGGCACGAATCCTCCCAGATAAATTCGATATAAATCTTCTGATGAAATTCACCTTGCCGATCAAGGATTGGAGCTCGGTTTTATTGGTAGGGGCCACTATTTTATTGATGGCATCAATAGATCTTCGACTAATTTCAATACCCCTCTGATGTACCATGAAACCAAGAAACTGCCCTGCCGATACGCCAAATGCACACTTGTTGGGATTCATCTTCAATCCATGCTTCCTTGTGCACTCCAACACTTTTCGTAAATCGGCAAGATGCTTTGAGAAATCTCCAGACTTAACCACCACATCATCAATATAAATCTCTACGAGCTTGCCGATGAACTCATGAAATATAAAATTCATAGCCCTTTGATAAGTAGCACCAGCATTCTTTAACCCAAAAGTCATGACTATCCATTCAAATAGTCCAACATGACCAGGACACCTGAATGCGGTTTTTGGAATATCCTCCTCTGCCATGAATATTTGATTGTAACCTGCATTACCATCCATGAAGCTGATGACCCGATGGCCAGCCGCAGCATCAACCAGTAGATCGGCGACAGGCATTGGGTATCCATCCATCGGCGTAGCTTTATTGAGATTCCTGAAATCAATGCACACCCGAAGCTTCCCATTCTTCTTGTAAACCGGAACAACATTGGAAATCCATTCGGCATACCGACACTGCCGAATAAACTTAGCTTCAATAAGTTTAGTGATTTCGGCCTTAATATCAGGTAGAATGTTAGGATTACATCGGCGGGCTGGTTGCTGATGTGGCCGAAATCCAGACTTGATGGGCAACCGATGTTCAACAATTGATCGGTCTAAACCAGGCATCTCTGTATAATCCCAAGCAAAGCAATCTTTATATTCCTTTAACAAACTAGTCAATTGTCTCCTACACTCAGGATCTAATTTAGCACTAATAAAAGTAGGCCTAGGCTTATCACCACTACCTATATCTACTTCTACTAAATCATCGGCCGATGTGAATCCCTGGCCTAATTTTCCATCATCGGCGAATCTATCCATTAAAAATCATCGTCAGAACCGACTGCTTGGATCGGTGGAATCTCATAATCGGCAACTTTGAGAAAATCTTTCTCCCAAGCTTCTCCTGAAATGCACCTGGTCCTTTCGTAAGTATCCGCTTCTGCCGATGCGATAACATAAGAAGAATCTCCTGGGACGATCTCAATCTTGTCACCTACCCACTGAACCAAGCACTGATGCATTGTAGATGGGACACAACAATTGGCATGAATCCAATCTCTCCCCAATAATAAATTGTAGGCACCTTTTCCGCTGATCACGAAAAAAGTTGTCGGCAAGGTTTTGCTGCCAATGGTCAACTCTGCACATATCGCCCCCTTGACTGGAGACACGTTTCCTTCAAAGTCTTTGAGCATCATATCGGTCTTGGTCAAATCTTGATCCCCTTTCCCAAGCTTCCGATATACTGCATACGGCATAATATTAATAGCAGCTCCACCATCAACTAGGATCTTGGTCATTGGCTGCCCATCAACCCTTCCTTTGAGGAACAAAGCTTTAAGATGCTGCCTCTCGTCATCGGCAGGTTTCTCAAAGATAGCCGTCATCGGATCCAGAGCCAACTGAGCTATCTGATCAGAAAATTCCAACTCATCGTCACTGGCTGGTGCAAGAAACTCCATCGGCAACATGAAGACCATGTTGACGCCTGCCGATGGACCTTCCCTCTTAGTGTCCGACGGCTGCCGACTTCCAGAGTTCTCTCCCTTGTTTAGCTCCTCTTGCCTTTCTCGTTGTAATCTCCTTTTCTGCGTCTTGGTTAATCCTCGAGGGCACCATGGAGGAAGTGGCCTTTGCCTTGCCGTCGGGCGTCGGTTCTCCCTTGACTCCATGCGATGCGTGTTAGCATCCCTGCAAAATATGAATTCATCGGGAACCCGCGCATCAGCCATTCCTTCGAGCTCCTCTTGGTTCCTGGGAAAATACTGGACACGGTCACTGAGTCTGTTGTGCCCACTGAATCTGCCCCCCAGCCGGTCATGAACTGACACCCTTCCTCTGATCGGCCCATTAGCTCGCCGTTCATCATCATGATAACGCCGATCGTTCCTATCGTACCGATCATAACCGTTGCATTCAGGGCAGTCTCTGACAGTAGGAAGCTTGATATTTTCCTCCCAACAATGGATGAAGAATGGGCAATTCCAATGATCCCTGTGCCGATTCCACTCCTGTCGGCGTCTTTCTTCTTCCTGTTGATAATCTTCCTGCTGGCGCCGATACCGATCTTCCCGTTGTTGCCATTTTTCTCGAGGCCTCCTATGAGTTATGACGATACCAGATCGAGGAAGCCTTCCTGAACTAGTTCCTTCCTGGACCAAGCCCTTACTTCTTGCATCGGCAGTAGTAACTTGATGCTGAGGATCTACCGATGCACTTTTCTCAGCTGTCTCCGACGTTAAGACCTTAGCCTTCCCCTTAGCATCCAACATGTTTGTCGGGAATGGATGTTGGTCTATCTTCATCGGCTTCTGGGCTTTGGAACTGTCAAACTTGATTCTCCCGGACTCTATAGCCGATTGCAGCTGCTGTCTGAATACTTTGCACTCGTTGGTGTCATGTGAAGTTGCATTATGCCACTTGCAATATCTCATCCTCTTCAACTCTTCTGCCGATGGGATCACATGGTTAGGTGACAGTTTGATTTGACCTTCCTGAAGTAGAAAGTCAAATATCCTATCGGCCTTGGCGGTATCAAAGGCAAACTTCTCTGGTTCCTTCTGCCCAAAAGGACAAGACATCGGCTTCTTGTTTTTTACCCACTCTGCCAAACTGATTACTGGTTCCTCATCGGAATCTGAGCTTGTTGCTTCACCAACAAATGACACCTTCTTATTCCATGCCCTCTTAGGCTCGAAAGGCTTGATGTCTTGATCAGATATCCGCTGCACCAAATGACTTAAACTTTCGAACTCCTGAGAAGCATACTTATCCCTAATATGTGGCAACAAACCCTGGAAAGCCAAATCGGCTAGCTGCCGATCATCCAGAACCAGGCTATAGCATTTATTCTTGACCTCTCGTATCCTCTGCACAAATCCCTCAACCGACTCATCATTACGTTGCCTCAACTTGACCAAGTCGGTGATCTTCTTCTCATGAACCCCCGAGAAGAAGTATTTGTGGAATTGCTTCTCTAGATCGGCCCAAGTAATTACTGAGTTGGGAGGTAATGATATGAACCAAGTAAAGGCCGATCCAGACAATGATGATGAAAATAGACGAACCCTCAATTCGTCCCTGTTACCAGCCTCTCCACATTGAATAATGAACCTGTTGACATGCTCCATGGTTGACGTGTCGTCCTGTCCGGAAAACTTTGTAAAATCCGGTACCTTGTACCGATGTGGAAGCGGGATCAAATCATATGCTGGAGGATACGGTGTCCGATAAGAATAAGTGTTGACTTTGGGTTTTATCCCAAATTGTTCCCTCATTACTTGAGCAATCTTATCGGCCCAATACGCATCGGCATCTTGCCGATGAGGCGGCTGCGGATCTGGCACTTGGTGGCGAACCTCCACGTGTCTGTTCGGGACGTGACCTGCATGGAACATTGTATTGGTCACCTGTCCTGCAATCTGCGGACCACCAGACTGCTGTCCACCGATTGGCTGTCCTCCGATTTGCTGTCCAAAATTTATTGGCTGGTTGGGAATCCCCTGACCTTGGAACCCGGGATAGACCTGCCCTTGCTGGAATCCTGTAGTCTGATAACCCTGCTGGGGCGATTGTGGAAAGGCTTGCTGTTCAAGCCATCCATTATTAGCGTTCATCGGCATAGGTGCTGCCGATGATTGGTAATTGGGTACCGTCGTTGAATTGACATACCCCGACTGGGCCATAGGCCTCTGTTGCATGAGCATTGACTCTACCGATGCGTTGGGCATCTGAAACATTGAATCTTGAGGATTCCCAGTGTGAGGCCTTGCAGTAGTAGTTGTGGTATACCGAGGACTCTGGTTCACCGGCGCATTGGGAGGTGCCGATGTCATAGGAGTTTTGCCCCTCATGTCAGTTATTTGTGATGTTCCCGGCGTCAACTCTGGAGGCATACCATAACCCCACCAGTTGGGAGGAAGAGTCAACCCTGACATTGCCGATGCCAACATATCTGTTGTCAGTTTATGCTGCCCAACTGAAATTTGTGGGTTGGTTGCCATCGGCATAGATAGTGCACCAGTAGTCCCCAATGTACTTGGAGGGACGGCAGACTGTGCACTTGCATTCGTCAAGGCAGCCGATGGAGCCGTGACCTCTGGTGCCATTGGCTGATGATGGGAGGGCCCCACATAATCTGGCGGGATTTGTCCTTCCTTGAAAGTTCTTGCCACGGCGTTGAAAACCGTATTAGACAGTACACCAGCTTGGTTAATCAACGCTCGATTGATGGCATTGTCAACCATATCTTGAAGCTTGCCAGGATTGGCGTCAAAGGTGACCTTCCGTGGTGCCGGCAGTGCATCTTTCTGGACCACTTCGCCGCTCCTGTTTATGCTGAAAGACTTCAGGCATTGCTGCTTGAACTCTTCCATGGCTTGGGCAATAGCTTGCTTTTGCTCATCCTTGAGGTTGGCCTCCGTCACGGGGATGACGTTCTCTTGATCGAGGTCAGAGATCGACATGTTGATCTTGATCTTGAATCTGTCCCACTGGGCGTGCCAAAAGATGTGTTGATGCAAAACTGATCTGCAAACACAAAGGGCTAATACCCGATTCAAACGTTAAGGCGTGCCAGCCGATTTGACCTTACTATCGGCAAAGGTGATAACTCGAATACTTTAGTCCTGACAACAGCGATGCGCCCGGATGTCACGGCTAAGAGGTACTCACGCGGAACTCGAGAACACGCCGAGCTTAAGTCGACGAATTCCTAAGAACTCGTAATAAAAAAGAAAAGGTATGACGAAGTCGTCGAAAAGTAGATGCTGGAATATGAGTAAAAACGTGTGTTTGATTGATTTTCTGGTTTTTATTACAAGGTCCTAGGGTTTATATTTATACCCTGCTCAAAGAGCTACAACCAGACACGATTAGAATTCGAATTCCAAACTACACGGAATCCGTATACAAAACGATGCAAATAATTAAGGAAATAATAAAACTATCCTTCGTGACAAACCGAAACTCCTCCATATGACAACTGGCAGCTTCCGGACTCCTCCCTCGCATCATCGGCAATCCCCTTGCCATAGTCATCGGCAGACCTTTTTATCCAGCTATCGGCACCATATTACTGCCCGTGGACTTAGTCACATTCAACCTCTCCCTCATCGGCAACCATCCTCATCAGCAACCCGCATCGTACCGCCACCATATCCTGCCATCCTAGACACGTGCCCAAAAATGGTGTCAACAGTAATCAACCTTCCCCGGCAACGGCGCCAAAAATGCTTGTTGGGTATTCTTAACATCATTACCAAAAGTAGACTAAGTTCTCTAAATCTAGTAACGGTGCCAAAAATGCCAAACCTATCCCTCACACCACTTAAGCCAAGTTGTCATCCCCAGCATGATATAAGAGACGCGGTATTGAAATATGCAATTCTCTTCTAAATAAATAATAAATGGGATCTGCAAGCGCACAGATTAATACCGATGCAGCATTTTAACCGAGAAGTATTCCAGGTATCGTTATTTATATTTTTACCACTGGGAAGGGATTAGCAATCATCACAATTGATTACAGAATAGAATATGAGATTGAGCATCTATCATTGCATGTATAATTGAGAACATTATATCTAACTCTTCATACAGGGATAAGTGTCACATAAAAGATATATGAGATAATGAATAGTAATAAAGATAATTAGTCTGATCTAGCCACATAATAAATATGATAAGCACCTCAATTAGATACTCTAGAAAGTCATTAGCATGGTATTAGAACGAACCACAAGAATATTCCCTAAGTTATTCTCAACTATATAGCCTAGCATTATCATAGTTAGTGCAAGCATACTTAGCAATCATTGCGAGACAAGACTACGCCCATGCATCGTGATATTAGCAAGGTAAATGAGAAACATAGCAATCACTCCCCTGTAATAATATTGCTCTGCCAGCCCAATACACGAGAGGGGGACTATATAAGAATCAATGAAGCTGTCACTATCACGAACCACCCCACGATCGGGCATATTGGGTACAATCGCAGATAAATACGATATAAGCACCACACCTACACAATATCTATCATTTACCCATGAATCCGATGGATAAACACTATACGATCCTAAGCATGTATATAGATCCAATCTAACTAAGCCAAGTACATAACTATGATAAACTAAGAACAATATAATCTTGAATATAAGCAAGTAGAGCAAAGACATAAGCAATATATTGAAGTAGAACAAAGTCATATTCATAATATTGAAGAACAAAGATAATTAGAAAATAATTAGAAGCACAATTAGAGAATTATTAAGAATCCTCTTGACAGATCCGGAAACCAATCGAAGATTGACTCCTTCTAGTTCTAATCCTATGTAGCTATGCTAATCTAGATATCTAATTGATGTGGTGGCTCTAATCTTCATCAGAGGCTTCTTCTCCCTTGAGGAACAATGAATTAGGGTTGAGAGGCTCTCTCCTCCAGGGGCCAGGGGGTCTGGTTTTATAGTCCCTTCAAGTGAATATGGGCCGTTGGATCAAACCGACATAGATTGTATGGTTTAGATTCATCCTTTAGGTCATTGGAGATCTCCCACAAAGCAGAGTCCTGATTGGACTCAGGAGGTGGGCGGGCGCCCAGGGGAACAGGGCGGGCGCCCTGCCTCTGGCCCCGTTTCGCCTCCGCTTCGGTCTCGTGGCTTCTGGAGTCTTCTAGATGTAAGATAATTGCACAACACGTTAATATCTCTATGTAATCCCGATGTGTGGGCCTTTCTTCCGTATTTCCTGATAACCCCATGCAGAAATAGACAAACACCAAAACTCGTGGAATTCTGTGAGATAAAACCCTAAGTCTAGATGTTGATTTCATTTGGATCCTTTTCTTTGTTTATTTGATAATTAAATTTGATACTTAAGGACCGTCAACACACAGAATTCAAGGATCAAAGAAGACTAGCAGACGGAGGACATCCTAATCGCTGTCAGGGTGCTGCCGACATTCAAATACAACTCCGCCACCTGCTCGCTACATCAGAAGAAATTACATCAAAATCTAGCTTGGGGGAGAGCACCCCCATTTATCCAGCTAAGTGTTCTACTCACGTTTATATTTTACTCAAATAATAAAAAGATGCATAATCATAAAACCTCAAATAAAGATTTTGTGCTTATATATATCTTTGCTTAATTTGCTAAATAAATAAATAAATAAAATTTGCTATGAACCCTCGTGATAAGCTCTCATATGGAAATGATGAATAATTGCT
This sequence comes from Sorghum bicolor, assembly GCF_000003195.3. Classification (NCBI taxonomy): domain Eukaryota; kingdom Viridiplantae; phylum Streptophyta; class Magnoliopsida; order Poales; family Poaceae; genus Sorghum; species Sorghum bicolor. The sequence continues at coordinate 63,582,527 of NC_012874.2, forward strand.
ATACCATGACTAGTTCTCAAAATTGAAATCTCTCTCAAGTTTAGGCATGACTGTTATTAATTAAGATTTGCTCTAAACCTGAGCTTGTGGGAAGAGTACTTGATCTAAAGTCTAAGTCGTTAACGGATACGATATGGGAAGGTTGAGCTGTTGTTTATCTGTTCCTAGAGATGCTAGAATTCTGGTGAATTTTATCTTTGAAAATCTTTAAAATGTTGCATGATGAGTTCCTGTATGATGAGAGTTTAAATTCCTACCACAGCCATATATACATGCTTGCTAGACTTTGAGCCACACATTTACTTTACTACTTATGAGCATTGAGTGTGGTCAAGCTGTGTAGACCCTTAGGAGCTTGTCATGTGGTTAAAATTAAGATTCACTTGCACGTTCACTCACACATGCTGCTTCTACTCCGGAAGTACGCATCCACATATATCCACCCATTTCCATCTCCAAAACCACCCAAAAATATTCTACTCCTAATCCGGGAGAGAATAGCCAAAAATATTTATGTTTTTCCCTGTGAAATAAATGCTCAAGTTATCTTGGTTACTACCACTTGCTATATTATTTCAAGAGATGAGTGCTCATAAAAAAAGAGAAAAAAAAAGATATGAGGAAATAAAAAGGGACAAGTGCCCGGAACCTCGAAAGAAAAGAAAAAGTGAGACGAGAGGTAAAAATGGACAAGTGTCCGACAGTAGAATTAGGGGTACAAGATACCCACCTGAGGGGAAAGAAAAAGAAAATACAGAGCATCTCATTCTCATCAAAGTTTCAAAAGAGCAAGAAAGGTATGTATTCCCTCAAAAGAGCAAAGGTAAATTTCACCATTGTTATCACCATCATTACCATACACCATTCATTCGCCACACATGCACATCTTGATTTGACTTATTGACTTGTTCTTCTGGATCCATGGTTTGACTATGCAATAAATGTCTTGTAAGTATGTATTAACTATCTCCCACCTATGAGCTCCAGATATTAAAAACCTTATTAGAGTAGGGTGAGAGAGAAGGCAATGCCACTATACCTCATACCAAAAATACCACATACTTTGAGAGAAGGCATACACCATTACTGCCTTGGTAAGGACCCAAATATACCACAAATGAGAGACTAGAGAGAGTCATACAAGGAATCTCTGAGTTTTATTTGAAAATATGCAAAAACTCCAGAGCTATAGTTAATCGAAGAACAAGAGACATGGCGCTTGACTAGACCGTTCTATCTTTTAACCGCTCAAGACACAGGTGATGGTTGCAAGCCCCATGGTGGAAGGAAAAATGAGTAAGTTTAAATCTTAATAGTTTACCCTAACCCAGAGATGAGATCTTGTTTGAACGCATGTATATCTTTAAGGCATGAAACCACTGCAGAAACTCTTGAGTCCATCTTTGCTCAGGGACGAGCAATGGTTAAGCTTGGGGGAGCTTGTTGACGGTCCTTAATGCTCATATTTAACCATCAACTAATCATGGAAAATGATCCAAATGCAACCAACACCCAGACTTAGGGTTTTATCTGACAGAATTCCATGAGTTTTGGTGTTTGTCTATTTCTGCAGGGGGTTATCAGGAAATAAGGAAGAAAGGCCCACACGTCGGGTTTATATAGAGATATTAACATTCTGCGCAATTTTCTACCATCTAGAAGACTCCAGAAGCAACGAGCAGGAAGCGGAGGCCGAACGGGGCCAGGCACTGGGCGCCCGCCCAGTTGACCTGGGCGCCCGCCCCCTCCTAGAGTCCAAACAGGACTCTCTTTCGGGATCAATCTCCACCGACCTAAAGGATCAAGGATAACCGTTCAATCAATGTCGGTTTGATCCAATGGCCCATATTCACTTGAAGGGACTATAAAACCAGACCCCCATAGCCCCTGGAGATCATACCTCTTCTACAGAATCAAAGTTAGGGTTTCAATTCTTCATCCAAGTAGAGAGGATCCCTCTAGTTCTTCTAGTTCTACCTCTAGTTCATCTAGATCTAGTTCTAGTTCTTCTAGTTCTAGTTCCTCTAGTTCTAGTTCTAGTTCTAGTTAGTTCTAGTTGTAATCTAGAAAATAGAGAGAGAGAAGAGGAGAGCGGAGGAGGAGCCGGATCTGTCGGATCTTCCTCAACATTGTACTTTTGCAGCAACTGGTTCGTTCTTCATCGTTCTCCAGGTTCTTCAACTCATAATTCATGAGTTCTTTAATTACTTTTATTTACATTCAAGTTATTTATTGGATTCCCGCTTCCATCAAGTGCTCTAATCTTTGAAACATTAGAGTAGTAATTAATAGAATAGACGTGGTGTTTAGTCTTACAATTACCTGGAATTGCACCCAATCCTGCGGATTGTTGTGGTAGCCCTAGGGTAGTGACAGCCCTAACGGTCGACGTATTCCACCTCGTTCGGATCGGTGTTTGTAGGACCGTAGTCAGACCTTCCTAGCCCCCTTCTCATCTCTTTCTGTGGTTAGTGCTCTGATGTCCCGATATAAATAATCTTTGAAGTAATTCTTGATTCTTAGATCAACTAGGGAACTCTCAGGAAACTTCCTCTCTTCCCACCAAAAAAATAATTATATAGTTATCCTTGGGCGATCTTGGATCTTAATTAGTACACTCACGTTCTCTGTGGAAAATCGTTACTCTGGAATACTCCCGGGTGAAGGCTACATCGGTATCCATGCGCTTGCGGATTTTTCTGTTTTCGTTTAAAATACCCAACACCTCCGTCCTCCCAGGAGAAACCCTAGAGGCCGCCCCTCCCTCCTCACCAGACTCCGTCCCTCTCCTGACCTTCTCTCGAGTGGCATGGCCTAGGTCGACAGGGGTGGCGCTGCGGCCTTGGCCATCTGAGGTGTTGACGCACGGCTCCAGTGTCCTAGGTAGGCATGGTGGTGAGGACTCGGTAGTGATGCTGCCGTCTGCCAACAGTTGAGGATGTGAGCTCAGATATGACCACGCCTCCAAGTCCAAGGTAGTGTACTACATCACGCATCTGCATTTCCAAGCATTCGTTCTACTGCTGACCCCTCTGTGGTTATAGGGGAAGATGGTGTGGAAGGGGAACATGGTGGAGTAGGGTCGTCTGTCCTTGATCCAGCCAAGGGTGTTGCGGAGAGGGCCGCCTGTCCTCGATCCGACCAAGGCCGGTAGATCCAACGACGTCTTCTGTTGGACTGCCACTACTTCACCATGGTGGCTGGCTGTGCAAAGGATGGTTGGTTGGTTGAAAGTGTCGATCTGATTCCGCGTCTACTGGTTCCTCCGACGGGCTTTGCTGGTCGGGCGTCGCAATCTGATGTGCCTTTTGTAGATGCGGCCAGGATTTCCCTGTTGAGGTATTGCTTTTTTTTTCTTTAATTTTTATTAGCAGCATGTTGTTTTGAACAATATCCATGTGTTCTGAGTAAGTTGTCTTTTTCCAATAGAGGATATATTGAGTTTTTCATAACAGCATGTGTTTACTAGGAATATTTTTCATAGCTAGCAGCCTGTATATAGCAATTTTTATTATCAATAGAGAGGGTGTTCAATTACATCCATGTTGCTGTCAGCTTGTTTTACTGAATATTGCTAGTCTCATTCTTCGGTTTGAGACAACCTGATGAAGTTTTAGGTGCTAGCCATTGCCAGATGCCACTGCCGGCACAAAGTAGCGATAATTATATCTACCCCACTCCTAAAGCAAAAAAAATAGTATTTTTGTAGTTTCTTTTGGAGAGCAAAATTCATACGCACCTTGTTTTCTCTTTCTGAGGAAGTGAGGAACAAGTGTCCTGATCAAATTCATCAGCATAGATTTATGTAGTTCTTAATCTTAATGTGATGTACTTCAAGAATTAGAATAGAATATAGAACATCTATCTCTGTTACCAATTATTCAAAGTACCTGCATGCATTTCTTTTGTTTTGGCTGAATCAAATTAATCTATAGTAGCAAGCTTTCAGATTTTCTTTTTGGTTAGTTCGGTAGCTGCAAGAGAGCAGCTGAGAAGCCACCTTTCTTAATTCCTATTGTTATAGTGAATGTACTATATTCTGAATGCATTTGCTCGCTTAGTTATTCAGTATTCCAAGTTTATCCAAATTAATTAAATGAGTATTCCAATGAGTGTCTATATGGGCTGTGGTGGGCTGGTGGCAGTGGCATCTCAAATGAATACTAGATTTGCAGTATGCAAAATGAATTTCAGTTGCTAGCTGCTAGCCTTAGATTGCATAGGTCGTTGCAATCATTTTCCAACTTTGTAATCCCTTGCTTAAATTTATATTCAATGCCATGTAGCTTGTATCTAGAAAATGGGTTATGGTATATGCAAGTATCTTTTTACTTTGGTACATGCTATATAAAGTTTGCCACATTTGGCAGAGAGAAATAAAGATATACAGAAACTTCTGTACTGCTTGCTGCTGATGTGACCAAAGACGGGCATAGATAAGGTGTGCTTAATATTGTTTTTTCGTCTGTTCCAAATATCTTTCTTCTCTTGCAGTCTTTTTCTAATGGATGTATGTTTTCTAACTTGGATGTAGGCAAGGAATAAGAGATCTAAGTTTGGCTTGACCTGACTTTCAAATTTATTACTTATTTGCATCTTGTGGCAGCCGGGCCTGTTTTGGTGTTTCACTTAAAAGAAACTCTCAATTGTTTGGTAGTTATGGAAAGATGGACCAAAAATAGATGGACAAAAAAATTAGATTGAAATTTTGCCTCTTTATTATTAGGTGTAGATATAGATTTGCATCTTATGGCTGCCTGGCCTGGTTTGGTGTTTGTTGTTTACCACAGTTGGTGACTTTGTAATATGAGCATATTGTTATGTATTTGACTTGATTTATATGGGCTCGACATTATAATATAATAATTATATATGATTGGTTATGTGGTTTATAATGTGTGACTAAATTTTAACTGTGCAAGCCCACAATATGGGTTAGAATTGTAATGTTGGGTTGTAATAAAAAAAGAAATGTCAATTTGTAGTTGGACCGAAAATATTTGTGCGATTTGGGCTGATCGTAAATGAAAATAAAAAAGCCCATGCTATATGGGCCTAGTGTGGATTGCCACGTCACTTGCCACATCATTTAACACGTCACATGGGCCATGTCACTATATATTTTATGTTCAATACTTATGACGATTTTGTCGTGTCACTATATCTATGACAAGAGAACTATTGTCATTGTATCAATGACGATGTCATCTAGTGGTCAGAAAAGCTATTTAGTGACCCACCTTCTGTGACGACAACTAGTTTGTCACTATAGACAGACAGTGACAGGAAACTGGCTCTGATCGTCATATTCTGATTATCACAGAAGCCTAGGATTCTTGTAGTGTATTGAGATACAAGATATAATACTAATCTCCCAGTTGTCACACCCTAAAATTCTTATTTTAGGATGTGACTTAGATAACATTAAATAACATTAAATGGTTTTATCATTTTCCTAAAAGATTCCCAACTTTAGTTAAGTTGTTGATATTCTAGTAGTGGAAATGTGAGTTTCTCAAATTTTTCCAATACAACTTAGTGGTTTGTTGCATTCATGCCTTTACATTATGTATATGTGTTGAAAATGAATTTACTTGTTTTCCAGATGCGCCTAATGTTTGATCCCAACTTCATCTCTCTATACACCATATCAATAATTAAAACTCCAATCAGGTCTTCCACCGGCAACCTACAAAATTCTAGCATGACCCATTCCCATTTTCTCTCCTATTTTTTTTTGTTCTTGAGATCTTGGTTGTTTTGGAGTCCACAAATTATTCAGACCAATCTTTCATCATCTCTAATATATCCCATCATGGGAACCCAAACTTCTCCCTTCATTAACTAAATGGATCAAGATGAGTCTCTTCTCTTACTTCATGCCCAAACCAGCCCAACACCCCTCTCTTCTTGTAGCATTAACACTGATGGCCTCTCTTCCCTGTACCATGCAAAGATAATAACACTTTAAACCATTTTCTCACCTCCTTTACTTTCCCCCTTCATCAATCTCTCTTATCTGTTTCTCCCTAAGTGCATGAGTAAGAGGACAAAAATTGTTGGGCATCCACGGCGCGCAGCCATGCACCCTTAATTTCACAGCAGCTCATGATGCATTCCTTAATTTCCCTTGGACACAACACATTATATTTCCCTAAACAACAACGTTTACTTTACTAGTTTTGCTTTCTCATCAATTGCATGCAAGGAGCAGCAATATTGTGTCATTATGATGCTGCCCCTTCCCTCTCCTGGTGCCTTTCTTCCCATTCCATCATGCAAAAGACAACCACATTTGTTCCCATTTAATCTCCTCTAATTCCCATTGTTTCTCACATCATCAATTGCATGAATGCACGCACATAACTGCAGCAATACCACCTCCTTCCAGTCTCTCTCACGCAGAAGGCTCCCTCTCCTTCCTCTCCTATAAATAGAACATCCCTTGCTCTCTACAATGCCTTTTGCATTCCTGCTGTTCTCCTCTCCCTTTTGGGCGCCCCTCCCTCTTACACATGAAGGGGAAGACAGGAACCATAGATATGGCTGCCCCCTTCCAATGCCCTTCCACTCATGCAGAAAATGCAGCAAATGTTACTCCTTTAACTCCCTTTACAAGCCACTAGTTATTCTCCTTCACCACTCCCTAATCTCAAGAGTGAAAGCTGATGAAACAGAGCCCATCTCTCCTCTTTTTCCCACGCACAACCAGCAGCCTCCTCTCCTTCAATTCCTTTTTGATAGCACCCATTTTAACTCCACCTTATTTCCCTTAAAGTGCATGCACCCATGCAGCAATTGGCAACCATAACTTCTCCTCCTTTCACTTCCTCACGATTAACCAGCAGCTGGGCGCCTTCTCCTCTCCTCACTCCCTCATGCAAGCACCAGAGAAGAAACATCTCATCTTCTTCTCTTCCTTCCCCATGGCTGCCATCTCTTCCATATGTTTTCCTCTCCTTTCTCCACAACAACAGTAGCCGTGTCCCCTCTACTTCTCTTCTCACCCTCATGCATACACTAGAGAAGGAGAACCTACATCTCCTCCCCATCCTCTACCATGGACGTCCCTTCTCTCCCCTCCAAAATCCTCTCCATTCTCTCCATCAAAGAGCAGTGCTCTCACTGCTGCAATTTGTTTTGCCTCTGCACCATTCATTTTGAAGCCTAAACATGTTGATTACGTTGTCGTCATCCTCTTCTATACAGAGCTCATGGGTTGCAACCAAGGTGAGGTCGCCCCCACCTTTTCTCTTTCAGTATGCTAACCATTCTCCATCCCTAATCCTCCTCTCTGATCAATTTTGTCTACCATGGATGTATCATATGGCGGAATCATTTTGACCGTCCTGGGTGAATGCTTGCTGCCGACATCAAAATCGAAGATCAACCCATCACCCACACTTGATCTTGCAGCAACGTCACCCTCATCATCTTAAGGTCATGTTTTGCTGATGCACCCCTAAATGGATGCCACTTTGATGTTCCTCCCCATCTCACAAGCCTGCAGTAGTTACCCCTATGCTTATCGCAGGTTATCTTGTCGCTGATCGTCAGCGTCAATTCTCCATCGAGGTCGTTGCCTGCTGCATATATCCCCATGTGAGAACCCACACTTTCCTCTCTGAAATATATGTTGATCTCCACTGCAATTTTTATGTCATAAATCATGATTCCATCAATTATATGATGTTATATTTCTAAGTGTGTTGCTGTCCCGTACAAAGAGCAGCTGCACGGTCGGTTGACATACATGTTCCCAGCAATGTATAATCTCGTTCACAAATTTCTTTGAACGACATGTGTTTCATATCCTTGAGAACATCTCATCAAAAAATGATGGCCTTAGAGCTCAATACGAAAGAGTTATAAATGTTCTTGTGCATGATGTCTCTGCTGCCCCGCAGCAGAGTTCCTACTGGTTGGCATGTGTGTACCAGATGTTCCATCGCTCCAGTGACCGTGTTCTTCAACCAAATGTGTTTCATATCCTTGCACACACACCTGAGAAATTTAATGACAATAGGATTCAAGATAAAAGAGATATTATTTTTCTTGTGCTCACTATCCCTCCTGCCCTGCAGCCCACGATGCAATCAGTTGGCACATGTGTTCCCAAAAATCCGTTACTCCATTTGACAAATCCTTTACCCACATGTGTATCATGAAATTGCACATGTTTCCGCAAGTTAGTGTGGCCATAGGTGCCACGATGGCCGAGATATTGATGCCTCAATATTTGTCTTCCCTGCTATCCAGAAAACAGCTATGTCACTTGCTTTGTATTCTTGTTTCCTGAATAACCAATGGTCGAAACATCATGTTATTTTGTAGTAACATACTTTGTATATATTCCCCAACAACCCCACAAAACATATCATCATTCAGGCTTTGTTATAACCATGCAAACACTTATCATAACCACCGCTGTCCGCCCGCGTTCATGTTATGGATGCATCGGTGCTTTAGTGCGTTTCTCGCTAAACCGCTGCGTGAACCACCAAATCCTTTATCCAACATATCTATCATATCCTTGCACATGACTCTGAAAACTTTGGTGGTCAACTATGTTATGATGGTAGAGATATTAATTCCATAATGGTGGCTACCCCTGCTGCAAAAACAGCAGTAACCTGGTTTTACAATAATGTTTTCCATTCATCTAAGTGTTCCCATATAACATCTACATGTCCCTAGAAGAACTCATACATCCTTATGAAGTAATATTCAGTAACTTTGATAACTTTCTATATGTGTTTCCCTCACATCATCCTCGGCAACTTCTAGCTATAGACGTCCACTACCACCTTTTTCATGTCATGTTCTATAACCGGAAATCAATCTTCTTGACAATATCATGCCAATATCATCATCCTATCATGCTTCTCCAAATCATATCCTATGTTTAGAACATAATACATATCTTACCCTTTCAATTCTAAAGAATGTGTTTCTGTTCTGAACTTCACCATTGTTCATCCATATCCTATCCTCTTCCATCTATACATTTGATCGTTTGAATATTTAAACCATAGCTTTTGTTTTTAGTTGGTTTTGTGCTCAGTGATCATAGTTATAAGCCCTACGTGTTTAAAACCTTTATGTCTTGTTGTTGTAATGATTGGTGTACTGTTTCTAGGTTTATGTATGATGCTTGTGCTGGTTGCTATCGATGTTATAGTGGAGCTACATGAGGAGCAGATCTTTGTAAAGTGGAACCACCAACAAGTGTTTGAAAGGCAAGTGTAACAAAGGCTTCCTTGTACCTATGAACATTGTTTAATTCATACATATGCATGTGTCTAAATTGAAATGCCTATAAGGACATTACCTAGATAATTCTTGTACCACATATCCTTGTTTCCTATGGGTTGGTATGCATGTTGGATAGTTGCTGCTGCGCAAAACCAAAGCTAATAATTTAACTTGATTAATGATATATGCAATGTGATAAAATGGTGCTTTTTAGCAACATGGACCAAGGGCTGGAGCATGGTTTTTGAGTGCTCTAGATTCCTCTCTCTAAGGACTTAATCCTGAAGCGGCCACCCAAGAGGTATCGTACAACCCCGAGTGTCACATGGCTCTGATCTTAATCAAGTAACTAGTACGTCTCTAGCTTGTTAGTGGTTACCGAAAGGCGCAAGAGGGGGGTGCCTCGTGGTGTATAGTTTTGCTCCTACCTTGTTGTGTACAGTGCCGCGACCACATGTGCCTCTTGGAGGAGGTCTCTATGCACACTTGCTGCTGAAACCTCGCGGCTACTAACTAGTTAGGGTGTCTAGTGAAAGGTTATGTAGTGAAACCCTGCCGCACTTCCTTGGGAGGTGATATGGGGTCGACAGGCCCCTGACACATGGGAATCACGGCTCAGTGGGTAAAGTTGTACAAATTCTGTAGAATTCTTTGAACTGATATATCAACCGTGCTCACGGACAGGAGCGGCCTGGATCCTTCTTGATTAGTGGTTACTTGGATGTTTTGGGAATGATGTTAATATTGACAAATATTACTTCAACATGGGCTGGTTTATCACTAAAGTAGTGACTCAGGTTTAATAAACTATGACCAACTAAAAGTTTTAATCGTAGTCAAACAGTGTCAAGCCTTTGAGCCTTCATGAACCCCCTTGTTCTACTTGCTGTGTATGGTGCGCTCCCACTTGCTTTATAATCAACAAAAATCTCGGATGGGTACCAGATGGTGATTCAAAGGTGGAGTTCCCTGAGATGTTTCAAGTGCTCTAGGTGAGTGTACCCCCATTCAACCATCCCTATGGAGTATGGAGACCCAAAGTGAAGATTAAGATTAGTTTTCGCTATGGTTTGTAATAAATGTAAGCCATGTTATAACTATGTTCTGATATATATAATGAAGCACTGTTCTTGATATTCTCTATATTTGTCGTTGTATGTGTCGTGTGGACATCCTGGGCACACATATAGTTAGCGCCTGGTCTCCTTTGGAAAACTGGGTGCAACACTAGATGAACGAATCTAGAATCCTGAGAGTAGCGTCCAGCTCTACTTGAACCGTGCTAGACGTCTAAACTATAAACTTGAAGAACTAGAGCTCTAGTTCTAATCTCTGGAAACCCTAAACTTGTATCTACTCTTGACAAATGAATAGGAGGAATTGTGGCTCTATTCTGGAGGGGTTCTACCTCTTTATTTATAGTCTGGTGGGGTCGACGTGCGCTGCAGGATCAAACTGACCTAACACACGGTCGAGATGCATCCTAGGAGGCGGCGAAGGAAGCTTACAGATGCTCGGGCCGAGAAATCCTAGGGGCGCAGACCGGCACCAGGTGGGGCCGGCCGGCCCCACTATTGACGGTCGATAACATCAACTTTTATTAGAACTTTAGACCCAAAGGAAAACATGAAAACACACTAGTCTAGGGTTTAAACTGACAATTTCCACGAGTTTTGAATATTCTGTATTTTCCAGGGTTTATTTCAGAAAAGCTGAAAAGAGGGATTCAAGCGCAAAATAAACATGAAACTTATCCGCTACGAGAGACATCACGGGAAGACTCAGGAACCTTCTAGAAGACACCCGAAGCAACGGGGGGTGGGGGGGTACGATTCCACCAGGTGGGGCTAGCCGGCCCCACCATAGGGCCGGGCGGTGCCCTGCTGCTAGGGTTTTCCTCCCCCTTCTGGAATGTTCCTCCACCGCCTCTCCTGATGCATCGTAGCCCTTGGTTAAGTCGGTTTGATCCTACGGCGCACGCACATCCCACCGGACTATAAATACATGGGTAGACCCCCCTAGAGGAGGAACTCATTCATCAAGGCCTCAAGCCATCAAGCATCAAGAGCCTTCTAGTTCATCAAGAGCCTTCTAGTTCATAGTTCTAGTTAGCTAGATTAGAAGTAGAGGAGATCTAGTTATTCATCGGGATCTGGAGCCCTGGCGTCAGTCTGGAGCGCAAGAGTTTGGTAATAGATCTAGTTCTTACTTTATTCAATTGTATATTAGGGATACTTTACTCCTAATAGATTCATATGTTCTTAATTGTAATAGTTATTGTCTACTTTGATTATATGTCTAGGATAGTTAGTTTGATCTTATTAAATTCATGTAATTGCTCGTGTAGTTTACCTAATCAATCATTGGGTAGATGGTAGACAATATTTAGACGTGGTGTCTAGATATCTTGTTTCTCTGCGAGTGCACCCTGACGTGCCGGGACGTGTGGTAGTCCACGCAGGTGACAGCTGCGTTTTTTCCTCTGTAGTCCACCCTCCATACGTAGGTCTAGCATGGGCACAGTCGCGAAGGAGGTGACCCTTGTGTCTTAATATGCTCATTAGTTGATGCCTCTTTACATGTGATTATGATATAGAGTTGACTTAATAATGATTTCTAGATGTAATTGCACTAATTAGAGTTATTCATTGATGTAGTTATAGAATTACCTTAGATCTAATTCCCTAGTTTATCCAATGGCTAACTATGATTATGACTAATAGATGCTCTGATGATTATTCATAATTATGATACTTTATGATTATGCTATCACCCATATTTATGCATATTTATCTTGTGACCTCTGCTTGTTATGAGTAGATTAGACAACATTGGTATTATCATTTATTCATCCTATATAGTTTCTTATTAATATAATAGATTATAGTTTATTACATAGCCTTTCCTAGTGGTATAAATATAAATCGACAACCTGGATGAACTCCCTAGGTAAAATGCTACAACAGTATGATTATCTATCCGCTTGCAGAACCCATTTAGTTTACAAACATGTTATATTCATATCTTTTATATCTGCCTAGTCACATTAGTACATGTGAATCTATAATAATTTCCTAGCAATATAATTAGGGATGACAACCTACTTGATGTTTAGGAATGTTAGTAATTAAGAAGTGGCTAGTTGCTAAATGACATGTTACTTATATACCGAGCATTTCTGGCATTGTTGCTAGAGGTAGGGTTTATCTCTGTTTTTAGTAATGACGGTAGTGAACGTCAACACCCACCCTGTGGCTCCCCGTGCCCCGCTTTCTCTCGTGTGTTCCAGAAGGTTTTCCCCCAATCTGATGGCGGTTGATTTGCTTTGCGGTCAAGTTTCGTGATTTTTATGCATTTTAATCCCTCTTTCTAGCCTTTTATGGATGAATACCTAGAAAACAGACAATTCACCAAAACTCATGGAAACGGTAAGTAATAACCCCTATGTTTCTATTATTGATATCTTTTTAGCATTAGTTGACGGTATAAAATTGGTACTTAAGAACCGTCAACATGTATAATGAAGTATCTCCATTAATTTTCTCATAAATTACCATTGGCATATTGATAACATTTGCTTTGAAGTCACAAACAACTTCTTGGAATATGTGAGGTCCAATGTCTATAGGGATGACTGTTAACGGTAGTTATTATTCATCATGAACCATCAAATTTGTGTATATAAATGATCACCAATAGAAACTTAGGGGTTGTAACTAACAATTTCCACAAATTTTGTCGAATTATATTTTTCTGCAGGGTTATTCCAGAATATAAAAGGAGGATTAAAACATCAAATAAAACAAAACTTAACCATGGTAAAATATGGATTAGAAAACTCTACAAAGATCAAGAAGACATCATGCAAAAACGAGCCCCAAAAGGATTCTTGGGAGGATCGATCGGTCTCCCCCTTGTGCTAGCCAGCCTCTCCCTAAGTGGTTGGCCAAGGGAAGGAGATTATCATCATACCCTGGCTATTATGCAGTACACGTCACTAGTCTGAGCCTAGTGTAATTATACTGTGCCCCCGGGCATGGTCTATAAATACCCACGGTGCTCGTTTAAGGAAAATGTTTAATCTGTTCCAAACAAATTATTGGGTATTTAATCCACATTTTTCTCATTGCCTTGCATACCTTTACCCTCGCTCATCCCTACGTGATAGCTTGGCCACTTCCCTGTGGGAAAACCATGGCCTCTCCCCCCGTGCCCCTTAGCGGGTTTGAGAGTGTAACACCCGATTTTAAAAACAAAATCAGATATGCACCATATGTGAGTTTTAGAAGACGAACCTCACATATAGCTACAAATAAGAGGTACTATCAAAGGACAACGCATAAATTATATAACGTACATAATAAATTAGAAACAACCTTAGGCAGCAAACCACGGAAGATAACTCCAAACTTCGGGTATTAACTTCACTCTACAGGATCCAACTGACTGGTTGATCACAAGCCCAATACTTCTCCTGAGGTGTGGGGGAGATAGCAAGAGTGAGTCCATGACGCGAACTTCGCAAGTATAGCAACTAGATAGTATAGATCCCACGGTCTCATGATCAATGTGACATAAATAATATATAGCATTAAACAATAAACATGAGCATATTTATACAACAAGATTCATCACCCTTAATGTAAGAATCGCCAAAGCCGCTCGTGACCGTGAGCACGGCTAGTATACCAGTTTATTAAACACTCTGCAGAGGTCGTACATCTTTACCCATGAGTCATGATTTACCCTTTCACTCGAGGTAGCTAACCTCTTAACCCCCTTCCAAGGGAGGCCGGCAGGGATCACTATGAAGTCTTTCAAAGGTTCGTCTAACAAGTTAGGCCCACTTGGTTTTTGGTAGTCAGTCCGTGTGATTCTACCCCACAAGGAATCCACGGTCTGCTATCCCCCATTTGCGCCACGCGGGTAACCTCTAACAAGCTAGAAAAGTTACTCATACTTGACTAAAGCTAAAGCCATCATAGCCCTCATGGTTGCACTTTCATCCCGGTTATCACATACGAATAAATCTTCAGGTTGCTAAAAAGTCATTATTATCATTTGTTGCTTTATATTAATCTAGGCACAAGATCATGGTCATAGAATTAAAACTCAAATGCTACACTTGCCTTTATCCAATTGCTCCTCCTAGTCCTGCTGATCTTACTTGCTTCCAAGGCTCTCATCTTGATCACCGAAGTAATGCCCACTGTCTAATCTCGATCATCGATCATCAACACACAAACAATCAGAGACAGACATACACGAAACAAACAAGATTACAATTAGAACAGTACACCAGCAGTAAATAAATGTAAATAAAAGTTTTCCAAAATTATCTACACGCTGCTACGATCACGTCAACGCAAAATTCACGCAAAAAGGAGTTACTACGCGAATTCTACGCATTAAACGGGACTGCAAAGGCTATCTACGGACTTGTAATTATCTAGGAAACCTAACAGTGGTGAACCTAGACAACAATGGTACCAACGAGAAGCTTATGAAATTATGAAACTAACGCAACTTGAACGGATCAAATCGGAGCTAAAATGGAGAAAATATAAATTTTCTAAGATTTTCTTTAGAAAAGTAATTAATTAAATAGGATCACCAAATTAAAATGTTTCAAACTGATAAAACAGTTAGACTAACATTTAGATCTCACAAATGCGAACCTAACATAAGTTGAACGGGTCAAATCAGAGTTAAAACAAATATTTTAAGGCCAAAACAAACTCAGTGATATTTTTGTAAATATAGAAAACGTATTTTGAAAAAAATCGGCAGACTTTACGTTTTCAAAATTAGAAAGTGTATTCCTTCATATGCACTTTGGACCACGGGTTACAATACGCAGAATAACAGGGGCTCTTTAGCAAAATATGCGACAAAGGGGTATGGAGCGCTCCTGGCCATCGGATTCAAGATCGACGGCCGGGATTAGACGGGAGGGAGAGAGGGCGGCGCCGGCGGCCGGAACAGGGAAAGAGCGGCGGTGCACCATTGCTGGAGCGAGCAAGGTCACCGGAGATGGGTGTTAGCGCGCTGCGGTGCACTATTTTCCAAATCACGAGTACCGGGAGAAAGAGCAGGGCAAGACGAGTTCGTTCCCGCCCTTTTTGCGGCCAGGGACACCACCAACACAGGGGGTTCTCGGTGGCGCCATGCCGGCGGCCTCGGAGCTCGTGGCTAGGACACGAGGAGGCACCAAATCGCGCGGAACTTGATCGAGAAGAACGTGGGGAAGGAATGGACCTCACCAGTGCGAACATAGGAGGCGGAGATGACTCGAATCAGTGGGACGACGTGCGGTGGTCGCGGCGGTTTTCGGCGAGCTCTCTATGCGTTCAAGGACGAGGGCAGAGATGGGGAGAGAGCAAATGGGGAAGAGGAAGGGGGCTCGGGCGCGCGTGTGACTCAAAAGGGTGAGCCGAGGGGGGGACGGGGAAGTGGAGAGCGGGGAGCGGGCGCGGCGTCGGGCGGTTCCTGAGCGCGAGCGACGGGGGAAGACGGTTGGCGAGGAAGGAGGTGACAAGGTGGCCCCACCTGTCAGTGGAAAGGAGAGAGGGAGGGAAGAGGGTGGCCGGCTCGGCCTCGGCCCAGGAAGAGAAGGGGAGGCGCGGGGAAGGGTTGGGCGAAAAGGCCGAAAGGAGAAGAGGGGGAAAGGAAGAAGGTTTTTGCCATTTTATTTTTCAAATAAATTTTCCAATTGCATTTTTCCAAATGAATTTTTGAGCAAATTGACATTTTGTTTTTAAAACAATCACCACAATAAAATGCACTAGCATGCATGCATCAAAATGTTTTCTAAACTTATATTAAATTTTAATTTCCCAAAAATTATTATTTTTCCTATATTTTGATTCTCACAAAATTGACTCAATAAATCGAATTTCGACTATTTTAAAGAAGGTAATTTTTAGGGTGTTCCAGAGATGCTAGGAAATACCCCACATCGTATGAACACCTCCAACAAAACAATTAAGATTAAAATCTTACACTTGAAAAACAGTATTCCCTTGAAGATATACTTGTTCACCACACTTGAAGAGATTTGTTCAAGTGTGTGAGCTTGTGGAAGAAGTAGGGGAGTGGATAGGGTCATTTTATAGACACTCATTAATAGAGGTGGACATTATAAGGTAGCCGCCTCTATTAATCATTAACAGAGACCAAGGCTTTATGAAGCCTGCTTCTATTAATCATGATACAGTGGAGGTGGTTGCATTAGAAAGCCTGCTTCCATAAATGCATTAATATAATAGATATGGACACTTAAGTTGACCATCTTTGTTAATGTATTAAGAGAGGTGGGCCTTCTAAGTTAACCATAATTGTTATGGAGCATTAACAGAGGCAGAGCCTCTCCTTTGATGCTCCTCTCCATTAGCAAAGACGGCACCAATTTGTTCCAGCCTTTACTAATCTATTTTGCTAGCCACTCAATCGCACCTCATCAACAGTCCTTATTTCTCCAACCATAATAAAATTTCTCTTTTATTATTATTATGCTAAGCAGCTAGATCTCCAAAATTGCTAGTCAGGGCAATGTTCAATGAAATCTTTCATATGGCAGAAAAAGAACATACACCATTTCCAATTTCATTGTACATTTGTATGAGACTTTGGCAATGCCTTGCTCAATGGTACAACAACTGTTCGCATACAGATATATGTTTATTACACATACCAGCACATAAAAATACAGTCCATAAATAAATAACCCTCAGTTTTCCAACACGTTCCTAGGTACCATCCGTCTTTTGTAACTCACCTCCACTTTCCCTCTAGGTTCTGGGGCAATCATTAGCCAATCAGTCTCGGGGAATGATGACACCAACTTGAGCTCAAAGTTCCTCAGCAAATAGCTCCATATCACCTTCACTTGCATATAGGCATAAGCTTCACCAGGGCATGCATGTCTTCCACCACCGAACGAGTTGTAAGTGAACTTGCCACCAACTCTATCTTCCTCCCTTCCATGACTAAACCGGTGTGGGTCATACACATCAGGGTCCTTGTAAATATGAGGAATGTTATGGTTTATCAGTAGAGGGCTTGCAATGGTATGTCCTCTTGGAATTTCATACTCGTAGCCTTCTCTGGTCTGCACGGTGAAGTTCTTGTGCACCTTGCGAAGAGATATTGGTATTGGAGGGTGCATCCGCAGTGCCTCCTTGATGCAATTGTGTAGGAAGCTCATCTCTAGAAGGGTATTGTAGTGTATGTTGTCACCATGTTTCTTGACGATGTCCTGCTGCTCTTCAAGGGCAGCATCCAAGCACTCTGTGTGCCTTAGAAGGCGAGCACCTATCCATGTGCTGGCTGTCGTGCTTGTGTGCTTTGCAGCAAAGAGGATGGAAATTATGAGCCCAGTAACCTCAGTTTCAGTCGTGGGGCGGCCATCCTTGTATTTGGCATCCATCAGGTTTTGCAAAACATCCTCCTCAACTCGGTTGGAGCTCTTACGCGATCGAACAATCTCAGTGAAAATGCTTGCGATCCTAGCATGCGCCCTGTCGCGGCGTTGAGCCGTCGGTGTTGGGGCATATGGAAACAACAAGCTGGTCAGCTGCAAGCCATTATCTGTAAGTTCATCGAATGCAGAGAAAACCTCGTCGAACATCTTCTCCCGAACCTCTTTCCCAAGTAGGCAACGGGCTGAGATCAAGATGAGTAACTGGACCAGCTCTTGCTTTAGATCAACCGTACCTTGCTGTCCCCATTTCGCAAAGTATTCCTGTGTACCAAATGAATGATCATCACAAACATAGCAACAAACATGTACTCTTCCTGACAACAAAAACTTGTTTTCCTAGATGATAATACAATGACACGGTATTAATATTTAATTATTGTGCCCACTACAGGTTTATTCTTAAAATAAAATCCTATCCTATAGGTTACCTGTTATGTTATAACATTACTTCTCAAAGCAAATAATATTTTCTTTCAGAAAAAAGGGAAGTGTTTCAGCACGAGTACACTCCAGATTAATTCATATATGTCATAATTTTCCAGTTAACAATAATGGAACTATGGAAGTCTGACTTTCATGCTTCCCAATAATACTGGATTTGCTTTCCTTACAGATAATGCAAAGAAACACAATAGGATATCCACTTACATGAAAAAAACTCCAAAATCAGTTCAAATCATGTCAAACTTATTTTGATGGTTTTGACAACAAAACTCTCGGTTATTTCATTATTTGTTCTTTCTCGGTTGCTCTTACTAAAAATTGGATACTTTTTGGATAATGTGTATATAACTATATCTTTATAATTGCATTATTAGTTTTCTCACAAAACATCAAATTTGTGTGTGTGTGTAAGAGAGAGAGAGGGAGAGGGAGAGGGAGAGAGAGAGAGAGAGAGAGAGAGAGAGAGAGAGGAATGTTATATCACTTACTTCCACTTCCTGAAGCATGGGAGCAACATGGCACCTCACCTTAGATGGTCTTAGTGCATCAACATAGAAGCGAATCTGCTCAGTTCGGGTGGCGCTATCAACAGCATTGGTGACACCTTTGCCAAACATAGGGACAGTGAACTCAAGGATTTTACCATGACTGATCTCAGACTGCAATCCCTGGTAAAAATGAGCCGAGACCTCGGGCCCAACAAGGAACGTTATTTTCATCCCGAAGAAACTTATAGTGAACACACTTCCAAACTTTGTGTATTGCTCCTCAAGCGTGGCTCTCAAACCCTTGGAACGAAGCATACGCAGAAGTAGAATGGCTGAGGTGATGCCAGTAATAACCGCAGGGGAGCGAGGCAGGGCATTATTGCATGATGGTGCCAGATCACCTGTTTTTCTTCCCCATGCAACCTTGGTGATTACAGCAGCGATGAAAACAAGTGCAATGGAGAATGCCACTGCATCACTGTTTACCATGTCCATGCTGCAGTTGTATATATTGATTGACCTGTAGAAACAACAAGCGGCCTGTAATAAGAATACGAAAAGTATTGCTGGAAGATTATTCCACAGACAGGGAGGGGGGGGGGGGGGCAGGCTTCTTACATGTAGCAAAATAAAAACAACTGCATGGATTTTAGTACATTTACAATGCAAGTGTGGTAGCCACTTACCTGACACGCTAATGCATGATAACGTGCTACACACGTTCCTTGTAAAGGAAAGGACACGCGCTGGTTCGATATGGAAAAGCCACGCTAATGCATGATAACTACTGCTAATTAACTGCCAGCTGATAAACGATTAATAGAGGATGAGAGGTTCTTAAACTAAGATAGGAGGCTGGTTCTTAAAATGATCTGCCCATTGCAAGACGATCTTCAAAAGAATGAAAAGTTGTAGTACAATTTTTATATTAAAGCGTTGAATTTACAAGGCCCAACATACTGATCCTGGAAACAGGAGTGACTTTTCAAAGCTCAAGATGCTCTCGACTACCAAACGAGCAAGCAACTCCACTAATGAGGAACTCCTGGTTTCAAAACCTGGTCAATCACACAGTCCCCATGACTTTCTTTAAAAAAAATCATTTCTGCAACTTCCTTTATTTGAATAGTAAGAAAATTATAGCCACAACTTATCTGCATATATAACATTTTACGTAGTAATCTATCAACACAGCTTTTCATTATGACTATTAAATTTCATCAGAGTTTCATGGGCATTAATTATATTAATATGACACCATATCAATGAAGAGAGATGATAAGAGTTTTGTGAGGGTAGAGAGTTTCATAGGAACGAAACTCTTCTACACTGTTTCCAAAATCTAAATAAGTTAAAATATGTGATATGAAATCTCTATTGAAACTGGCCTTAGGGTTGCATTGGGTTTGTAGTTAGAATATATTGTAATGATCTAAGGCCTCGTTTAGTTCACCCTAAAAACTAAAAAGTTTTCAAGATTCCCCATCACATCGAATCTTGCAGCACATACATGAATCATTAAATATAGATAAAAGCAAAAACTAATTACACAGTTTACCTGTAAATCACGAGACGAATCTTTTAATCCTAGTTAGTTCATGATTGGATAATATTTGCCACACACAAACGAAAGTGCTACAGTAGCGAAATCCAAAAACTTTTCGCATCTAGACCTAACATTTGCTTTCAAAAACAATATCTTTATGAGACTTAGTCCCTCTGTCCACGAAAGAATCAATTCCTAGAATCTATGCCAGTTAAATTTTTTTAAGTTTAACTAACTTTATAGAAAAGAGTAACATCTATGACATAAAATGTGCATCATATGAAAATATATTCTATGATGAATCTAATTATACTAATTTGATATCATAAATATTAGCATTTTTTTTTAGAAATTTGGTCAAAATTTAAAAAGTTTGACTTAGAACAACTCTAGAAATTGACTCTTTCATGGACGGAGGGAGTAACGACTAAAGTGTGATCCTGAAGGTCATACCAAGTCAAACAGTATTATATTTTAACTAGAGGGTATAGCTTTTAATCAAAAAATAAATAAATAAATAAAGGGCATATCCGGCACTGTGTAGTAGGGGGGTTAAGCTCATCCTATCATCGTGAAACCCAAATGGCCCCTTTATTGCTCTGCCACAATTATTGACCTCCAAGAAAGTGAGTCAAACAACAGGTTTATGATTCCGTTTGGTTCCGGCCACAATTCACCATAACTAACCTTAGTCAAGTGTAGTAAGCCAAAAAACAATATGGTTAGAAAGTTTGGAGCCATACTTTGCTATGATTAAGCAAATGTCGTTACAATTTTTTTACTACTTTATAATATGTGGAGCCTAAAAGAATTTTTTTTAAGTTCAGTTATCAACTAAACACTTGCAAACCTGGTTAAATGTGTCTAAGATGAAGTGTGGCTAGCAACCAAATATTCCCTGTGTGTGATGAAACAGGATGAGATATGCGAGGCAATGGATATAATACACCTTCGGGGCCATTTTGATTCACAGACTTGAATCTGGTTAACAGAGTTGTCTGACCACGATTCAACCTCATGTTGAAATGGAATTGGTTCACAATTCGATTCTAATGTTTAGATGGTGATGAGCAAGCAAACTTAGAATCAATTCCCTTGTTTGGTCCAAGGCTCCTTTCTCTCTAGGTATGCAAAACGGGTAACCTGTAAAAATTTAGCTTATTTGCATGTTTGCGCCCCTATTTCTCTCCATTCTGCACAAGCAGATGGAGGTCATTTCTCTCCCTGTCGAACTTCTTCTTTCATTTTGTTAATAGAACTCCAAGTTTCAGTCCTGGTGTCTCTTTGGTTTCTGCAGATCGGAGAGCTAGCACCAGAACATGGAGAAGAAAAGAAGCATAAGCACCACCGATTGGAATCAGAGAGGTCACTCGACTTAGAATCAGAGCAACCTGCGGGGGTCTCGTAGTCGGCTGGTTTCATATTACTGTAAGTCCTACTGAACAACGATATTGAAGTTTTACCGTCCCATTTTCTGGTTTGACGGTCCAATGGAATTAATCAAAGAAATGACAATTTTATCTAATGAATGAAGAGGAGAGATGCGTACCTTCAGATTGATTCAGCACAAACTTAAGCAGTTTTTTCCCTCCAAAGTCCAAAGTCCAACCTCCCTCTCCCACTGAACTGAGCTTGTGCAGAGGACTACCGTTTGTCACGTATTTAAAGTCGCAGCGGGACTAACTGGATCCAATATTTAAACAATAACGTCAGGATCCAAACAACGTCATTTTAAATACACAAGGGACGGCAAGGTGGGAAAGGAGAACCAGGGGATCATGCAAGAGTTTATGTTAGTCTGATTTATTTAGATGTGTTATCTGGCCAGCGTACCAGAAAGATGTGGAAGGAAGAAACTATTCCAGCCTATATTTATGGAAAATGAAGCTAAGTAGAAATCCTAAAAATCATTTGCTCAACATGGTTCCCGTAAGAGTTAAGGATTGGTTTGGTTTAGCTCTATTGAAGGGTGTTTTCCATAAACATCCAAAATCAGTTGTTGAGTATAATTTTTTGGTACTCTTGAAGACACTAGTGTAACACCCCACGTCCAAACACTGCTTATATGGCCCAGCGCGACACGTGGAATGGGCTTGCATATGCGTAGCACCTCTCTTACATCTCTACAACTTTCGTCCACGTATCGTCTAAAAGGGTTAACCTAGAGGTATTACGTTTGGAACAACAAGGATAATAAATTGGCCCTCCCTCTATTGAATGATTTAGCTCTAGCAATAACTATACTACTACAGAAAGCTAATCAACGCCAGCCCCAAAACCCTCCATTACCGATGGTAAACAACAAGGATTATATGTTGGCCCTCACCTACAATTGGATGATTTACTCCGGCAATGCCTACACTACTACAGAAAGCTAATCATCGTCGGCCCTAGAACCCCCATTACTGATGGTTTTGGCTCTCGTTGTTGTAAGCCGGCGGTGATCGACAGCCTTTATTTCCACCAGTTGCACACCGACGGTCACCATTGTTGATTTGATGTACCATACAATGGTGGTGACATCTTACCACCGTCGGCCTCGTGTACCATCCGACAGTTATAATATGTCTGTTGACGTCGGCCCGATATACCTTTTGACGGTGATGATGCATCCATCGACGCCGGTTCAGCGTACTATCCAACGGTGATGATGCATTCATCGCATCCCTACAGATCTAGATTTTACACCTTCTAGGGAGCCCCATCATAGGCTAAACAATGCGATGAGAGGGTTCTTGAGAAAGAGGTTTTTGAAACTTTTGCTGCCGGGACCATTTATCCTGTGCCATAGTGAGTGGGTAAGTCCTATTTAAGTTGGACCCCAAAAGGGTGGAATGACTGTTGTTAAAAATGAAAAGAATCAATTAACCCCCCCCCCAAAGAACTGTCACGCTACCCTTCATTGATGAATATCAAGATAGCGACGGTAACGGATGGGTCTCTTACCCTTGTGCGACGCTCGGATAGGTGATTGCGGCAACAGAGACGCGGCAACGATGAAGATCAAGATGGTTTCGACGGCTGTTGCAGGTTAGTTAGAGGGTGGTTGCACTTGCGATTAGGGTCGAGGAGGGGGTGTAGGCGCTAGGGCTATATAGGAGCCCCTTGGTCTGCATGCTGGCCACACCACAAGGAGAATAGGGGTGAAGGTGGAATCCGAGTCAGAGTCTAGGTTTGAGACGGAAGGAAGACGATGACCTTGACCGGTGGGTCTAGGGCGTTAGCGGCACGGAGTGTGGAACCTGCTGATCAGTGAAATGGTGGGAGATAGGGGGCCGCGATGGAGAGGTTGGCCTCCGGCCCAAGAGAAAAGAGAAGGGAAGGGCCTCGGTTCTAGTTGGGCCGCGCAAGAGAGAGAAGGGTTGCGGGCCAAAATTTAGGGAAGGAGTGAGAGATAAAATAAAATTCTTTTCTTTTTATTTTTAGAAGTTCCAAATCAATTAGCAAATGATTTTGAATTTAGATTCGAACCACTCATCACAAAATTAATACATAGCAGCATACAAGCACAATCATGCAACTACACCTTATAGTTGATTTTAAATTATCTAAGACTATTATTTTTTAAGTTTAAAAGCTCACAAAATGTATATTTAAATAAAATTTTCCTATTAAAAACATGCAATTTTTAGGTCATGCACATTTTTTAGGTTGTTACACTCAGACCTTCTCATAGCATATCCATCAATTACATAGACTTAGATCATGCATATGCTATACCAATGAGTTTCAAGTTCAAAGTAAATCGTTATGTAAAAAAATCTTATCCAAAACTCAGGAGATTTCAAGGTTAAATACTAGGTACTTGAAAGGAATTATAGCATAATAACTATTCATCACTTCTATGTTTAGAGATCATGTAGAGTTCCTATTTATTCAGCTCTTAAACAAAAATTAAAGCAAAGTAGACACACTATTTTTATTTTTTTTCATTTTTAAATCACACATTGTTACTATAAATAAACATATATACTTATTTTGTTTAGTTATTCATTTTTTTCTTGATAGAGAAACTTGAAAATAATAAAAGAAAAGGAAAAGAAATACTTAGTTCAATATAATGGGGTGCCTCTCCCCCAAGAGCTTGGTTGTTATCATAGTTCTCGATACAGCTGTCCCTTCATCAATGGTCGTGGGTCTGTTATCAAATTTCGAACTTCCACTTGTAGAATTTGGGGGATTGACTCCCCTACACTTTATCAGAAGTGTGCCCTGCTCTTAAATAGAAGGTAGAGATCAAGTGTATGGGCTCTGTTGGTGGGAATACACCAATATAACCAAAGCCTTATTTATTTTTCTCTAGCCTTAGGCACATTGACTCATGATAAGGTTGATGTTATGCACATTGTTCATTCTTACAACATGTATGATAAGATCAAAAGGATGAGCATGGATCTAACATTTGGATTGTGACAAAAAGAGTGGAATTTCTTAACCTATATATGGAAGGATTGTTCATATTTATATAATGTATCAAACTTTATACGATTATGACTATCATCTTCCAAAGATATGCAATATTTTAGCCCATTTGGTTAAAACTATGAGATCAAGAATTCTTGATCTCATAGTTTTAACCAAATGGGCTAAAATATTGCATATCTTTGGAAGATGATCAGTCATAATCGTATAAAGTTGTCGAATATGGTGCTATGAACAACTTAAGGAACAAGACATGTTGACGAGACAGGTTGGATCAAGCAAAGTTGTAACTCAAATATGCTTGTTGGAAGGTCAAATCCGCAACTATTGTCATATCTATTCCACAACTCAAGAGAATAGGGGTAATCCTACTAAATCTAGTGGTACACTAAATTAGCAGACATCAAGATCAATTTCAAAATCATTACAACAACTGTTTTCTTGGCAATAGCACCAAAAAGCTTGTTGGTATTTTAAACGCTTACAGATAAATCCGCAAACATATGGATACTATAGTAGCTTTCACCCGGGAGTATTCCAAAGTATCATATTTATTCATAGGGAAGCAATGGTTAAAGAAGTTGATAGTCCACCATCATGTATCTACTAACTAGTATAACGACTAGACTAAAGTGGGGGTGAGTGATAAATGATAAGAGTTATTGTGGCCTGGCTGGCTTGAGTCGACCGTGAATAACCATGGCGGACAAAAACAACGCCTGTCTTGGAGCCCTTACGTACAACGTTGCGCAAAATGAAATGTGTAGTAGTGATAAGCCATACTTTTTCTCTGCCAGCCAATAGTGTTTTTCTCTTATAATAAATCAGCAAATAGTATTTTCAGTCATGGCTTTTTAGACCAGAATTTCATAGTAAAATAAATGAGTAGTCTAGGTAAGCTTAGAGGACAACAATTGAGTTCAAGCTTCCTAAATACTTTTCTATTACATTGGTTCTCTATTCTAGTTTTGACTAGAGGGTATAACTAGTTCATGGGTAAATATAGAGATCACACACACTAACACTTTGGAGTAGTAGTACCTTTCCAGCTCTTGAGGGGTTGAGAAAGTGTAGATGGAGTAAGGCTGCCAAATTCTCTACGAACACCAATCCTAACTGTCACCCTTGGGGCTACCACAACTAACCATAGGATTGGACACAATCTCAGGTAACTTATAATCTAGACACCATGTTTAAATTACCGATTACTACTCTAGTCACACACTATAACTAGAGTACTAATGCAACAACTATACTATCCATACACATGGAAGGCACAAAAGTAGATATACTACACAAAACATTAACCGTGACCTTTTGAAAACATGCTTCAAGGTGGGCAAGAATTTTAATCGCCTTAGTTAATGCCTAGGATTAACCGAGGTAGTTGCTTTTTATTAACCGAGGAGGTTACAAACAACTATGTTAGTTAATCGATTTATGAAGGTGGACAACCTAAAATGCATGCCTCAGTTATTATAGATTAACCAAGATAGTTTATTATAACATAACTGACTTGATAAATCATTAACCAAGGCGGTAATCCTAATATAGCCACCTCGATAAATCAAGCCTAGCCTCCATCCGCCCACAAACATCTCCAATATATAAATGATTCGGAAAGCCCTAACTCCCTCACTCCCTTTCCTAGTCCCAGTGGCTTCTAGCTCGACGCTCTCCTTCACTTCCTTCACTCTCGTGTCCTAATGCTCTCCTCACCATCTCGTCCTAACGACTCTCCTCTTCTCATCCCGGAGCCCGACCACTCTCCTCCCGCCCATGGCACTTGGTGGCTTGGCCTCTCCCTACAACGTGCCCCTCCTCTCCTCCCTCAATAGCCTCGAGACAACGAACCCCTCCTCCCTCTCTCGTGTGGTGTTGGCAAGCAATGGTGGTGGCACGGCAGCATGGGAGTGGTAGATCCAGTGGCATCCAATCATTGGCTACACCCCTCCCCTCCTACCCTCCTAGATCTAGCATGGCACCTCTCTCTCCACTCTCTCTTGGATCCGGTGGCCGTGGGAGAGGAGGATCCTAGATCTAGTGGCATGGGCGTGGCTGAGGCGGAGGCCGTGGGTATAGCTACAGATGCGGGAGATGCAAGTGGCACGTGTGTGGCAACGTTCCTCCTCCGGCCTCACTTCCTTGTGATGGCACTACTCCTTGACATCTGCGTCAACTCTGAGGGGAGGGGGAGCCTAGATCTGGCACCATGGTGGTGGGGGAGGCTAGATATGGCACCAGGTGACTAGATCCAGTGGCAAGGATGCTCTAACTAGCTAGCAGCAGCGGTGGCTACAGCCCATGGACGAGCTCAATGGGCCCATGTATGGCTTGGCGGGTCATCCGCATGTTTTCCTTTATTTATTTTTTTATTTGATTTACCGACATGGACATCAAAACACCTTGGAAAATACCTCATTTATTGTGCCATTAGTATAAGGCATTTTGTAGGCCAGCCTCAAAAAATCTACTTTGTCCTCCTCAGTTAATGTTTTATGTAGTAGTGATTAAAGCATAAGTCTTGCAAAGGAAAGATACAATTATATACCTGATCTTTGAAGATTTCTCTAGAACCACAACATGGCTTAACTCTCCCTAACTATCATCTAGATCTAGTCTACTTGTACATCTTGAAAGCTTCGTAGAGATTTCACTCTTGTGGTGTTTTGTTCTGAATGAGAGATATGAAGTAAGGTTTCCTAGATGCCTCAATGAGGGGGTAGGGGCTGCTATATATGGGGGAGATGGAGTAGGGGCAAGGAATTGCCATGTCATGGATCAACATCATCTCCCTTGATCACCATTGGATGAACCGACTTTACACCACCTTAAAATCAAGGGTCTGGATCTTAGGAAGGTGTACGAAGCGGTGCAGGGTCAACAGGATGTGGGTTAGGTCGGACAGAATAGGGGTTGGGCTACTCAGCCCACTTCTATGGCCTTTTGGCCCAAGCTTTGGCATGGTGTCCTCTAGAACCTTCTAGACTTATCTCTTATAGTTTTCATGGGTTGAATCACTTGTTGTTGTCAGTTTGCTTGTTTGGAGTGTATGACAGTGGTCCCATGAGCTATTTCCTGAATAAATCCTCCTGCAGTCAAGAAATCACCAAAGCTCATGGAATTCATTAGTTTAAACCCCCTATACCTATGTTTGGTGATTGAATTAAATATAAATGTAGGTTATGTTGATGGTTTATAATTGGTGTTAGTGATCATCTACAACGGTCGCTTGATGGTGTCGTCTCGAATATTGTTTAGCCAATTATTAAACCATGAAGTGAGGATCTAATGTGGATGCGGCCTTCATGGCAAGGCCATAGTTGATCAGCCCAATATCTGATCAATGTTATACATGTCGATGCTAAGAGCATGGAACTTCCAAGGAGATGCAGCTGATTGGATCATCCGAATGCAGGAGGTCCACACTACTACAGAAATATTTAACCGTGGCGGGCAAAACAGGTTAACCGTGGTGGGCAAGGCAACCGCCACGGATCAAAGGCCACGGTTAATTGTTGCCTTAACCGTGGCGGTTGCCCAACCACCACGGTTAATATGTTAACCGAGGTGGCCACTGTTATGTAACCGCTTTGGTTAATAACATTAATGGAGGCGGCTGTTTTAAAGCAACCGCTTCTATTATGTAACCGCTTTGGTTAATAACATTAACGGAGGTGGCTGTTTTAAAGCAACCACTTGCGTTAATAATTGGATCTAGATCTAGATGTAGCAAAACCACCTATATAATGCAAAAGAGAGAGAATGAGAGTTACAAAGTAAGAAATCCACCTCTTGCAGTGCCCCCCTTCACCAAATAAAAGGGCAAAACGTTTTCCCCTCTAAGATATCAAATATTAGGATTTTGAGGTCAAAACCCTAATAAATGGAGAAGGAGCCACAGGGAAGAATAAGAAGGGGCCGGGCTGCTGCTTTTATATGCACAGCCTTAACCGTGGCGGGCAATTTAAAGCAACCGCCATGGTTAATCACTTATTAACCGTGGCGGTGGCAGTGAAAGCAACCGCCACGGTTAATGTATTAACCGTGACACTTACCTTAAGCCGCCTGCCATGGTTAAAAGATTAATCGAGACGGTCTCTCTAAAGCAACCGCCATGGTTAACACATTAACCGTGACGGTTTGCTTAGGCCAATCGCCACGATTAATGAAGGATTAACCGTGGCGGTTTCCTTACAGTGACCGCCATGGTTAAAGTATTATCCGTGACAGTTGCCCGGCTGGAAGCCCAGCCTAGGTTAACCGAGGCGGGCTGCCAGCCGGCCGCCTCCATGGCCCAAACCAAAATGTCTCCCAAAAAGTTTTTTGTAGTAGTGCCAACTAAGTCATAGGAGTCATCCTTGGCAGTGAGTGGCATGGATCATCAAGGTTCCTAGAGTTCCTACCATCTTGAGGGTCGTCGCCCTCGTCATCGGAGTCGTAAACTTTCTTGGTGTTACTGTCACCTCCACTACCTCTATGGCCTCCACTGCCTTGGCCATGCTTGCCACCATTATAGTTATATATAGTCGCCCCCATCTACCACCACTAATTGGTTGTTAGGAAGGGCTCTAGTAGTGCTCGAGAGGCTAGCATGCATACCTGTTGGCTCAAGGTGGTTGCTGAGCCCCTTAGTATCAAGGTGCTTGGCTGCACATAGTAGACGCATGGCCGGGTGCTAGGATGTAATCGGTTGTGGCTGCCATTAGCTCTTGAATTCTTTGGGTTGTCGAGTGTCCTTCCTCAATCAATGATTGTGGTATGGCTGCTGCTTTATGCATTGCCTTAGCTAGGTTATGCTCGGCTTTAGAGAATGGTGTGGTTGCTAGTAGGATATGATTGTGAACCTGATGGTCATGGGCTGCGTTTTGTTCCTAGAGTTAACACCATAGTTTTTGGTTCTCCTCTATCAACATATCATTGTGGTCGAGTAGGTGCTCCCAAGCCTCCTGGATAGTCTCATAAGGCACCGCGTAGTCAAAGTTGAAGTGATTGTGAGGAGAGTGTTTGGGGGTTTGCTACCTGCTTCCCCATGACCATCCAATGCGCTGAGGTATGTTGGTATTTCTTAATGCATAAAGAAATAATCCGCAAGTGCATAGATTTACCATTGTAGCATTTCACCTAGAAGTATTCAGGGTCTTGTATTTTCCACAAGGAATGGCAGTATTCTTTTAGCTAGTTCATCGAAGGACAACACAAGGGTAGAATTGGTAAGGGTTGAGATGGATTCGTATGGTTATAGGGCTATTAATAGATAAACTCTACTCACTCAGTTTGGGCACAGGAGAACACTAGGTCTGCCAAGCATTGCTAACCTGTAGCTTTACATCATACCCGGACATGGGGGGATTACGAGGGACGGATAGGGCTGCCACCACCTGCCGCATACCCCTCAATCCACTAATACAAAAAAGATTTTACATGGTAGTTTTCAAAGGGAATCAAAGGTGGGAGGACAATTAAACCGTCTCTCTTAATGCCTAGGGTTAACCGAGGCGGTTGTTTTTTATTAACCGAGGTAGTCATAAAAAATCAGCTCACCAAATCGATTTAACAAGGAGGTTGTCTTAAAATAACCACCTCCAAAAAAGAATTATTTTCTGAGATGGTCACATTATAACAACCATCTCCATAAATGTATTTTTGGAGGAGGGCACCATATAAGGCACACCTCCAAATAATACCGAGGCCCAAACAAACCAAGAATACCCATACCAAGGTTCCATATATATAGTTGAGTTAGGGTTTGGGGGCTTCACATCCCCCATACACTCTCTCTCTTCTCTGACCCGGTGCCTCTATCTTCTAACTCTCTTCTCTGAGTTATGGTTTGGGCGTCATCAGCCTCTCTCTCCTCTACTATTTTTGTCGGCGAGGCCTCGCGGTGGCTTGGCGCCCACGTGCTCCCTATCGTGTTGCCCGTGTGTGCCTAGGGGCAGGCCACATCCTCCCGGCAATGGCGTGTTGGTTGGGTGTGGGATTATTGTGGCTGGTGGCTAGATTCAGTGGCGTGGTGGTTGGATCCGGCCTCCCTATGGTGGATCCGACTTGATCGGGCTGCGGTGCGAGTGTGGGGCCTCCTCCGAGCACCTCCACTGGTGCTCCCCTCATCTGAGATCCTCCACCAATGCTCCCCTCCTCTGACCTCCTCCACCGGTGCTCCACTTCCCTGAGCTGCTCCACCAGCATGGTGGACCAGCGGTGCCCCTCCTCCCTATGCCCATCTCACCTCTAGCTACAGATCTGCAGCGGCAGTCCTACTTCAGTTGTAGATCCGGTGGTGGTGAGCCACCCCTGAGCTTCTCCATCGATGACATCATGTGAGGCAGGTGGCAGCACCCCTTCCTCCACCTCTTCTCCATGTGTGGCGGCCGCGCTCGGGCAACATTATGGGCACTCTGAGGGTAGCAGTGGATGTGCTTGACTTTGGGCCCTAGATGGGCTCATGGGTGGGCCTCAGAAAAGCACTGATTTACTATGACCATAGTCGTGAGGTGGACCAGAAAACCACCCTAGAAAAGTAGTTTTTCTTGCCTCCATAAAATTGTTGTAGTGATCGTAAAGTATGAGGCAAACAAAGGTAGCCTCCATCCACATATATATATATACATGCCAAATGTGGATGGGAGCATTATGCTAGAGTTTATTCGATTCATAAGTCTTAACTAAATTCTCATATAATTTACACGTGTTACTTGAGCTACCACTCTAAAGGCTAATATACCCTCTATATAACACATGTCTCCTTTAAAACAATGCAAATGATGTATGGTTTATTGAGTAAATTTCAACAAGAATCTTGATCATATCATACTCACATACTCATATCCGTTATCAATAGCTACAATTGTTGCAATTGTTTTGTAGTATACTTATATACAAAATGTGATGCAGGGATCAGTTGAGAGGTGTTTCGCCACTCAAATCGTAATTAACAATGACAGATTGTGATATGGGGTGATAGTTCAAAGTTACCTAAAGAATGCAATAAGTATAAAGTTTGAGTATGTAAGAGCATGTTGAAGAGCGTCAAAGAGGAGAGGCCAAAAATTATAGTTATGGGTGGTTGCAAAAAGTATTCTTTGCAAAAAATGTATTTGCTCCCAATAACCAATTTTTGGGTGGTAAGAAAAAATATTTGGCACCCAAAGAAGAACAAGCTCAAATTTGATGAGACATGACACTGGTTTTGAATAATGGCTAAAAAATATGGTAATTTTAATTTAAGCTATTGTAGGCAAGGTGTTTTTCCATAAAAATCCAAAATCAATTGTTGGCTATGGTATTTTCGGTACTCTTGAAGATGCTCGATCCATAAGAAAACTGGACAAAAGAAAGTGTTCGGGTGATACCAAAATCCAGTTAAAGTCATTGGTAAGAAATGGTGCTCCTAAACAATTGATGGTGCCCTCTTTTGTCCCTACAAAGTCCAAAGTACAACCTCCCTCTAAACTAAACTTTTGCACATGACCGCTGGCATGTATCATGTATTTGATGTCATAGTGAGACTAATTGGATCGAAACACCATCACTTCAAATACACATGGGATGCCACGTGTGGGAAAGGAGAACTAGGGGACCATGTGTGGAAAACCAAAATTTTCCATTTTGTGAATTTGTTAAAATGTGAAACGGACTACATCATTGCGTTCCTCACATCAAGATGATCAAAAAACATATATAGAATATCTAATTCAGAGTCCAAATGAAGGAGTTATGCCCTCGAGAAGATGCTCTATTGTTAAGAGTTCTAGCGAGTCGAGAGTTCTCGCTTGAGTCAGAAGTTCTGGCAGACCTAATAAGACCTGTTCGGATCTAGCCTTCTGATCCGAATTGTTCGAAACTCATGGAAAACATGGAAAATAAGACTTGGAGAGCTTTCCTACTGGGATAAGACCACCCCCATATATATATATGAGAGGATCATGGCCGATTAGGTTCTCACCTATCCAATTGACAGAAAAACACAACAAATCAATCTACTACCTCTATTTTATGTTCTCTTCCTCTCTACTTCTCCTCATTCTTCATTGTCACTGCATGGATGGTGGATCGATGATGATGAAGCTCTAGAGTGGCCAAGCTGGCTAGAACAATCCATAGCCGTTGTATGCCCTAACGGGGTCCCTCCTAGGCGTGTAGGGTTTTGGGTCTCAAGAGACCTTGACGGTGTGTCTTGCGTATCATGATCCCGGCGAGGCTCCTCCGATGATGTGTATTGTGTATCACGCTCATCGCTAGAGGCACAAGGTTTAGGTGTGGACATCCTGTAAGCGTCGGCCCATCTAAAAAATCAGCTAGGCCCTACATTGAGCAATCTAGCTCCTTATTGAGTGTGTGACCCAGCTTAGCGTCAACACACTTTTTGGTGACTTCACTCAGAAGATTGGTTCGGCTATCTCATATAGGTGATTTTTCTAACCTGGCCTATTCATTGGTTCTAATCTATCTTTCTTGTGTTTATCATCACTGTTGCATCTGGCCCAAAAGGCTGATAGCATCTGGTCTTGATCCCCTTTTCATCAAGATGTGAAACAATGGTCGCAATGGTGAGTTCACCGATCCAATGGTTAGGGGAGCATCGTCAAGTCTACAACCATAGCTAAGGTAAAGGCACATGTGTCTACTGAAGATTGTCCTCTTTCTCATGCTATGCATAAGATTATGTACAAATTTGATGAATTAGAGGAAAGGATATTGGTGCTCCTAATGTTACTTTACCTCATGCTGCATATATTAGTGAATCGGCCTCGACTTTTAGTCAACCTCAATATGAGAGGCTGTTTCACTATGATCTTGATCAACATGGCACGTTTGATTTTGATAGCCAATCTGAATTGGCCTCTTCGGCACCTGAAACTGATAAGGACAATTCTAGAGGGTTAGTGCTAAACTTGCTGCTGAGAAGCCATTTATTTTGATCAACATGGCAGGGTGATTTTAAAGTGTCAATCCAAATTGGCCTCTTTGGCGTTAGAAACTGATAGGGCCAATTTAGGAGAAGCTAGCACTATACCTCCTAGCATGTTGTTGTCTTATTGCTATTTTCATCAAAATTGGAAGCTTGTTTTTAGGAAGGAACCCGTATTGGTCCCTTTGGCGCTTGAAACTGATAAGACCAATTCAAGAGGGGCTAACATTGTTCTTCCTACTGCTACATACACACCCAATTGGGTTTGCACTTCTCAAACCGATGATAGGATAGCAGCAACACATGTTTCATTGCCTCATATTACGGTGTTATTCGACTCTCCAAAGTTGTCAAGCATGGCTCTAGTGCCTGAGGTTTCATGTGAGACCTCCCAAACCAATTCACAAAAATTTATTAATATGTTTTGGAAATCAAAAGTGACTGAATTGGACATGCAAGCTATGCATGATAGAGATGCACATCATTCACCTTGCTATAAAACACTTTCCATGGCTAAAACTTTGGAAATAAATAATCCAGCCATCATGATATGACTAGAGGAAGCCAATTCCACTTTTGGAAAGAATGTGATACTCAGCAAGCCTAGAGAATCTATGAAGGGAAAGAAAGTCCTAGATCACGAGGTGATGCTAGAAAGGTCCAATGGTAATTGGGAGAATATCAGGATCACTATCAAACC
The DNA here is from genome assembly GCF_000003195.3 of Sorghum bicolor. NCBI lineage: Eukaryota > Viridiplantae > Streptophyta > Magnoliopsida > Poales > Poaceae > Sorghum > Sorghum bicolor. The sequence goes on from NC_012874.2 coordinate 63,616,778, forward strand.
CCAAACTCCCATGGACAAGCAAAAATTAGCCACTAACACCATTGTTCAGAAAGGGTTAGGTAGCCCAACTTTAAAAGTCGACCAAATTGATTTTAATGTTGATGGACAGAAAAAATTGGCAAGATTGATTTCTCAAATTGGCCAAGCTAGTTGCAAACAAAATTGTAGCACACATATGAATATGGATTATTGATTCCTTACCCATTAATATGTCAAAATCCTCACAGATGGAGGACGTGTGCTAGTGTAACTCACAATGAGTAGTGGTGTTTCCCTCATAGTCGACTGAGCTACGACCAATCGAACTTCAACAAGGAAGAACCGATTAAGCCAGTTTTGCATAGACATGCTAATCAAGTACAACCAAAGGGTCAAGCATTAGCAAAGAAAGCTTATATGTTGAGAGACAAGAAAGTACTCATTAATCCCACAAGAAAGGCCGATGAGCAAATAGTCAACAAAATCAGCTCTATAGGTGCTCCAATCAAAGAAAGTGAAGGATCGATTATCATTGATGATTTGGACCAATCTAATGTGGAGAAGATATCATGGGTGCTGATGTTAATAATCATGAAGCTCGGATTAGCACATCGGGTCTTTAGAACTTCCAACGAACAAGGTGCCATGCAGATTCATTAAGAATGCAAAAGCATAAACTCTAGCATGCTCGCTGCAAAAGGTTCAAGGAATAAGGGTAAACAAAGATGGGAAAGCAAATCTTCAACAAGGATCCAATTTTCCCACAATCAAGCAAGAAAGAGCCAGCTGCCTGCTCAATGTCTGTTGAGCTGACTCCTAAGTCGGCTAAGCTGATTCCCCACTCAGCTAAGGCGACTCCTAATTTGACTAAGCCAACTCCTGAGTCAAATGAGCTAACTCCCGCTATACATATTGCCTTGGCAAACCCTAAATCGGCTAAGCCAACTTTCTTAGGCCCGGGTGCCTCTAGGGTATCTCTAGTTGATTCAACTCCCGCTTTTATGGACCTAGTCCCTGCTAGTGTTGAGAAGCTTTCCGGTGGTCAAGCTACTTTTCGTAAGCCAACAGATCACGTGAATCCCCTCAAGCCACTACATGTGAAGAGCTTCATTAATGGCAAACCAGTCAATAACATGTTGGTGGGTAGTGGAGCCAGAGTGAATCTAATGCCATATTCGCTTTATAAGAAGCCTGGCAGATCTGATGAGGAGTTAACTAAAACAAAGAGGATAGTTGAAGGTATTGGAACAGGAAAACCTATTCCAGCCAAGGGATTTTCTTTGATGAAGCTCACTATTGGGAGCAAAACACTAGCCACTATCTTCTTCATTGTTGTAGAGGTGCAAGGAAGCTACAGTTTGATTCTTGGGTGTGAATGGATTCATATCAATCTATGTGTGCCTTCTAGCTTGCATCGATTCCTCATTCAATGGGTGGATGATGAAGTTGAGATCATCCATGCAGACACATCGCCTTATACTATAGCCAATGCCCCTTTGCTTGGGGGCATGATGATATTATTTGTTTGTCAGGGAGAGATCTTACTAGTTTTTGAGTCAATAAAGGAAGCTTTGTTCTCATTTCTATAGAGCCAATTAAGGATTGGCTCCACATCATCATGTAGTATTAATTCTGTTTGGACGGGAGATTATGTCGACCAACCCATGTGATGAGTAGGTTGGCATTGGGTTTGCATTAGACCACGGTATGTATGTTTGCCAAGGAGGTGTATTAGTGTTGTGTTGACTCAATAAGACAAAGCTCGAGTTAACAAAGCATACAACAAAAAGGTCAAGATCAAATCCTCCCAAAGTGGGAGTGTTAGTGTGGAAAATCATACTTCCTATTGGGTCAAAGAGCAATCAGTTTGACAAGTGGTCACCAAATTGGGAAGGTCCTTATAAAGTAATTAGAGTCATACATGGTTATTCTGATGCTAGGGACCTTGCAAGGTGAACGTCTCAAAGTAGCATTCAACGGGGGTACTTGAAAAGTATTTTCCAAGTGTTTGGCAAGAAGCCTAAGTTATCTCCAAACAATGGTCAATACATGTATCACCCTTAGAACAAAAAATGGCCGATGTATAGATCATCCTTAGTCGCTAAGCAACCGATGAGATGGGTATCGTTGCTATTTAGTTTTGTTTGATTATGCATCATTCACCTGATAACAAGGGGCATATGTTGACAACCAAAATTTTCTGTTTTGTGAAGTTGTCAAAATGTGAAACAGACTTCACCATTGCTTTCCACTCATCAAGACGATTAAAAAACAGATATGGAACATGTAATTTAGGGTCCAGATGAAGAAGTTATGCCCCTTAGAAGATGATTTATTATCGGGAGTTCTGCCCCAAGATGGAAATTCTAGCACGAGTCGGGAGTTCCGACCCGAACCAGAACTTCCAGCAAACCTAATAAAAAGACCTATTTGGATCTGGCCTTCTGGATTCCGATCTGAACTATTTCAAACTCATGGGAAACTTGGAGAGGTTTCTTACTGGGATAAGACCACCCCCTTTATATATATGAGAGGATCATGGCCGATTAAGTTCTTGTCTATCCAATCAACACAACACAACACATCAATCAACTACCTCTCTTTTATCTTCTCTTCCCCTCTACTTCTTGTTCTTTGTCTGCGCTGCATGGACGGTGGATTGACGACGGCGAAGCTCTAGAGTGGCCAAACCAGTTAGAGCAGCCTATAGCCTTTGCACGCCCTGACGGGGTCTCTCCCAGGCGTGTGGGGTTACATGTCTTAAGAGACCTTGCTGGTGTGTCTTGCGTATCGTGCTCCCGGGGAGGCTCCTCCGATGATGTGTCTTGCGTATTGCACTCATCACTGGAGGCACAAGATTCAGGTGTGGTCATCCCATAGGTGCCAGCCAATATAAAAATCGACTAGGCCCTAATTGAGTGATCTATAGATGCCTCAAGGTGGCTAGCAGCCAACTGTGGCAAGATGGGGGCAACTATAGCCGACCATCATTGGCCATGACTGGCAAGCACCCCTGTTAGGCACCACCGAGGCATGGTAGATGCAACGGCCGACTAGGACTAGTCGTTCGCTTAGCCATAGAGAAGAAGGCAGACCAAGCGTGTGTGAAAGGATCAAGATGCCCAAGAGGGGGGTGAATTGGGCTTCTCTAAAAATTTAAGCAACCTATAAGCTCCAATTCAACCCTTTGTGCCTAGTGTGACTTAGAGAGCTACCGAATAAAAGTTTTGCAACCTAGTTCCAATCCTATTCTAGCATGGCAATTCTAAGAATGTAAAAGCTCAAAGTAAATGCTAGAAAGTAAAGGAGTAGTGGAAGAAAATGCTCGGTGATGTTTTGCCGAGGTATCGGAGAGTCGCCACTCTCCACTAGTCCTCGTTGGAGCACCCGCGCAAGGGTCTTGCTCCCCCTTGGTCCGCGCAAGGACCAAGTGCTCTCTACGGGCTGATTCTTCGACACTCCGTCGCGGTGAATCGCCCAAAACCGCTCACAAGCTTGACACGAGCCACCCACAAGAACTCCGGGTGATCTTCGTGCCTCCAATCACCACCGAACCGTCTAGGTGATGGCGATCACCAAGAGTAACAAGCAAAGAACTCTCACTTGACCCAAACAAGGCACTAGAGAGTGGTGGATGCACACTTGACTCTTGGAACTCACTAGAGGAGGATTCTCTCAAGAATTCACTCAAATCTCAATCCTCTCTAGGCTCTTTGCAACTCTCTTGCTCCACAACAAGTTTCTCTGAGGTTCAAATGGGCAAGAGAGATCTCATGGACGAGGTGGAGGAGTATAAATACTATCCACGAAGTCCAAAGGTCGGCCAACCGTTTTCCACTAAAAACGGGGTCACCGGACGCACATTATGTTGCACCGGACGCACTGCACCGAGCGTCCGGTGCTTCATAACAGCTACCTGCTCTTATCTCTGACAGGTCACCGGACGCTAACTCTCAGCGTCCGGTGCATCGTCCGGTGCTCGGGGAAACTTTACATGCTCCCTGCGCATGGGACCGGACGCTACCCGGTGCGTCCGGTGCTCAGGGGAACTTTGCAAGCTCCCTGGGTAAGGGACCGGACGCTACCCGGTGCGTCCGGTGCTAGCGTCCGGTGCCTAACCCTAAGCACGGCACTGTTCTAACGGCTAAGGACCTCACCGGACGAACTCACAGAGCGTCCGGTGCAGCGTCCGGTGCCCCTTTGGGCACCCAAACCTCGTCGAAACGCGATCGCTCCAAAACGAAGTTGAATCCTCTCGATCTAAGGACTAACTCTGAGCTGCCTAGTGCTAGGTTTACCAAGTGTGCACCACACATAAACCTAAAGCCTTGCCTAAGTCAAGCTACTAGATCAAAGCCCCTCTTAATAGTACGGTCAAAGGAAAACAAAGTTCTAAACTACTCTAAGTGCCCTTCTTCACCATATGGCACTTAGACCTAGTCTAGTCTTGATGATGTCCATCCATCCTTTGAAAACCGAAACGATTTCCACTATTAAGTAGGCATGTATGTCCCTGTCCATCGGGTACCTATATACCATGACCTTACCTATGACTTTGCCTCTGCAAAACACATGTTAGTCATAGTAATCAATAATGTCATTAATCACCGAAATCACTAGGGGCCTAGATGCTCTTTCAATCTCCCCCTTTTTGGTGATTGATGACAACCTCGAGTATGAAAAGAGTTGAGGTTTTCAAAGTGACTTGGTTTCAATAAGCATATTACAATAAGAATAAAAGGATTAGTAATGCTTATATCAACCAAGTCCAATACCCTGCATCCAAATATGTGAGTGGTATACGACAGGATATAAACACTAGGCTCATAAGTACATCGGAGTAGAAACGCGGAAGCAAAAGGTAATATGAGCCAAAACACATGACATTAAGATATCCCATAAAGCACAAATCATGTCTCACAACCATAGTATCTCACACAAGTGCAATGCATAAAAGTAAACGTGATGCATGATAAAGTAGCACACATAAAGAGTATCTCAAAAGAATAAACTCCCTCTCTAGACTCCCTCTCTAGCTTCCCCTAAGAATAAGCTCCCTCTCTAGCTCCCCCTAACTCCCTAACTCTCTCATACGCACTCTCTCCCCCTTTGGCATCAAGTGCCAAAAACCTAAGAAGACGGTGGAGGAGGCGGAGCAGTAGAGTCCCTCGGTGCGGCCACGAAGCGAGCTGCATCATCTGAAGTGTCGGCCGTCGAGGCAGAGGAAGTGGAGTGACCCTCTGAAGCTGCAGGTGCTGGAGAAGCGGTCCGGGTCTGCTCTGGCGCTGTCACAGGCTGTGCTGGCTGCTCAAGTCCGGCTGACGAAGCTGGCACGGACTCGGTCGCTGTAGCTGTCGTCTCTGGAACGGTAGTAGACACTCCAAGCTGCTCGGACGACGCTACGGACGACGACAGAAGCTCTGTAGTGGTAACTGGCGCCGTAAAGACTGCAGGAGCCTGCAGAGGAGGAGGCGTAGGGTCACCAGTCAGAGCACTGTAGGTGAAGCTGAGGTGCGGATCTGTCTGCGAGTCCCACACAAGCTGTGACGCTGAAGCTGACTGAGGGGTGAAGCCTGAGCAGAGAGGGGTAAACTGCGGTACCTGCTCAAAGCCTGAAGAGATAGCACCCTGAGAGACCTGGTGCTGTGGCGTCGAAAACGGCTGACTCTGAGCTGGTAGCTGGAGCGGCTGCTGTGACGGGCTCTGAGTCTGGGGCGCAGGAGTTGGGGGCCTGACGGACAACGTGCCTGGGAGCGGTATCTGCGGTAGCTGAATCCCGGAGGCGGCCATGAGAGCGGCCATCATCGCTGTCTGCTGGGCCTGGAAAGCAAGCTGCTGCTCCTGAAAGGTGAGAAGCTGACGCTGGAGCTCATCCTACCTGGCCTGCATGGCTGCATTGATGGCAGCCTGATCCCTGTCGCGCCTCGCCTGCTCCTCAGCTGCACGGCGCTGATCTGCCCTCATCCCCTCTAGTATAGCAAGCAGGGCGGGGTCTGAAGCACTCGAAGAACCGCCTGCCTCGTGGTCGTGTGCTCTAGGAGGGAGATCTGTCACTGGCGGCTGATAGTCGTCATCTGAGCTGTCTGAGGCGAAGTCAAACTCTCCCTCAGCCTCTGCATCGGCGAAAGCCCCAATGGCTATGTCCTGCTGCTCCTCTGTCTCTGCAACAGCTGCTGTACTGCGGGTGCCCCTAGGAGAAGACGGGGGCACCGGTCCACGTGGAGCACGAGGAGGAGGGGCACCGCGAAGGTCGTGGTGCGCTCTCAACATCTGCCGGGGGTCGTAGTGGGGGAAGACGGTGTCCGACTCTGTCAACTCCCTCTGCAAGTGAGCTGGCAGGGGCAGTGGCCTAGCACGAAGTATAAGCAGGGTGATCCAATGTGCGTAGGGCAACTGACGCCGGCCCCTGAAGCTCTCTGAGATGGTGTCCTCTATCTCTGAGACAATCAGATCCCACAAGTCAAACTCTGTCTGGGAGATGAGGTGAGCGACTAACCACTGCTGGATGCGAGTGAAACCGTCTCTGTAGCCTGTCCTGGGGAGAAGGGTCTTCCTCAACACAAAGTCAAGGATCCTGGCTGGGCGTGTCAAGTCTCCCACTGTCCTGCTGGAGCCCTCCCCAAAAGGTGCACGGAAGCATGGAGCCACGAAGTCAACCGGTGGTATCTCGCCACCATGAGGACGACGAGGGGGATCCACGTTCCCGTAGCACAGCTGGTGAATCCTGGTGGGAGAGGCTCGCAGTCCAAGCACCTGTCTAGCCAACTGTGCGGTCACTCTGTAGTCGGTCCCTGCCAGTGCGTAGTGGATATAGCTGTGATCTGGAGAAATCCACACTGACGCATAGAACTCTCTGACCCACTGCTCACAATAAGTACCGGGGAGCGCTAGCAGCTCTGGGAGTCCGTGGAGGTAAGTGAAATACTGACGAATATCTGCCCCGACCACGTTCCCGAGTATCTCTAGGTCAATCACCCTGTGCTCCCTGAACTGAGACTGAGAGCGAACCAATGCCTCGTGAATGTCCTCCTGGACGACGGTGTAGAAGCGGGCACCGGCTCTAGGATCCCTGGCAGCTGGAAACCAAGACGGAAACGGAACGAACCGCAGCTGCTGGATCTCTCTGGCTCACACAAGGGTGAGATCCCGGTGGATCCTGACTGGCCTCTGGCGGGAAGCTGGAGTGCCTCTAGCCGGAGTGGCACGAGCTGTGGAGTTGGACTGATCCTGCGTACCAGTCCGGGGAGTAGCCTGAGTACGAGCACGAGTCGACCTCCACAGTGGCTGCCCCTGCTCCTGTCCCTCTGCTGGACCCTCTGCCTGGGTCTCTGTCTCTGTGTCCGGACCCTCCTGAGCCGGATCCCGAACCACAAGCCTAACCCTCTGACCTCCAATCGTCACGGTGCCTGGAGGGGATCCATGGAAAGCCTCTGCCTCAAGCACTGCACGCCTCTGACGTGGCGTAAGATCATCCCCAATCCTCAAAGCACCTGCTCGACCACCTCTCTTTGCGGCCTCTGCTGCTGCTGCCACTGCCTCTGCGACCTCTGCATCTCTGTCACTGGCCTTGCGCTTCTTGGTGGCCAGCTTCTTTCCTTTGCCTTTCTCTGCTGCTGAGAAGCGATGGGGAGGATCACCTCCACCATCACCACCTGAGGCACCTCCAGTGCCGGCTGTTGGACCGCTAACATTCTTGGTACGAGCCATAGCAAGTCAAGCGTCCGACGAACAACTGACTAGCAAGGGGAACAATGCACTGCAGAGAAATTGACAAGATAAGATCTATATAAGCAATCATATCGACTAGAGATGAGACGATCCTATAGATTCCAAGAACAGATAAGATATGGACGCGAATGACTTACGATTCACGGACGAGACGGTTCCGAAAGAGATTTGTCGATCGAAGACCGCCGGAGACCACGAATCCTCTCCTTAAGGTGCTACAAGGATTAGATGAACAAAATCGAGATCAAAACAACTTTCTTATCCAAAGATACATGAACTCGATCACCTTGGGGGCACTGATCAAAAAGACTTACTCCAAACCCTAGCACTTCGCAGAGAAGAGAGCTCTCGCGAGGAGAGGGAAGTGGAGATGGCCTCGAAGCAGATCTGACGCGAGGAGAGGCTGAGGGCGCCGCGAATCAGCCGAGGATCAACGGCGGCGGCTGTTTCTACGGAGTTAGGGCACGGGCGGCTCGGGCGATGTCGGCGGATGAAGGAAAGATCGGCCGCTCGAACCCCCTGGGCGCGGGCTTTATGCGCCCGCCGCGGGGTCACCGGACGCTCTTTATGTGGCACCGGACGCGTCCGGTGACCACCGGACTCATGCGCAGAGAGGTTTGCAAATTGACATTGCACCGGACGATGGGCACCGGACGCTGGCTTTAGCGTCCGGTGCTTCAGGTCACGCAAGGTGAGCACCGGACACACAGCACCGGACGCTGAAGGAACACTGTTCCAGCGTCCGGTGAGTGCAGTCTGGCACACTTACGCACCGGACGCTCAGAAGCAGCGTCCGGTGCATCGTCCGGTGCTCCTCTGAGCACTTTTTCAACGAAGCACTACGCCCGACTTTTACCCAACCAAGTTCCATTTCCAAAAACACACAAATAAACACAAAATGGAACTGGTATGAGTGACATCTCTCAAAGCCTCAAATTTTCACAAATATTTAGCCATAGGCTTAGTAGTTTTTATGAAGGTAGTTCGAGAAAATCACCAAGGAGCATCGTATGGCCATAAAGCTAGGGGTTTGAATCATAATGAGCTTTGAATGCTCCCCCTATCTATGGACGAACACAGCGGATGCTCAACGAATAACCGAAAAGAAACGATCAACTAACAAGCATGCACATGACATGAGTTGTAATGCAACACTTGAAAGAAAACTAATGCTTGTCAAGTTTGATCCAAGGTTAAGCTTTTTCACACACACAAGGGGGTTATCTTAACCATGTTAGACAAGCCCTACATGCAAGTTATATTTTTAGTTTAAGTATGCATGATATGCAAAGCAAAAGTTATTTACAAGATTCAACACACAACTTTTATCTTTTGGTGAAGTTGGATAGGTCAAGCACATTAAGTTCATTTCTCAACATACAAAACCTAGCTTCATCTAGGGGTTTTGTGAAGATATCCGCCAATTGATTTTCCGTTCCCACATTCTCTAGGGATATATCATCTTTAGCAACATGATCCCTAAGGAAGTGGTGGCGGATGTCAATATGTTTTGTGCGGGTGTGTTGAACCGGGTTGTTTGCAAGTTTTACGGCACTTTCGTTGTCACACAACAAAGGTACTTTGTCTAGTACTACTCCATAGTCTAGCAAAGTTTGTTTCATGTAGAGTATTTGTGCACAACAAGCACCGGCGGCTATGTATTCCGCCTCGGCCGTTGACAAAGCAACACTATTTTGTTTCTTTGACATCCAAGAGACAAGAGATCTACCTAGGAAATGGCACCCTCCGGATGTGCTTTTTCTATCAATCCGGCACCCGGCATAATCCGAATCGGAATAGCCTACAAGTTGGAATATTGCACCTTTGGGATACCACAAGCCTAGGCAAGGTGTGTATTTTAGATACCTAAGAATTCTCTTGACCGCAATCAAGTGAGATTCCATAGGCATTGCTTGATATCTTGCACACATACACACACTAAACATTATATCGGGCCTAGATGCGATGAGGTAGAGTAGACTTCCTATCATGGAGCGATAGAGTCTTGTCAATAGGGTTACCTCCCTCATCCAAGTCGAGATGCCCATTTGATGCCATGGGAGTCTTGATTGGCTTGCAATCCATCATCTTGAACCTCTTGAGAAGATCTTGAGTGTACTTCTCTTCAGAGATGAAAACCCCTTCCTTCATTTGCTTGACTTGAAATCCAAGGAAGAAGGATAGCTCGCCAATCATGGACATCTCAAACTCCTTGGACATCAAATCACCAAATTCCTTGCAAAAATCTTCATTAGTAGAGCCAAAAATAATATCATCAACATAAACTTGGCAAATGAAGATTTCCCCATTCATTTTCTTGGTGAAGAGTGTTGTGTCAACTTTCCCAATCTTGAAGCCCTTCTCAATGAGAATGTCCCTAAGCCTCTCATACCAAGCTCTAGGAGCTTGCTTGAGACCATAGAGAGCCTTGGACAACCGGTAGACATGCTTGGGGTACCTAGGGTCTTCAAAACCGGGGGGTTGCTCAACATAGACAAGCTCATTAATATAACCATTTAAAAAGGCACTTTTCACATCCATTTGAAATAACTTGATGTTATGACTAGATGCATATGCAAGTAGGATACGGATTGCTTCAAGTCTTGCCACCGGTGCAAAGGTTTCACCGAAGTCAAGACCTTCCACTTGTGAAAAGCCTTTTGCCACAAGTCTTGCCTTGTTGCGCACCACTTTGCCTTGATCATCCTTCTTGTTCCGGAAAAACCGCTTTGTTCCAATCACTCTTGCATCTTTGGGTCGCTCTTCAAGTGTCCATACTTGGTTGCGAGTGAAGTTATTCAACTCCTCTTGCATGGCCATGATCCAATCCACATCACAAAGAGCTTCCTCTATAGTCTTTGGTTCATCTTCAAGAGACACAAAAGCGTGATGTTCAATAAATAAAGCATGTCTAGAACGAGTAGTTACACCATGTGATGGACTCCCGATGATGAGATCTTGAGAGTGATCTTGGAGGAGATGTGATGTTCTTCTCGGTGCCACTTGAGGGGTTGGTTGGGGAGCATCAACATCTTGTGCTTGTGCCACCACTTGCTCATGAGTGACTTGAGTGTCTTCATGGGCATCTCTCACATCCTTGTCTTCATCTTGTGGACCTTGTGAGGTGGATGGTGGCTCAATGACTTGCACATCATCATCATCTTCTTTAGGCTTGATGTCTCCCACGGGCATGTTCTTCATGGCATCCCTCAATGGTTCACCACCTACATCATCAAGATTATCACTTGCTCCTTGGGAGCCATTAGTTTCATCAAATTCAACATCAAATGTTTCTTCGACCATGTTTGTGGCATGGTTAAAGACCCTATATGCTTTGGACTTTGATGAGTAGCCAACCAAGTAGCCAATGTCACATCTTCTTTGGAACTTTCCCAAATGTTGGCGCTTCTTGTAGATGTAGCACTTGCACCCAAACACTCTAAAGAATGAGACATCGGGCTTCTTGCCATTTAGCAACTCATATGGTGTCTTTTCTAGGAACTTGTGAGGAAAGAGCCGGTTTGAAGCATAGCATGTCGTGTTGATTGCCTCGGCCCACATCTTCTCCGAAGTGTTATACTCATCTAGCATTGTTCTTGCCAAGGTGATCAATGTCCGGTTCTTTCTTTCTACAACCCCATTTTGTTGTGGTGTGTATGTTGAGGAGAACTCATGCTTGATTCCCACTTCACCACAATACTCTTCAATGTTGGTGTTGTCAAATTCTTTTCCATTGTCACTTCTAATTTTCTTGACCTTCACATCAAAATGATTTTGGGCATTCTTTGCAAACTTCTTGAATATTGATGCAACTTCGGCCTTGTCTTGCAAGAAGAATGTCCAAGTGTACCGGGAGAAATCATCAACTATGACCAAGCAATATTTGTTGCCTCCAAGACTAGCATATGTGGTTGGTCCAAACAAATCCATGTGAAGTAGCTCAAGCACTCTTGAAGTAGAGAGATAGGCTTTGGTTGGATGAGTGTTTGCAACTTGTTTGCCCGCTTGACATGCACTACAAAGTTTGTCCTTTTCAAATGTCACATCCTTCAAACCTCTAATCAATTCTTTCTTCATCAACTTCTTGAGCGTGCCCATTCCAACATGTGCTAACCTTCTATGCCACAACCACCCAAGTGAAGTCTTGGTGAATAAGCAAGTCTTGACATCAACTTCATTTGATGAGAAATCAACTACATATAAGTTGTTGTGCCGGAAGCCTTTGAAAATTACTTCATTGTCATCTTCCTTGGTCACAATTACTTCCTTCTTCTTGAATAGACATTCAAATCCAAGATCACAAAGTTGTCCAACCGAGAGCAAGTTGAAACTCAAAGATTGCACATAGAGCACATTGGTGATGGAGTTGTCATTTGAAATAGCAACCTTTCCTAGTCCCTTGACTTTCCCTTTTGAATTGTCACCAAATGTGATCTTCTCTTGGTTGTCAACATCTTCATCAAGAGAGGTGAACATCCGGGGATCTCCGGTCATATGTTGAGTACAACCACTATCAATTACCCAATGTGATCCACCGGTCTTGTAGTTCACCTACACACAAGAGATCAAGCTTTTGATTTAGGGACCCACATTTGCTTAGGGCCCTTGACCTTCTCTACTAGTTGCTTTGGCACCCAAATCTTCTTTGGCCTTTGCTTGTTTGGTGGCCCCATGAAGCTAACCTTGACCTTGCCACACTTGTCTTTCCTTACAATGTAATGAGCATTGAAGGCAAATGGTCTTGCATGCTTGGGCAAGGGTGGTGGTAGTGGTGCCTTACACTCATGAGCAAAGTGTCCTTCTTGACCACACTCAAAACATCTTTTTGGCTTTGGCTTGCTTGCTTGATCATGAGTGGCTAGAGACTTGATGAGCTTTGTTTGATGAGCCTTATAGCCAATCCCACTCTTGTCCATCTTCATGACGGTGTTCATGAAAAGCTCACTTTGAAGGTCCTTCCCTTTTGTGAACTTTGCTAACCCCATGGTTAGGTGTTCCTTCTCTTTCTTGAGCTTGTTGTTCTCTTGAGTTAGCTTCTTGATGACTGGGTCATTGTTGCTAGCTAACTCATCCAAGATGAATGTCTCATCTTCTTCTTGCTTGTCATACATCAAACCAAGCTTGAGATATTGATTTTCTTCTTTGAGTAACTTGTTCTCATATGCAAGTTTCTTGTCTTGATCAAGTGACTCAATCACAATGGTCTTGTGCTTGGATTGGTCTTGCAACTCTTTCTTGAGCATGACAATTTCATCCTTGAGCTTGATAGTGTCCTCATAACTCTCGGCCACTACCACTTTCTTGCCCTTGCAATCAACACATTTGCTTGTGCTCTCCACAAGTAAGTCATCACAAGATGTGGCTACATCAAGCTTAGCAACATTGTTAGTAGCAACATGTGTTTCATCAATTGCAAGTTCATAAGCAATCTCAAGGTTGTCATAGTTTGCTTTTAGAGTTGTTAGTTCTTCTTTCATTGCTCTATATCTAGTGATAAGCTCATCATGAACACTCTCAAGTTTATCATGTTTTTCTTTGAGCTCTTTTAGAGAGAGTTTGAGCTCCTTGAGCTTAGTGGTCATGATCTCATTTTGTTCTCTAAGCTCATCACTAGAGTTAAGCTTTGCTAGAAGTGTATCATTTTCAAGTTCAAGCTTTTCATTTTCACTTCTAGTCTTTCTTATGACTTTTGTGTATTTGTTTAGCAATTTTACAAGTTCATCATAAGAAGGTGATTCATATTCACTATCACTTTCACTACTCTCATCCTCACTTTGTACCTTCCGGTCACCTTTGGCCATAAGGCATAGGTGTGTAGAGGATGTAGATGATGGTGAAGATGATGGTGATGGAGCATCAATGGCTATAGCGGCAACCTTCTCATCATCACTTTCATTGCCGGAGGAGTCACCACTTGAGCTTTCAATGTCGGTGAGCCAATCACCAACAATATAAGCCTTGCCATTTTTCTTCTTGTAGTGCTCCTTCTTCTTGCCACCTTTCTTCTTGTATTGCTTCTTGTCATTTTTCTCATCATCACTTGAGTCATCTTGCTCTTTGTTCTTCTTTTTGTACTTGTCCTTCTTGGGCTTTGGACATTGATGAGCAAGATGACCAAGCTCACCACAATTGTAGCAGTCCATCTCGGAGATGGGCTTCCTCTTGCTACTTGTGAAGAACTTCTTCTTCTTGGAGTCAAAGTTGACTCCATTCTTGTTGAGCTTCTTCAACATTTTTGTGGTTCTTCTCACCAAGAGGGCAATGGATGCATCATCATCACTTGAAGTTGATGACTCAACTTCAATCTTCTTGGCCTTGCTCTTGTGAGAAGCCTTGAGAGCCAAGTCCTTCTTTTCTTTCTTGGCCGACGAGGAGCCATCTTGAGGGTTCATGTGCATGTACATCTCATGAGCATTGATCTTCCCCAATATGGTGGTTGGTGTATCGGTGGAAAGATCGCCTTGATGAAGCACGGTTACTATGTGCCCATATTTCTCAATGGGAAGCACACATAGTATCTTCCTTGCTACATCCGCCGTACTCATTTGTGTAAGCCCAAGTCCATTTAGCTCCTCTACAATGACATTCAAGCGAGAATACATTTCATTAGCATTTTCTTTAGGAAGCATTTCAAATGTATTAAGCTTGTTCATCACTAGGTGATAGCGTTCCTCGCGTTCACTCTTAGTTCCCTCATGGAGCACACAAAGTTCCTTCCAAAGTTCATTGGCAGTTTTGTGGCTCCGAACACGGTTGAACACCTCTTTGCAAAGACCTCTAAAGATGTGGTTTTTGGCCTTTGCATTCCACTTCTCGTTTTCTTGCTCTTGTGGAGTAAGAGCGGTGGCTCTTTCCGGAGGGGCAAACCCTTCGGTCGCGGCTTTTAGGCACTTTACATCGCATGCCTCAAGGTATGACTCCATCCGTATTTTCCAATACGGGAAGTCATCCCCATCGAACATGGGTGGCGGTCCATCCCCGTTAGACATCTTTCTCTAGGCGGTGAAGCCTAAATAATGAGCACTAGGCTCCGATACCAATTGAAAGGATCAAGATGCCCAAGAGGGGGGGGTGAATTGGGCTTCTCTAAAAATTTAAGCAACCTATAAGCTCCAATTCAACCCTTTGTGCCTAGTGTGACTTAGAGAGCTACCGGATAAAAGTTTTGCAACCTAGTTCCAATCCTATTCTAGCATGGCAATTCTAAGAATGTAAAAGCTCAAAGTAAATGCTAGAAAGTAAAGGAGTAGTGGAAGAAAATGCTCGGCGATGTTTTGCCGAGGTATCGGAGAGTCGCCACTCTCCACTAGTCCTCGTTGGAGCACCCGCGCAAGGGTCTTGCTCCCCCTTGGTCCGCGCAAGGACCAAGAGCTCTCTACGGGCTGATTCTTCGACACTCCGTCGCGGTGAATCGCCCAAAACCGCTCACAAGCTTGACACGAGCCACCCACAAGAACTCCGGGTGATCTTCGTGCCTCCAATCACCACCGAACCGTCTAGGTGATGGCGATCACCAAGAGTAACAAGCAAAGAACTCTCACTTGACCCAAACAAGGCACTAGAGAGTGGTGGATGCACACTTGACTCTTGGAACTCACTAGAGGAGGATTCTCTCAAGAATTCACTCAAATCTCAATCCTCTCTAGGCTCTTTGCAACTCTCTTGCTCCACAACAAGTTTCTCTGAGGTTCAAATGGGCAAGAGAGATCTCATGGACGAGGTGGAGGAGTATAAATACTATCCACGAAGTCCAAAGGTCGGCCAACCGTTTTCCACTGAAAACGGGGTCACCGGACGCACATTATGTTGCACCGGACGCACTGCACCGAGCGTCCGGTGCTTCATAACAGCTACCTGCTCTTATCTCTGACAGGTCACCGGATGCTAACTCTCAGCGTCCGGTGCACCGTCCGGTGCTCGGGGAAACTTTACATGCTCCCTGCGCATGGGACCGGACGCTACCCGGTGCGTCCGGTGCTAGCGTCCGGTGCTCAGGGGAACTTTGCAAGCTCCCTGGGTAAGGGACCGGACGCTACCCGGTGAGTCCGGTGCTAGCGTCCGGTGCCTAACCCTAAGCACGGCACTGTTCTAACGGCTAAGGACCTCACCGGACGAACTCACACAGCGTCCGGTGCAGCGTCCGGTGCCCCTTTGGGCACCCAAACCTCGTCGAAACGCGATCGCTCCAAAACGAAGTTGAATCCTCTCGATCTAAGGACTAACTCTGAGCTGCCTAGTGCTAGGTTTACCAAGTGTGCACCACACATAAACCTAAAGCCTTGCCTAAGTCAAGCTACTAGATCAAAGCCCCTCTTAATAGTACGGTCAAAGGAAAACAAAGTTCTAAACTACTCTAAGTGCCCTTCTTCACCATATGGCACTTAGACCTAGTCTAGTCTTGATGATGTCCATCCATCCTTTGAAAACCGAAACGATTTCCACTATTAAGTAGGCATGTATGTCCCTGTCCATCGGGTACCTATATACCATGACCTTACCTATGACTTTGCCTCTGCAAAACACACGTTAGTCATAGTAATCAATAATGTCATTAATCACCGAAATCACTAGGGGCCTAGATGCTCTTTCAGTGTGGTCCCACCAGCTCTACCTATTGGCCTTGGCCGACAAGCCAGCCACAAGCCGTTGCCACCCCTGCAAGCTACGAGGCCACTAGGCTAGCCGTCCTAGACCGCGGGCTTGCGACAACTGGCCGATGGCCTCCGTCGCCCTATCCTGTGGTACCCTTGGAACGACATGAGAGTACCTAGTAGTACATAGCCTAGGCACTAGCCGGTAAGAACCACCGGTTGGCCTTTGTTTCCTGTTCCATGCTAAAGAAATTTTTAAGACCTCCTCTTCACTTTCTTTTAATCAAGTTATCCTAGTTTAGAATAGCACTGTTTTCTAGAAGCCACTTAAAAACTAATTTTGCTCAACCCATTTCCAATTTCTAATGGTTTTTAGTCAATCCATATATATATATATATATGAAATTTTTTTTGGCACTCTTGAAGATGCTAGATCCTAGTCTATGCCCGGCTTTGGCTGTGACCTTTTTTCTTATTATTGACAGCTAGCTCTAGGTGGAATTGTATTATATCGAGAGATTCTTAATCAAAATTATGGTGGCTTGGAGGGATTATCCTTAATAGTCAATGGCAAGTACAAATCAAGCTCCCGTTCTCTAGTCAATCATGATGCTCCCGGCGGCTAGGACATGGGATTATTATTGTCCCTATTGGCATTTGTTAATACCACATGATTTTTTTACTCAACACTCCGTACTAGCCTTGTTATCAAATGGCCAGTACCGACCGGCAATCAAGCTCCTGCTCCTTTCTCAAGTTCTATATTACATTCGGAGAGTATAAGATTTTCTTTGATTTTTAGTTAAAATCCGTCACACCTAGTATTAGTCACCCAGCATTAAACAAATCAAACTCAACGCTTTGATAGCTGACCAAAGTAAATTCAACGCTCTGAATTATGGTTGCTGACCAATGCATTGAATGAATCCGATAGCCTGAGAACAGATGGCCCCAGGAGGCACAGTTGAAAAACTTCTCCTTGTGTCGCCATCTGAAAAAATAGTCTCCATGTCATCATACTGATGAAGTTGCTAATATCATAATTATCATCCTCATCTTTAACATAGAGCAGTCACAGAGAAAACAATTCCATCCTACCCTCTCTATCGCTGGAGAAGAGGAAGAGAGAATAAATCCCAACACAATGATACTTGGCATAAAGAGATCCTAACCGTAAGGACTCGAGGTACTAGAAAAGTAATTAAAAACGATAGATCCCACTCTCTCCGGTCTCCGGTGAGATGCCGGAGATGGGAGGGGCACCAACGGTGGAAGGTGGGGGCTGTTGTGGTGGCGGCGCTTAGGGCGAGCGTGAGTCGCAAAGAAAAGCAATTTTGCACGATGCTGCCGATGGCCGGGATTATTATTGTCCCTATTGGCAATTGACATTTGTTAATACCATATGATCTTTTTAGTCGATACTCCGTGCTAGCCTTGTTGTCGTCAAATGGCCTATACCAACAGGCAATCAAGCTCATAAGATTCTCTATGATTTTTAGTTAAAATCCTCATGCTCCGTGTCATACCCAATAGTACAAGTCACTCAGCACTAAACAAATCAAACTCAACCCTCTGATTTTTGGTAGGATGCAACGGCCGGCTAGGACCAGCCGTTCACCTGGCCACAGAGAAGAAGGCAGACCAGGTGTGGGCCTACCAGCTCCGCCTATTGGCCTTGGCCGACGAGCCAGCCACACGCCATCGCCACCCTGCGAGCTACGAGCCCTCTAGGCTAGCCGTCCCAAACCGAGAGCTTGCCATGATTGGCCGATGGCCGCCACCGCCCTGGCCCTAGCACTCTTGCAATGACATGATAGTAGTAGAAGGTAGCCTAGACGCTGGCCGGCCAGAACCACCCGCTGGCCTCTGTTGCCTGGCAGCCCTGTGCACGCCGTCACAGATCCGACGAGGATGAAGCGAGATCCAGCCACGAGGAACCTGGATCCGGCCCACTGGCCGTCGATTTCATCGGAGAAACACTAGCACCGGTCCGGGCAGCCAGCGAAGGGGAGCCGAATTGGGCACCGATGCAAGGGTTGGGTTGTTAGCCTGTCGTCGAGCATTATTTCATGTTTCATGCAGAAGAAATTTTTAAGACTGCCTCTTCACTTTCTTTTAATCAAGTTATCTTTGGTTAGAAGAATAGCACTGTTTCCTAGAAGCAACTTAAAAACTAATTTTTTGAATCCATTTCCAATTTCCAATGGTTTTTAGTCAATCTGAATATATATATGAAAATTCTTTTTTGGCACTCATGAAGATGCTAGATCCTAGTCTATGCCCGGCTTTGGCTGTGACCTTTTTTCTTATTATTGACAGCTAGCTCTAGGTGGAATTGTATTATATCCAGAGATTCTTAATCAAAATTACGGTGGCTTGGAGGAGGATTATCCTTAATAGTCAATGGCAAGTAGTACAAATAATCAAACTCCCAGTTCTCTAGTCAATCATGATGCATGCTCCCGGCGGCTAGTACGTGGGATTATTATTGTCCCTATTGGCATTTGTTAATACCACATGGGTTTTTTACTCAACACTCCGTACTAGCCTTGTTATCAAATGGCCAGTACCGACCGGCAATCACAAGCTCCTGCTCCTTTCTCAAGTTCTATTTTATATTCGGAGAGTATATGATTTTCTTTGATTTTTAGTTAAAATCCGTCATAGCTAATAGTATTAGTCACCCAGCAGTAAACAAATCAAACTCAACGCTTTGATAGCTGACCAAAGCAAACTCAACGCTCTGAATTTTGGTTGCTGACCAAAGCATTGATCGGATTCGACGGCTTGAGAACAGATGCCCAGTGAACGACAGCCAGATGCCCAGTGAACGACAGCCAACATCCTCTGTAGGCAGAGTTGAAAAAAACTTCTTCTTTCTTGTGTCTTTCTTCTTCTTTCTGCCATCGAAGAATGAGGATGACTGATCTAAAACTTGTTCTTTCCTAATCCTTCATCATAGCTAGATCTAACCACAAGAAAATGAAGAAAGGATTTGAGAAAATTATTTGATGACAGTGACATCATCTCCGCCTTGATGCCGCCATCCAGAAAAATAGTCTCCATGTCATCATACCAATGAAGCTGCTGGCGCTATAATTATCGTCCTCATCTTCAACATAGAGCAGTCTTAGGAGTGGTTTTATGGACATTATAAATTGGTTTCCAATTTATTAGCAGATAAGCTGACATAGTGCATAGATCAAAATGAAACTTGTTTACACTATTCCAACATATTGTAGGCTTGAGAACTAGGACATAAAACTCTCAATGAGACTGGCCTAACTAAATTGTCAGTCACCGCCTAGCTTTGAGAACAAAATGATTCATACATTAAGTGACCTTACATGTAGTATATTTACAATATGATTACTGATAAACCTTTTCACCGAGACAGGGAAGGATCTAAAAAAATACAACACTTAGGGTGCGTCTTCTAGGGTTTCAGACTCTCCAAAAATCATTTTGGGCGTTGATTCTCTTTATAAAAAATGTTTTTCTATAAAACCTGAATCATTTTATGGAACTGTTTGACTAGCTCGTTGGATTTTTGAAACTAGAATAAAATCAAGTCAAACCATGTTTTGCGTAATTCTCTGGACTAGTAGAAAAATGAGAATCAATTCCATGTGACTCTTCCTGAAAGACTTTATTGCATTTGGCAACGATTCTAATGATTCAATTGCGAATTTCGAATGTTTCACGCTGCCAAACACATCCGTAGTTTTTATATTTAGAGCAGAGCATAGTCTGCTGTTTCTTTCAGGAAAAACCGCAAACCCATCCAACTTAGCCTCATAGCTGGTCTGGTTCGGATTGGCTTTGTGGTTTAGCTAGTTTATTATTGATTTTTTTTTTTCATCTACACCCGGCACCTAACGTTTATATAACTACTAGTAGATACTTGAACATAAATAGACGCAGTTGGATCAATCCAATTCAGACGTCGAACGAAGAGAGGAAGGCAATGGTGTCCATGATGGCCTCGTCCTCCCCCATGGAACAGTCGCTCTGCTGGAGGGCAACGGCCGAGACACGGCCACAGCATTTCCAACGCCGGCAGATACCACGCCCTCGACGCGGTAACCAATCGTCTCTCATCATCATGCTTCCAAATACATGAGTTATGAGTAGTTTGTTGGATTTTCTTTCTTTTTGAAAGTATAGTCTTGTTCCTGAAAAGGACACAATTCTCATTGTTAGATTAGTCAAATAGTTTTGAATTTGGCCAGATCTACATACAAATAAATCTTGTTAGATTAATTATGAAATATATTGGGATTTTGCTATGATACTTCTAAAAAATTGTGGACCGTCGATCCGGATAGCTATAACATTATATTTTTCTCTATAAATTTAATCAAATTAAAGATAATTTGACTTTTTAACGAAACTAGAATGACATCCTTTTTGGACAGAGCGAGTACTAGAGAATTGTACAACAAGGATTTGAATTTATTTTAGCCAAAATATTGAGTTGAAGTTTGTACGTTATTTATTCTTATTCTAATTTTATTGTGAGTACAATAGCATGCTCAAAAGATGAAACCAGCTTGCCAATCAAAATTTCATGGGTGATACTCTGACTATATAATTTATTTTTTCAATAAGGGTGACGGGTGGCTCTGCAAGCTTGCTTAAATGGGTGGCTGTAGAGTCCCCATTTTAAATCTATCATTTTCAAATAGATAAAATAATCCTGTACATTTGATATTAGCTCTTATACCACTTATGGTGGCAACAAGGTGGAGCGGAAGCAATAGATAGAAGTTAGAAATTTGACAACAAAATACACTTCCTTAGCAAAATGTGGATTATCGACCCGAATGCATGAATCATATGCCACTACTTGACTCGCGTGGTCAAAGGCCCAGAAACCCTCGGCCAAGGCTTTGCCGAGGGCTGCCCTCGACAAAGATCCCTTGGGGAATTTTTTAGACGGTAAAGGGGTCTTTATCGAGGGCTAGGACGGCCCTCGACAAAGAAAAGCAGTCGTCACGACGACGCTATTGGCAGTTTCTTTGACGAGGGCAAGCCCTTGACAAAAGAATGATTTTTTAAATAAATTCTTTGTTGAGGGCTTCCCAAGGCCCTCGGTAGAGAAATTTTTTATTTTTTTTAAAAAAACCTTTGCTGAGGGCCTCATCCCGAGCCTTTGGCAAAGTAATATTGAGGACTTCTCAAAAAAAACTTTAACGACGGCTATTGCCAGGGCCCTCGGCAAAGAAATGGTTCTTTTTTAAATTCCATGCCGAGGGCTTCCATGGACCCTCGGCAAAGAATTTTTTTTTATTTTTTTAAACCTTTGCTGAGGGCCTCATGCCTGGCCCTCGGCAAAGTAATGTTTAGGATTTTTAACAGCATGGTCTGGCCCACTTTTAACAGCAGGCACGGTGTCGGCACGGTATCAGGGAACTTGTGAAACTTGAAGTATCAAGTGTTGTGACTTGTGAAACTTGTGACTTTTGGTATGTGAAATATGATCTGAGTTTATTGTGTTGTGTGAATTGTGAAGTATCAATGTATGTGACTTGAATGTGATGCTTTGTTGAATTCTGTATTAAATTTGTTGTTTGTTTATATAGCGGGCCATGGGCTGGCCCGAAGGACTATTGGCCCTCGTGCTTTTTGGGTCGGCCTGGCCCAAAAATCGGCCCATGTGTCGTGCCTGGGCTGTCGGGTAGGCACGGTGGCCTATGGAGGCACAACCTGGTGGCACGCGGGGCATACGGGCCCGTGCCTAGCATGGTCCCGTGCTGGGCCGGGCTGGGATGGCCTGTTGCTCAACTTTAGAATGGAAGCATTTGTACCCTCTTCCTTGCCTTGGAGCGCAGTGCGGACTTCCTGTTCTTCATCATACGAATGTTCTTCCGCTCTTCATCGCAGCCGCCGCTGGCCCCCGTCAGCTGTAGATCCAGGGCACTGGCCCCAGCAGGTACTCCTCGTCCTCGTTCTCCTCCTTGCTGCTGCCGCCACCGTCGTTGAGCGACAAAATAGGGAGGCACCGTGGGGGCAATGGATGGAGAGATGCACCGGCCGATGGCGCTGGCGATGGTGGCTCTATTGTCGTTGTCATATGGCTCGTACGGGTGCTGGAAAGGGAGAAGAGCGAGTTGCAGCCACTCGATCTGGAAGAAGGGGAAAGAAGCAGAGAGAGAGAGAGAGAGAGAGAAGTGGATGCGTGTGTGTTGCCTCTTGCCTGTTGTAGGTGCATCAATCTGTTGCAGGCGCGGCGAGCGGCGGCGGGTGAGCTTGGCGCGCGTGGGCAGCTGGGCGTGGCAAGTGGCGGCTCGGCGCGCGGGGGTAGAAGGAATAGGTTGAGCATCGTTTTTTGGGCCGGTCCGATCGGGATTTAGGGTTGGGTCTTTTGCCGAGGGCCCAGATCTAGCGCCCTCGGTAAAGGTCGGGCCCTCGACAAAGAGCTCCTTAGCCAAGGCCAGGCTGGGCCCTCGGTAAATTAATTTTTTTGGGTTTTTTAGCCTAAATTTTTGTGGTGGTAAAATACATTATTTGAACTCAATTTTAAAGTTTGGGTCAATTTGACTTTTGTATATATTTTATTAAATTATTTTATTTTGTTGATTTTTTTGAATATTTCAAATTTGAACTGCAGGTGCAAGGAATAATGCAATGTAGTGTTTTAAAAAATATTATTCATGTTATTTGGTGTATGTTGAGTCCTTATCCATGAACTCGCATCAAATTTTACGCATCTTCTTCGTGTAATATGGCCAAAAAGTATTTTTAAATTATATAAAATCCACATAAAGTCCAAAAATCACGAAACTTGTCGAGATGTCATGTTATCCCATGTGTAGGCTGTGGTAAAAAATTGAGAAGGTTTCGAGCAAGTTGTGACATCAGATGCCTAAAACCCAGACATCTCCACATATGATCACTTGAAGCTAGTGACCAATCAAGGAATATGGCCAGAAGAATACCTAAGCAAAAGTAGAGGCAAGTATTACATGGAAAACCACTCGTGAAGGAAAAAAAGCATGAGGAACAGTGATCATTCTACTATAAGATGATGCAATATAAGAGATGGATGGCAACAAATGAGGGGAGGCCGGCTCCAAATCCCTCCTATTGAAAATTGGTCCCTTTCGAAGGTGGATTTGGTGGATGAAGCAACCCTCCACTCATTCTTTGAAACGGGCTGTGTTTGTTCTCTCAAGAACAAAATGAGCCCACAAGACAAGGAGCTCGTGTGCCCCTTGTGTAAATTTCGCAAAAGAACTGCATGGAGTTATAACATAATACATTGAGTCATAATATACACTAATAAAGATGATTTGCGGATAATCCACACAATGCCCCTCAAGATATCTGTCAACCATCTTCTAAAATCAAGCTTCTACATATAGCCGAAATGCCAACTTCTATTATCATACCATAGAAAATGAACAAATATTGTTTTTCCAAACTATTGCTTATCCACAAATATGCATTGTAATTTTCCAAATATGCATTACAATTCTTTTAAATTTAGTGATTTCGGCTATCAAATCATCAATTCTGCCATTATAACAATCCAACTACATGTTGAGAAAGTAGTAACAGATTAAGATCTAACATAATGGCTCAGTGCAAACATATTACATTGTTTCTTTGCAGTGATATATTAAGATAAAACATAGTGGCTCAGTTTGTTGCAAAACATATCTTGTTTCTCCATGCAAATGACAAACAGTTGTTTATTCTAATGTAGTATGTGCCAAGGGTGTGTCTAGAGGCATCAAAGTGGCCGTCCAAGATAAGGCAAGAGCCGCAATTTCCGTTGATGACATACTCTTGGTATGAAACATTAAAAAAAATGGCAATACTCATGCAAGCTCTTCCTGCTACAGAACACATGGGAGTTAGAGAATGTGATCCGGAAAAAGCTCCTAAACCCCGAGCTTGTGCCATCGTCGTATGACACAGCTTGGGTTGCAATGGTGCCGGCACAAGGGGATCCTCATGCACCGCGTTTCCGAGGTTATGTGAAGTGGATCCTAGAAAACCAACATAGTGATGGCTCTTGGGGCCTTGGCTACCTAAGCCCTCGTTGGCTTGGAAAAGATTGCATCTGCTCCACATTGGCTTGTATTCTAGCACTGAAGACTTGGAACATTGGCGATGAGCATATTAGGAAAGGTATCAACACTAAAGTCACATATATAAGTATCATTGTTGTGTACACTTCAAACTTAGTTCTTGTTGCCATTGCAATGGACCTTTGTCCTTTTAGGGCTCCACTTCATTGAAAAGAATTCATCTTACATTATGGATGAGAAAAGTGAGGCACCGGTAGGGTTCAACATCATATTTCCCAACATGATAAGGTTGGGAATTGAATTGGGGTTGGAATTTCCACTAAAACAATCTGATTTTCACCAGATCTTCTTGCTTCGAGAGATGGAGTTGCAAAGGTTTGTCGCTGCAAAAATGCAAACTCTTACGTGCATGGTTTCTTGTGCATAATTGGTTAGTATTATCACCGTCCGTTCTGAAACCAACAATTATGCTAACCGATAGTGGTGACCTTTTGTGTAGTAGCAATGGTGTCTTCAGTTTCCTTGGAAAAAGAACATATTTTATTATTGCTCATGCCTACTCAATGCAGTATGCAGATCTATCGAGAGACATAATTACAGCTAGTTTTAATTTCTTTTCCTTTCCAAATTTGCCTTCCTAAGTTTCATCATTATGGATTTGATAATATCATTACACGTACAGGATCACAAATAGTGATAGTATGGCTTTAGGTAGAAAAGCTTACATGGCATACATAGCAGAAGGATTAGCAGATGTACTAGAGTGGGATGACGTTCAGAAATATCAACGCAAGAATGGATCATTGTTCAACTCGCCCTCTGCAACTTCTGCCTTTGCAATCCACACCCATAATACTAATGCACTTAAGTACTTGGAGTTCCTTGGAAACAAGTTTGTTGACTCAGGTGTGTACTTTCCAGAAACTCATTGTTGATAATGCAGCTAGATTTTTGTGTCAAACTAATGTCAATAGTTATTTTTGCAGCTCCAATGGCCTATCCACTAAGCATACAATCGCAAATTTTCTTGGTTGACATCCTCGAAAATATGGGAATATCACATAGGTTTTCCTGTGAAATAAAGAACATATTAGACATGACATACAGGTAATATATGTATCTGTGTTCACTGCATGAAATCCTTTACTCTTTTGTGTTTACTAGATTTAGGCACGCCACAGGTCCTTGCTGCAAAATTGTGAGGATATCATCATGGATATGGAGACTTGTGCAATGGGATTCCGCATGCTGCGCATGCATGGATATGACATCTCTTGTGGTACTCGTGGACTCAAACATATACATATGGGAAAGCTGTTTGTAGTTTATTGAAATGTGGCAATAATGCTAAGAAACTAACTGAAACATCGGTGCAGATGTATTATCTCTCTTTGCTGAAGAGTCCAGATTCCATGATTCAGTTGAAGGTCATATGAATGATACAAAGGCTTTGCTCGAGTTGTACAAAGCTTCACTAGTAAGTACCTCGGAAGATGAGCGGACTCTAGAAAACATTGGTTCATGGTCGGGTAAACTACTGAAGCAACAATTGTGCTCCAATACAGTGTCAAGATCAATATCTCCTGAAGAGGTGACCACCATAAAACAATATATGTTTTGTTGAACTCACACTACTTTTAATGAAAAAAAGGATCTTTTTTATGGTTTTAGGTGGAATATGCCCTAAACTTACCATTTTACTCGGCCACCCTACAACCATTCAAACACAAGAGGAACATTGAATGTTTTGGCACTGAGGGTATCCGAATACACAAGTCTGCATATTTGTGAGTTCCTCTTTTTAAGGAAAATACTCTATATACTAATGTCAAGAAAAGTCTGATTCATCCTCTCTAAACTAATCACTGAATTTGTACAATACTAGACAACGAACACACATTTACTCTCAAAGCTGGACAAAATACTCCCTTACAATTTCGAAGTAGTTTCTTCCGTAGCTTTTTGACGTGGCAGTTGGGCCACCTATCATATAGTCTCTCTTTATTTTATATAAAAAACATATTTTTTGTTATGAAGCCACATATATATAAGTACAAATTGTTTATCAAAACTATAGATCTTGACAAGACCTAAAACTTTGTAGTTGATGAATTTATTATATGATATATTTTATAGGCTCAAATATGCATTTTCAATTGTCCGATTTTAAAAATTCAAATTGTTGAATTATCCGAACGATCTCAGATATTGACATGGTCTATACAAAAATTCTGATTCCCAAAAAATATACGACTTTGTAGTTGATAAGTTTTTTCCCTAAAATCATTTAGAGGACTAAATATTCATTTTATGTTATATCTAATTTTGAAATTGTTTTTTATTTTTCAAATTACATATTCATTTTAAGTTACTCTAGTTTGATGTTTTAATTTATCAAATGATGGATGCTGACATGGTTTGCAACAAAGTTGTAGTTCTTAGTGTGTTCTACATCTTTGTAGATGAAAATATTTTTATCTTATGTTGTTTAGATCGAGTCCCAAATATTTATTTTAAGCTCTCTGGTTTTTGGACACAAAAATTTGAGTTTAAAAATCTAAAAGCTTAAAATGGATATTTGGGGCTCTAAACCAACATTAGATAAAAATATTTTGAACTACAAAGTTACAACATATGGCAGCTCTCGTGTAGACTCTGTCCGTATCCTAGGTCATCTAAAAATTCAAAAAAAAAATCAAAATTAGAGATTTAAGATTAATATTTAGTCCTCTCAATGATCTCGGATTAAAAAGTTATCAACTACAAAGTTATATATCTTATTGGAAACTAGAAATTTCATGTAGAGATCCAAGGTCATTTGAAAAAAATAAAAAAACTCTGATAACTTAAAATGAATAATTGAGCCTCCAAAAGATCTTAAATAAGAATTTTGTGAACTAGAAAGCTATAGATCGTGTTGAGCTCTACAATTGTGAATAAATTTTGTATTTTGATGGCTTGATATGAAAAGTTGTGATTCTTTGATGCGGCACAAAGAGAGAGACCGCTTGAAATGGCAGGGGTGGTATTTTGTAAGGTTTTGAAAGTGAAGATGTTTTGTTGTTTGGTATGATGTTAGAGGGGGTTTGCTAAATTCAGCAACTAGTTTTTTTATCAAAAACATCAGCAAACAGTTTAGGCGGTGAATAGGTCTTTACTCATTAATGTATAAGTAGTGTAAGAATTGTGTATTTTTCAAGATCACAAATTGAATATGGATCAGGGCATGTGATGCAACTGAAAATATTCTGGCACTAGCCATCGAAGATTTCCATTTATCCCAATCTATTTACCAGCAACAACTTCAATACATTGAGAGGTATGCTGTGCTATGTTTCTATGAATCCTCCATGCTTCTAATATTCAGATCAAGAAGATGAATTCATAGGTTCTAGGTTGTTGGTGACATTGACAGATGGGTGAAGGAAGTTCGCCTGGACCAGCTCAAATTTGCACGAGATTTGCCATTGAGTCTCTTTGTCTTTTTGGCTACCAACGTGTTTCCTTGTGAATTATATGACGCTAGCATTGCATGGACCCAGAAGTGTATTCTGACCACAGTGGTTGATGATTTCTTTGAAGGCGGAGGGTCAACAAAAGAGCTAAGGAACTTCGTCACGCTGATTGAGAAGTACCGCACATTGATGTTCTTGGATTAATTTAGTAGTGGTGGAAAACAAGCGGAATCATTGTCTCTTCTGAATTTGATATTGCAGGTGGGACATGCACGCAGGGATCGAATTCTGCTCTGAGGACATAGAGATCCTATTCCGGGCTGTTTATGACACGAACAACCAGATCGCAGCAATTGGTGCCAAGCTACAGAATCGCAGTGTCATCGACCACATTGTTGAAATTGTAAGGCACTGATCGACATGCATCCATTTCAGTTCTATTCTACTGAATCAAGCTGCTGTAACCTCTTCTTCATGTTCTAATAATTCATTTGTCTTTGTGTAGTGGGTTAAGTATGTGAGGACCTTAATGATCGAGGCTGAGTGGACAACGAAAGGGCATGTCCCGACCATGGAAGAGTACATGTCAGTCGCAGAGACGAGTAGTGCGTTGGGTCCCGTTGTGGTGCCATCGTTGTACTTGGTTGGGCCAAAACTTTCAGACGACATGATCAGGGATCCAGAGTACAAGAACCTGCTGAGATACTTGGGCATTGGCATTCGTCTCATAAACGATATTGGAACTTATGAGAAGGAGATGAGTGAAGGGTATGTTAACAGCGTCCTGCTGCGTGCTTTTGGTGACGATGCAGTGATGTCGCCGAGTTCCATCGAAGCAGCAAAGAGAGAGATTCATGTCCTCCTGGCGAACTCACAGAGGGAGCTGCTTAAGCTTGTGCTCAATGAGGGAGGTCCTATTCCTAGGCCCTGCAAAGACATCTTCTGGAACACGTACAAGATTGGGCGCCAGTTCTACTCTGAGGGGGATGGCTTCAACATGCCGCAGTATCTTGTCGCCGCAGTGAATGCGGTGATTCATGAGCCACTGCAGCAAACACCTTCATGAAGCTAGCCATGGTGAATTCATCGTCGCAAAAAAATATATTTATGTTTCACCCATTGTACGGCTTTTAAACATAATATATAGTGCCTACCAAGTGCTTGCATTAGCTACATTTTGTTTATGGATCATGGCTGCTCTCTAACCCTCTATGTGATGTGTGTTTCTGCCACTCTTCTCACAATGGATGCGCCAGAATATCACGATTCAACTAATAAGATGCCTTGCAAGACCCACTCATGCTGCCAGTAATGTTGAACGTGCCATGATTGTTGAGTTTCTGTCTGCCTTCTTCTCCCTTTGGGACATGCCCGACAATAAGTTCCTAAACTTGTCGCCTCCTGACTTCAACAAGCTTGGAACGCAAATGTACATGCTAAACAAATGGTACATGGCAGCGTGTGTCAGAAAAGCAGATGACTATCTTTGTGTCCGAATTAGAAACTATCATTACTTCCGTGTCAGAAAAGCAGATGACAATAAGTAATGCTTGAGACCTTGACCAAGCATTACCGCACATCTGGATTCTAAACCTCCAAACTCCGGTCCACTTGCTAGTGCTATGTTACAAGTATAAATATACACGGTTAGAGACAAAGATTAGAATCCTAGAGATATACTCATATAATTAATAGAACTAAATGCAGTATTGTACAACCTATGTTTGTACACTTAGGCCAGCCTTAATGCAAGATTTCATCTCCCAGTTTCCAAGACTATGAAACAAAATATAAAATAGATCTTTCTCTCAATATATAGTTTCATTGCACAGTTTCACATGCTATTTTAGCTTTTTTCCCCCACCGGTCTCTCTTTCTTCCCCATGCTACCACACTGCCGCAGCGGCCTCTGTATGGACTGCTCCAGGGACACGAGCGGCAGGCGGCGGAGCTCCATGCTCTTTGACAGAAGGCATGCTGCATTTCTGTGCATGGCACAACTAATCAAGTATTGATTTGTCATTGCTTTTCTCGCGGACGCGGACGACCGGCGCAGCTTACTCGTGGACGCGAACACAAGCTGTAGCAGGCGAGCAGGTGCCTGTGGCGGCGGACCAACGGGCCGGCGGAGCTGCGCACTCGCATCGCTGCTTCCTCATGCTTGAGGATGGAGGACAGCGCGAGGGAGGCACCGGCGGCGGGAAGGAGCACGGCGCCCGCATCTACGCCCGGCTTCCTCCTCAATCTCGTGGCCGTCAGCCCGCCATCCCCTCCGGCAGAGGCCTCCTGTGCTGCCTTCCCCTCCCGCAGCAGCAACCTCGTCCCCGGTGGCGGTAGCCTTGTCCATGCCGAAGGAAGAAGCCGCAGCCCGCATCGGAGGCTCTGCTCCGGCCTCGTCCGTGCTCGTGGAGCTGGATGAAACACGAATAACGCATGAATAACGCTCTCAGTGTGGTTTCGTCCCTGTTTCCAACCTTTTGGAAACCACGCTCAAACGCGGGATGAAATGTTTCTCTTCTCTCTCCTCCCAGTTTTATGCAAAAGGCTGACATGGCACCCTATTTAATGTGCATGAAACTCTCCATAAAACCCCATTGAGACTAACCTTAAAATGCTACTCGGTCATATGTACCAAACTTTTATTTCGACATGCATTAATTATATTGATTATATATATAATGTTGTCTCCAGGTGGTATCATCCATAGACATAGACTAATGTCATTTATTCGTGGTCTCTCCACATATTCTCCTTACGCAACTCTAAGGAGATAAATCACCTAACCTAATCTCACTAGGATGTCATATTGATTAGCTAACATCTCCAAGTAGTCCATAGATTAGATTAGTTATCTTATCTTACTTCTTATCATATACTCTTATAAACCCACTAGATGATTTCTCTCTTCATGCAAAGTGTCCACATCATTCCTAAATGACCCGGCCACTAAATATTATATCTATTCATGCAAGATGTCCACATCATTCCCAACTAAGTCCATGTCATCCTATGTTAATTACAAAACATGGTCATGTCATCTATCTCCACTAGATGATTTCTTTCTTCATACAAGGTGCCCACATCATTCCTCACTAAGTGACCCACTAAATATTCTATCTCTTCATGGCTTGTGGGGCGGTGGTGATAGTGCACCCAGTGGGGCGCGGGGCACCGCTTGTAGAGAGTAGAGACCTATGAGGTAGGGGCAGCCGTACCAGAGGAGGGACCAGGGGCACCGCTGGCAGCTTCCTAGGACGAGATGTCGCAGGGGCAGCAGCACCCAGTCTGCTGGAGGGCAGCGGCGAGGACGCCCCACTAGCAGGAGCGGCTGGGGTGGCCCCACCAGCGAGCGGAAATAGGCGCACCGAAAGTTAGAGTGCCCACATGCACAGCACTAGGCCCAGTGGGCAAAGTGGAACAATCATCATCACTGGAAAAAATCAAGGGTGGTGGGATCCAAAGGTGGGGTGGTGGGATCCAAAGGTGTGGCAGACATGACAGCAAACGGGAAGGATGACTCATCGATCACAACGTGTCGATAGACAATGATCCATTTGGAACAAAGATCAAGACACCGATACCCTTTGTGATCAACGGAGTAGCCTAGAAAGACACACAAGGATGAGCAAGGAGATAGTTTGTGTGGTGCTATGGATGACAAGTTAGAATAGCAGGCACAACCAAACAAATGGAGGTGATCATATATGGGGTGTGTGCCATAGAGAGCAAAGAAAGGAGTGCGATTGTCTAGCGTTTTAGTGGAATGATGGTTTAGAAGATATGTGGTAGTATGCAAGGTGTCAGCCCAATAAGCGCGAGGTAGACTAGCCTAAAAAAGAAGTGAATGCACAATATTATTAATAGTGTGAAGAATGCGCTCAACATGCCTATGTTTGTTGGGAGGTGTTAGGGCAGGACATGCGAAGGATGGCACCATGAGTGAGGAGGAACATGCGAGCCAAGGAGTGATCAAATTCCTAGCCATTGTCGTACTGGATGGCCTTGATGGAGGCACCAAACTATGTGCATGTCTAAGCCAAAAAATTGGACAAAGTATCAATCATCTCAGATTTAGACAAAGTGAGAAGGTCAAGTATATTGGTTGTAGTCATCAAGAATAACAAGATAATATTTGTAACCTGATGCACTAACAACAGGAGATGTCCAAAGATCACAATAAATTGAATCACAAGGTTTCGACGCATGACTATGAGACAGGGTGAAAAGAAGGCGAACATGATGACCTAGCTGATAGGCATGACATATATAGTCTGCGGTGCTTTTATTACAAGAAATGACTTTGGAGCTGACTAGCTTCGAGAGAACATCATGACCAAGATAACAGTGCCAAAGGATAGTAGAGGATGCGGTGGTGGTGAGGACGGCAATGCTGGTGGCAGGTGGAAAGAATGGGTAGAGGTCACCCAAACTATTGCACCTGGTGATCACACTTCGAGTTTCCAGATCGTTAATAGAGAGGTCAAATGGGTCAAACTCGATAGAACAATAATTGTTATCAGTGGTAAAACGATGAACGGAAATCAAATTCTTAATAATGTCAAGAGCAACTAAAACATTAGAAACAATGAGAGACCGATGTGGCGTGATAAAAGAGGTAGACCCAATGGAGGTAACAGGGAGCAAGGCCTCGTTGCCGAAAATAATATATGAAGGATTAGAAGACGAAGAAGGGTGAGTATACCAGCAATGGAGGCCATGTGGGAACCGGCACCGAGTCAGCATACCACTCAGCGGAGGATGGCGGCGGCGTTAGGGACATGGTGCTGAAGTTGTTGATCAGTGGGCCCTGCTCCCTAGAGCTGCTGGCCATGGGCGTCCAAGACTGCTGAGGTGCGGAAGGTGCAGCGTAGACGGGCGGTGGTGGTGCACCCCTGTAGGCACACCTCCATGGGTGCCTCGTAGGTGAAACCTGGGGGGGGGGAGCACCCTGAGGCAGTGTGTATAGTAGTGCTGCTACGGCGTCACGCTGAATGTGGCCTGCGGCTTGAAGGGCGAGAACAGTAGGCGTGATCCTAGGCCAGACGGAGTGCTGGGGGTGTAGGGATGTGGCCATAGCTGGACGGTGCCTGCCCATAGGTTTGGGATGGGGGCAACCAGGGCGTGGCACCGGGATGAGGGCCGCCCGAACCACCACTCCCAAGGGCAGCGGGTTTACCGCCATGGCCATGGTGGTGGTTGTTGGAGCGCTGGCCACCACCAGTGTGACCAGCAGGAGTGGCGCCATGCCCACCAGCAAGACCACTAGTCGGTGGACGCTGAGGAGCAGCAGCCGGCGCGGAGATGAGTGCGGACGGTGGTGGAGCAGTCACTCTATGGCTTGAAACAGGCGCATCGAGCTTTGTATAATAGGTTTTCCTCCTTTATCTGTCACTCTATAGCTTGTTTCTCGGAGTACTTATAGTATGTGCTTGTCACAATGTCACTATGTGCTTGAGATCTTGGATCGTACTGGCATGACCGATCGCAGACCCTGTTCCACTCCAATTGACACAAATACTAAGCTCTCTATGGATGGGCCTTCCATTACCGACACCACTTATTATCGTGGTCTTGCTGGCGCACTTCAGTATCTCACCTTCACTCGCCCGAACATCTCTTATGGCGTGCATCAGATCTGCCTTTATCTGCATGATGCCCATGAGCCGCATCTAGTCTTGATCAAGTGGGCTCTCTGCTATATCAGGAGCACATTGGACTATGGTCTACAGCTGCATCGTTCCACTGGTTGTGATTTGGTTGCATACTCCGATGCCAACTGGGCTGGCTGTCCAGATACTCGCCGTATGCTGTCTTTTTGGGCGATAATTTGATCTCCTGGTCATTGAAGTGCCAGCTGACAGTGCCTCATTCTAGTGCAGAGGCAGAGTACCAGGCAGTCGCTAGTGCTGTTGCAGACATCACTTGGCTTCGGCAATTACTCTAGGAGCTTCATTTCTGTCCCAGGCGTCCCATTGTTGTGTTTTGTGATAACATCAATACTGCAGTCTATCTCTCAACAAATCCAGTACAGCATCAGTGCACCAAACATGTTGACATTGATTTACACTTTGATCGGGACAAAATCGCTAACCTTATGATTATGCTGTTAAGTTGGGTTACATGCTCCGAGAACTGGTCCTTAGAATCCAACCAGGAACTAGCAGAAACCCATCAACCATCCACCATTCAAATCAAAGCCCACATCCTAACCATCCATCCTATTGGATTCCTAATTAATCACCAAGTTGCTAAAAAGATTATCATCTTATGTTGCATAGATCATTAGTAAAAATTAATTTATAAGCTTTTCCCAGCCCAAGACAGCAAGGCTAACATTATATCTACCCAACCAAACCAGGCTACAAGGATGATATGACAAGCTAACAAAGCATAACATGGGTTTCATTTTAAGATTCTGCATGCAACTAGGTTCTAACTAAACTAGTAAAATAAAATAATATAGGAGCAAGCGTGATCAAGGACACTTGCCTTTGAATTGGTCTTGTTTAAAGATATCAAATTCCTGCTGTTGGAAGTTGTCGAACTCAACACTTTTTGAAGACAACACAACAAACATGGCCCATAAATACAAATAAGAATGGTACACGAAACATTAGATAAGCATGCTATACTGTTTACTAACACTACTACAGAATCTAATTTAATGGTGACGGGCATTTTGGATTAACCTAGGCAGGCAAAGGCGTCCATCACGGTTGAAAGGTCATGCTTAATCGTGGCATAACCGTGGTCGTTACCAGTGTCCACCATGGCCAATCAATTATCCAAGATGGGCCTCTAATATATGCCCGTCAATGTTAATGGTTCACAAAAAACAAAAAAAAACTAGATAGGCCCGCCGAGTCCATCCAGGGCTGCCACCACCTGAGCTTACTAGGTCCGTCGCAGCCAGATCAGCTGACAGGGACCTCCTTGCCGAATCCACCGCTGGAACAAGCCAGCTGCTACGCCCTCCACTTGTTGTCGTCGGATCTACGCTGTGGCCTCGCGTTGCCATGGATTCTCACCGCCACGGCCCCTCCTCGTCGTGGACTCGCACTGTCACACCCATATTTTAAGAACAAAATAGGATGCATAAAAGACTCATATGTGCCCCACGAATAGTCGCACACATAAATAGACAAATCTCAAATGTACCATTGCAGTGTTTATTACATAGCGGAACATAATATATCACATAGTCTCATACAAGAATGATAGCATAAAGTAAACAACGCTCTCGACGGAAGCTCCACACAGGGACACTGCTGACTGGTTGACTCCAAACCTAGTACTCATAACGGTAATCCTCATTCCAGCCATCTTCATTATCATATCCTGAGGTGTTGGGAAATTGCAAGAGTGAGCACATATCGTACTCAACAAGTATAACCAGGGGTTCATGAGGCTCAAACAGCTGACACTGGTTTGACTGCATTTAGGTTTTAATAGTGGATAACATGTTCATGATTAAATAGCAATTGTCAAGGTAGCATAAATAATCCATTAATCCCATGATCAAGTGTAAGCATAATTAATTCATAGCATAAACGATAATCAAATGAACATAATAACATAATAAGCTCATCATCTTAATGTAGATGTCCCCAAGGCCACTCCTGACCGTGAGCTCGGCTAGTATACCAGTTTTACACTCTGCAGAGGTTGTACATCTTTACCCATGAGTCATGATTTACCCTTTCGCCCGATGTAGCTAATCTCTTAACCCCCTTCCTAGGGAGGTCGGCAGGGATCACTATGAAGCCTTTCAAAAGTTCGTCTAACATGTTAGGGCCGCAAGGTTTCCTTTGCGCGCAGATATAGAT
Source organism: Sorghum bicolor (assembly GCF_000003195.3). Classification (NCBI taxonomy): domain Eukaryota; kingdom Viridiplantae; phylum Streptophyta; class Magnoliopsida; order Poales; family Poaceae; genus Sorghum; species Sorghum bicolor. Next base: position 63,652,396 of record NC_012874.2, read on the forward strand.
ACCCCCCTTCCGAATGGCACAATGACGCATAGCCTATACACATAAGGACAGGGGCTCGCACTATACCCAAAACGGTTCAGCCCCTCCACCCTTTCGGGTAACCTCTAACAAGCTAGAAAAGGTCTTCATACTGAGCTAAAGCCAGAGCCATTATAGCCCTCATGGTTGCACTGTTATCCCGTGTGATCACGTACAGACAAGATCTCATACAGTTATTTGTCATTCTTTTATGTTAATTGCATAGCTATTAATCATCTTACAAGATCATGGATTATATCAAGCACTAGCACATCTACACCAAATGCATATCAAGTAGGTAGCAAGGAATACAGGTAACAATCATCTATGATTTTGCTAAGGTCGACAAGGTGATAGCATGCATATGATATATATATGTAGTTATAAGTGAATAGGTAACAAGGATGATCCCAAGTTATACTTGCGTTGCTCAAAGCTCTCCTGAGCCTGCTGGTCCTCAAAAGCTTGGTCTTGGTCACCAACGTACGGCTCACCATCTAATCCCAATCATCAATCAATAACACGCAATCCAATGTAGACAATCATACACGAAGCAAACAAGATATAATTAGAACAATACACCAAACAGTGGTAAAACAAATATAAAAGGTTATCAAAATATTCTACGCAGCGCTACGATCACACAGACGTAAAGTTCACGAAAATCGGAATTAAAACGAGAAAGATATGGATTTTCTAAGATTTCCTATAGAGAAATAATTAATTAAATGGAACCAGGAAATTAAAAAGTTTCAAAACAGAGAATAAATAGTTCTAACATGTAGAGCTCGTAAATACGAATCTAATGGAATTTGAATGGACAAAAACGGAGTTAAAATGAATATTTTATGAGCGTTACAAAATCAGTGGCAAAACTGTAATTAGCAGAAAACGTATTTTTCTTTTTATCCGACGAAAATACGTGTTTCAAGTCGAGAAAACATATTCTGCAGAATACACTAAGGACCGCGGGTCACTGGGACTCTTAAGCAAAAACGCGACCGAAAGGGTAACTTTCTTTCTGAGCCCTTGATCTCCGATCGGACGGCCACGAATCGCCCCTGGGAAGGCAACGGCGGGCCGGCCGGCCGGCCCCCTGCTCCGGCACGGCGGAGCCCCATTAACGCCGCCGTGAAGCTCACCGGAAACCGCGTTTCCTGTTTTCCGAGCACCAAAAACAAAACCGCGACCATGGCGAGATGGAGGAGCATGTGGCGAGCTCACCTGGCCACTTTGCAAGGGCCGAGAGCGCGTAGAGGAGGCGCGGCGCTCGCGGCGGCGGAGAAAGGCGCCGGCGAGATCCGAAAGCAAGAAAAACGGGGCTAGGGCTCGAATTAGCCGGCTTCGACGCGAAAGGGAACCTGCGGGGTGGAGTTGAGAGCTTTATAAAGCTCGGTCACGCGCGGAAGGAAGGAATCCCGACGAAACCGGGATCGGTTGCCCACCCTAGTGGAGTCTGGGTCGGTGACGGCGCGAAGGAGAAAGGAAAGGGGAGGAAGAGGCGCTGACTCGCGGGCCCCGCATGGCAGCGACAAGGAGGAAGGGCTGGGCTATCAGCGAAAAGGGAGGAGGAGAGGGGATGCGGCGCGCGCGCGGGGCGAGCTGGGCCGCTTGCTGGGCCGAGCGCGAGGTGAGGGGAAGAAGGAGCAGGCCGGGCTGCCTGCTGCGCTGGCTGGGCCTTTTCTTTTTTTCCAAACTCTTTTCTGTTTTCTTTTCAACACATTTTCTAAAAGAGCTTTTAAGCATAAAGTAAATAAAATAAAGATCAGCACAAAAATTATTATGCTCCAGCATGAAATGCACAACCATGTTTTCTAAACTTATAATAAATTTTAATTTTGACCAAAACTATTTTATTCACTAGATTAAATGCTCACCAAAAAATACTTGAATAAACCAAATTAAATCCTATTATTTAAAAATCAAATTTCGGGTGTTAGAAACTCTACCCCCTTAAAAGAATCTCGTCCTCGAGATTGCAAGGTGCATAAACAAACCACTGTGGTTATGACTCTCTCCAATCATTCTCTCTTTCCCAAGTTGCTTGTGTCTCTAAATACCAATTCCATTGTACTAGCAAATTCAATGTCTCTAGTCGAGTAACATACCTGGTAACTTATCTGAAAATTTATTCCCTACCCAGTCCTGAAGATCAACATCATCATCCAGCTGATTTACTGTAGCTGTGGGTGGAGCCTGCACTGCTACATCCACACTGATTCTCTCTCCCTTGGGTGTTGTCACAACTACTACTTTCTCTCTGCACTTAATTTCCGTAGCATATTTCTTCATCCAATCCAAACCCAATATCATATCTATGCCTGAGGTTCTCATAACCATGGGACTAACCGGAAAATCTACCCCCCTTAAAGAAAGACTTGCTGAGGGGCAACAATATGAAACTGGTATAGTCCCTCCCGGTGAGTTTACTAGCATATGGGTTTTCATGGCAACTAGTGGAATGCTATGAGCTCTAACAAATGCTTGTGATATGAATGTATGCGAAGCTCCAGAATCAAATAAAACTGTAGCGGGAATAGAGTTGATACTGAACGTACCCATCATAATCTCCGGTCCCTCTTGTACGTCTCTGCAGCCACATGGTTCACCTTTGCTCCATGAGAATTAGACTTTTGATTGTTGTTCTGCTGGTTGAATCTTTCCGGGCAATCATATGACATATGACCTTCTTTTCCACAGCGAAAACACCTAGTAGGGGTATTGGGAGCACTTCTTTTCATAGAGGTGGCATTTGAATTTCCTGAGCGGGAAGTCTGTTGTCCACTCTGTTGTTGATTAGGATTACGCTGAGATTGTTGGTTGCGTTCCACTTGACTAACTGGTCCATGGTACCTCTGTTGATCGCCCTGCTGAGAATTGAAACGTTGGCGGTTGTTGCCTCCAGAACCTTAGGCTAACATTCTTCTCTTCTTATCTTGACCTTTACGCTTGTTATCCAACACAATAGCACGGTTTACCAGAGCCTGGAAGGTAGGATATGTGTTTCCAGCCAACTGCAACCTAAGTTCATAAAGACCTTTCATGAAGAGACGTTGTTTGTCAGAATCTTCTCTAACTTCGTTTGGAGCATAGCGAGCCAACTGCTCAAACATGTCATGATACTCAGCCACAGACATAGAACCCATCCTGAGAGATCTGAATTCTTCCTGCTTGAGCTCCATCATTCCCTCATTGATGTGTCGTGCTCGGAAATCTCTGCAAAATTCCATCCAAGTGACAGGAGGAGCATTGTTGGGACGGGCAACTTGATACGACTCCCACCATGTCTGAGCTGCACCTTGAAGTTGTCCAGAAGCATACAACACTTTCTCCATATCATTGCACTGGGCTATGTTCAGTTGTCTCTCTACAGCATGAAGCCAATCATCTGCCTCCATAGGATCAGCTGAGTGTGTGAACACCGAGGGTCTTCCCTTCATAAACTCGCCACGCTTATCTCTCACATGGACAGGTGGTGGTATTGGTGGAGGTTGCTGCTGTAGGTGCTGCATGAAGACGTGCATCATCTCATTTTGAGTTTGCATAAGTTCCTCCACAGTGATTGGCGCATTGCCACCATTGCCATTGCCATTGCCACGGCCTCTGCCTCTGCCTCTTCCCCTTGCTGCCATCTGCATTCCAAGGTATATGAACACATCTTAGTAATGTCCAACATGACAATTACAAGAGTTAACGGAATCTGAAATTTTCTGGGTAACATCCAACATCAGCAGATCAGAATATCAGCCATATCTCGAGTTCCAGAATTCAAAAGGGTGCATGCTGTACACCGTTGGAAAGATAAAGAAATTGTCTACAACTTTCATTTACATCATATTACCAGATTCCAACGTTAGGTTAATCAAAAACTGGGTACAACCGAAACTGTTCCAGACTTCCAGACTGCACAGAAACCTCAACTTTAAACAGTCATAACTCACAGCTCATAACAGATAATATGGTCATTCTTGCGGCATTGGAAAGATACGAAAGTCTACTTGTTTCCAGAAAAATTTGATGATCATTGCACGAACAGATTTTGAGATGTACTAGATTCCTTGCAGACTGCTCCAGAAAACAGCAAAGGACAGAAACAGAATTTTAACCAACCCCAACTATTTAGTTCATTAATCCTTACTAGTATAATGTCCGTGCTAACGCTACGGCTTAATCTTGGAGATGTTTATAAAAACAACCAATATTCTTTCATAGTCATCTCAGCTGTGTTAGAAATATCTGCAGGGTTTCATTTGTGCGGCAAGTCATATACCGATATAGAGTTTAAAATCAATATTTTTGTTTGATATAAAGATAGAGTTTAAAATCAATATTTTTGTTTGAAATAAATAAACATGAAGTTATGTATCTGATATTTACCACTTGGCCGGATATTTTCATTTCCCGATAAATACGGTGAATTCTGGTCCATCTCGGAGAGATTAGCACCTGTTCATTTTCGGTCAGCCATATAAAAGTTGGATTGACTATATAAAAGGCTAACTAATATTACTAAAAACTTTTAAAATTATACCCGGGTCAGCGCTACTGCTTTGGGACATGGCCTTCTTCCTTTTTCGGTACTGACGTTGGTACTCACGTTGTTTCCTCCTGACCTCCTCCCTTTGTTCGCCAGACATCTCAGCTCGACGAATCCGTTGCTGGTGGTTCCTTTCTTCCCTTGTCCGCCGGGCCTCATCTATATATTGTACCGTTTGGACACGTATACGAAATCAATAAGACACCCCAAAGCGTTATATATCTAAACAATGTGAAATCATACATGCGATGTTGGTGATATCACTTAGTGCATCTCGTATATTTCTCGGCGTAGACATGGAGTCAGTGTATCAAGTAGAGGCTGCTGATTTGTTGTGCAAGAAGACGTTAGTTGATCATAATACTATACCGAAGAGATCCGACGTATCATCACCTCATAATATATCCTTTTATATAGCATAATTGATTAAACAATAATATATGTTGCCGGACATCAATTATTAGTGAAGGTAAACAATGTGAAGTAATCAAGCTAACGACCATCTAATTCAATTTTTTTGGTTGAAACCAACTAATCCAGTTACAGGATCGTGATTCGTATCACCAACCAAGCAACTAACAGTAAAACAAAGCAAAGCAAAGGGAGCTAAGGCAACACAGACCTTCTCTGTAGTAGTGGATGCTGGAGTCGATGAAGTAGACGTTGCCCTCGCCGTCGAGGTCGTGAACGCCGCGGAAGTTGAAACGCACGCCCTCGGCCTCCGTGGAGAGCGGCGTGGCCTGGCCGCCCTTGGAGCCGACCTTGATCACGCCGAGGTAGCAGTTGAGGTCGTGAACGCCGCTGAAGTTGAAACGCACGCCATCGGCCTCCGTGGCGAGCGGCGGCGTGGCCTGGTCTCGCCCTCGGGGCCGACCTTGATCACGCCGAGACGCAAGTCGCAAAAACGTCTCCTCCTGTCCACGGCCGGCCGGTTGCCGGCGGAGATCAAATTTTGATTTTGCCTGGGTGAGTGCGTTGGAGGCGGAACCGACGATGCACGCAAGTCACAAAAATGTCTCCTCCTGTCCACAGCCGGCGGCCGGCGGAGATCAAATTTTGATTTTGCCTGGGTCAGTGCGTTGGAGGCGGAGATATGTCGTGGCAGTTTGCGTGAATTTTTTTGATTTTGCCTACGTGAGGTGTTGGAGATCTATTCCGAACTGCAGCAGCCGTGGAGTTGATTTTTTTAATCCTTGCGTGATCTGAAGTATGTCCAGATCGTTCCTGGCGAGGGTGAGGTGCGGGTGTGAGAAGCCTGCATCAAACTTTGTCTCTCAACGCTTGGATCTGACATAGTTCTTTCGTGAGCCATTGATTTTGATGGAGGCTAATTCTTGTGTACAATTTTCTAGGTACACATGGTTACACAATGGCTAGACTATTCAGCGGGGGACGTTTTGTTTGGTGGATCTAAAATAATTTAAAGTGGTTAATTATAGTAGAGATGCCTTAAGCCCATAAACTAAATGAAATTGTAGAGGAAATCCACAAGATCATTGCACTCATTACAAAGATCCAAATCAAGCATAAGCATAATAACAAACCAAACCAAGCATCAAAGTTTCACACTTCAAGCATTGACTCAACTTGCGGTACTAACGTTCTCTTCCTATTAAGGGTGAAGATCCTATAACTCCTATTTCAATGACGTTAGAAGGTGGTAAGAAAAGTTCTAAAAGCATATTCAAGCAAGGAGTGGGGATGAGATCAAGTCTTTAAAATAAGCAGCAAGGTGAAGATGAATAGGATATAGTGTAGAAGAAATTATCAAGGGTTATAGAACAAGTATTTTATAGCAATTTCAAAACCTTAAGACGGCCAATTTCTAACTAGGCTTGCGTCCGACAGTCAACAAAGGTTTGATACCAATTTGTCACACCCATATTTTAAGAACAAAATAGGATGCATAAAAGACTCATATGTGCCCCAGAAATAGTCGCACACATAAGTAGACAAATCTCAAATGTACCATTGCAGTGTTTATTACATAGCGGAACATAATATATCACATAGTCTCATACAAGAATGATAGCATAAAGTAAACAATGCTCTCGACGGAAGCTCCACACAAGGACACTGTTGACTGGTTGACTCCAAACCTAGTACTCGTAACGGTAATCCTCATTCCAGCCATCTTCATTATCATATCCTGAGGTGTTGGGAAATTGCAAGAGTGAGCATATATCGTACTCAACAAGTATAACCAGAGGTTCATGAGGCTCAAACAGCTGACACTGGTTTGACTGCATTTAGCTTTTAATAGTGGATAACATGTTCATGATTAAATAGCAATTGTCAAGGTAGCATAAATAATCCATTAATCCCATGATCAAGTGTAAGCATAATTAATTCATAGCATAAACGATAATCAAATGAACATAATAAGCTCATCATCTTAATGTAGATGTCCCCAAGGCCGCTCCTGACCGTGAGCTCGGCTAGTATACCAGTTTTACACTCTGCAGAGGTTGTACATCTTTACCCATGAGTCATGATTTACCCTTTCGCCCGAGGTAGATAATCTCTTAACCCCCTTCCTAGGGAGGTCGGCAGGGATCACTATGAAGCCTTTCAATAGTTCGTCTAACATGTTAGGGCCGCAAGGTTTCCTTTGCGCGCAGATATAGATACCCCCTTCCGAATGGCAAATGACGCGCAGCCTATACACATAAGGACAGGGGCTCGCACTATACCCAAAACGGTTCAGCCCCTCCGCCATTTTGGGTAACCTCTAACAAGCTAGAAAAGGTCTTCATACTGAGCTAAAGCCAGAGCCATTATAGCCCTCATGGTTGCACTGTTATCCCGTGTGATCACGTACAGACAAGATCTCATACACTTATTTGTCATTCTTTTATGTTCATTGCATAGCTATTAATCATCTTACAAGATCATGGATTATATCAAGCACTAGCACATCTATACCAAATGCATATCAAGTAGGTAGCAAGGAATACAGGTAACAATCATCTATGATTTTGCTAAGGTCGACAAGGTGATAGCATGCATATGATATATATATATATATAGTTATAAGTGAATAGGTAACAAGGATGATCCCAAGTTATACTTGCCTTGCTCAAAGCTCTCCTGAGCCTGCTGGTCCTCAAAAGCTTGGTCTTGGTCACCAACGTACGGCTCACCGTCTAATCCCAATCATCACTCAACAACATGCAATCCAATGTAGACAATCATACACGAAGCAAACAAGATATAATTAGAACAATACACCAAACAGTGGTAAAACAAATATAAAAGTTTATCAAAATATTCTACGCAGCGCTACGATCACACAGACGTAAAGTTCACGAAAATCGGAATTAAAACGAGAAAGATATGAATTTTCTAAGATTTCCTATAGAGAAATAATTAATTAAATAGAACCAAGAAATTAAAAAGTTTCAAAACAGAGAATAAATAGTTCTAACATGTAGAGCTCGTAAATACGAATCTAACGGAATTTAAATGGACAAAAACGGAGTTAAAATGAATATTTTATGAGCGTTACAAAATCAGTGGCAAAACTGTAATTAGCAGAATACGTATTTTTCTTTTTATCCGACGAAAATACGTGTTTCAAGTCGAGAAAACGTATTCTGCAGAATACGCTAAGGACCGCGGGTCACTACTTCAATTTTTACAGGGACTCTTAAGCAAAAACGCGACCGAAAGGGTAACTTTCTTTCTGAGCCCTTGATCTCCGATCGGACGGCCACGAATCGACCCTGGGAAGGCAACGGTGGGCCGGCCGGCCGGCCCCCTGCTCCGGCACGGCGGAGCCCCATTAACGCCGCCGTGAAGCTCACCGGAAACCGCGTTTCCTGTTTTCCGAGCACCAAAAACAAAACCGCGACCATGGCGAGATGGAGGAGCATGCGGCGAACTCACCTGGCCACTTTGCAAGGGCCGAGAGCGCGTAGAGGAGGCGCGGCGCTCGCGGCGGCGGAGAAAGGCGCCGGCGAGATCCGAAACGCAAGAAAAACGGGGCTAGGGCTCGAATTAGCCGGCTTCGACGCGAAAGGGAACCTGCGGGGTGGAGTTGAGAGCTTTATAAAGCTCGGTCACGCGCGGAAGGAAGGAATCCCGACGAAACCGGGATCGGTTGCCCACCCTGGTGGAGTCTGGGTCGGTGACGGCGCGAAGGAGAAAGGAAAGGGGAGGAAGAGGCGCTGACTCGCGGGCCCCGCATGGCAGCGACAAGGAGGAAGGGCCCGGCTGTCAGCGAAAAGGGAGGAGGAGAGGGGATGCGGCGCGCGCGCGGGGCGAGCTGGGCCGCTTGCTGGGCCGAGCGCGAGGTGAGGGGAAGAAGGAGCAGGCCGGGCTGCCTGCTGCGCTGGCTGGGCCTTTTCTTTTTTTTCCAAACTCTTTTCTGTTTTCTTTTCAACACATTTTCTAAAAGAGCTTTTAAGCATAAAGTAAATAAAATAAAGATCAGCACAAAAATTATTATGCTCCAGCATGAAATGCACAACCATGTTTTCTAAACTTATAATAAATTTTAATTTTGACCAAAACTATTTTATTCACTAGATTAAATGCTCACTAAAAAATACTTGAATAAACCAAATTAAATCCTATTATTTAAAAATCAAATTTCGGGTGTTACAGTGATATATTATGTTCCGCTATGTAATAAACACTGCAATGGTACATTTGAGATTTGTCTACTTATGTGTGTGACTATTTCTGGAGCACTGTTGATGCAAAACTGATCCGCAAACACAAAGGGCTAATACCCGATTCAAACGTTAAGGCGTGCCAGCCGATTTGACCTTACTATCGGCAAAGGTGATAACTCGAATACTTTAGTCCTGACAACAGCGATGCGCCCGGATGTCACGGCTAAGAGGTACTCACGCGGAACTCGAGAACACGCCGAGCTTAAGTCGACGAATTCCTAAGAACTCGTAATAAAAGGAAAAAAGTATGACGAAGTCGTCGAAAAGTAGATGCTAGAATATGAGTAAAAACGTGTGTTTGATTGATTTCTTGATTCCTTATTACAAGGCCCTAGGGTTTATATTTATACCCTGCTCAAAGAGCCACAACCAGACACGATTAGAATTCGAATTCCAAATTACACGGAATTCGTATACAAAACGATGCAAATAATTAAGGAAATAATAAAACTATCTTTCGTGACAAACCGAGACTCCTTCACATGACAACTGGCAGCTTCTGGACCCCTCCTTCGCATCATCGGCAATCCCCTTGTCATAGTCATCGGCAGACCTTTTTATCCAGCTATCGGCACCATATTACTGCCCGTGGACTTAGTCACATCCAACCTCTCCCTCATCGGCAACCATCCTCATCAGCAACCCGCATCGTACTGCCACCCCATCCTGCCATTCTAGACACGTGCCCAAAAATGGTGTCAACACATGCCCCCCAGTTTCGGAGTATAAAACTATTAATGCTCCGAAATTCTCTGCAGCAATGATGCCTTTTCCGCAATTAATGCTCCTAATCTGGTAACCGACAACCTCAATCTGGACAACTCTGATCCTAATCCTCTGCAGGTTCCTCGAAATCCCCAACTTCCTAAACGGGCATCTTTCTCGGTCGTACATCGGCAACAATACCGTTACAAAGATCTGCCGATGCTCTGACCAGGATATTTGCAAAAACGGTTACCTCCCCCCTATCCGCCCATCGGCAAGATGACCGTTATAGAATATCGCCGATGGACCGACCAGGAGATCTCGCACAATAAAATATCTTCAGATAACGACCGCTTCCCGTCAAATCACCTGCACAATCCCTGGATTACCGTGCGAACAGTTACCATATCCACCTGAGTACTCTCGGGCTTCTCGGATGCGGCAAAGAGATAAGTCGGATTTGCCCTTGCCCATCTTGTCCTATAAATAGTTCCTTCTTGGGTACTCCTCCCCCATTACACGATTCTACTATCCAACTTTACTTTTCCAGCGGCGGCGCCATTTACAACCTTCAAGATCTCCGACAAGCACCCTTCTTCATCAACTCCGGTGCCCTCCAACGTCCTCTTCACGACAAGATGGCCATTGGCTTCATCGTCCCTGAGGTCAGACTTCCATCTCATCTTCTGTGTATATTCCTATTCATCCGCGATTCATCTTACTGAATATTCCCCTTTTCCTTTTTCTTTGTATTTTTATTCCCCCAAAATCACCAGGAGTTGTCCAATAAAATTGTCATACCCACCGATCAACCACACCTTCAATGTCTCGGTCCTCTAGGGGATTCAGATCCAACCAATCTTATCAACGCAGAAACCAATAGAATCCCCTTTAGGGCTGAAAACTTTTCTGTAGATCTATGGAAAGACACTTTTCGCTCTTGGCCCAGCCCTACCGTAGGGTGGAAAGACTGGTTCTTGAGGGTCAACAATTCTTATGAAGTCCAGTGGGGTGAGAGGAAGCTAGCCCAATGCATTAGGCTATCCATTGCCGATATGCACAGGAACGAGTCACTGCTGATAGCGGCATCCTTCTTTTGGTCAGACACTCTCAATGCTTTTGTTTTTGGCCACGGCCCTGCTTCTCCTACCCTTGCCGATGTAGCCATGCTCACTGGGCTAGATATATCTTCTGCCGATAGCACCCACTTTTTTGATACTGCCCCCAGTGCCAAAGTGGAGACTCGCGCTATCGGCGGTTGGTCAGGGTACATCCAGAAGTACCGCGGGAGAGGGCCTGTCACTATAAAGGAGCAAACCACCTTTCTGAACATGTGGCTGGACAAGTTTGTATTCTATGGTCGATCGGCAGGACCGACTTCTGTCTATCTATCGGCAGCAGAAAGACTGGCTAATGGTGGCCAATTTCCTCTCGGCCGATATTTGCTCAGCGCTGTTTACCACCTTCTTCATCAAGTAGCCCAGAAACTCCTGCTTGGTCAATCCATCGGCAACTTGGGAGGCCCCTGGTGGTTTATTAATATGTGGCTCAATCTGCACCTGCATAAGCGTCTTAAATTCAACTTGTTCTCACAGCACTTCCCAAGAGATATAGCCGAAAATCATGTGTTGGGTGAAGAGGAATCGGCAACGCGTGCCCCCCTGAACTTTGGCGAAGCCGTTATAGTCTTACCCGGTTCAGGGAACAATCCAGATCAGATCGGCCGATTCTTCGAAACTCTGTATGAGGGTCTGGCCAGAGATGAACGACCATGGCTGGCTTATGATGACCCAGATAGCATGCTCCCTCTGACCTTCAATCCATTTGATGAAGCTCTCGACAGGGACAATGAGGTGATGATGGCAATTGTAACTCCCAGAGCCATTCCAGTGAATTTCTTCGGTAGCACGAAAACTTCTCCCCAGACTTACGAATTCTACAATCCATCGGCATTAGCTCGCCAGTTAGCTTTCGGCCAGTTGCCGATTGCACTTCCTTATGCCGATGTGATAAAACCCAGAGAAACCATCAACAACCTTCTTGAGTGGACTCGAGTAGCCCAACTACCACCAGACGCCGATGTAGATGTAGATCTGTCAGAATGGGTTCCGGCTGCTTTTATCACTCAGGCATACAAGTTATGGTGGGGAGAATGGAAAGAGCATCTATTCTGCAGATCGGCACTTTCATACCGCGGTATGATCGACCCCGAATACGAAGTCCCTGATGACACTGTAAGTATTTTAAACCGATGTCTCATTTTCCAATACTATTTCCATCGGTAACTTACCCCTGTATTCCTTTTGCAGGTTGACAACACCCCCCCATCGGTTAGCAGAAGTGGCAAGCCGATCGACTTGTTCCCATCAGGCCCGATCTCCTCAATTGGCCACAACGCTCCCACTCTGGCATCCATCGTGCATCGGGGTGCGCGCCTCAAGAAAGTTACCACCAGGAAAACTCAGACATCGCCAACGGTAGCCGCTTCTACTCTGGCACAAGCTTTCAAGGCAATTTGTCAAACCCTTTTCATTTATGCTGACTATCTTTGTATCGGTTATCTGTGCTCATAAACTTCTTTTTGTTGTTGCAGCAAACTGGTGCATCGGCAAAAGCCAAACGCCAAGGTACCGATGCCCCCCAGTCTAGCCAGCCAAAGAGGAAGGGCACCCAAGGTGCTAAGACTGGAACAAAGCGCCAGAAAGTGGCAACTCCCCCTCCTCCTCCGGTGTCTCCAATCCCGGTGGAATCTTCCCCTTCTTCTCCAGAAGTCCAGACACAGCAAGCACCATCTCCCCAACCAATGCAGGAAGCACCACAGATGGAAGAACCCCAGCAGGAAGAACTCCAAACAGCAGGTATATCAGCTGACGTGGGTGAACAAACAACTGGCCCGGCAGGTCCAGTTATATCATCGGCGGTTTCCCCGATTCAGACAACTGTTGTTCCTCCTCCGGGTAACATATTTCAACAATACTTCCGACGATAAACTTATTCTCATTTAGTCTCATAACCCTTCCTGTCTTCTTTCAGTCGATATCATTCCATCGGCAACATTTGCCGATCAACCTGTAGCTCCATCGGTATCTTTGAGTCAAAGGCAAGAAATTGCCTTGAAACAAGTAAATCATCCAATTTTTCCACCAGTATCGTCTACCGAAGCTTTGACCATAAAAATGACTTATTTCATTCTCATTTTCAGGAACAAGATTCTCCCGATAGCTTATTCTCCTTCGCCATTGATATCTTCGAAGAAGAAGGTGAGGAAGCAAGCTCCTCTCGGGCAATTGGGACTGTATCGGCAGAAACCAGGGCTAAGCTGGAGGAGCTATCGGCCATACTTCATCAAGACACAGCTCAACTGGTCAACGATTCTGACCCAGCCAAGGCCCTGTTCAAAACCCTTAGAGGCCAAGTTCCTGCCGATGCTGAAGAAACCCTCTTCCATGCTGCACACCTAGAAAGCCGCCAGCTACAGTACCAGAGAGTCACCCGACGCCTTGCCGATAGAGCTGCTCAAATCCAGCTTTCTGAGGAGATGATGAAAGAAAAACTCTTAGCCGATGAGAAACATAAGAACATCGGCACCTTAAAGTCCTCAGGTGATGTACTGAAGCAGAAAGTATCTGATCTGTCGGCAAAAAGAGAAGCTCTACTGGCCGAACTCAAGCAAGTAGAGGATGCTCTGTCCCAAGCCCAGCAAGAAGAGAGTCAACTGCCGGAGACCATCAAGCACCTTGAACAAGAACGAAATGTCCATGGTCGCAAAGCGCTGCAGTTGAAGAGGAAGCTGAAGCCGATAGAAGGTTCTGCCGATGATGATATCAAAGAGATAGAGACAGCCAATCAGATCCGGCTGCGCGCCATCTCGGCAATCCAAGAGCTGCTGAACATCTGAAGCTTTCATCGGCAACACACCTTTGTTTTCCCGCCTTTAGCTTTTAGTCTAGCCGATAAGACTGTTATCGGCATCTTTTGAAACATTAAGTCTGCCCCCAAACATTTAAATCCAGCCGATAGGAGTGTTATCGGCACTTAAACTTTTATGCATCGACCCATATGCTGGGGTAGTACTTCTTTAAATATTTGCCATTTAATGCTCTGGGAAATTCAACTCCTTCGAGAGTTTCTAGAATATAGGCATTACCAGGAGCCGAGTGTTTTATCCGATAAGGACCTTCCCAATTAGGAGACCACTTCCCAAACTTCAAACTTTTAGTCCCGACTGGCAAGATCAACTTCCATACCAAATCCCCATCGGCAAACTCCTTAGCTTTTACTTTCTTATCATACCATCTAGCAACTCTCTTCTTATTTTCTTCTATACTCATTAAAGCCTTTAACCGATGCCCTGCTAAATCATCTAACTCATCGGTCATCAAAGTGGCATAATCATCGGCAGCCAATTGATCTTGAACAGATAATCGCCTAGATCCAGCCTTAATCTCCCAAGGCAACACTGCATCATGTCCATACACCAATTGATAGGGTGACACCTTGGTTGATCCATGACAAGCCATCCGATAAGACCATAGTGCTTCATTTAACAATGTATGCCACCGCCTAGGATTTTCTTCAATCTTTCGTTTAATAAGCTTGATAATTCCTTTGTTAGACGCTTCGGCCTGCCCATTGGCTTGAGCATAGTAAGGAGAAGAATTCAACACTTTAATTCCCATACCGATTGCGAATTCATCGAACTCCCCTGACGTGAACATGGTGCCCTGATCGGTAGTAATCGTTTGGGGAATCCCAAATCGGTAAATGATATGCTCCTTCACAAAATCAATCATGCTGGCCGATGTGACTTTCTTCAAAGGAATAGCTTCGACCCACTTAGTGAAATAGTCAGTGGCAACTAGAATGAACTTATGCCCTTTGCTAGATGGTGGATAAATCTGGCCGATCAGATCGATGGCCCATCCCCGGAACGGCCAAGGTTTTATTATAGGATTCATAGCCGATGCGGGTGCTCTCTGAATATTACCGAACTTTTGACAACCTTGACATCCCTTGAAATATTTAAAGCAATCTTCAAGTATGGTTGGCCAAAAATATCCATTCCTTCGAATCATCCACTTCATCTTAAAAGCTGACTGATGCGCTCCACACACTCCTTCATGGATTTCCCCCATCAAACTTCTGGCTTCATCATCACCCAAGCATCGGAGAAGAATTCCGTCGATAGTTCGATAATACAATTCATTTTCAAGGAGCACATACTTGGTTGCCTGAAATCGAACCCGTCTTTCAACTTTTTTGGATGGATCTTTTAGATAATCAATAATTTCTTTCTTCCAATCACCGGCACTGACTACCGATGTCGCATTAATCATTGGCTGATATCCCGAGGCATGCTGGGCTAACCGATTAGCGTCTTCATTATGCAATCGGGGAACATGCTCCAATCGGAAGTCCTTGAATTCCTTTAACAGTTGCATACTTCTCTCGAAATAGGTTATAAGAACTTCACTTCGGCATTCATAGCTTCCGGCCAATTGATTTATAACCAACATAGAATCCCCGAATATTTCAACAGCATCAGCACGAACTTCTCTTAACAACTCTAATCCCTTGATCAGAGCTTGATACTCAGCCTGATTATTTGTTGATGTAACAACAATCGGCAAGGAAAACTCATATTTCCTCCCCTTAGGAGAAACCAATACAATGCCGATTCCTGCCCCCCGGTCACAGGTAGATCCATCAAAGAAGAGCGTCCAGGGTGCAATTTCCAAGGTTTCCACCAGACCGCAATGCTGAGTCACAAAATCGGCCATAATCTGCCCTTTGACTGCCTTAGCCGATTCGTAACGCAAATCGAACTCCGACAGCGCTAAAATCCATTTACCGATCCTACCACTCATAATCGGCATAGATAGCATGTATCGGACCACGTCATCTTTGCAGACAACAGCACATTCGGCCGATAACAGGTAATGTCTCAGCTTGATACATGAAAAATATAAGCACAAGCACAGTTTTTCAATGGCCGAATACCTGGTTTCAGCATCAATCAACCTCCTACTCAAATAATAAATTACCCTCTCTTTCCCTTCAAATTCTTGAACTAAAGCTGAACCGATAACCGATCCATCGGTAGATAAATACAATTTGAAGGGCTTCCCTTGTTGAGGTGGAATTAAAACTGGAGGATTTACTAGATACTTCTTGATTTCATCCAGAGCCAACTGCTGTTCTTCTCCCCAAACAAACTCTTGATCGGCTTTCAATTTAAGAAGAGGACTGAAAGCACGAATCTTCCCAGATAAATTTGATATAAATCTTCTGATAAAATTCACCTTGCCGATCAAGGATTGGAGCTCGGTTTTATTGGTAGGGGCCACTATTTTATTGATGGCATCAATAGATCTTCGACTAATTTCAATACCCCTCTGATGTACCATGAAACCAAGAAACTGCCCTGCCGATACGCCAAATGCACACTTGTTGGGATTCATCTTCAATCCATGCTTCCTTGTGCACTCCAACACTTTTCGTAAATCGGCAAGATGCTTTGAGAAATCCCCAAACTTAACCACCACATCATCAATATAAATCTCTACGAGCTTGCCGATGAACTCATGAAATATAAAATTCATAGCCCTTTGATAAGTAGCACCAGCATTCTTTAACCCAAAAGTCATGACTATCCATTCAAATAGTCCAACATGACCAGGGCACCTGAATGCGGTTTTTGGAATATCCTCCTCTGCCATGAATATTTGATTGTAACCTGCATTACCATCCATGAAGCTGATGACCCGATGGCCAGCCGCAGCATCAACCAGTAGATCGGCGACAGGCATTGGGTATCCATCCATCGGTGTAGCTTTATTGAGATTCCTGAAATCAATGCACACCCGAAGCTTCCCGTTCTTCTTGTAAACTGGAACAACATTGGAAATCCACTCGGCATACCGACACTGCCGAATAAACTTAGCTTCAATAAGTTTAGTGATTTCGGCTTTAATATCAGGTAGAATGTTAGGATTACATCGGCGGGCTGGTTGCTGATGTGGCCGAAATCCAGACTTGATGGGTAACCGATGTTCGACAATTGATCGGTCTAAACCAGGCATCTCTGTATAATCCCAAGCAAAGCAATCTTTATATTCCTTTAACAAACTAGTCAATTGTCGCTGACACTCAGGATCTAATTTAGCACTAATAAAAGTAGGCCTAGGCTTATCACCACTACCTATATCTACTTCTACCAAATCATCGGCCGATGTGAATCCCTGGCCTAATTTTCCATCATCGGCGAATCTATCCATTAAAAACCGTCGTCAGAACCGACTGCTTGGATCGGTGGAATCTCATAGTCGGCAACTTTGAGAAAATCTTTCTCCCAAACTTCTCCTGAAATGCACCTGGTCCTTTCGTAAGTATCCGCTTCTGCCGATGCGATAACATAAGAAGAATCTCCTGGGACAATCTCAATCTTGTCACCTACTCACTGAACCAAGCACTGATGCATTGTAGATGGGATACAACAATTGGCATGAATCCAATCTCTTCCCAATAATAAGTTATAGGCACCTTTTCCGCTGATCACGAAAAAGGTTGTCGGCAAGGTTTTGCTGCCGATGGTCAACTCTGCACATATCGCCCCCTTGACTGGAGACACGTTTCCTTCAAAATCTTTGAGCATCATATCGGTCTTGGTCAAATCTTGATCCCCTTTCCCAAGCTTCCGATATACTGCATACGGCATAATATTAATAGCAGCTCCACCATCAACTAGGATCTTGGTCATTGGCTGCCCATCAACCCTTCCTTTGAGGAACAGAGCTTTAAGATAGCCGTCATCGGATCCAGAGCCAACTGAGCTATCTGATCAGAAAATTCCAACTCATCATCACTGACTGGTGCAAGAAACTCCATCGGCAACATGAAGACCATATTGACGCCTGCCGATGGACCTTCCCTCTTAGTGTCCGACGGCTGCCGACTTCCAGAGTTCTCTCCCTTGTTTAGCTCTTCTTTCCTTTCACGTTGCAATCTCCTTTTCTGTGTCTTGGTTAATCCTCCAGGGCACCATGGAGGAAGTGGCCTTTGCCTTGCCGTCGGGCGTCGGTTCTCCCTTGACTCCATACGATGCGTGTTAGCATCACTGCAAAATATGAATTCATCGGGAACCCGCGCATCAGCCATTTCCCCGAGCTCTTCTTGGTTCCTGGGAAAATACTGGACACGGTCACTAAGTCTGTTGTGCCCACTAAATCTGCCCCCCAGCCGGTCATGAACTGACACCCTTCCTCCGATCGGCCCATTAAATCGCCGTTCATCATTATGATAATGCCGATCGATCCTATCGTACCGATCATAACCGTTGCACTCAGGGCAGTCTCTGACAGTAGGAACCTTGATATTTTCCTCCCAACAATGGATGAAGAATGGACAATTCCAATGATCCCTGTGCCGATTCCACTCCTGTCGGCGTCTTTCTTCTTCCCGTAGATAATCTTCCTGCTGGCGCCGATACCGATCTTCCCGTTGTTGCCATTTTTCTCGAGGCCTTCTATGAGTTATGACGATACCGGATCGAGGAAGCCTTCCTGAGCTAATTCCTTCCTGGACCAAGCCCTTACTTCTTGCATCGGCAGTAGTAACTTGATGCTGAGGATCTACCGATGCACTCCTCTCAGCTGTCTCCGATGTTAAGACCTTAGCCTTCCCCTTAGCATCCAACATGTTTGTCGGGAAAGGATGTTGGTCTATCTTCATCGGCTTCTGGGCTTTGGAACTGTCAAACTTGATTCTCCCTGACTCTATAGCCGATTGCAGCTGCTGTCTGAATACTTTGCACTCGTTGGTGTCATGGGAAGTTGCATTATGCCACTTGCAATATCTCATCCTCTTCAACTCTTCTGCCGATGGGATCACATGGTTAGGTGACAGTTTGATCTGACCTTCCTGAAGTAGAAAGTCAAATATCCTATCAGCCTTAGCGGTGTCAAAAGCAAACTTCTCCGGTTCCTTCTGCCCAAAAGGACAAGACATCAGCTTCTTGTTTTTTACCCACTCTGCCAAACCGATTACTGGTTCTTCATCAGAATCTGAGCTTGTTGCTTCATCAACAAATGACACTTTCTTATTCCATGCCCTCTTAGGCTCGAAAAGCTTGATGTCTTGATCAGAAATCCTCTGCACCAAATGACTTAAACTTTCGAACTCCTGAGAGGCATACTTATCCCTGATATGTGGCAACAAACCCTGGAAAGCCAAATCGGCTAGCTGCCGATCATCCAGAACCAGGCTATAGCATTTATTCTTGACCTCTCGTATCCTCTGCACAAATCCCTCAACCGACTCATCATTACGTTGCCTCAACTTGACCAAGTCGGTGATCTTCTTCTCATGAACCCCCGAGAAGAAGTATTTGTGGAATTGCTTCTCTAGATCGGCCCAAGTAATTACTGAGTTGGGAGGTAATGATATGAACCAAGTAAAGGCCGATCCAGACAATGATGATGAAAATAGACGAACCTTCAATTCGTCCCTGTTACCAGCCTCTCCACATTGAATAATGAACCTGTTGACATGCTCCATGGTTGACGTGTCGTCCTGTCCGGAAAACTTTGTAAAATCCGGTACCTTGTACCGATATGGAAGCGGGATCAAATCATACGCGGGAGGATACGGTGTCCGATAAGAATAAGTGTTGACTTTGGGTTTTATCCCAAATTGTTCCCTCATTACTTCAGCAATCTTATCGGCCCAATATGCATCGGCATCTTGCCGATGAGGCGGCTGCGGATCCGGTACTTGGTGGCGAACCTCCACGTGCCTGTTCGGGACGTGATCTGCACGGAACATCGTATTGATCACCTGTCCTCCAATCTGCGGACCACCAAACTGCTGTCCACCGACTGGCTGTCCTCCGAGTTGCTGTCCAAAATTCATTGGCTGGTTGGGAATCCCCTGACCTTGGAACCCGGGATAGACCTGCCCTTGCTGGAACCCTGTAATCTGATAACTCTGCTGGGGCGATTGTGGAAAGGCTTGCTGTCCAAGCCATCCATTATTAGCGTTCATCGGCATAGGTGCTGCCGATGATTGGTAATTGGGTACCGTCGTTGAATTGACATACCCCGACTCGGCCATAAGCCTCTGTTGCATCAGCATTGACTCTGCCGATGCGTTGGGCATCTGAAACATTGAATCTTGAGGATTCCCAGTGTGAGGCCTTGCAGTAGTAGTTGTGGTATACCGAGGACTTTGGTTCACCGGCGCATTGGGAGGTGCCGATGTCATAGGAGTTTTGCCCCTCATGTCAGTTATTTGTGATGTTCCCGGCGTCAACTCTGGAGGCATACCATAACCCCACCAGTTGGGAGGAAGAGTCAACCCTGACATTGCCGATGCCAACATATCTGTTGTCAGTTTATGCTGCCCAACTGAAATTTGTGGGTTGGTTGCCATCGGCATAGATAGTGCACCAGCAGTCCCCAATGTACTTGGAGGGACGGCAGACTGTGCACTTGCATTCGTCAAGGCAGCCGATGGAGCCGTGACCTCTGGTGCCGTTGGCTGATGATGGGAGGGCCCCACATAATCTGGCGGGATTTGTCCTTCCTTGAAAGTTCTTGCTACGGCGTTGAAAACCGTATTAGACAGTACACCAGCTTGGTTAATCAACGCTCGATTGATGGCATTGTCAACCATATCTTGAAGCTTGCCAGGATTGGCGTCAAAGGTGACCTGCCGTGGTGCCGGCAGTGCATCTTTCTGGACCACTTCGCCGCTCCTGTTTATGCTGAAAGACCTCAGGCATTGCTGCTTGAACTCTTCCATGGCTTGGGCAATAGCTTGCTTTTGCTCATCCTTGAGGTTGGCCTCCGTCACGGGGATGACGTTCTCTTGATCGAGGTCAGAGATCGACATGTTGATCTTGATCTTGAATTGGTCCCACTGGGCGTGCCAAAAGATGTGTTGATGCAAAACTGATCTGCAAACACAAAGGGCTAATACCCGATTCAAACGTTAAGGCGTGCCAGCCGATTTGACCTTACTATCGGCAAAAGTGATAACTCGAATACTTTAGTCCTGACAACAGCGATGCGCCCGGATGTCACGGCTAAGAGGTACTCACGCGGAACTCGAGAACACGCCGAGCTTAAGTCGACGAATTCCTAAGAACTCGTAATAAAAGGAAAAAAGTATGACGAAGTCGTCGAAAAGTAGATGCTAGAATATGAGTAAAAACGTGTGTTTGATTGATTTCTTGATTCCTTATTACAAGGCCCTAGGGTTTATATTTATACCCTGCTCAAAGAGCCACAACCAGACACGATTAGAATTCGAATTCCAAATTACACGGAATTCGTATACAAAACGATGCAAATAATTAAGGAAATAATAAAACTATCTTTCGTGACAAACCGAGACTCCTCCACATGACAACTGGCAGCTTCTGGACCCCTCCTTCGCATCATCGGCAATCCCCTTGTCATAGTCATCGGCAAACCTTTTTATCCAGCTATCGGCACCATATTACTGCCCGTGGACTTAGTCACATCCAACCTCTCCCTCATCGGCAACCATCCTCATCAGCAACCCGCATCGTACTGCCACCCCATCCTGCCATTCTAGACACGTGCCCAAAAATGGTGTCAACAAGCACATATGAGTCTTTTATGCATCCTATTTAGTTCTTAAAATATGGGTGTGACACGCACCGCCATGGCCTCTCATCACCGCCGCCTGTCGTCACTATGGCCCTATGCCGCCGCCGCCCCACGTCAATGAAGCCCCCGTGCTGTGGGGGAGGGAGGCCGTCATGGTGCCACCGTGGTGGAGGCAGTCCGCCAGATCCATGCCTTGGGAGGGAGAGGCAGCCTGCCATCACTGCCGTCAATAGGGAGGGAGGGGGCAAAAATTAAAGTCTAACATATGTGCTATCTGATTTGCTGAAATAGCAAGTTTGTTACTTCTAAACTTTTGCTTGTCATATATAGCATGTCGTCCTCACTAGCTATCCTATACAAAGGCTGTTGTGAAACTCTATGCTTTGAGTGAATTTTTTATTTTACACAATGGCTAAATCTTATAGTTTAGTATATAATTTTACCTAGTCTCTTAGAGTTGCTCTAAGGTTGGAAACTGTTGATAGCTAGGGAGACAAGATGTGATCACACGTGAGATGGATAAATCACACCCGGAATACTGAATTTTTCCGAGTGATGTAGGATTTTCCTATTGTTTTAGCATTCAACATTTAGTATAAATATTCCCTACCATATGCCTCCTAGTGAGGACTTTCATGTGCTATGACTAGCAGTAGTGTTTTGTTACTGCAAATACTTCCTTGCGCGTCTGTGATAACACTAAGCCGCGTCTGTGTTGTGCCTTTTCTACCTAGTGACTTAAAAACACTAGGAGAACTTCACTATTTTGGTAGTGAATATTGGACGTTAGAGATATAACCTTAAAATAATTTTGTATAAAATAAAATTTTCAAAATTTGTTTTTGATAAAAAATAGAGTAAAGATGTTTAGAGGCTTAACTGATATTTTAACAAATTATTTTTTCTTACACATGAAAATTAACGCAAGCAAAATGAATGCAACAAAATCAAAGTCAATTTAAGTTTAATTTATAAATTATTATTTTCCTCCAACTAATTTGGTCTTACATCTAAATTTAATTTTAACATATTTTAAAAAACTGTAAAATTCAAATTTTAGGGTCTTACAACACATGTCCCGCTCGTCCTCGACTGGCCGATCACCAAATGCTTCTATGCCTGTCTTGAATTGATCTAACCGCCATCTTGGCTAGGTCAACACCGTCTCCGTCACCATACTCGCCCCTTGTACACTAGCTTGTCGATGTGCCCAAGTGCAAGCCATCCATGGTCCATCCTCTGGCCCTCGGTCCCTCTATCTAACCCTCCGCTCTAGTCCACTGCACACAAACTTCTCGATTGACCTTCTTCATTGCCATCGACCATCTCATGCTCAACATCTACACATTACCAAGCCAAGAGACATGCATGTTGCACACACAACACACTCACGCCCTGGTTAGTCTTACGCACACTTAACTAAAAGCTCCAATCACCTCGTTGATGATTACTCCTCACTCACACATGGGCACATATCAACCATGCATGTATTCACAACCTCCCCCTTGATGAATGTATTGTTAACACCAACTCACAGAGATTAATCATAAGCAAAATAAAAGTGTGAGCTCATCCAAATGACCAAAGGCCAAGAAAGGGCAAAGAGAGAAGATCACTGGAAATGAGCGAACTCGGTACCCAAAGACATGGACAATGACTCAATGCAACCAATAAGAGAAGCAAAGCAGCATGATTCGCCAAGACATGGGTAAAAGCTCGACACAACCAAGTAAGAGAATTAGTCCTAAGAGGCAGAAAGGGCTGAACACCAGTAGCAAAAGACCAAAGAAGCTCAAAACTGCAGCACGTAAACGAGATCTGGGTAAAATTAAACAACGTACGTACAATGTGGTCAAAATGTACAAACATGTCACGTTGATCACATTATTAGGGTATGAATACACGTTGTGAGCCTCAAATATGTCACGTCTAACTTAAGTTCCCAAATAAAAAAATTGCTATATCTAATAGATCATGTATGTATCAATCAGATCTAAAAAAGATTCTCTAATCTAAAACTTTCCATAGTTAGCCTATTTTATAAAATCAATAAATATATTCTCCACATATTAACTCCTAAGAGTTAACATATGTAAACCATCTGATGTGATTAAATTTGGGGTAGTGCAGCAAAGCCCGTATATTAATTAATCACATACTGATTAGTACAACAACGTAGACAATAACATATTGATTATATACATGTGACGCAATGGCTCAATGCTTTGGTCAGCAAGAACAAGAGCAAGGTAGACAAGAACAATGCTTTGATCAGCAAGAACAAGGTACAACAAGGTAGACAAGAACAAGGTAGACAAGAACCTGTTCAGTGACTCAATGCTTTGGTCAGCAAGCATACTCCCTCTGTCCTATCTATTCTAAAAATTTTCAGGCAACTTAAGAGATCGAACACTCAAAGGACGCATGTACCCATAGCTTATTTCAATTATAGAATTTCTCCTTAAATCATGGCTTCCTTTCTAATAAAACCTTGTCAAATTAAAACATAGTCATTATGTAGAATGCATTGTATTTTAATTTTAGAAGTCACAATGCAATTTATTTCATGATGAGGGAGTACATGTTCACCAGATCTTCAATTGGATGCTCCCACTAATGAATTTCAAACCTAGTTTATTAATTAATGACATATTGATTAGTACAAGAAGTTAGACAAGAACATTACATGTATTGTTCGCTGGATAGGTCAATGCTTCCCCTCCTAGAGCTAAACCTAACCGTTTTCTTAACTCTTAGGGTCACCATGTCGAGCATATGATTTTTAGGATTTCTACCTGACTTCTTATTTACCATATTTTGGGAAGTTTACACTAGTACAAAAAAGCTCTATGCTAACGGTGGAGATTCTTTTTTATAGGTGGTTCCAATCAAAAAAACATGGGTGAAAACAAATCGGAGGGCCCAACTCAAGAACCGCCAGTGGAAACACATTTTCACTGACAGTTTTCAAAAGAAACCACTAGTGCAAATGGTGCATTTCCACTGGCGGTTTTCTTAAGTGAACCGCTAGTGAAAATGAATTTGCACAGGCGGTTTTTCTACCAATTGCCATTAAAAACCATGTATTTCTACAAGAGGTTTTCTTAAGAAACCACCACTGAAATGGATTTGAAATTGATTTTTTTGAATTTTCAAATGACATCGTATGAAATAAACACCAAAATGAAAGTTGTAGATCTCAAAAAGTTATGCAACTTTGTAGTTGATAACTTTTCCATTTAAAATCATCTTATCATCGAAAACTACGTTCAAATTTGTCAAAATTGAGATTCAAATTTTATAAACGACATCGGATGGAGAAACTACAAATATAAAAGTTGTAGATCTTGAAAAGTTATCAAACTTTCTAGTTGGTGACTTTTTTATTTGAATTCGTTTAGGGCCTCAAACAATTAATGTATGCTAAATTTAGGATAATACGTAGAGAACCAAACTCTAATATAGACATAAGTGAGTGATGGGTAGAGTGGTAGAGGAGACAAATTGCGAGGTGGAGGACATCGTTTTGAATCCTGCCAGGCACGTAGCATACAATTTTACGCGAAAAATGTGCGACTTACGCCTTTCTTGGGACTAATTTTTTTTTCCTATTTTTAAAACATGATTTTATATTTTTGAATAAATATTTTCACTGACGGTTGGCTTAACTGAATCGCCTGGAAATCTATTTCCATTGGCGGTTGTCTTAGCAAACCGCTAGTGGAAATCGATTTCCACGGGCAGTTCTCGGTTAACCGCTAGTGGAGAGATCCATTTCCACTGGCCCTAGCACTAGCGGTGGAATGCGCGACTTTGTGGCTTCCTTGAAATTAAAGTCTTTTTTCTATTCTTAAAACCTGATTTTATTTTTTCTAGATAAATATTTTTACCGGCGGTTAGCTTAATTGAACTGCCTGTGAAAATCTATTTCCACCCGTGATTGTCTTAGCAAACCGCCAGTGGAAATCGATTTCCACAGGCGGTTCTTAGTTAACTGCCAGTGGAAAAATCCATTTCCACTGGGCCCTAGCACTGGCGGTGGAAATCCATTTCCTCAGGCAATTCTCAGTTAACCGTCAGTAGAAAGATCCATTTCCACTAGTCCCGAACACTAGCAGTTTTAAAAAACGTCTGTACAACTGTACAGATCTTCTATGTACAAGTGTTACTCTAAGTCCTCATGTCTTAACCCAACATTCAAATTCTGATTTGAGAGTAGGAGCCCCTTGTTTCGCTACCATGATTTGAACCTAGGTACGCGGGTTGTATGCACAATTTAAATTGATATTAGCTTTTAGGCCTTGTTTAGTTCACCCCAAAAACCAAAAAAATTTCAAGATTTTCCGTCACATCGAATCTTGTGGCACATGCATGGAGCACTAAATATAGACGAAAATAAAAACTAATTGTACAGTTTAGCTGTAAATCGTGAGATGAATCTTTTAAGCCTAGTTACTCCATGATTAAACAATGTTTGTCAAATAAAAACGAAAGTGCTATAATGCCAAAAACCAAAAAGTTTTCGGAACTAAAAACGAGGCCCATGCTACGTAGTTCAGATAACACATCCAAATAAGTAAGACGAAACACTTAGTAAGGAATATACTAACATAAACTCTGGTTTGATCCCCTGGTTCTCCTTTCCCACCCTTGGCGTCTTGAGAAGTGATCCGGTATTGTTATTTAAATGACGGTGTTTGGATCCTGACGTTACTGTTTGTATCTTCGGATACAATCAATCTCGTGACGACTTTATATACGTGACACATGCTAGTAGTCTGCACAAGCTCGGTTCAGAGGGAAGGTTAGACTTTGGACTTTGGAGGGAGAAAGCTGCTTTTCTTTGTGCTGAATCTGAATCTGAAGGTACGTATCTCTGCTCTTCCTTTATTAGAAAATTTGTTATTTCTTTGATTAATTCCATTTGACCTTCAAACCAGAAATTGGGACATGTAAAACTTCAATACCGTTGTTTGGTACTTGGTAGGACTATTTATATGAGATTTGGTTACAGTAATACGAAAGCAACCCATTACGCACCCCAGCAGGTAGCTCTGATTCTGAGTCGAGTGGCCTCTGATTCTGAGTCCCCCCTCACTTTCAATTGCTGGTGCTTATGCTTCTTTTCTTCTCCATGTTCTGGTGCTAGCTGCCTTCTTTCTCCGATATGCAGAAACCAAAGAGACACAAGGACTGAAACATGGAGTTCTCATAACAAAATGAAAGAAGTTCGATTGGGAGAGAGATGATCTCAATCTGCTTCTAGGGAACGGAGAGAAATAGGGATGCAAGGCGGGTCGTCTGCGAACCCGCAAATAAGCTAAATTTTTGCAGGTTACCCGTCCTGCATCGAGAGGAAGGAGGAGCCTTGAACCAAACAAGGGAATTGATTCTTACTGTGCTTGCTCATCACCATCTGAACACTAGAATCGGAATTGCGAACCAATTTCATTTCAACATCAGGTTGAATTGGTGGTCAGACAACTCTGTTAACCTGAATACCTGATTCAAGTCTATGAATGAAAACGGCCCGTTGGCCCTTATATATATATATCTCATCCTCATATATATATGAATTGTTTGACTCACTTTCTTCAAGGTCAATAATAGTGGAAGAGCCTTAAAGGGAGCATATGGTTTCATGATGATAGGATGAGCTTAACCTACTGCCCAGTGCCCTTCTATTTTTGGTGATTAGCTATATCCTCTAGTTATTAAAAATATAATACTGTTTGACTTCATATGACCTTCAATATCACATTTTAGTCGTTGTCTTATATAAGATGTTATTTTTGACATCGAAGTTCGTTAGATCATCACAAAATATTTTTAGTACAAATCCGATGCAACCATTAACAAGATATACTTGCTGAGATGTCCACTGCACACTAGATGAAAGTGACATCAAGTGGCATCATGCTGGTTGGTACTCGCCTCCGTGTTTTTTCCTCCAAAATCCACATTGGCAGTCTCTCATTTGGAGCGAACACGCCTCATGTTGTGCGCAGCGGTTACCCACGGTATAGGGCCTATTTTCTTTTATCCTTTTTTTCCCACAAAGCTGTGCTCGGTTTTGTGCGAGCCATCCATGTCCATGCAGTTTGCACTTTCTTTTCTGTTTTTTTATATTTTAGTTTTATAAATCTATCATTTTTCCTCCACAAAATTCTTAGATTCAGAAGTTTGTTCGAAACAAGTTATGTAAAAAAATTGCTAACTATGTTATTTTCAGCAGTACTTTTCTTATTCCTATTACACGCTGCTTGTTGTTTCTACAGGTCAATCACAACTGCAGCATGGACATGGTAAACAGTAGTGCAGTGCCATTCTCCATTGCACTTGTTTTCATCGCTGCAGTAATCACCAAGGTTGCATGGGGAAGAAAAACAACTGATCTGGTATCATCATGCACTAACACATTGACCCGCCCCCCTGCGGTTATTACTGGCATCACCTCAGCTGTTCTACTTCTACATACGCTTTGTACCAAGGGTTTCAGAGCCATGCTTCAGGAGCAATACACTAAGTTTGGAAGTGTGTTCACAATAAGTTTCTTCGGGATGAAAACAACGTTCCTAGTTGGGCCGGAGGTCTCGGCTCATTTTTACCAGGGACCGGAGTCTGAGATCAGTCATGGTAACTTCCTTGACTTCACTGTCCCTATGTGTGGCAAAGATGTCGGCTATGGTGTTGATATTGCCACCCGAATCGAGCAGAGTCGCTTCTATCTTGATACACTAAAACCGGCTAAGTTGAGGTGCCATTTTGCTCCCATGCTTCAGGAAGTGGAAGTAAGTGACATAACATTCCTCCCTCTCTCTCTCTCTCTCTCTCTCTCTCTCACTCACTCAATCGTTTTAAAAGGTTTGTTGCTCCATCTAGTCACATAGGGAAAATATACCTTATCAAAAATTTCGGTTGCCCAACTTTTTAAATTTTTACTAGTGATACCTTTTCTAATGTTTAGTTTGGAAACATTATAGACATATCATAGATCTGCCTTCAAAAGTAACGTTATAACATAATAATTAATCTATAAGATAGGGTTTTCTTAAAAATAAAAATGCAGTGGGCATATCTAAATATGAAGACTGTGTCATTATTTTATTATCTAAGAAAACAAGCTCTTGTTGTCTGGAAGACTACATGTTTGTTTCTCTGTTTGTGATAATCATGCATTTCGTACACAGAAATACTTTGCGCAATGGGGACAGCAAGGTACGGTTGATCTAAAGCAAGAGCTGGACCAGTTACTCATGTTGATCTCAGCCCGTTGCCTACTTGGGAAAGAGATTCGGGAGAAGATGGTCGACGAGGTTTTCTCTACATTTCATGATCTTACAGAAAACAGCTTGCAGCTAACCAGCTTGTTATTTCCATACGCCCCAACACCGACGACTCAACGCCGCGACAAGGCACGTGCTAGGCTCTCAAGCATTTTTGCTGAGATTGTTCGATCGCGTAAGAGCACCAACTGAGTCGAGGAGGATCTTTTGCAAAACCTGATGGACTCCAAATACAAGGACGGCCGCCCCACGACTGAAGCCGAGGTTACGGGCCTCCTAATTGGACTCCTTTTTGCAGCGAAGCACAACACCACATCCACGAGCACGTGGATTGGAGCTCGCCTTCTAAGCCACACAGAGTGCTTGGAGGCTGCTCTTGAGGAGCAGCAGCACATCGTCAACAAACATGGGGATAACATAGACTACGATACCCTTCTAGAGATGAGCTTCCTACACTGCTGCATCAAGGAGGCACTACGGATGCACCCTCCATCAACAATATTTCTTCGCAAGGTGCACAAGAACTTCACCGTGCAGACCACAGAAGGCTACAAGTATGAAATTCCGAGAGGACATACCATAGCAAGCCCTCTGGTGATAAACCATAACATACCTCACATTTACAAGGACCCTGATGTGTATGACCCGCACCGGTTTAGTCATGGAAGGGAGGAGGACAGAGTTGGTGGCAAGTTCACTTACAATGCCTTTGGTGGTGGAAGACATGCTTGCGCTGGCGAAGCTTATGCCTATATGCAAGTGAAGGTGATATGGAGCCATTTGCTAAGGAACTTTGAGCTCAAGTTGGTGTCACCATTCCCCAAGACCAATTGGCTAAAGCTTATCCCAGAACCTAGAGGGGAAGTGGAGGTGAGTTACAAAAGACGGATACTACCTAGAAACATGTTGGAAAAGTGATGGTTACTTATGTATGACCTGTATTTGTATGTGCTGGTTTGTGTAATAAACATGTTTGTATGCCCACAATTGTTGTACATCGAGCAAGGGATCACCAAAGTTTCATACAAATATACAAATAAATTGGAAACGGTGTACGTCTTTTGATGCCGTAGCAAAGATTTCTATCATTGTTCTAATTCGCTGGGAAGGTTTCGGTGTAGAATTGGGGGAATGAGTGGCAGCCCTAGGGCTGGCCGCACCTAGAGTAGGAGAGGGAATGGCGACCACAAGGTGCTGCAACCATCCTGGCGAGCAACAGGCAGCATGGCCACTGCGGTGGTGGCTGCCGGCAGCAAGGTGGGTGCAGGCCACTGTGAGGACCAGCGAGCAGCAAGGGCGTGGCAGCAGAGGGCTGCTGCTGCTGCTGGCGACGGCACTAGGGCAGGGAGGCGAGAGGGCGGCAGCACTAGAGAGAGGGGAGGGAAGTAGAGGGTTTTGCCCCAAATTATTCTTGTTTAATTCCCAAAGTTACATATCTATTTATATTTATAGAGAGGACTTGACTTGACTCCACTTGACTAACAAGTAATCCTATCTTCTCGACACTTCCTAATCCTAAAGATAAATGGGACATGTAACACGCTATAGTGCATCCTACAGTACCCTGGGCTCCCCTCTGACGCCCCCAAGGTGCACCCCTACCAGATGCACCTCTAACAAGGTCACGTCCGTGGCATGGCACAAGAAGATAAAGCTCCCAACGGCCTCCAGGGGTTCGTGGACCACAGGGCCCACGCATAAGCCTCCAGAGCTTACCTACGCCATCGCTAGGAAGACTACCGCTCAGAGTGTTAGAGCAAACTGCCAGAAGATGCCTAGGCTTCTTTGGCACCATGACAATGCCTCGGTCCAGACCGCTCTGCTACACTCCATGGACTCTGGTGCACGTAGACCGTGGGCTCACAAGACAAACTACCATGGAGGGGGGATCCGATGCCCAATCCAACAATCCTAAGCAATCCCATTCTGCATCCACAGAACACCAACCGGTTTCCCTACTCTGTTCACTATAGGGCAGAGCAACCCATGGTGGAGCTCCGACACTTCCTCCATTGTCTCCTCCTCTTCGGTGAGGGAGGGGACAACTCCGTGGTGCGGTACACCACCGCCATAGGACTAGCATCCTGCTAGCCCCAACCAAAAAACAACTTCAATCCCTCTACACACCGAGTGTATCCCCCAGATCAATGGATGTTCTTGAGTACAAGGATCATTAGTTGTTGGACGTAGGGACCAACTTGGCCCAAACCAGGATAAATCTCTATGTCTTCTATGTGTTCCTCGCGTTCTTGACTTCACCCAAGCCACCGTATTTGTCGTGCCATGACACCATCCAAACAACAATGCTTCCTATGATTTTGACCTCATGACAACTGATGTGCCAAGTAGGGGGCAGCGACAAGTGCGATCTAGCTCTACGGTGTCAGGAGCCACCCTGCCATGTCACTAGAGAAGGCGGCGGCATCTTCGACGATGGTATCTGCTTCCTAGGCGAGCTCTCTGTCACCATCAGTGATTTTGCTCTAGGCCAGGTTCTCTCTTTTGGGAGCCCGAACTATGTTGCCGACCACCATGGCGAGCTTCATCCGCTCCACGAGGCCATGTCATCAGGCAACGTGCCCCCACCGCAGCCCCCTTCGCTAGGACTTTTAGGAGTAGATCTCGGGGTTCTAGCCCGTCAGATCTAGCACGCCTTGGGAGAGAACTCAACCGTGTCAAAGCGCCACCAGAGATGTTCTACAGCTGGCCAACATTCACCACCAGATTACTGCTAGTGAGATGCTCCCACCGCCAGACCTGCCTTTTTGGGATCCGGAACGCAGCGACGTCCTTCCAGATGGAGCTTGAGCACCTCATTGTCCGCGAGGCGGCGCAAAGCCCCATCCTCTCTAGCGCTGCCGGGACCAATGTCCCCTCACTCCGTGCCTTCCTCGAGTCTCTCTCGGGGGAGGGCCCAAAGTACGACTCCGACAGCATATCCTTCGATGCATCCTCGTGCATGTTCTACCACATCAACGGCGAGAACGACACTGACGAAACCGCCAGGCTCACGCCACCGGATCTCAGTCCCTCCCCATGTCATGTGGCGCACCTCCTCGAGAAGGATCACCTGCGATCTTGGCAGAGGGATCTTGAGGCCGCCGATGCAGAGCTGGAATGCCAAAGGCGAGACTTTGTGCGGCAACATGCTCAGCAGCCACTCCCCACGTGGCCTACAACATGGCGGTCGCTGCCTGCTGCCTGGAAGACATCTCCAACACTCCATACCTGAAGACCAACAAGTGGCTAAACAAGGCAAAGCGACTACTCCACATCGCTCTTGAACAGCAGGCCGAGAGTTTGGCCTCTCGGCGCCGCGTTGCTCCCTCTCATCCATCCAGGGTGATGGCGACCGCCAATGGGGGGGCGCTCCGACGCACGCACCCCGCCAACGAGACGAGGCAGCAGCAGATCCTCTGACTAGTATCCTGCTAGCCCCCTACCAAAAAAACTACTTCAATCGCTCTACACACCGAGTGTAATCCCCAGATCACTGGTGTTCTTGAGTAGTTTTGTATATACGTAGCAGATCATGAATGATACACGACAACATACTCTCCATGACTTCGACAAGGCGTGAGACTAGAACGCAGGTCTCAGATCATATGATCGTTTCATCAGCGTTGGATTGCATGAATAAACTAATTGTCTAGAATTATTTCTCACTGGGAACACACAGGCGACATGCTTGCAAACGACTTGCAGCACCTACCGCCTGAGATGTCGCGAATCACAGTTAGGGCCCGTTCGTTTAGGCAAGGATTGGCCAGGGAATCATTCCAGCTGCTGATAGCTTATGTCAATATGGCAAACAATCCGTTCAGGAATGATTTCAGGCCACGGTTCCCCTTCAAACGAACGGGCCCTTAGGAAAAAGTGCAGCTGCTTGGCAGAGGTGGTGAAGCCTTCGTGTTCCTGCAAATCGATGGAGAACAATACATCAATAGAAAGGAGGCGATTATCAGGCCTTGTTTACTTCCAAAAAATTTTATAAAATATGAACAGTAGCACTTTCGTTGTATTAGACAAATATTGTCCAATCATAGACTAACTAGACTCAAAAGATTCATCTCGCAAATTACAGATAAACTGTATAATTAGTTATTTCTTTTATCTATATTTAGTGCTTCATGCATGTGCCGCAAGATTCGATGTGACGAGGAATGTGAAAAGTTTTGTAAAATATTTTGAGAACTAAACAAGGCCTCAGATAGGAACATGCATGCCACACAAAGCTGCTGACCACGAACTCACCGGAGAGTGGGCAATGGCGGGCTGCCCTAGCTCGCTCGTTGGCTCAAACAAGACAAGCTCTGTATTTTTTCAAAAAAAAAAAAAGAGGAGATCGAGGAGGTTGTGTTGTGTCCAAAATGCTCTCATGAATACAGTCTGTGCGAGGGGAAGGCAAGCACCTTTATAGATGTGCAAAGGTAGTGGAGATGTCCTCCGATCTGCATGAAGAACTTGTTGAGAATGCTGACGGACACTAAGTATAAAGAAGCACTACGCACGCGGTGAAATATAATTTTTACAGGCGGTTTCGATTAAAAAACGTCTGTGGCTACAAAAATCAATTTTCACAGATAGTTTTCCTAACAAAACTGCCTGCAGAAATCATGTATTTCTACAGGCGGTTCTCCTAAGAAACCGCTAGTGAAAATCATATTTCTACAAGCAGTTTCTTAAGAAAACCGCCTATAGAAATAATTTGAAATTGAATTTTTTGAGCTTTTCAAATGACCTCGTTTGAAAAAACCATCAAAATAAAAGTTGTAGATCTCGAAAAAGTTATGAAACTTTGTAGTTAATAAGTTTTTTATTTGAAATCATCTTGTCGTCGAAAACTACGTTTAAATTTCTCAAATTTGAAATTCAAATTATAAATGACCTCGGATGGAGAAACTACCAATACAAAAGTTGTGAATCTTGAAAAGTTGTGAAACTTTGTAGTTGACAACTTTTTTATTGGAATCTGTTTAGGGCCTCAAATAATCAATATAGGTTCGGTTTAGGATAATATGTGGAGAACTAAACTATAATATTGACACAACTAAGTGATAGGTGGAGTGGTAGAGGAGCCTACACGCGAGGGCATGGTCACAGGTTCGAATCCCACTAGCCGCGTAGCGCGTGAATTTACGTCAAAAATATGAGACTTGCGACGGAGAAGGGTGGGCAATTAGCTAGTGGGTCTTCCCTTGGATTAAAATCTTTTTTTCTATTTTTAAAAACCGATTTCGTATTTTCTAAAAAAAAAATTTCTACAGGCGGGTGGCATAACTGAACCATTTCTTCAGATTACCCGCCTGTAGAAAAATTTATTTCCACAGGCACCCAGCGCAGGCGGTTCGCCAATCCGCTTGTGGAAAGGCATTGGAAACCACCTGTGTAGTGGTTCTATGTACTAGTGGGATAAACAATGAAGAACACAAGATCAAATCACAGTAGAGACACAAGATTTAATGTGGAAAACCCTTCTATTGTGAAGAGAAAAAACCACGGGCGTCAGTCAGCAAACACTCCTCATTATTATCAAGAGTTGGGTTACAACGCTGTGTGCGGCAGCTTACAAGATCGTATCCTTAATGGAACCCTAATTTGGGTATATGTACCGTACCTGAAGTCGGTCTTTATAATATACAACTGAATTTGGAACATATTCAACAAACTTTACCGTGAGACAAATTCATCTTGTAGCATAAATCAACACCTTCATCCTGAACATAACAAAGAAAATACCACCGATGCCAAATAGCCTCTTGGGCTAATCCACTAAACCAACTAAGCTTGAGCATAGCTGAAACTTAGCAACAGAAACAAGTTTAGTCATCATATCAGCAGGATTATCATGAGTACTGATCTTGCATACCTTTAACATACCATCGTCAATCACATCACGAACAAAATGGTACTTGATGTCAATATGTTTAGTCCTCTCATGGAACATTTGATCTTTGGTAAGGTAAATGGCATTTTGACTGTCACAAATAAATTAATGCAAGAATCAACTCCACATAGCTCAGCATACAAACCTTTCAGCCAAACGCGGAGGATCATCTTGTGCATCCGAAGAAGTGATGTCCTCATCATCTTGCCCTTGTGTGTGGGGTTGTACGCATCGTGGGGATTTCCTGGTTTGTGAGCATCGTATGTGACAACATGCTCGAAACTTTTTGAATTTGTTACCACGGCATACGCACACAATATGATGACAACTAGACAAGTTTCATGATTTTCGAAATTCATTCGCACTTTATATAATTAAAAAACTACTCGCACACAAGTTGGCGGCTTTGCCCCATGTGCACGTTGTTCAAAACTTCGGGACGGCTTTTTGATTTAGCCTAAACTTATACTAAGAAATAAGGATAATACTTTTTGAAAGAATGAAATCTATTATTCGATGCACCTATAGTTCGAACTCGCATTTTTTAAAAATATTCAACGAAATAAAATAAACTAAAAAAATATACCAAAAGGCAATGAAAAAGTCCCAATTTTGCACATGTTTCTTGTGTTAGTGTAGTAAATCTTCAAAAAATTTGGTGGCAAAAAACAAAAAAAATATATTTTGGCCAGTGCCAAACGTCTGACACTCAGCAAAGCCAACGGCGCTAAGTCTTGTCACCCCCTGCTAGTCTTTGCCAAGTGCCTGAGTTTGCCGAGAGCCAGACACTCGGCAAAGACTGTGTTTGCCGAGTGCCACTCTTTGCCTAATGCTAGGCACTCAGCAAAGGCCTCTTTGTCAAGTACATACTGTATTTTGCCGAGTACGCTACTCGGCAAATTTGGTCTTTGCTGAGTGCCTGATATTTGGCACTCGGCAAAGCGTTCCACATTGGGCAAAGTGGACGTTTCCCATAGTGCATTAGTCACATATGAGATGGAGCTTAAAACAGAAATTGCATAAAGTATATCTCAAGAGAAAAGGAGAAAAAACGGACAGCGATCTATAACCTTGAGAAGTTGAAATTTTAAGTTAAATGTACGTTGTACTATAACCTTTCAATCACACTCTTGACAAGATCGTCTTACTAAGGGAAGACCGTTAATTTAAGGACTTGTTTGGCACAGCTCAACTTCACTAGTAAAACTGTTTTTTTAGAAAATAGCTTCATGAGTGACTTTCTAGATGAAGCTGAACTGTTTTGGAAAAAATGTTTGGCAAAATAGCTTCACCAACTACTTCATACATAGTTGAGAGAGAGAAATGAGGGAGAAGCTGCAATAAGCAACTTTTTTCCAGCTTCATCCAACTTATGTATTTGTGAGAGGGGAAAAACAGCTTCACCTATGAAGCTGTTTTGGAAATAAGGGCCTATTTGGTACAGCTCACAACAGCTTCATGAGCTGTTGTGAGCTGTTTTTTTTTGCCAAACACTTATTTCCAAAACAGCTTCATGGGTGAAGCTATTTTTCTTCTTCTCTCACAGAGACATAAGTTGGATGAAGCTGCAAAAAAGTAGCTTATTGCAGCTTCTTCCCCATTTCTCTCTCTCAACTATGTATGAAGTAGTTGGTGAAGCTATTTTGCCAAACACTTTTTCCAAAACAGCTCAGCTTCATCTAAAAAGTCACTCATGAAGCTATTTTCAAAAAAACAGCTTTACTAGTGAAGTTGAGCTGTGCCAAACAAGCTCTAAGTATTTGGCAAAAAAACAGCTCACAACAGCTCCACCCAGGAACCTCCCACTATTCTGCTTTGGCCTTTGGCCCGAGTG